>NC_134863.1:84788084-85498084 GCF_049852395.1 Peromyscus maniculatus bairdii | reverse complement strand
CTACATCCTGATCCCACGGGCAAGAGGAAGTAAACTGAGATACTGGCCATGGCTTGAGCATATATGAGACCTCAAAGCCTGCCTCCACAGTGACACACTTCTTCCAACAAGGCCATATCCACTTCAACAAAGCCACAACACCTCCTAACAATGCTACTCCCTATGAGCTTAGGGGAGCCAATTACATTCAAACTACCACAGTAACCAAAGACCAAGAGTCTGGGACCCAAGGTGTTGGGAGCAGTGTGGTGAGTAAACCCACTATGGCTATAGATGTCCTAAGAAGGATGGGTTCAAGAGAGGAGTTAGCCAAGTTCTTGTCCAACATGAACCTCCCGGGTCCTTTCTCTTGCTGCACAGCTCTGTAGATTGTACCGAAGCCATGGCTCTTACATGTGCTGCAGTTGCTCTGCCTCTGGGGTCTGCTCAGTACAGAGCAGAGACGCAGGACTACTACTGCAAGCTGCTCCTTGTTCAGGGCTGGCCTCCTCTGAGTTGGCAATGAAGAACAAGAAGTCCCAGGACCCGAAGATGCATGGCAAAGGCCCAAGAAGAGCTGGAGAAGACCAGTGTCTCTGCTTAAGTAGTCCAAAAGGAAGAGTTTCCTCTTGGGTACCCTTTCCATCTTGTGCAGATCTTTAGTTGATTGATGAGGCTCACCCACATCACAGCGGGCCATTGGTGTTACTCAGTTTGCCAATTCACCCTCACAGACGTGTTCAGTCTGTATCCCAGTCAAATGGACACATGAAATTAATCATCACATTGTCCTTAGGATAGATTTGGTTGGCTGGAAATTCCTGCCCCAACCAAGGGCATCTACTTTGTGGCCTTACTGATGACCTAGGTGGTACCAGGGGATAGGTACCATTAGCAGGGCTCATAACAACCATCAAAGACAGTTTCATTCTCCCTCATGGATGGCACCAGTCAGGTGGTCATAAGAAGAGAATAAGGGAGACATCTAGAAATAGCAACAGACAGCAGGAGAGCTGTGCTAATGGACCACAGTGAATCCTTGAGTGACTCACATGGAAAATAATCCTTCTTCAGAGGCACTTAACCATCAACAGCCTCCAGGGTCCAGCCTCTGTGTGAGGACGGTGGCACATCGGGTTCTCTCTCTGTCCCCGCTCCCCTCTTACACACACACACACACACACACACACACACACACACCTTACCGCCAGTTTCTAAGTTATCATCATAAAGCAGCTTCTTGCTATCAAATGAAGTGAATGGATTCATCCACAATTCAGGAACAAAGGCCACAGCCTTCACCAACTTGAGTCTTTCAGACTGTATTTCCTTGCAGTGTTGACTGGGTACATGCTGTGCTCCAGTGAGGAAAGTGGAGGGAGGAGAAGATGATACAGTAAGGCTGGGGGCCTTGGCCTCCAGCAGCTACGACTATTCATAGAAGCCACTTGATAGGGAAACGTAGAGTCAAGCCTGATTTCCAAGCCATCTTCTATTGTGGTCACCATAATAGCCTTTCTGGAACATTCATTCTAGTTTTTGAGGGTCAAAACACTGCTCATTAATATCCTCTGAGTGGAGGGTTGTGTAGGTGGAAGGAAAAAAATGAAGAGAGATATTCACAATGGTAAAGGTACAGCCATTGATTAAGTTAGTTAGAGAGGCAGAGAAAAAGTAACTCATTTATGTGATAAATATTTGCTGAATCATTTGACAGATGATTAGGTTCTAGGGCCCAAGAGAAATGATTGAATAAAGCAAAGACTAGTGCAATGGGTAGTCAGATTGTTGCAGGGGTAGTGGGCAACAGAGACTACGATAATAGAGTAAATATAATAAGGTAATAAATGTGACAAAGCAGCACAAGTCATGGTGTGTTGTGTTGAAGGTGACACACGGGCAATACAGAGCAGGAGAGGAGAAGGTTTGCAAGAGGTATAGGAGTTAACTCTTGGGACATCTAAGGGGAAAGGAGAAGGAGATGGAACAGCCTTCCTGAGAGCGTTTTTAAAAAAGACTTACTTACTTCTATTTTATGTGTTTAAGTGTTTGCCTGCGTGCGTGCGTGCGTGCGTGCGTGTGTGTGTGTGTGTGTGTGTGTGTGTGTGTGTGTGTGTACACCATGCATGTGCTTGGTGCCCACAGAGGCTAAAAGAAGGCATCAGATCCCATGGAACTGAAGTTACAGACAGCTGTGAATTGCCATCTAGCTGCTAGAAACTAAACCCAGGTCTTCCGAAAAAGCAGCAAGTGCTCTTAACCTCTTTTCTGCCCCCTCAACGTAAGTCTAAAAGTAGGAGCAGCCATGTGTGTAAGCCACAGCAAGGCTGCCAGTGTGGTTGGAGTACCAAGGGAGGGGAAGAAGTGGAGACTTGGGTGGGGCAGGAATGGGGTGAATCAGGAACCAGGTGAGACAAAGAAGATGGCCTCAAACTTGAGCAAAGGCATGTAAGGAGCACACTGGTGCTTGAATTGTTGAATCCTTGAGTGACTCAGTGATTTTCACAATGGAGGAGACAAGTTGTATATCACAACCCACCGACCCCCGTGACCCCCACTCCGACCTCAAATGTCTTCATGCCATGCTCAGCATAGATATTCATCAGGGTTCCCATGACCTGATCATTGCCATCCCACCTCTCAGTTTACAACAGTAGGGATCAAATTGAAGCATAGGGATTTGGGGGAGCCCTAGCATCCAGCTCTTGGAAATGTGCAAATGCCTTTTAAGGTAATTGTGTGTTGTTATCATGAGCAGAGTTCTGGGAGATACATGGTAGAATTTCAGGGCTCTTGAGGGTTGTGTTAGTTAATCTTCATTGCCACATTGCTGGATTTAGAGTCATCTAGGAGATTGGTGAGTCACACGTCTGGGTGCCTTGTGAAGGATTTTCCTGAAAGAACCAATGTACCATGAATGTGGGCAGTACCATCCTGAGGGATAGGGACACAGACAGACAAGGGTGAGAAGGGAAATAATACCTGTGCTTTCCTTTCCTGCTTCCTGCCTTGACAGGAAATGCCCTCTCTGCCATGATTGACTGAACCCTCTGAAAGTGTGAGCTAAAATAAATAATTCCTCCTCATCATTTGTCTTATTGAACAATCTGTTAGAATGATAAAAGCAATTAACCCAAGGAATGTGTCTCAGTGTAGGAACTGAATGTCCCATTAGAGATGTCCATATGTCTGGAAGTTATAGAGCCAATTTCAACCTCCTCACTCTTGTGGGGCTATATTGTTTAAGGTTGGATAAGCGTCCTAGTCCAGCTGGTTTTTACTTTGCAGAAGGTATGAGTTTATTTTCATTTTAAGCCTCGTTTAAAACATTCCCTGCACTTCTTGTGTTGTTTCTAAAATTCCATCTCGTGTGGTAACCACATTTGGATGTGAAGTCTCCAAACTCAAAGCATTTGTAAGCTAGTGCACAGAAGCCTGCGATGTGGCTCCTCTCAGGCTTCAGTCTGAGTCTTCACAGAGCAAGTGGCCTCACCATGGTGTCCTCTCACCATCACGGTGAGAAACACTTGTTGTAGCATGAATCTTAAAAGTTCTTATTAATAAAATCAAACCCGAGGCCAGTTATTGGGGTGAATACTGGAAGGTCAGAGAGATAGAACAAGCCACAGCTATCTCACCTCACCAGTTCCTCAGCTGGTCCTGTTTCCTCAGACTGGAAGCCTCTGAGTCCTCATCCAGAATGAATCCTAGCTGAATTGTGCTGCTTCAAAGCCTGAAAGCTTAACCAGCGGAATGCTTAACCAGTCACATGCTTAACTAGCCAAATGCTTCTAGTTTCTGGTCCTCACACCTTATATACCTTTCTGCTTTCTACCATCACTCCCTAGGATTTAAAGGCTTGCTTCCTGGGATTAAAGGCGTGAGTCACCATGCCTGGCTGTTTCCAATGGGGCCTTGAACTCACAGAGATCCCAGATGGATTTCTGCCTCTGGAATGCTAGGATTAAAGGTGTGTGCTATCACTGCCTAACTAGTTTTTTAGTTAGGCTAAAACTGGCTTTTCTGTTCTCTGACCCTAGATAAGTTTATTAAGGTACACAATATTTTGGGGAACACAATATCACCACAACTTGTTGTTGGTAAACTTGTCTCCTGTGGTGGTGTTTACCAATCTGAAGGATCTTGAGGTCTGCACAATGCAAACCTTCGGCACAAATATCTACTATTTCTAATTTTACATTTCCCGAGCACCTGAAAACCAGAGTATAACCAAAGAACAATATAGCATGCAACTTTTAAACGTCTAGTTTGATAAACTGAACAATCTTATATCTGTTCAACCACTGTTTACTCAAGGTCCAGACATGCCCACCACCCTCAAGCTTTGCTTCCTATACATTTCCAGTGAGTTATTGGCACACACAGTCTTGGGGGCAGCCATTTTCCAACTCCATTGGCTTTATTGTCGTGGAACAAGCTTGTGTGTTGTATAGTTTGAACTAGACACCTCCGGTATGTATTCTTGATATTGTGACACCTGACACTCATGTTACTTCACGTATCAGTCACTTGTTCCTTCACAGTTCAGTGTCTGACTACACAAGTCTGTTTCTCCATCTTCCTGCTAATGGGCATTATTTTTCATCTTAGTAAATAAAGCATCTATGAGCACTCTTGCATATGTCTTTATGTAGTTAGATGTTATAATTTCCCTCAGGTACATATCTAGAGATGAAACCTCTGGGTTAGAGGCTCAATGTGTATTTAGTTGCCTCTCTTCATCGCCCCTGGCAACGCATGGTTGTCCCAGGTGCGTAGAATCCCGCTGATAGTTTTTGCTGTCTATCATTTTTATGTGAGAAATTCTAATAGCTGTGGAGTGACATCTTGCTGTAATTTTAATTTCCACTTCTCCACTAAGTAGAGCTGAGTAACTTACCATGGGCTTGTTGCCCATTCCTATACTTCTGCCTGTGTCTACTTTGTCCCATGTTTAAAACAGGATTATTTGTTTTTTTATGTTGATTTATTGGCATTATACTATTTATTTTTTAATTTTCCCTTTTTCCAGTTACCCTCTAAGTTCCTTGAGATATTATATCAATTTACTCTCCAGTACCTCCTACAAATCTTGGTAACAGTAGGCATTTAATAATGTAGGATTTTTAGCAAAAAGAACTCTGTTTGTATAGCCTGTTGACTTTACTAAATAACTCAGGTTTAGGAGCTGAATATAGATTTGATACAGGGTTTGTAAGTGTAGGGTTGGCTGACCTGGAACCCACTCTGTAGACCAGACTAGCTTTAAACTCTGCCTCCCAAGGTCTGGAATTAAAGGCACACACCACTGCACTTGGTAGGAGTTGAGGTTTTTGGCTGACAGTATGCCTTGCTTTTGTTTTTGATTTGTTTCTTTTTTAAAAAAAATGTTTTATTTATGTACATTGGTGTCTTGCCTGCATGCATACCTGTATGAGGACATATTAATACCCTGGAACTGGAGTTACAGAGAGGTGTGAGCTGCCATATGGGTGCTCAGGTCCTTTGGAAGAGCAGCCAATGCTCTTAACCGCTGGGCCATCTCTCTAGCGCCTTACTTTTGTTTTTGAATTGGACTTTTTTCTCCCCTATCATGTTGACCTTTTGTAAACATCCAAGGGATTCATTTTCAAATGTTATCAGCCAATTTGGCACATACAACTTGAATTTAAGAATTACCATAAATGTCATAGTTCATTTTTGCAGATTTAGGAAGAGCTGAAGTTTTCATGATAGGAGATCCCTTCTAGAAGACAAAATATTTACAGTCTTAAAGATGAGAACATTCTGTGCTGTCTATCACCCCGCCTTTTCTTCTGCTTCTGAGGTTTACAAGACATTTCTCAGTGAGGAATCGGAGCCCAGGGGGTGGAGGGAGAGACACAGATGCTTTATTTGAAGATAATGATGCTGAGTGTCCACAAAGAGAATAACTTGAGGGTTTTAAAATCTTTGTCTCCCTTCCAGCTCTGTTAGCCAGAAGCATTATAAACTTATATTCTGGAGACACACCTGTGATGATGTCACCTTCACTTCTTAAATTAGATTCTAGGCAGACTGGCCAGCTCAGGAGGCTGAGGGAACATTCCCACCATCGTCTACTACAGCTGCATCTCGGAAACAGTCCAAGTGTTACTCTGCGTCTTGGGGAAAGCTCTTACCATAACTCAAGTTATTCCAGAGAACAATCTAGAATCTTTACAATTATATGTCACCAGTAAACATGTTATTTTACAGTTGATGTGTTTTAAACTTAAAACCAACTCAATAGATTTTATTTTTGTCTACAAAGTAATAATTACATATCTTAGCAATGTGGCATAAAATCATAGAGAAATAAAAATTACCTTAAAATTTGGACAATAAAAATAATGACTGTTAAAAATCTCAGGTTTTGCTTGCAGTCATTTTTACTTTTCTGTAATTCTATATGATTTCTATATTGTGTGTGTGTATCTGCAGTGAATATGCTCCTATATAGAGGGAGATTTGGGTTTTTGTTGATTCTGTTTTGTTTTATTTCCAGAAAAATTTGACACATCACTATAGGTTTTTTTATTTTTAAGATTTATTTATTTATGTATGTATGCACGTTGTCTGCATGTACACCTGCACACCAGAAGAGGGCGTCAGATCCCACTACAGACAATTGTGAGCCACCATATAAGCGCTGAGAATTGAACTCAGGACCTCAGGAAGAGCAGCCACTGCCCTTAGCCACTGAGCCATCTCTCCAAACCCCATTATAGATTCTATAACATACCAACATACCGTATATCTCATCGGTTGGCTTTTGTTTTGAATTTTTTTTTGTGTGTGTGTGTGTATATATCCCTGTGTGTGTATGTGCGTATGTGTGTGTATGTCTGTCTGTCTGTATGTGTGTGTGTGTGTTCCCTGGAAGACTGAAATGGTTTGTGGCAGTAAGAATGTACATCCAGCTTGTTTGTGGGGTGTGTGGAAAGATTGCTAAACTATATTTAGCAGTTTTAAATTTGTCCCCCTTACTAAAGCCTTCCTTTTAATTCTGTGTTTTAGCATTGGTCCCCTTGGGAACCGATTATTTAATGTCATTTAATCGTCGTCAGTATAGAGTGAACTTCTGACCTTCCTCTGTCCAATCGTTACAGCTGTAATTTCTATTCCAGAGCACGCAAAATGACTCAGACCTTCTCCGCAATGGGAAGTGACGATTCAAGCAGATACTGTCCTTTCTTCTGATTTTCACAGAAACGCTTCCCATGTTCTCTGTCCGGTAAGATGCTGGCTCACATAATCATGCTGGGAAAGGAGCTGTTCTTCAGTTATAATACTTCCCAAGAACTTTTTTTATTTAAAAATTTAAATTAACATACCTGGTTTTAGATTTTGTTTTTCAAGACAGGGTTTCTCTGTGTAACAGTCCTGGCTGTCCTGGAACTCACTCTGTAGACCAAGTGGACCTCGAACTCACAGAGATCCACCTGCCTCTGCCTCCTGAGTGCTGGGAGTAAAGGCATGCGCCACCACCGCCCAGTGGTTTTAGATTTTTATGGTGGCATTTTCAAACAAATTGTTTTTGTTGACTTTCTTCCTTCTCTTCTCCCCGATTCCCAGATCTCCCTGTCCCTTCCATTACACCATAACTCCTTGATGTCTCGTGTATCCTATGGCTCTCTTCCTCAACACCTCTTTTCCCCAGCATGGCGTCCTTTCTAGTTTCATAGCCTGTGCTCACACTTCACCCCCACGCCACTTAAGGCCTTTTACGAATGTGTTTATTTGGTATTTAATGCCCTTTAAGCCACCATTAGAAGGAACTGTTGACATGAAGCATTATAATGTTGGATTTTCTGATGTTGAAGTCAGTCTTAAGATAGAACAAGCCTTCCTCAGTGATGCTAGAAAGTTCGTGAAGATATTTTATAAGTACTTGAGGTTTTGAAAGTTGTTTCTATCTGAACCCGACCTATAGTTTTCTTTTTTGTATTATCTTTGTCATACACTGGAGCTGGGGTCAATTTAGCCTTCAGAGATGGACTGGATCTCTGTACCTTTTTTCTCTGCTCTGAAACAGTTGATATAACTAACTTCTGAAAGCCTCTTTGAGATATTTCAATTGTGCTTTAAATTTCATCTGTGAATGGTGTCATATTTAAAATTCCTTCTTAAATCAGTGTTGGTAACATGCCCCCTACAGCATCCACATTTGAAGGCTTTTTTATTATATTTTCCAGAGTAGGATATTAAAGCCACCTGTCATTCTGTTCCTTCCATGGTTTCTTTGTTTCCAAATTTTAAAAAAATACATATTGTGTGTGCTCGTGTGTACATGTGCGTGTGCGTGCGTGCGTGTGTATGTACATGTGCGCGTGTGTGCGTGCGTGTGTGCGTGCGTGCGTGTGTGTGTGTGTACATGCGTGTGTGTGTGTGTGTGTGTGTGTGTGTGTGTGTGTGTGTGTGTGTGTGTGTGTCAGAGGATAACTTTGTGGGGTCTTTTCTGTCCTTTTGCTTTTACTTGAGTCCTGGGGGTCGAACTCGGGTCGCCAGGCTGGCACACTAAGCATCCTCACCCTCTGAGTCTTCTGCCCACCCTAATTTTTCAAACTTTTTGTTCAACGTTATTAGAGGGAAAGGTACAGCTCACTGTGGACCAGCTCGTGTGGGCCTTCCTCTTTCCCTCTCTCTGCTTACCTCCTCTCTCACTGCTTCTCCCTCTCAGTATTTTGAACAAATCATATCTCTATTTAGAGGAATATAAATATTTCCCTAAAATATGTACTCGAAAAGTAAAAACTGGCACACCCACCACTAATAATCACTGGATACCATCAACTATCCATTGATGTGCTTATCTCCCGTGTTCTCTTCTGCGCACATGATTTGTTTGGTTGCATGGAATTAGTCAACTGACTCTGTGCCCGCATTTCTGTCTTTCTCCCATCATCTCTTTCCCACCCCTGGAAATGTCTGATTTTCCCCATTTGCTCTTGGTTGGTGTATCCAAAAAGAGAAATATCTTATCCTCGTCATTTCCACTGGTTCATTGTCTCCTTTTCTCAGTTGTGTGCACACAGGGTTTTTCTGTTTCCGTCTTTTTTTTTTTTTTTTTTTTTTTTTTTTGGTTTTTCGAGACAGGGTTTCTCTGCGTAGCTTTGCACCTCTCCTGGGACTCACTTGGTAGCCCAGGCTGGCCTCGAACTCACAGAGATCCTCCTGGCTCTGCCTCCCGAGTGCTGGGATTAAAGGCATGCGCCACCACCGCCCAGCCTGTTTCCGTCTTTTAAGAACTAAAGGTTGAATGGTATCAACTCTGACACTGTCTTCTCTGCCCCCTCCAAACATTGATTCTGTTGAGTTTCTCTTTCCTTAGAATGCTTTTCCACTTCAGCAAAACCCATTTATCTCCTCATCTTGTGTCTTGGCCTATCTCCACTGTTTTGGGGTATGTGCGGGTGTGTTTACACTGGTGTTAATTTTTCACTAATGTTCTTTCTGAGATCTATCTGTGTGAGAACCTGCAGAAGGGTAGCTGAGTTCCCGTCACTGGAGGTTCCTTTTCATCTGGTGTCCACACTTCAGGAGCTGCAAATGTGTCTTCAGCGGTAGTCTCCGCGCTCCAGTCTTGGGTTGGGACCAGGCCTGTACCTTCACAGCTACCTGTGAGTGGGCTTGGACGCACCAGCTCAGGAGCTTCCATAATCTGTTCACCCAAATTGTTCCTTGGCCAGAGCCTCCCAGCTCTGACCTGCTCTGCCTTTCTACTTCCTCTGGGATAGCCAAGGAAACAGACATCAGCCATTGCATCCATGGGTGTCACAGGGGATGCCACCAAGTGCAGAGCTTCCAGTACCCATTTTCCAGACCGACCGGGAGTTCCTTTTTTCAGAACTTTGTCCTCTCCGCCAAGCTCACATCCATAGAAATGATATCAACCCTGGCTCACTAGGCCAGACTCCTACGCATTGGGAAAAGCTTGCTTCTTAGGCAACGTATCTGCCATCTCCTGCTTTTAATGCTCATCTAACCAGAGTCTTTGGTCTTTTAATGTAGCCTGTCCTTGTGAGGCTAGCACCCTGCCTACCGCACTAAGGAAGGACGTTCATGGCTTATTATTAGATTTTGATTTTCAGATGTTTTTTGATGGCAGTGTGTTTTATGAATCTGTTTGAAATATTTCTGATTTCTCCAGTACTAACTTTCCATTGCCAAATATATTTCTGGTCCACATAGTAAATCATGTTTAAGTGTCTTTCTGCCTCCTCTGAATCACCAGGGATTGTTTCATTCCAATTGGTAGCACATTAACTTTTCCTCTTAGACAAACCCTTCTATGAACCATTTATCTAGTTTGATTCTCTGCAGAAAAATGTGTTAACTGCCTCGCCTCTTGTTTTGATGAATGGCCACTGTTCACAACACAGACTGTAGAATGCGCTCCAGATCAGAGTGACTTATCAGAATGTGTGATAAGTCCTTCAGGACCTCGGTGAGATCAGGGAATATTTGGTTGCTATGTAGTTAGAAACAACTGCCATCAGGGAAAATGCCCAGCCACACATGTATCAGCCACCCCCCCCCCCCTCCTACTGCCTTGTACCTGGTTCTAGGAACTGGACTTCAGAAACCCAGCCAGAAGAAACCCAAGCACCTCCTCCAATGGCCTCAGATGGCTACAGACTTGCTTGCTCAGACCCTGTCTGTCTCCTGCCAGCATCTGACTGAAGGATTCTACTCCAGATCCAGAATCTTTCCTAGCATCTGGTAGACCAGAAGGCTGACAGAAAGGAAGAAGGAAAGGCAGTTGAGAAATCTGCTGTACAAAGCGAGCTGAGTGAGGGAGGGACCATCCACAGCCCCAGTCCCAGGTCCTGAAAGACTCCATGAAGGGTGGCTTTGTTCTATAGGAGTAACTCTTCCATCGTGCTACTGACTTTGTGGCTTTGTTGAAGATGGATTTAAAACAAACCAACTCCCTTTTTCAGTGATGGTAGGGCTCTTCTTACCTGTTTCTTCCCCTACAGAAATTTACTTTCTCAAATGAAACATGACACCATCCATCTCTCCTCAATCTTCCCCCTACCCAAACTCACCACACCCACTAGTATTTTTAGTTATAGTCTCTGGGTGAGAATCCAAGTGTGTGAGGAAAAGTGAAGCCTGCTCACCCGCATGATAGACAGACAGTCGTAAGCTGTCATGGTGTTTTAACACAGGAATAGAAAGCCTGGCTAAGAGAAAAGGTAACTTACACTCAGAAAGGCAAATACTCCATGGCCTCTCCCATAGTGTATTCTGCCTTTCAATGCTTATGGATGTGTATATGTGTGGGGGTGAGTGGAGGTACAGGTAAAGAAATTAGGGAGGAGACCACAAGAAGAGGGGAAATGCCATCGAGGAAGGTGTGGCGGTTAATAGGACATGTGTGGCATCAAAGTAGAAAGGAGGCCGTCAGGAGTGGAAGGGCATAAGGAAGGCCAGGAGCTTGGGAGGAGAGAAGCAAAAAAATAATAATCAAGATATTTGAAAATGCCACAGTGAGACCTAACATTCTGTATGCTAATTTTAAAAATAAAAATTAAAAAGGGAAATTATACAAGAATGTTGATAGTCTTAGAGAAACAGGTTTGATCTTAGGAGAGAGAATTGATGGCTATGTAAATAAATAGAGTTTAAATCTTCACTGAAAAAAAAAAACCAAAAATGAGCATCACAGTGTAGCATATATCACAATCCGGGATAGCTCAGGGAAAGAAGGAAAGACAGAGAGTAGAAAACGTTGGTAATGCAGCTGCTTTGAACTACAGTTGGACAAGTCCCCAAAGAGCTGAAGGAAAGACAGAGAGAAAAGGTTGGTAATGCAGCTGCTTTGAACTACAGTTGGACAAGTCCCCAAAGAGCTGGTCTTGGAGTTGCCATCTGACGCAGTGGCTCCACTCCATGAGCACTGAAGACACGTGTCCACACAGATGTTTGTGCACAAATGTTCCTAGCAGTGCTGTTCATAACATCCAAAGGATGAGGAGGGGAACACTGTCAGCCGAGGAATGGAGAGACAAAACAGGACGCATCATTGGCCGTGAAAAGGAATGAAATGCAATCCACACTCAACTTGGGTGGAAGCTGAAACCAGTGTGCTCAGTGGACAGAACCAGTCACAGAGTCCAGCTCCTGTGCGGTTCTGTGTCTGTCGTACTCTGTGATGAGCAAGTCCGCCCAGACAGGAAGCAGACCAGTGGTTGTCAAGGGTTTAGGGGAAAGATGGAGAGATGTTGTTAACCGGATAGGGATATAGCTCAGTGATAAAGTACTTGCTTAGCATAGGTGAGGCCCTGTGTTTGGTTCCCAAAACTAAAATACAGGGAATGAGAGATACTTGATAGGCAGGTTTTCTTTGGTGGTGGTGAATATCCCACCAAGGGCAGTCCCTGGGAAACACTGCACTGTGTGCCTTAGGAAGGTGAGTTGCGGTGTGTCACTGGATGAGACTATTTGGGTCTTGCCTAGAGCATCATTGCTCACTTGGTCCAGATTCATTCACCCTGGTGTGCTCATTGTGTGAACTACAGTCCTAATTTAATTACAGATCCTAAAAGTTTAAAAATAAAACATGAGGATTGTAGCTCCATGTTAGAACTTTAAAATCAAATGAAAAGAAAGAAGAGGGAAGGGAAGGGGATGGCGCAGGAAAGGGGGCACAGAAAGCTGGGGCAGATCCCCGAGACAAACCCCTCAAAGAGGAAAGGATTTATTTTGGCTCTTGGTTTTCAGAGGTTCCAACCCAAGGTTAGCCGGCTCCACAGCTTCGGGCCTGAGGTAAGGCAGAGTGTCAGGGTGCCACGAGTGTGTTGGAGGCGGGAAGCAGAGATGAGCAGAGTGGGCAGGAGTTGACCTATTCCCCAGTGACCTACTTCCTCCAGCTAGCCCCGCCTCCTCCACCAGCTGGGGATCAAGCCTTCAAACCAAGAGCCTGTGGGGAAGATTTAAACCCTACCAGTAGATAGAGCTGACATTTAATGAGTAGGAACTTAAAACCATTAGATATGATAATGTCATATCTAGTTAATTTAGTTAATTAAAGAAATATAACAAAGCACAGAAGCCAATCTAAGAATAGGAGAGTTCACAAAAACAAGCAAGCAAACAAAAAACCCACAAAAGGAGAAATAACTATTGACGCAAATTAAGTTAAAAAATAAACATTGCTGCCTTCTGATCCTGAGGAAATAACAAGGCCCAGGCTTCCTGTCTCACATGAACTACTTGACATCTGGACACAATAGACTGGACAGCTGTTGGCAGACATGGGTTGGTAGATAGACTGGCGCTATTGTTAGTCTGTTTTCCATTGTTATAATGTAATATCTGAGACTGAAGAGCAGGGAAAGGAATGAGGTTTATTTAGCTGAGAGAGGCTGAAATCCAGGTGACCGCAATGACTTCAGGGACTTCCCTTCTATTGCCTTCCCTGGGCTAGTCATAACCTCCTCTCAATGTAGGTAGCATCATGGAGGAATTTTGTGTGACAAACAGAGATCACGTGACGAGAAAGAAAACCAGAACAGGGGAGAAATCAGATTCACTTCTTTTTTCAAATAGAAACTTTGACAAGAATATACATTAGTGAATGAGTTTGATTGTTAAATGTGTATAAGACTCTGATCATATTCTCTCATTGTCCTCTTTCCCTTCCATCTGGGACCTTTGCTCTTCTCAAATAGTTAGTCTTTTGCATCAATTCAGCCTTGGGAGAACAAAGGTACCTTCTGAGGGCTGCACTCTGGTGATATAATCTACCTCCTCCATAGGAGTCTCAACATCTCTCACATCTCCAGTCTGGAGAGCAAGCCTCTAATGCATGAACCCTTAGGGGACATCTACACCCTGGCAACTGTGAGCCCCAATAGTGGGCACACTGAAGATGAAACTCTACAAGTGCCTAAATTTCTATCCAGAGGCATTTTTCAGACCCTAGATGCAGAAGTGGCATCCTAAACAGAGCCCAGTAGGCTCAATGAGTCGAAGAGGCAGCCATAACAGTTTTAGGGGTCAGGGGAAAGTATGCTATGAAAAGTTACAGAGCAGAGTTCCAAAAAGGAGGAAGCTACTCAGAAAAACAGCTGCAGAGATTTCACAGGGACTTTCGTGGTATTTGCTCAGTATTACAGGTTGCTCCTCTGCAGTGTGAATCTCAAAAATTATAGGTAGAGTGATCAAGGAGCTACAAGGGCCAAGTTCCATGTGGAGATATTAATTTTGACGAATCAGAGCAAGGGGCCCACACAGAACATCCTGGAGAGGCCACTCATGCTGGGGATAGCTGGGTAGAGCAACATCACTTTAGACTTCCCTGAGAAAAGCTTAAACAGGCCCTCTAGGCATCTCTCTGGCTTTCAGGTGACTTAGCTTCCTTCCTTCCAAAGCGAAGCCCTGTAGCCTATATAGAAAGCCAGAGTTGTCCAGACCCTAACTCACACCAGACACACTACCTACCAGAGTTCTGAGTGGTACAACATGCCTAGCAGGAATGAGAAAGAACAAAAGATAACAAGGTCACGCCCTGGCCAAGGCCCGTCAACAGCAATGTAAGTCAGTCAGAAGCACAGAGAGTCCAAACCCAAGACACATAGGGGCTGAGTGTCAGGGACGTGCAGACAAGCATGACGTCCTCCAGCACAGTGCTCCTTGAAGACACCAAAGAGGAGAGGCAGAAAACGTTGATGGAGTGATGGCCGTAATGTTCCCAAATTTGATGGAAATCATATTCCCAGCCACCCAAGGAGCTCAACAAGCTTATTGTAGGTCACACACACAGACACACTTGTACACACACACACACACACACACACACACACACACACACACACACACCCCACACGCATGCACGCACGCGCATACATGTACACATACACATATGCTTACACTCCATGATAAAATAGCTTAAGACGGGGATAGAAAAATTCTTGTGAGCAAAGAGAGCAAAAATGACTACAGACTTCTCATCAGAGAGACCATATAGTGCCAAGGAGAAGAACGGGATGTGTTAGATGGGAGACAGATTGACAGATAGTAAATAAGCCCTATCGGCCTATAATCGTATGTGCTCAGAAAACAGTCACTTGGCAGTGGAAACAAAATAATTGGCAAACATATCCTGGCTCCAAGAATTCACATCCAGGGGCCCACGGTAAATTTAAATGTCCCTCAAACCACAGGAATATGAAACCTACGATCACATGATTTAAAGATCACCAGTGCTGCTCAGCATATGGATACATACAAAATATTTGCCTTCTTAAATTTTTTTCCTTTAAAGTTACTTGGGGGCTAGGAGGTGGCTCAGCAGGTAAGGAGCAGCCAAAACTGACAACATGAATAATCCTAGGACCCTCATGGTGGGAGGAGAGAAGCCTTTTGACCTTCACATGCGCGTGAGCACGTGTGTGTGCCCGCCCCACATAAAATAAATGAATGTAACTTAAAAAAATTCTCTCATATATTGCATCTCGACTGGTTTCCTCTCCTTCCTCTCCTCCTAGTCCCTCCCTCTCCCCCAATCCATTCCTCCTCCATTTCCCTTCAGAAGAGAGCAGGCCTCCCAGGGATATCAACCAAACAGGCATATCAAGTTGCAATAAGACTAGGCACATCCCCTCATATCAAGGCTGGATGAGGCAACCCAGTTGGGAGGAAAAGGGTCCTAAAAGCAGAGAAAAGAGTCGGAGACACCCCCCTTCCACTGTAAGCTGTCTCACAAGAAGACCAGGCTACACAGCTGTAACATATGCAGAGGACCTAGCTCAGACCCCTGCAGCGCCCCTGGTCGTCGGTTCAGTCTCTGTGAGTCCCTAGGAGCCTAGCTTAGTTGACTCTGGGTTTTCTTATACTGTCCTTGACTCCTCTGGCTCCTACAACCCTTCCTTCCTCTCTTAGGATTCCCTGAGCCCTGCCTGATGTTTGCCTGTGGGTCTCTGCATCTGCTCCCATAAGTTGCTGTATGAACTCTGATGACAATTGGGCGAGGCACCAACCTATGAGTATAGCAGAATATCATTATGAATCAGTAATATAACTTTTTAAGTTACTAGAAATTTTCCAGGTGTGGTGGTGCAAACCTTTAGTCCCAGCACTCAGGAGGCAGAGGTAAGTAGATTTCTGAGTTAGAGGTTATTCTAGTCAACATAGCAAATTCCAAGCCTGCTGGAACTACACAGTGAAACCCTGTCTTAAAAAAAAGTACTTAAAATTTAAGGCAAAATAGCAAAAACATATTTTTGAATTAAAATTACATGAGAAATAAATAGCACAGTAGATAAAAATGTGAGATTCTAAGGAATATAGCTGTGAAAAGCTCTTTTCAGTATATATATATATATATATATATATATATATATATATATATATATATATATATATATCAGTATATGTAATTGTATATATAGCCTGTATAAAATAGAATGGTTAAAGAATGTGTATCTACCTCAAAAGAAGGTTGGAATGGGAAGAAAAGAAATAAAAGGGGTTTAGCGGACATAGGAAAAACAGCAGGATGGTAGACGCACACCCAGTATCCTGTGATTACATGATGCACAGCTGGTTAGCACTCTCATCCAAAGACTGAGCTTATAGGGGGGCAAAAAACCCACAAAAGATGGGCATGGGTGATCTATGCAAAACCTACTTTAAAATATGTCAATAAAGACAGGCAAAAGCAAAGGATCAGAAAGGGATACCAGCCTAAATTATCAAAATTGAGCAGGTGTGACTCTGCTAACATCAGAAAGATGGCAGGGATGAGGGACATCTCATTCTGACAGAGGGTCAGATCATCACAGAGAAGCAACGCTCCCAATGCACAGAAAAAAATGGAAGCAAAACCAGAGAGAGCCTGTAATCGGACATTTCCTGTCCCTACTGCCTGTTTCCAAATACCCAGCAGCCATTTCCCAAATTACCACACAGAGGCTTATATTAATTATAAATGCTCAGCTGGTAGCTCAGGCTTATTACTAACTAGCTCTTACATTTTCAGTTCACCCATATTCCTTATGTATGCTCTGCCACATGGTGGTACATTTATTAGCATGGCATGTTCATCTCCTCTTTCCTCTGTGTCTGGCTGGGGACTCCTCTGGCTCTGCCCTTCTCCTTCCCTGCATTCTCTCAGTTTGGCTCTCCTGCCTAACTTTATCCTGTTCAGCTATTGGCCAGTCAGACTGTTTATTAAACCAATCACAGCAACAAATCTTCACAGTGTACAAAGGAATTGTTCCACAGCAAGAGCCCAAGGGGAAAGGGACATATCTTAAAGGATGAGAAAACATGGACGGACCAGTGAAGGCTCTGTGGATAAAGGAACTCGCTGCACAAGCCTGGTGATCTGAGTTCAATTTCCAGAGCCCACATAAAAGTGGAAGGGGCGAACTCACTCCACAAAGTGGCCCCTGACCACCACATGTGCACTGTGGTATGCATACTCCCACACACATCATGTACACACACACACACACACACACACACACACACACACACACACACACAATTACGTAAAAATTTGAGCAAACAGAAAATTGGTAAAGATATGCAAGGTCTGAAAAATGTTATTTGCGAAGATGACTATCAGATGTAACCATGTCAATCATGACATGTACAGAACGTACATACACTCAGATAGATCATGTGCCGAACCTGGGAACAGGCCTCAGCAGATTTAGAAGGACTGAAACCATACAAAGTTTATATTCTTCCCACAGCAGAATTTAATATGTCAACAACAGAAGAATCTGGAAAACCCCCAAATATTTGGAAGTTAAACAACATACGCCTAAATAACTCATGGGTCAGAGAAGAAGTCATAAGAAGGATTAACACTATTTTGAACTAAATGAGAACAACACGGCATGTTAGAGTTTGTGGGAAACAACTAAGAAAAGATCTAACCTTTCATGTTAAGTGATGAAAAACTAAACCCAAAAATAGGAAGGAGGGAACAATAAATATGAAGTATACATGAGTGAAAAATTTTAAACCTAAAAAATCAAATAATAAAAATAGTAAAAGCAGCTATGCAATCTATAGCTGGGGGAAAAATAAAGAAAACTGATAAACATTTAACTAGATCTATTTAGTACAGAAGGCAGACACATCACCACACCAGGAAGAAAGGGCAGCAGGACAGACCAGACCCTATAGAGTGAAAAAAAAAAATCAGAAACAAACAGGGAAATATTAGGACCAGTTTTATTCGAGTTGCTTTGAGCACATCTTTGTCTAATGACTTTGTGTTTGCATTAGCAAATGCTTTTCTTCTTAGGTGTGTGCAGAGCAATCGAGCAGAACACCTACCGTGGTTAGATGCACACAGTGAGCTCACAGCCCACACACTTCCCTCTCCTTTCTAGCCTCGCATGGCCTTCCTCTTCTGTAGGCTCTCCATACATGGAGTCCACCAACTATGGGTAGAAAATATTCAAAGACAAAAATCATCTCTACTGACTTGTTCTTGTCATTGTTTTTTAAGCGGAGTATAATGTTTATATTACATTTACACTGTTTGTCTATAATAATTAACCTAAAAGTGGTTAAAATACGCAGGGAGATGTGCATAGACCAGTCTATATAAGGGAACTAAAATACATGGATTGTGTTAGGAAGCTGACGGTGGGATTCTGGGAATGAGTACCCTTGGATATCAAGGGACAGCCATATTTAAAACGTCTGAGGGACTATGGCGACCACTCGATCAGTAGAGTCCTGGTCTTACAAGCATGAGGGCTGAGTGTGATCCCTAGGTCTCTCATTTAAAAAAAATGATCGGGAGTGGTGGCCACACTTGTCTCCCAGCACAGGGGAGACAGAGACAGGTAGATCCCTGGGTCTTACAAGTCAGCCAGCCCAGCAGGAACAACACTGGACGTTGCCTTCTGGCCCCTGCATGTATGTAAATGTATTTGTGAACACACACACACTTTAAAAAATTTAATACACAGTTGGGAACAGTCAGGAAAATTAGATATTAGTCAGCAGGGAGACTCATCACAGGTGTTCTTTGCAGTAAGTCTGCCTACAGGGTCAGTGCTGTGACCTTGTCACTTACAGGGCAGAGCTGGACTTCCTTCATGGCCAGCATAAGGTGATAGTGACCCAAGACTGGTGAGCTGTGAAACCTCCCACAGCCCATGCCAGCAAGGAAGGATCTGGATCACCTGGCCATTGGTCCAGCCCCTTTCACAACGCCCAACACGAGAACACGGACAGTCCTCTTCTAGCTACTAGGGATAACTCGAACACTGCCCGCAGCAGTCAGCATGGCTCTGCTCTGTAAACAGAGGCCTGACCTATTTAATTCTTCCCAGGGGTTGGGTAAGAGGCTTGACTCATGCAGACATGAAACTGTGGCCTAATTGGATACTAATTACTCAGAAGAACACTGTTTATCCAAACTTCCAGTAAACCGAGCTCCTCACGAAATGAGAGCAGGCAGCAAGAGCAAGAGGCAGCTAGCCTCTTGAGGAACATGACACAGATCAAGACATCATCCCTGAAAGTCCTTTTTTAAAAAGATATGCTGTCACTAATTGCATAAGAATAAGCAAAGGCAAGACCGGTGAAGCCCCCTTCTGGGCTGCGTTTCTACGTGGCTGTCTACTTGGAAACATTGGCAAATAAGCAAGACCTAATGGGAGTGCTAGAGCCAAGCTGAGGGAGACGAGCAGGGTTTCCCACAGTGTGGTCAACCCCCTCACGAAGGGAGTAATCTGCAGTGGAAACAAATCTCTGTATGGTCACCAATTTCAGCAAAGGAAAGGAGGCTGGAGAGCAGCCTTCTTGGTGCTTCTGTGGACTCAGCTGATGTCTGAGTAGGTCTGAGTGACAGCGGGGAGCACATCTCTGCAAACATCTCATCCTTCCCACGGAGGAGAACATGTTAAAGAAACCAAATCCAAGACAGGAAGATGAGCGTCATGTTCTTGCTTATGGGTAGGAGCTAGAGAAGGTGATGTCATAGGAGCTGAGACTAGAGCAGAGGTCACCAGAGTCACTGATAGGTGAAGGGGAAGTGTTAGAATTACAGTGGCATAGGATGGTAGCGTATATGTTATAAAGAACTAGATGAACTGCTCAAAAGTTCCCAACACTAAACAGTAAATGTCCAAGGAGATGGAAATGCACATTACCCAGAGTTTGTCATTATGTTATATACATAGCTCAAATTACCATACCGTGCTCCATAAATATGTACAATTACACTAACGCAAGACATTCCTTTGAAAAACCTGTATAATATGGAAGATATGTCAACAATACTTTCAAATGTCAGCCAACGTGGGTGATTCATTTTAATTTAAGCTTTTTCATTTCATAAGGAATGAACTTTAGGGAAACAAAAACTCCTTGCGGAACATCAAGTTCCTCACTCCTTTCCTGTCGCCCGTTGGCAGCATCAGTGTTCTCTATGACTCTAGACGCTGCGGTATTAAAGCTCATTTTAAAAGATGCAATAAACTGCCGGCTGCTTGGAGTGAGCAGTGTGGCTGACACAGTGCACTCAGAATTAAATAAAGCCACCGCTGTGGTACTGTTTGGGCCTCCTGTGATTGCTCTAACGCAGTACTACCAAGGAGGCCTTACCACACAGTGGCTGTGCCTCCCCAGAGTGTGAAATCCAGCCCAGTACAATGGAGATCTGCTGTGGGATGTTAATGTATGTCCTGTGGGAGCCCTTCTTGGGTTCCTTGTGGCGTTACCCAGCAGGTTTGCATAGAGGATGATTAGGACCATGGGCCTGAGTGCAGGTGTCTGAGATGGTCTGCACTTGGCTGTACTGGGGGATGGTCTGTATGTCAAGTTGCTCTGATTGGTCAATAAATAAAACCTGATTGGTCGTGGCTAGGCAGGAAGTATAGGCGGGACTAACAGAGAGGAGAAATAAAAGAACAGGAAGGCAGAAGGAGTCACTGCCAGCCGCAGCATGTGAAGATGCTGGTAAGCCACGAGCCGCATGGCAAGGTATAGATTTGTAGAAATGCGTTACTTTAAGATATAGGAACAGTTAACAGGAGGCCTGCCACGGCCATACAGTTTGTAAGCAATATAAGTCTCTGTGTTTGCTTGGTTGGGTCTGAGCGGCTGTGGGACTGGCGGGTGACAGAGATTTGTCCTGACTGTGGGCAAGGCAGGAAAACTCTAGCTACAGAGATCCTCTCCTTTTCCGGTTCCGCTTTGGCTGGCTCTCACCGGTGCTCTTTGGCTGTGGCTACCTGCTCCCGCCTCTGCCTGTCCTCTGTCTTCTCATGCTTCATCCTTGCGAATCTTCCTGGCTTCGTTTCTCACTGATAAGGACATCAGCCATTGCCTGTAGTGCACATCCTCATCCATTATGACTTTGTCCTAACTAATTACTTCTGCAAAACAAAAAACAAAACAAAACAAAAAACCTTTTAAATAGCATTGGATGCGAGGCTCTGGAAAGGTTGTGGACTTGGGTTCCTTGCTTAGCACAGGAACTAAGCACTTCATTGAATGCTCGTTTTTTTGCCTAACTCTGCAAATCGAGAGAGACCTGCTTGGTCCTGCTGCAGAGTATGGAAAAGCTTCAGGCCACATGTTCTAGAGGGAGAAAATCTGGACCAGGCAACAGGGAAGAGAGGGATAGAGAGCTGGTTGCCATGGTGATTCCCTCTCCAGTTTCCATGATACTCCTGCTACCTCCCACATGGTCCTATCCATCCCACATGGTTCTAGGTTATTTTAGAGTCAATCTGTCCCACACAGAGAGGCCACAGGTGACTGGACCAATTGCTCTCCTCCCTATAGTTTGGGGTCCAGTGAGGTATTAGGGAAGGAAGGGCTTCACTTCCAGGAGGGAATGTGGGCTGAGTTGCAGGAGGGAGCAGGTAGGTGCAGGGCCACTGGGCAGGCTTAGCTGCAGCAGCCCCTAGCCTTCAGGAGTGGTCTTCGTGCAAGGCAAGCATTACACCTGGGGGTGTCTGATAACCACGGCTGAGCCTTTGAGATGCTGCCTTGTGGATTATGTGTTCAGGAAGCTCAAGAAAGGGTCTTGAGTGGGGGTCTCACTTAGGAAGCCACACCAGGCCTCTGGGAAGGCTGCTCTCTGTGGGCCTTGATTGCTGGGGACAGCTGACTCATGTCTTTACTCACGGGTTTGCTTTTCTTTGAAGGACTGCCTGGTACCCAATGTTAGAAATGGTGCAGGAGCAGGGAAAGGTACTGTCCTTGCACATCAGTTTTATCATTAGTCTAATCTAGCAGGTTTTGTTCAGCCTAATCTTATGATTCAGACTTGAAATTTCATCAGCAGAGGGAACAGAAAAGGATATTCAAATATAAAACCAGTTACGGATTGGTCTTTCTTTGAGCTAATAGGATCTCATCAGTGTTCGAGGAGGTCAGCAATCAAGGAGCAAGCAGAGATGTGTGTGGCTCAGCCTCATGTTAGCTTCGGAGATGCCCTTCCGCTGCCCTCATGGGTCGCTTTTACTGTGTCTGAGGATGGGTCCCCATCTGGGCCACAGCCATTGGGCCTGGCGTCTTGGTGCTGAATGGTGGTTTGAATGAAATGTCTCCTATTGTTTCTGGCATCTGGATAATTGGTCCCCAGTTGGTAGCACCATTTGGGAAAGTTTAGGAGATGTGGCCTCGTTGGAAGAAGTATGTCACGGGGGTGGAAGTCGGGAGTTTCGAGACCTGTGTTACTTTGAGCGCACTCCCTGCTTCCCATTTTGGTTCCAGGTTGAGTTCTTAGGTTCTGCTCCCGGCCCGTGCCTGATGCTTGTTGCCATCGTGAACTCTTAAACCCTCTGGGACTGTCAGCCCAGACGAACTCTTCTTTAAGTTGCCGTGGCCGTGGCATTTTGTTACAGCAATAGGAAGTAAATACTGCACCTTTATACCCGTGGCTGAGTTTTCTTCCCTCCAGTCTCTGTCTCGGGAGCTGCGGCAAAGTCATCTGCTCTGGGTAGATCGGAGGTCAAAGCCGTCACTTCGCCCCAGTTCTATTTCCTGGGAAGGTCTGGAAACCGAGCAAAAACAGTCCCAATCCAGAATGGCCCCAAGGAACAAATGCGAGGGTGTGCAGTGGACAGCGGGTGAGCACAGAGAGCGAGGCCTGGGCAGCTGGGGCCCAGAGGGAGGATACAGCTGCCTCTGGACTTGGAAAATGGAGCTCACTGTAGCTATCTCCTTGCATTTGCTCTGAAGGGGTCTGTAACTCTGGACAGAGAATTGTACTTACGACAGACTCTCGTCACTGTTGAATTCTTACAGGCTCTGCCAATATGACTCACAATTAAAGGAAAAAATGCAGAGAAAACTGCCATGAGCCTCCAAAGAGCATGCTGGTTTGGATAATTCATAAAACTAGAACATGGCCCTTCAGGAACAGTGGGATCCTTGGCTAGGGGTGCCATTGGGACTCTGGCCTTCTGTCTTTTGGCTGGTAACAGCTCAGTTCTCAAGATAGCCAAAAGGGATAGAATGGCTGTAGGTGCTGGACCCCAAGCTCTTGTTGGCCATTTCTGAGGAGGAACCTGTACTGGCTGAGATGTCATGCTCAATGGGGGGATGGAGATCATTGGCAGGTCCCAGGGACAGGACAAGGAGATGGAGATGGAGGCACGTAACATCAGGTCAAGAGCTGGGAAAGCAGGCTTCCAGGGGAATGTGGTATGTGGGCAACCGGGACAGCCAGGGCCTGATGATGAGTGGACACTGGAGGAAAACGACATTTGTAAGCAGAAAACTCCACAAAGACTTCTTCCCATAGAACTCTGAAAGCTGAAAATGTTTTGTAAATAACCCCGATAAAGGACAGACAAGCCTGTTTGACCAGCTGTCCCCACAGACTGCCACGGGGGACACAGGCGCTCTGGAAGCTGCACTTCCAGATCCATCTTGGTTTCCCCGTCTTGAGAGATGTTCAGAGAGTGTCTCTGAACTCAATATGCAGGCAAATAGAGAAAGCTCATGGGAGAAAATTACCTGCTCTGAAAAGCTCGCCACGGAATGCCTGTTTCTCAGGAGAGCTGCAATAAGGAAGCTAAGTGGAATTCTTCTGAGGCATCTAGAGCTTTCCATATGGTTCACACCAGGACAAGGTGTGCGTTCCCTCAGTCCCCTGATCCTGCCGTTCCAGGGTAGGACTTTGCCCAGGGAAGTTCAAGGCCCAAGAATAAACTTGACTGGGGAAAAAAACATGTTTTTATTTCTGCCTGATTACCAGGTGGTAGCAAGAATTTTTTTCCCAATTACTGAACACAGATGATGCAGGTGGGTTTGCTGGATGGCACCCACGGCAGTTAAATTTGTAGTGTTCCGAGGAAGCCCCATGCTGTTTCCCACAGTAGCTGTACTGGTCCACACTCTGCACCGGCACTGTGAAGGGTCTGCTTTGTCCATATCCTCACCAATGTTTGCTATCTCTGGTCTTTTTGAAAACTGCCTTTCTAACCGGTGTGAAGCGATTCCTCATTTGGGTTTTGATTTGCATTTCTCTGACAGTTACTGACTCTGGGCCTTGTTCATACACCTCTAGGGTATTCATCTGCCTTCTTTTGAGACACCTGTTTGGATCGGTTGAGTCAAAAACTCTTGCAATGAAGGAACTTCAGAAAGGAGAGGGTTTATGAGTCATGGCAGATGCCATAAAAAGGCTGGGACCTGGGACATGTTCCTGCAACCAGCAGCTATAGGGTTACAGAGCAGTTAGAAAAATTCCACTGGGTCCCTGAGCCAAGAGTATACTATGCTGAGCAACAGTATATATAAAATGTGTGTGCATATACATTATATACATTATATACATTATATATCATATACACATTACATATAACGTACACACATGTGCATACACGCACATGTATGTATTTCCCAACACTTTGGGTGCACATATTTAACCCATGAGGGCTCAGTCTTTAGGAAAGGAAAGGGTCTCAAGAAAGGCCGGGCCGTGCTGGGGCAGGCTGGATATCTTGCTTTCAGATAATGGAACTTGTCACTGAGCTGCGCTCCCGGCCCCTCTACCCCAGGAAGGAACTTCTATCCACACTGTGTTTCCTTTAAATATGCAAATTTCTTTTACAAATAGATTTTAAAGAACTCATGTCAGTTAACATCCCATCACTGGAACAGAATCCCTGAGTGCGAGGATTAATCCTGACTCTCAGTTTGACAGGCTCTAGCATCACTGAGGAGACAAATCCCTGAGTGTGCCTGTGAGGGACTCTCTGGATTGGGTTAACTGAAGTGAGAAGCCTGCCCCTAGGTGTGGGCAGCGCTTTCCCTGGGGTGGGTTCCAGGACTGAATCAAAAGCAAAAAGAAGAACGGAGCAGCAGATTCCTCTCTTTCTGCTTCCCGACTGTGGGTGCAACATGACCAGCCCCCCCCCCCCCCGCGCCCTCCCCCCCCCCCCCACTGCCGCTGTTATGGACTGTGTCCTCAAACTGTGAGCTCAGATAAATCCTCAAGTGGCAAGTGTCAGGTATTCACAGCAATAAAAGAGGTGACCAATATGCTGAGATAACTAACTTCAAAGGAGAAGGAAGCCCGTTTGTTTGGGCTCACGGTTTCTTCAGAGGTTTCTGTCCACCATCCGGCTTTGTTGCTATGGTCCCATAGACAGGTGGCTCATGGTAGAGAGAGCACGTGACACAATAAAAACTATTCACTTCATAAGCAAAAGAGAAAGGTCACTAGGTCCTAAGGAATGGTCTCCAGCCACCTAAACGCCCGGCGTGAGGCCTCACCTTTGGTTTTGAAGTGCCGGGGTAGAATCCAGGGCCTTGTACATGCTAGGTCAGCTCGCTCCCACTGAGCCAACCCCAGCTCTGTGCTCTGTGATTCTTTTACCCCTATAATCTCTTCTAATCACCTCTGTAATTAGAGAGTCCCAACCACACTGTGCTTAACACCATCCCCCCCCCCCCCCCCCCCGCATCATAGGGAACCTTCACAGTCCACAGCCTGGGCTCCTACCCCCCCCCCCATAGAGAACCTTCACAGTCCACAGCCTGGGCTCCTACCCCCCCCCCCATAGAGAACCTTCACAGTCCACAGCCTGGGCTCCTACCCCCCCCCATTGGGAACCTTCACAGTCCACAGCCTGGGCTCCTACCCCCCCCATAGAGAACCTTCACAGTCCACAGCCTGGGCTCCTACCCCCCCCCCCATAGAGAACCTTCACAGTCCACAGCCTGGGCTCCTACCCCCCCACCCCATAGGGAACCTTCACAGTCCACAGCCTGGGCTCCTAACCCCCCCCCCCCCACATCATAGGGAACCTTCACAGTCCTACTTGCTTCTGAGTCAAGTGAAGCACTTACAAACTGGGACCTTGTCTGTCTGTCTGTCTGTCTGTCTGTGGCAGTATCTCAAAATCCTGCTTCTTTGATGAATCAAAATTAAAAGCCTTATGGGCATTTAACACTTGAAAAATTACATACCATGCTTTGGATTTAGTTTTTTTTTTTTTTCTCCTAGCATAATAGAAGAGTTCATTGAGAAATTTTGTAGATTGAGCCTCCCCTTTCCTCCTGGAGGGAATGTTTCAGTTCGGAAGAAACTGCCATACAAAAGCCCCTGAGCACCTGAGGATGCCTGCGTCTGATCTTTAGACCTTAGGTCACTTGTCTCCACCTGGGTACTCTCCAACTGTGCCCATTTCCCATCACTCTGTTGGAATGTCTGCGGAACACTCTGGCTGCTGTCTATCTGCCCCGCATTACCTAACCTTGCCTTTGATAGAACGTCATCAATTCTGGGGTCCTCAGGCCTCCAGAGATGCTTTCTCTATGGCTTCAGTCCCTTCTTGGGAACAGGGAGAAGGCCTGGAGGGAGCTCCGTGGGCGTATTCAACAGACTGAGGTGGATGACGCCGTACGACAGAGGTTGTCATCGGGAGAGCCCAGCGCTGTGTGCCCCAGGCTCTAACGCACCTTTGCTGGCATGCTTGCACCCATGGAGCTCCTCCAGTCTCTGTGGCTATGCCCTCTGGCCAATGGCTACCCAAGCCTTGGTAGTCAACGGGAGGATAGGGATAAGGATGTGGACAGCTGTCACCATCTATCCGTAGCTCCTCTTTGGGCTCAGATGACACCACTTCCACCTCCCTCAAGGCATGAGCATTTCCCCCTGCTCCTGCCTTCTGGGTGTCTTGTGTTTGTGGGTACTGATGAATGCATCAGTTGGAGGGGACTATGGCATCCACTGAACAGCGATAGTTAAACAGAAAGAGTTAAATGATCAAGCAGATGGCTGCGGGTGTGTGGGCCCCTGCTAGGAGAGGTGACAAAGCTTCCGGTCACCCAGATGGACAACAGAGTCCTCAGGACGCTTGGGACTGTGGTTTTTCTGGTGTCTGCCAGTTTCCTGAGAAGCAACAGGAGCAAAAGCCCCTGGACAAGTTGTATTTGGTCAGAGCCTGGAGCCTGACCCAGCTCTCCTCTCTTCTCTGCTTTTCCTCCATGGGACACTGTGACAGCCAATGCTGATTGTCACCCTGATGGGATCTAGGGTCACCTGGGAGATGAGCCCCTGGATGTGCCCATGGGGTAATCTTGAATGTGTTTACTGATTTGGGAAGATCCCTCTTAATTGTGTGCGAGACCATTTTCTAGGGGGTGCTGGGTTGTATAAAGAGAACAGGAGCCGAGAGGTCACGTGAGTCTGTTTCTTGAATGTGGATAGAGAGTGGCCAGCTCATTCAAGCTCCTACTACGCAGGCTGCCCTACCATGACGGGCTGTACTCTTGACCTGTAGCCAGGATAAACCCTTTCTCCTTTCTGTCAGAGCAGCTTATCACGACAGCGGGAGATCGACCAAGACAGACAAAGAGGGCACCAGCTCTCCCTAGAGTTCCCTCGTGACAGAGATGCCCCTCTTGGCCTCATTCCTGCAGATGTGGGAATCTGGTGTGTGCTGTTTCCTCCCGGTCCCCTCTGATCCTTGACTTGCGAACTTTTCCTTCTTGTGTCTTCTTGTCTGAACGGCGTGTCTAGGCGGTCTGTCAACAAGATATTTTTACCCAACCACCCATTACTTTTTCTCTTAAAAGCTCTTTGATGCTTTTAAGATGTATTTTGCAACATCATTTGGGAAAGTTGAGGAGGATGGAGTGCTTTTCTGTTCCTTCCCAGAACGCCTGCACAGTCCTGCAGGGAGACCTCTCAGATGCTTAAGGGACACCAGAGGACCACTGCTATCCAGAGTGACCTGCAGCTTCCCCGGCTCCTGTCCCTCCTCCTGTGTTCTGATGCTCATTTCTGTGGACACTACAGGGCGGAGCACTTTTGCTCAGCTTCCTCCCTCCCCCTCCTAAGGTGTGTGTGGTCTTTTCATTGACAAGGCTGCCACACAGCTGCGCAACCTCTGAGGCTCCCGGTCCCACCCCGGCCCCGTCACCATCAGATCACTCACAGCCACTCTAGGAGCACAGGAGAGACATTGCTGTGGCAACAGACCTCCTGTACCCAGAGGCCTCCATGCCTCTGCTTCCTTCCCCTGTATCCCGCAGAACGTCCCATCTCCAAGGCAAACAGGTCCCTAGCCACCAGGACCAGGCGGCCTCCCTTGGGCTGGAGGATGGGAGGCCAGCCAGGCTCCAGAGGCAGTGTCCTAGCTGTGTTCTCTTCAACGCCACAAAGAGCAGCATGGTCAATGGGGTGTACGGGGAACGTAGACACCGTTGACTGCAAGTGAAGCATCCTCCTCCCAGGCACCACCCACCCAAAGTCTAGCATCTCCTGGCAGGGCTGTGGTGTCCGCTTCTGCTCACCTCAGGCTGGCAAAGGCAGAGTGCGGCTCATTCTTAGTGCAGCCCCTTCTGAACACAGGTTCCCTGCCTACTACGGAGGCCACAGGGATGGCTCCTGAGAGCACACGACCCCTCTTCTGTTTGCTTCATGTTTTGATACATTTGAGTTAATATCTACCCTACTGTTTCCTGTTTACCAATTGTCTATGTCCTTTAATAAAACCACTTCCATTCTTGGGTCTGGAGTGATGATGGCTCAGTGGTTAGGGCCGTGTACTGCCCTTTCAGAGGACCTGGGTTCAGTTCCCAGTAACCACATGGCACCTCACAGTCATTTTTAACTTCAGCTCCAGGGGACCCAATGCCCTCTTCTTCCCTGGGCACTAGGCTTATATAGGGTATATATACATGCAAACGGGTAAAACACCTATACACATAAAATAATAAATCTTAAAAAAAACCTGCTCTTTTTATCTGACACTTTCCTTCTGTCTCCTCCCTTCCCTTCCCCTCCCCTCCCCTCTCCTCCCCCCTCCCCTCCCTTCCCCTCCCACCCAGTTCATCCCCTCCCTTCCCTTCCAGTCCGCTCTAGTCCTGTTCTCTCCCCTCCCTTCCTCTCCCCTCCCCCTCCCCCTTTCCCCTCCTCTCTCCTCCCCCGCTTTTGCTCCCCCTTCATGTGCTCCTTTGGGACCCAGAGGCCCACTCAAGCGTAGGCAAGCTCTCGCTCTACCACTAAGGTGTGTTTCCAATCCTCTTTTCTCTCCACTTTCATCTGAGCATCAGATCTGACCGCATTTTGTTTCTGCACTTTGCACTGTAAACGTACTTCTTGTTAATTTTTTTATAGTAAGAGCCCCCTGAGCCTGCAGGATATGTTTAAGATAGATTCAAGAGCACAGACATGACCAGGGGCACTGGAGCTGACTTTAACCTGCTTAGTCTTGGGGGATCTGAGTGGAACTGAATCCTCTCAGAGTCGTGTACTGAACCTCACGGTGAGACTGGATTTGGAGACAGCGTCTTCACAGAGGCTCCTGCATTACAACTGGGTCTCTGGTGGTTCTGATGTGAGTGAGGAGCATTATTCTGAATAGGAGAATGTGGGCGCAGGCTCAGCTGTAAATGGAAGCTGAAGGGAAGAGTTGAAGTAGGTGGCCGCCTGCTCACCAGGAAAGGAGCTGAGGACAGATGATCCTTCCTGTCTCAATAGGAGCCAAATTGTTGACATCAACATCTCACACTTCGGCCTGCAGAGCTACACTAAAAAACGTTGCCCGTGTGTGTCCAGTGCTGGGGAGGGAGTTAATGCTTACGTGACATGGGAGGTTGGACTAAAGGGAGCAGAAACAGCTAATGTGAAACCAGCAGAATGCATTAGCACATGAATGTGCATGTCTATGCATGTATGGATGCATTTGGTGTATGTGCACATGTGTATGCATTAGCATATGAATGTGCATGTCTATGCGTGTATGGATGCATTTGGTGTATGTGCACATGTGTATGCTATGTATGTGTTCTGAGAACTGAAGCCTTAGCTCCCCATGCAGGGCTGAGGTAGACACCAGCACAACCATGGATGCCCAACACCTGTTAGCTTTTGTCAAGGCTGATTCCTGAGCTGTCCCTAAAACACACTGTCCAGGAGAAATGACCCTAACCTGTAGATGTAACCAACCGACTTATTAAATAAGAAACACAGAACCAATGCAAAGAAGAAAGCCAAGAGGTCAGAACTAAGAGCTAAAACCTTACCCTTCCTCCTGCAGTGGTCCTACCTCTCCGAACCAGAACTACTTCCTGTGTGTCTGTCTTTTTATAGTGTTTCTGTTCTGCCTTCTCAATGGTTGTAAACCCAACCACATGACTGCCTCGTCACGGCCTGTCTGTATAGACCTCCAGGTTTTCTATGGTTGGTATTGAGATTAAAGGCATGTATCTCCATGCTGGCTGTATCCCTGAACACACAGAGACTTACCTAGTTCTGCCTACCAAGTGCTGGGATTACAAGCGTACACCACCACTGCCCTGCTTTCCTATAGCTTGCTAATAGCTCTGACCCCCAGGCAACTTTATTTATTAACATACAAATAACATTTAAATACAAATAAAATATCACTATACTAACCATAAACCCATCTGGAGTGCTGGGTCCCAAACCTCCCAGTCCTGGGTTACCAGCTTGCCGCTGCCTCTGCTCCTCCTGTATGTCTTCATTGCAGAATGAAGGATGGCCTGGCTGTTCACCTTCAGATTCTCCATTGCTAACATATTGCTGATAAATGCCCCTATGGCTGGGTGGATGCAGAGACAGTGAACAGAAGTTAATCAAACTTTTAAGCAAGCCTCACACTCTGGGTACTCATGGATGACTAAGGAAGACGGGGGCCCAGCATCCCTACCATCTAATCCAAAACAGATTTGGTGACTGAGGAGCTGAGCATTATGGGCAGAGGCTGACTTTCAGATGTAAGGGCACCTTTATCTTGGCAATGTATGGTGCAGAGCACCCTAGTCCGGGACAGAAAAGATAGCCCGCAGCCCTGGGAAGATGTATAGACACACAGAGGAGGCAGCAGCTCTGGGCTCCGGGCCACCTAGATCCCTCCACAACTCCAAGCCGTAATCTACAGGTCAAGCATGGCAAGTCAGGAGCCACTGATGGATCAGGATCCGGCCCCTCCAATGCAGGACTTTGATTTCTCTAAGCCTCAGTTCCCACGTCTGCAAAATGGGCATAGTAAAGCCAACCTCAGGGTGACTGAGGTTATCCATGGGGTGGCAGATGAAAGTGAACTTTGAAAATGGCACTGTCTGTGGCAGGTATTAATTAACCAGGAGGTATTTCTCAGTGCCAGTGGAAGAGACTGACCCGCGATCCTTTTCTCTCCAGAGCTCATGTTTCATTTGCTGTTTGTCTAACCCGCCACCTCCATGCTCTGTCTGGTCCACTGGACCTCAAGAGCCCATGTGCTGTGGGATGGTCTGTATGTCAAATGCTCTGATTGGTCAATAAATAAAACACTGATTGGCCAGTGGCCAGGCAGGAAGTATAGGTGGGACTAACAGAGAGGAAAATTGAGAGAACAGGAAGGTGGGAGGAGACACTGCCAGCCGCCGCCATGACAAGCAGCATGTGAAGATGCTGGTAAGCCACGAGCCACGTGGCAAGGTATAGATTTATAGACATGGATTAATTTAAGATGTAAGAACTAAATAGCTAGAAGCCTGAGCCATTAATCCATACAGTTTAAACAATATAAGTCTCTGTGTTTACTTGGTTGGGTCTGAGTGGCTGTGGGACTGGCAGGTGACAGAGATTTGTCCTGACTGTGGGCAAGGCAGGAAAACTCTCGCTACACCCATGCTTTTGGACCTGTAGTACCATGTGATCACATGATGAGCCCTGGTTCTACGTTTGAAGAGGATGAAGTTGGACACATGGAAACAGCTGGTGAGAATTGAATTTGGCAATCCTAAGCCATTGTGCCACCTGAACATGGCTTTGGGAGGCAGGGAGGGGACAGTTACTCACAGCGCCTGGAACAAAAACCATGTCAGTTCCAGTTGCAAAGATGTCATCACACCAGCAATGCCCAAAAATGGTCTTTCCCGAGTGTCAGATTTCAAGCAGGACTCACATGATTGCGCTCCACCCAAGTTACAAAACGCTTTCGCAACCAGGGGTTTCCCCTGCGAAGCTTTGGGTCTCATCCTTCTGTTTTGCTCTTATGGAACTGACAGGCCAGCATCTGGCACAAATGAAGAGGTTTGGAGGTCATGTGGTAATATAAAATGCAAATCAAGGGCTGTGGATAGAGGAACTGGGAGCCTGAAAGAGCCCCTGTGTGGCATCTGGGGCAGTATTGATAATCCCTTTTTAATAATAATAATTATTTTCATTTCAAGAAAATCATTTTATATAATATATTTTGATCAGATTCTTTCCCTGTGCCTAAACTCTTCCCAGATCCTCCCTGCCTCCCTAACTATACAATTCCATGTTCTTTCTCTCTCTCAAAGCAAAAACAAAACCCCCAAACTGAAAAATCAACACACACACACACACACACACACACACACACACACACACACACACACACACACACGAGAGCCAATAGGACAAAAATATCCAAAATAAAGGAACAAAACATGTGGTTCCCCTCCCCCCAACAAAACTAATGGAGTTCGCTTTGTGTTGGCCAGCTACTCCTGGGCATGGGGCCTGCCCTGGCGTGTGTTCACACACCCGGTGACACCCCAGTGGAGACCACAGATTTTCCCTTTACCACAATGTATCCATTGCAAATAGCTCATTGTTAGGGGTGGGTCTTTGTGTCCCCTTCCCCTTCTCCATGCTGGGATTTTGTCTGGTTTGAACCTGTGCAGGTCTTAGGACCACTGTTATAGTCTACATGAGTTTATTTGCATCAATCCTGTTGTGTCTGGAAGACACAGTTTCTTTGGAAGTCATCCATGAGCTCTGACTCTTACAATCTTTCCACCTCTGCCCTCTGCTTCCATACATATCCCTAAGCCTTTTTTTTTTTTTTTTTTTGGTTTTTTTTTTTTTTTTTTTTTTTTTTTGGTTTTTTGAGACAGGGTTTCTCTGTGTAGCTTTGTGCATTTCCTGGAACTCACTTGGTAGTCCAGGCTGGCCTCGAACTCACAGAGATCCACCTGCCTCTGCCTCCTGAGTGCTGGGATTAAAGGCGTGCGCCGCTGCCCGCCGCCGCCATCACCACCAGGCTATCCCTGAGTCTTGACGAGGAGGTCTAGATAAAGACATCTCACCCTCTGCACGTTGTCTAGTTGTGAGTCTCTGTGTTAATTCCCATCTACTGCAAGCAGTGGTGTTTCTAACTGGGTCTGAGAAATGCTCTGATCTATGGTTTTTCCCTAGGCCTGTGATCTGTACAGCCTCAGACTCTTGACCACTTTAGCAATGTCGTGTGTGAGCTCCATCTATCCCACGGAATGGGCCTTAAATCCGGTTAAAAAACTGCTCGATTGTTCCCATAACATTTGTGCTATATTATTGCATCAATATGTCTGACCAGCAAGTTATTGCCATAGGTTGAAAGATTTGTAGCTGGGGAAGATTGATGATTACATTTATCCTCTGGCAGAGTACCTTCCAGTACCATGAATGCTGGTCAGTCAGGGTGAAGCTTCCAGTAGGGCACCAGCTCCATTTCTCCATGTGTTGATGACATACGTGGGTTGTGTCTTCAGCAATAGGGCCTTGCCATCACCTTGTGAAGAGCAACCAATAGCTTTTGTGATATCCTGTGATTTGGGGTGTGTGTGTCTATGGGACCCCTTTGTCCAATGGCTCAACAAGATGTAACCCTTTCCTGACACTGGAGATTTTACTTGGTAGTATGAGATGTCCACCTGGGGCCTTGTCTCACCCACCCTTTCCTATGTATATACTTCAGGGAGCTTCTACAGCAGTAGCCTTCAGATGGCTTTTCAAAGGACCGTTAGTGGTAGCTGTCCCTCCCCATAGTCCCTCCTTTGCCCAGCTCCCCTCGCTTCCCCATTTCATCTTCATATTCTTGTTCCCCTCTATCTCTTTATAAGACTATACTCTATTTCCCCTTCCTTGGAAGACTCTCCTCCTCCTCCTTGGTCCCTTGTTAGCTGCCTAACCTCTATGGCTATTTGGATTGAGCACACATATCTAAAGCTTAAAAGATAGCAGCCACATATAAGAGAAAACACGCACAATTTGTCTTGTTCTGGATTTCCTCACCCAGGATGATTTTCTTTTCTAGCTCTAATCCATTTGCCTGCAAATTTCATTTTTCTTAACAGTTGCAAAATATTGTGTAAATATTCTGGATTTTCATTATCTATTCATCGGTTGATGGACATTGAGGCAGTTTCCAGCTCTGGCTATTATGAATAGAGCAGCAATGAACGTAGAGGAGCAAGTGAGTCTGTCATAAGAAGGATATAGAGTTCTTTGGGAATATGACCAAGAGTAGTGTGGCTGGATATTGTAGTGGGTTGATTTTCAGCCTTTTGAGGAGCCTCCAACACTGATTTCCATGGTGGTTGTACAAGTTTTCACTCCCACCAGCAATGAATAAGTGTCCTCCTTCCCCATCCTCCTCGCCAGCATCTGCCATCATTTGTTTTATTGATATTGGCCATTCCGACTGGGGTAAAATGAAACCTCAATGTCGTTTTTAATTTACGTTTCTCCAATGGCTAAGGATGTTGAACATTTAAGTGTTCCTCGGCTATTTGTGTTTCATCTTTTGGGAACCCTGTTTAGTTCTGTATTCCATTTTTAATTGAGTTGTTTGTGTTCTTGATGTTCAATTGTTTTTTAGTTCTTTGTATATTCTAGATACTAACCTTATATCAGATAAATAATTAATTGGTAAAATCTTTTCTCATCTGTAGGCTGCCACTTTTCCTGGTGGTGCCCTTTGCCATACAAAAGCTTTCCAGCTTCTTGGGGTCCCATTTATTAATTGTTGGGTTTTAATACCTGGGCTATCAATGTCCTGTTCAGAAAGCCTTTTCCTGTGCTAATGGGTCCAAGCCGATTCCCCACTTTCTCTTTGACCAGTTTCAGGGTGCCTCGTCTTCTGTGAGATTCTTGATCCATCTGGAGTTGAGTTTTGTGCAGGGTGGTAGATGTGGATCTATTTGTGTTCTTCTACATGCAGTCATGTCGTTTGGCCAAGGCTAATCTGTTAAAGATTCTGTCTTTTCTCCAGTCTATCTGTTTGGCTTCTTTGTCAAAAATCCTGTGTCTATAGGTGTGTGGAATCATGCCTGGGCCTTTGATTTGATTCCATTGATCGATGTCTTTAAACACCACCGTGATGTTTTTATTCCCACCGCTCTCTAATACAACTGGAAATCCAGAATGGGGCCACCTCTAGTGGCTCTTTCACTATTGGGGAGTACTGATGATTTCAACCACCTCCGTGTTTTACAGCTGAGTGTGACACCTCGTGCCTGGAATCCCAACACTGGGGAGGCTAAGGCAGGAGGATTGCCCAAAGTAGAGGACAGCCTGGGCTAGACAGTGAGATATTGTCACAAAAAACAAATCAACAAAATTTCTAACTTCATGTTTTTATATTTCCTGGTGCTACAACAGAATCTAGGATGGGCAATCCATAAAGAAAGCAGATTTATTTCTCACTGTTCTGGAGAAGTCCAATGTCAAGGCTCTGGTACCTGTTGTGGGTCTTCTTGGTGTGTCACTACAGGACTGAACAGGCAGAGACGATGTGCAGTTCACCTCTGGAATCCCCCAATCCTCACTGCTATCACAAAAAGAAGCAAATAGCAACCCAAATTTTGGAGGGAGGGAACCTTCAGCCCAGAGCATAGATTGTTATTTCTGTGACCGGAAAATCCTGTTAGGACACAGAGCCCTGATTTTGAGTTCTGGTTCAAACTAGTTAACAACTAGTTTTCTACCTGGCCTCTGTACCAGTTGCTTCTTATAAGAATGGAGGCATGGTTGTTGGGAACCCTTGCATCTTCACAGACTCTGGCTTGGCACACCTTGGCTCACGCAGTTGGGGGCATGGTTGTTGGGTACCTTTGCATCTTCACAGACTCTCTGGCTAGAGGGTTCTGATCATGCAGTCCATGTCCCACTCCTCCTCTGCTTACATCCAAGTTTATAACCCATACCCAACCAGGGACTTCACTTCATGAAGGGGAAACTAAGGCAGAGTGAGTGCATCACATGTCCTGGCTCACACAGCAGAACCTGACAGAGCTGCTGAGAGTGAGAGTCCGCACTGCCTCCCAATCTCAATGAGCCTGTTTCTGGGAGAGAAGGATGATGAGGCGGTCTGCCATCCCAGCTCTGCACCCAGCTCCTACATCACCCCTCCAGCTCTGCACCCAGCTCCTACGTCACCCCTTTAACGACCACATCCTGCACCTCTCATCCCACTGAGCTGCTCCACTGGGTTCTTCATCATCTGCCAGGAGTTCGTTCTCTTCACTGTCTGGAACCACTGTTGGAAAAGGAAGTCAGGCAGAACAGGCCAGGGGAGGCTAGGAGGTGGTGTGAGCCCGGAGTGATTGAACTGATTCCTGTCTGCCTTGTTTTTCTCACTAAAAAGCTCTATCAAGCCTGGAACTTGACATGTAGAGTAAGATGGCCTTGAACTTCTGACAATCCTCCTGCCTCTGCCTCTTGAGTTTTAGAATTACAAGGTGTACACCACTGTCCCAGTTTTAATTTGCTATTTTCTCACCACAGAGAGGCTACACTCCTCACCTCAGCAGCATCTCAGTTTTGAGTATGTTAAGAAAAATATGAGGGGCCGGTGAGATGGGTAGTGGATAAAGGTGCTCTCTCGGCCAAGCTAATAATGAGTTTGATCTTTAGGACCCACATGGTGGAAAGAGAGAACTAACTCTCACAAGTTCTTTTCAGACTTCCACATGAGTACTGTTTCTCTCTTTTCTCTCTCTCTCTCTCTCTCTCTCTCTCTCTCTCTCTCTCTCTCTCTCTCTCATAAATGTAATAAGAATATTAAAGAAAAATGACTTTTCTACATATATGAGTTCCCTTCTCTTTTTTTGGTAAATTTAATAAAAATTATATTAAATTGAAATCAGTCACAAGTATATAACATCTGAATTGATATCTTCACAAATGACTAATTACCTTGTATAAAAGGATTACTAATAGGCTTGGAGTAAAAATTTTATAGTCACATGGTAAAAAAATGTGTGTGTGTACTTTTTTTTTTACCATGTGACTCTAACAAACAAACAAAAAACACCACATATCATTTTTTTGGTACCTTTAGAAAAAAATAATAGAATTTTTAAAAGGACAGAATGAGCCTTGAAATGTTTTTCTAAATGACCCAAGTGCTGGGGGTGCAGCTTTACTTGCCTAGAATACACAGGACCCTGTTTTTCAATTCCTGGTATCACAGGGAAACAATGAAAAAGCTTTAAAAAAAATTAAAAATGTTAATTAATTTGTTGTGTGTATGTATGCCACATCACTTGTGTGGAGGTCAGAGGTCAACCTTCAGGTGTTGGTTTTCTCGCTGTGGTCTCTGGGCATTGAACTCAGGTCACTGGGTTTGGGAGGCATGTGCTTTTACCTGCAAGGCCATCTCACAGGCCTAGACCAGTCATATCATGTTGCTGTCTTTGAATGTCCTCAAATGTCCATATGTTGAAGACTTGATCCCCATTAGGGCCTGGTGAGATGTCTTCAGGGGTCCCCAGATCACATGGAGCACACCTCCTCTTTCTCTGCTGCTCTCTGGTCACAAGCCAGGGAACTCTCCTGTGCCCAAAGACGGCACCATGAAGCATTTGCTCACCACAGTGCATCCAGCTGACCATGGGTCTGACACCTCCAGGCTGTAAGCCCGAAGAACCTGGTATCTGTATAAAAGGTTATCTCAAGTATTTTGTTTTAGTTACAGAGAACTAACACGTTCATTAAACAGATAATTACATTTCAATATGATTCAGAACTATCAAATATATGTGGTAAAATACACTAATTTTCTTAGAAGGTTTAGAATTGGAGTGGTGTATCATAAAGGAACAAAAAGGAGAGTTTTCAAGTATTTAAGTAAAAATGCATTCTTGTTAACTATGGAGGGATGCCATGGTTACTAGGGCACTGGATTACAGGGGTCCAGGGCTCATTTGCCTGCCTCTGCCATAGTCTATTCCTTTGGTTCTGTGCAAGCTTCTCTCCTTCCTAGAATGGCTCTCAAAGTGTGCTTCTGGGGTTTCTAAGATGCTTTCATGGCTCTCCTTAAGGTTAAAAACATTTTGTAATAACACTGATCTGTTTACTTTTTTTTACTGTGTTGACATTGGCCTTGGTGCAAACACAAAAATTATTAAGACTCCTGGCACCTTTTCAGAGGTCAGAGCAGACTGACGGCATTGCTTTCTTCACCACATTGTAAAGAATAAAGAGCCCCCGGCAAGGGTCACATATAAAAATGGATTTGATAAGGCAGTTAAGATCCACTTGCTCACAGAACAGACCTCTTTTTAACTTCTCTGTAATAGAAGTCTGCTGCATTCTGAATAACTATGGTGACAGCCCCAAGGAAATGCAGCCGAGTTAGAGTTACCAGCTAAACTAACCACTTCATCCAAATAAGGTTTTTACCTGAAAGAACAATTGGCAAACTATACCTTACCATGGATATTTGGCTGGTTGTTTCTCAAAATTAAATGAGACAAGCTTGATTCTTCAAAGCAAACAATTTAGGAAAGATGGTTGTTGATGACCAAAGGTTGAACTTTCAATGTTCAAGAATTTGTATATGTCACTGTGAGCCTGATAAGCTTCCTGGAGCTTTTCTGTAAAGTTGGGCATGATATTAAATCCAGTAACCCTTTGACAGTGTCTACTACACTGTGTTCTCATTTGAGTTGTATTTTCCAAATAGCCAATGCAAGTTACAAAATTACTCATGGGCAAGGATCCAGGGTAAACTGATGTGAGAGAACACAGTAGCAGGAAGCTTGTTGAATGGCTTCACGCAATCACAGCTGACCTCTCCTCTTGTGTTCATGTTGTATGGCCTCACCCAATCACAGCTGACCTCTCCTCTTGTGTTCATGTTGTATGGCCTCATCCAATCACAGCTGACCTCTCCTCTTGTGTTCATGTTGTATGGCCTCACCCAATCACAGCTGACCTCTCCTCTTGTGTTCATGTTGTATGGCCTCACCCAATCACAGTTGACCTCTCCTCTTGTGTTCATATTGTATGGCCTCACCCAATCACAGTTGACCTCTCTTCTTGTGTTCATATTGTATGGCCTCACCCAATCACAGTTGACCTCTCTTCTTGTGTTCATGTTGCAGTATCACATAAAATATTCACAGTATCTGACAGTCATTGAATGTGCTTCCTTGATTTGATTATGAATCTGTTAGGCCTGACTTCTTTTATATACTCAAGACACAAGAGCCCAAACATTAAAGAGATGTGCAAACATAGAAAACAATGCTATAATATACTTGAAAAAAATATTAAATGCTATTATGCTAATATGTAATGTATGATTTTGAAATGAAAATTCTAAACATTTAAAAAATTTGTACTAGTCTCCATGTGTGTATACACCACATGCTTACATTGCCACAGAAGCCGGGGGGGGGGGGGGGGGGAGTGTTGGTTCCCCTGGAAATGGAGTTATAGGTGTGAGTGAGCTTCCAGGTGAGTGCTGAGAGCCAGACCTGGGCCCTCTGTAAGAACAGGTGAGGGTAACTGTGGAGCTGCCCTACCTCTCTGGCCATGACTTAGTTTTTTAAAAATTATTTTGTAATATGATAACCAGGGATGGATAGGGTTGTGGTTTACTCACTGGCCGCCAGCTCCCTGGAGGGTGTGAGACACTGATTTTACCCACTGCTGACTCCCAGTCTTAACACTGTCACAGGCAGTTGGGAAACTTTCGAGGCCTGGGTGTGGTCTGCTTCTTAGTACATACTTGTGGATTCTAGAGTGTGGCAATAGCCTGGGAGCCAGAACATGTCTTCTGTGACCATGAGCCACACTGCTGTCTTACCACTATCAGAATTCCAGTGAGGGGAATGTGTGGCCTCAAATGAAAAGTGGCTTCAACTTCAAATCCTAACATTTCACACAAGCTTCCCAAAGTTTTCCTCTCTCCAGACTTCTGATGAAGACAAGGCCAATCTTTCTATTCCAATCCTAGGTAATTTTTCATAAGAAACATTTTTTTTCCTAATTCCTTGAGGAAGGGCTCAATGGATCCCATCTTGTTTCTAGACCAATGAGCTGTAGACCAGGTTTTCATGCCATACAGATGAAGGTACAGAATGGGTTCAGATCCTCATCTACCTCCTTTGTATCAGGACTGGAAAGGAGAAATATTCCAAGGAGCCAACATTACAAGGAGGCATTGGCATAAACCAAATACTTTATTATTTGAGGAAGAAAAGGCCAAATTACAAAACCTTTATACTTAAGACAATGCCAAAGACTTCCAAGGACTTCCATAACGATTAGATTCAACCGTGTAAAGCCGCTGTCTCGGCAGACAAAACTCAGGCGAAATGTGGCAATTTCATGTGGCTCAGCTGCTATCAACAGCAGTGATAACTGAGCTTTGGACAGGAGCATGTCCCCAGTCCGTGTCTCCCAGGGACACACAGGCCCCACTTGAAAGGCATCCTCTGCTTAACTGCAAAGCATTTTTTTTTTTTCTTTCTGGGCTTGCAGGCTAAGACTCCCAGGACTGGCACAGCAGGTCCCAGCTGGTCTTGTATCCATTGCAAGGTTGTCTCGTGGTATGATGACTCTTTATCAGTGTCACCTGCTGGCTCCGAGGCCACCCTGCTGGCAAATGGCAAAGTCTGTCCTCTGATGACGACGCCAAGCGACTGGATGAGAGTGTGAGGTCTCATGTGCTTCCCCCCATGAGAACTTCAAACAACCCACGCCACGCCGTTTCCCGTCTTGCTTGCCCTGTCTGTGCTTCTGGGTATCCACAGCCAAGTAAATAAGAGGAGCAAACTCTCTGAGGGCACAGAGGAGCAGAGAGAAGAACATGCAACCCAGACGGTGAGAACACGGCAGGTCAGCGAGATGGGAAGCGCCATGCTTCACTTAAGGTCAAGGCTGATGGAAGATCCCTCCCGACGGCCCTGCCCAGCACATTTCCCTTTACACGAGCTAAGATAAAAATAAAGCTTTCGTACAAATTACGATTTTTTTCCAGTGAGTTACTTCTGCAGTAAAAATAGCTGCTACATAAATCCCTTCTGATCTCTGAAAAGGAGTCATATATTTCCAAAAATAGTCTTCTTATTGTAGTCACACAGAATACCTTGGGGCGAAGGAAGGAAAACCTGCTGGCTGGGGGGAGGGGAGGCTGCCTGGAAAACACAGTTACGCCGAAAAATAAAATACATTTGTGTATAAACTGACTTAAGGCATGCAGAAGTGGAAAACACGTGCCATCTGTCAAGAAAAATACTGCTTTACAGCTTTCACTTTACAGTCCAGGAGGAAGTGGAAAGGCCTGAGGCCCCCTGAAATAATAACATTAAATTTCTTATAAAAAACCCCAATATACAAAGTCCTGGCCAGATAATGAGCAAGTCAGAACTAAAATAACAACAAAAACAAAACAAAACAAAAGTAAAAACCAGGGGTCATCCCTCCGACCCCATTCCTGTTGGAAAAAAAAAAATCAAATGAAAACAGTATATTATGATTTCTCTCAGTCGGCCCCTAAGAGATTAAATCTGTGTAAAATGATGATGTTTCTATGTGCTAGTGGAAAAAAAAAAAGATAACCTATCAGGTATCGCATTCTTGACTCAAACACAGTTATAATTACTTTAAATACAATATACAATTTCTGTTAAATAGAACTGTTGGTGGATTCTGACATTATAAGATACAATAATATGTACAAACTGACTTCCCAAATGGAGCCATGGCTGCTTTCCACCCGCCTAGCCGGCTCTCAAGAGGCGGCGGCTTCTGCGTTTGCTACTCCTGGCGGCAAAGGGCCAAAGGAAAAACAGTGTTTTTCAGTGTCTGTGCGTCCATCCCGTGCTGGCTCCCTGGAGCATCTCAAATAGCCGGAACGACTGTGATCGGCACACAGCCTGCTCGGTGCTGCCGTGGCTTCCCCAGAGCCTCTTCCCTTCAGGTCTCGCTGCAGGGCGGAGAGGCCATGCCACCTTCCACCCCTGGGGAGTTGGCCTTGTGGAAGAGGCATGGGATGAAAGAAGGCCGCTGCTGCTTGGCGACCCCCAGAGGGGTTCCATCCTGCCCTCCCATGGGTCTTTGTAACAGTGGGTCAGGACGGGCTTCCCACTCAAGTCCCCGGGCCTGGGGCCAGCTCAGGGTTGTCCCGAGGACCTCAGTCTTCTGTATCAGGCTGGACACCCAGGATGGCATGCAGTTCCTCAGGAGTGAACCCCAGCAAGTTCTGCAGGTCACACACGAAGCGGTACACGTAGCGCTTGCCTGACGTCTTGTGGATGATGTTTTTGTCATAGTAGTATCGTAAGCCCCGGCTCAGCTTCTCATAGTTCATCTTCGGCTTGTTTTTCCTCTTTCCCCATCGGCGGGCCACCTTTGGGAAGACATGGGAAGGCCAGAGTCACCCATGTCCACCCTTGAACCATGACTGGCTCCCCTGGGCCCAGATGCTCACCCTAAAGGACCCAACAGTCACCTGCCTGGGCCACTTTAAATGTGCACAGATGCTTCTCTGTACAAGGGCCAGTGATATCCCTGTCTCTGCCCCCAGCTCCATCTCAGCAAAGTCTCCTGGGGCCGACTATTTGGAACCAGGAGTGCCCCAGACAGGGACATCTCCTGTCAACCATCCTCCATAATTCTTATTTCGACTCCTCCCCACCCCACTCTTTTAAAAAGCCAGAGTCTCATGTAGCCCAGGCTAGCCACTCATCCTCCAACCTCTACTTCCTGTAGCTGAAAGTTTTCCTGTCTACAGAGCGCTATCCACAGCAACTTCCCTGCTGGGATTGCAGACAGGCATGTGCCATCACCCCGGATTTATGTGGTGCTGGGGATAGAAGCCCTGGATGTGAGCAAGCTAGGCAGCCACTCGGCCGATGGAGACACCTTTCAGGTCATGTGATAGCTGTAGAGACTGTCCTGCCCCATGAGACACGCTTATTCCCCCAGACACAGAGACGGGGACAGATTACATCTATTGCTGGCATCATGCCTATCAAAGCCATCTCCACAGAGGGCCCCGGGGCCAACCCTGAAGGCTGCCTGGCTGCTATGTGCCTTATCCAACTTGGGACAAAGGTGAACTCCCTCCAGAACTTGCTGAGGGTTACCAGAGAACCTCTGACCGACATGGAAGGAGGGCACTGCCCTAAGGACCCCAGGCCATTCACCAACAAGGCAGTGGCTTCAGGTCAGCTAGCCCAAGTGCCAGGGTACTCCTGGCAGAAGGGCTCTTGCTGGTTCTGTTGACTTTCCTTGTGCCCAGGGTTAGCTTTAGAACCCAATGTGATGAACTGGGGTTGGGAGTGCACGCGGTCATACCTCATCAGGGTCGGCAAGCTTGAACTCCCATCCGTCCCCGGTCCAGCTGATAAAGGATTGGCAGGACTTGTCGGAGAGCAGCTCCAGAAGGAACTGCCACAGCTGGATCGGTCCACTTCCTGGGGATAAAGGGAGGCGGGTTACTGAGGATTCTGTAAGATCGGCAGGGATCTGACCCTCCCAGTGACCAGGCTGTCCTGAGAACATGGACCCCACCGGGCACGGGGCTGATGAGCAGGTGGGGTCTCGGGGATACACTTCAGTGGGCAGAAGCTGCGGTAACCTCCCCTTCCAACCCACCGCTCCTCCAAGGAGATGGCTGGACCAAGGCTCTTCCTTGGCTGTGTTTGTCCTTCAGGAGCAGGACACGGGGCTAGCAACCCTCATCAGCACCAATCTTCCTGCTGTTTTATGCTTTCCTGTTTCTAGAAACACCCCACGGGGGCTGGGGTGGGTGTCAAGGGTCATTTCATCCCAGGCACATCTCTCACGACCACAAGCAGACAGTTTCACATGAGACTTCCTGCACACAGCACACTCCCGGGGTAACCTATATTGACAATTGTCTGTCTTAGCTCCATGGGCACTCAGAGCTACCACCTTGAGAGGGGGATTTCCCGCAGCCTTGTCTTCCTTAAGTATGTACTCAGGACAACAACTTGTCAGGGTTCCCTATTGTGGTTCAGGGAGGAAACTGAGATCTGACCCTAAGCCCGGCTGTCACCTTGCCCACAAACATGAAAAGGCTTTGGGGACCCACAGAAAGGCCTCAGACGGAACCAGACCGAGCTGACTCACTTCAGTGGCCACTAGGGCTTGCCACCTCTGAACTGATTCCCCGATGGGTTTCCACACCACCCGTGGTAACACCACTGGCCACAGGCTGGGCTAGCCAACAAATAGTACTACTGCTATTACCATCCAGGTAGATACTCCTAATTCTGTGGGGGTTTTCTTAGTAATCCTTGGATTTCTAGGTATCAAAATGGCCTTAGGTTCAAACCCCTTTATGAGTCTTTATACATATAAGTAGCCATTTGTTTTTGATGATGAAAAAAAAATCCACACATCCTCATTTTAATCTTATTTTTTTAAAGTGACTTTTTTTTTTTTTTTTTTTTTTTTAAATCCACAGTGGCTTCTTATGGCCAGCATATGAGAAGAGGGTCTATTTAAAGGCATCTGAAGCAGTGAAAATGAACATTCTTGGTATTTCTGCCCCAGTTCTGAAATTGTCTTGTTCTAAAAACAGCTTTAAGATTCCTCTGGTCTCTGCCTAGAAGGGCTCTCTCCTCCTCTCAGATGGCTTTGGAGGCCAAGGGAGGTAAATGGTGCTGGCAGCCTGGGAGCTAGCTCCCGCCCTTCCCCAGGCCAGTTTACATTCCTAGAGATCCAGAGTGTGAGTCAGAGCCAGGACGAGTCTGTCCATCTGTCCCCTCTCCCTCCCTCCCCCTCCTGTCCCAGGTAGAGGGTGTGGCCTGGGATCTTCTCCCACCCCGAGACCCTAACATGAAAACTTCTGCAAGCCTGGTCTGGTGGGACTTGGGTCCAGGGGACCTCAGAGTGTGAGTGTCACAGCCAGACTTGGAAAAGTGTCACAGCCGCATGATGGACACCGCAGTCAGTCACACAGGGGCCCGACGACGGCCCCGAGTGTACACTCACCGGTGAAGCCGGCCAGTACTGCCGCAGGAATAACCGGTTTGCCTTGCTCAACCGGGTCGCTCCTCTCTTGGATGTAGTCCTTGAAGGACATGGTCGGTTTATTGAGGCACAGGGGCTGGCTACAGTCCTCCTCGAAGCTCTCGAAGGAAGGCACCCGCTGTACGTCCAGCAGGGATGACTGGCTGTTCCAGGACCGCAGCAGCGAGTCTGAGCTCTCGAAGCTGTCCGCACCGTTCTCTGGAGAGTCGTGGTCCTTGGGTTTCCCTGTAAAAAAAAAAAACCCAAACACAAGCTGAGACCCCTCCAAGATGCGAGAAGGTCCAGTGGCCCCAGGTCATCGATTCAGTGCACCTTGGTCCCAATTCCTCCATTACCACCAGCTACCCCCAGTACAGATAGATGCACTTCAGGGACAGCATCATTCAGACCCCTCCGAGCACTCTTAAACTCAGGTGCTCATTTCTTAGGACAGGGTTATGTACAAGTAACACCTTCCTCCAACAGAAGCGTGGATGAAATGTAGAACATTACATAGGCATGAGAAAGAAGAAATGGTACAACACAGACAAATCCCAAAGAAAACAGTTAGCAGGAGACCATCCCTGTAAAGCCCCAGGACAGCAGAAACCACTCTGTGATGACGAAGATCTCCACGTGGATGGCTGTAACACAGGTGTGCACAGCCGTGTTCATTCAACCAGATGTACCACCTGAGCTGTGAGGACTGTGTCTGTTACACCCTTAGACAGGAATCTGGCACATTCTCATGTGTCTCAACAAGAGTACCCTACTGCAAGGAAGTCAGCCTAAAGTGGTTAAAGCTGTTCAGTATTGCTTACTCGATACCTATAGAATTCGGACCAGGGTCTCAAACAGGTTGTGCTTTTTGGAAAGTCACATGGAAGGCGACCCCGTCCTTTAACCTCCTGCTCCAATGGCAGAGGACAGGATGTCCTGACCAAGCATCTCTCATCCTGAATGGCTTCCAGGACAAACCAACAACCTTATTCCAGAATGTTCTCTTACCAGAGCTGTTGGTGAGCAAATTCAAGTTGCCGCCGGGGAAGTCCTGGCTGACGGAACAGTAATTGACACTGACGGTATTGAGCCGAGACTTGGGCAACATCTGGAACTCCTGCTCGGAGCCAAGAGGTGCAGGCGTCGCAGAGGGCGGGCACATGCTGTCCAGGAGGCCGTCTTTGGCGTAGCTTTGTGCCTGCATTCCATATGGAGCCTGTTCCATGCCGAAGCCTGAACACAAGGATGGGTCAGATGGCAGAGCTTTAAAGTCAACATCACAACAGCTAAGACCCTCACCTGACCTTGTGGGCCACCCCCAGGAGACCCTGTTTTGAGACAGGTGTCCCGGGTGCCAAGTTCAGAGCACAGTGACTGCCTTCCAAACACTTGTGGCACATCCTGTGCTATACTACATTGGTGTCTCCTGACTGCTTTTTCCTCTTTGTGGTTAGAATGGCCTTGAACAGTGTTGACTCCTAGAGACCATACGAGCCCCTTAAGCAAGGCTAAGTTTTCCAGTGGCCACATTAAAAACCCCAGGAACAGGTGAAGTCAATTATCCATTTTAACTGCTCGGTGTATCAGTGGTCACCTCAATATATAAACAGTATCCTAACTCATCAAGGAATAGTTTATATTCTTGGTTTCATTTTATGACCTCTGAGTTAGTAGAGATGAGTCAGAGCCTTAGATTCTCATTACACATTTCACGAGGATCTGCCATGTTCCAGCTGCTTAGTAGGGCAAGAGCCATGTGTAGCCACCACAGGAAGAGGTCTAGGCTACCTGAGGGGCTTGAGAGACCAAAACCAGAGATTTTAAGAAACGGTCAGCTGACTGACCTAAAGTATTGTTGCTGATCCAATGAGGAACCGCGTTGAGGTGTGAGTTTTCTTCATATTGGTCTTCTGTCTTTTCTTGGTTCTCTGAAAAATAGACAAAGAAGACATCAAACCCAGTTTAAAAACTCCACGAGAAAAGCAACACTTCCACGCTCCTGTCTTGCCGATACCGGAATGACTCATTTTGCCCTTCGAATTCCATTTCATTTCAACCCCTTTATGTGTCTTTTAAAAAAAAAAATTACGATACATTTTTCTAATAATCTGGGATAAGTTTTCTAATAATCTGGGATGACATCACTGTCTAGAACAGTCCAACTTGTGTATATTCATTTCGCGCTGATGTTTATGAAACGCCATCTGTCCTGGGGCTGGGAAAACAGTGGGTGAAGGAAATGGAGTTGGTTCCTGCCCATGTGAGGGTTAACATCCTCCACAGGTTAGTCTGGGATGTCGTGAGGTCCACAGGGCGAGTGTGTGTTCTGTGTAAACGCCCTTACTAGGAACACACGATCACAAACTCCATCCCTTGAAGCCAGCAACACAAATGCACACGCTGAACAGGCTGGCCGTATCAACAGCTGCCCAGAAACACACTGGGTAAGACCAGTCCACGTTCCCAGAGAACCGGGGGTCTTTAAAGTCAGTTTCCCTGGCTCTAGAAAGCCGTAACTAAACAGCCCTGGCAACAGAACCCCAAATGAGATTCTGAGTTTATATGTTGAAAAGCAGATGTGTTTAATTATGGTGCTAACCATTTTCTTACTTTGTGTGTGTGTGTGTGTGTGTGTTTAACTTAAGTTAGTCTAACTGTCCCTCATTAAACCCAGGTATCTTCTAAGCAGGTCTTGCTGATCTTTGAGGTCTGAGACAAGAATGTCTCTAGCCTCGATGAGATTTCTGAGTTCAGTGCGTACCCTTAGCATTTCAGTGTGTATATGAGTCGATCAGTTACAGCCTGCACTCCAAAATCCTCAGTGGACTGGAGTAATTTTCCTATAAAATCCACAGTGATCTGCGTATGCTGCCTGACATTCAAGCATCCCTGTCTCTCTTGGCTCTTCCAGTGAGCTCACCCACCTGGCACCCTGGCTGGCCTACATATCCAAGGTGCTCTGAGCTGGCATAACCAGGGGAGCCTGGCAACAGCCAGCAATTTGGTGACTCAGGCTGTTGCCTTGTGGCTACACCTGGCACGAACATTGCACACACTTCCCTCCATGGAATGAAGACCTGTCATCGCCTCCCCATTTGACTCGCTTGGGGGTGTTCTAAAGCAATGGACTCAGCGCCACCGGGCCGGCCGAGGTGGAAGGGCACACCTTCCTGCTGTCTGGGTCTCTGCCTCCCCAAGTCCTGCAGCCTTACCTTTGATCATCTGCTCCAGATGTTCCCAGAGGATGTCACCCACAAAGTCAGGTGCCAGCTCCAGGAAACGCTCCTTGCCGAGGTTACACAGCATCTGGCCGTTCATGCCAAACCGCTGCAGGTTCACGTTCACCAGGCTGAACTCGTTGGTGGCCCAGAGTAGCCACTGGCACACCTGCTGCTCGCTCCAGAGCCAGGGGTCTGTGCAGGGAAGGCGAGAAAGGACAACGCTGGTGAACAGCTGGAGGGCAGGGGGGCCGTAGTGGCCTGCGACAACTCGCCAAGCCTGGGCAGCTCCAAACCCACGGCATGAACGGGGCACCATTGTGCCGTGGCCCAGGCGTGTTCTAGGACGCCAGTGGCACTTGGTGCTGTATGAGTGCAGGGTTGGGTGTGCAGGAGGCCACAGCACAGGACAGCCACATTCTTCCTACACTCCTGCTACTTCTTGCAAGACAACTAAGAGCATCTCGAAGACAGGCCCAACCAAACCAGTCCCACACATGTCTTCCAGGGACTCCCCAGCCTCAAAGCCCAGCACTTACTTTTGGGGATGCCAAGACGCCGCTGCTCCTTGTGGAAACCACTGAAGGTGGCTTTTAAAGCTTGGCTCATCACCGCCTTGCTGCAGGGTGTGAGCAAGGGCAGCTCACAGCTGGCTGCATCTGGAGAGAGAGAGAGCACAGGGACATCAGGACCAGGGCGGCGACGTCAACAGGAGCTTAGGATGTGCCCCAGTCTCCAGAGACCTGTGATCACAAATCTCAACAGGATTCCTTAACAGAATACAGCCATGGGGCTGGGGTGGTGCTGGAGCATGCAGGAGGCCCTGGGTTCCATACTCAGCATTACCAAAAAACTCCAAGAGCAAACAAGAAAAGAAAAAATTTTAAAAGTATACTCTATTACAATAATCACAAAGATATAATTTGATGTGCTATTGTTTTCTTTTAAGAAAGTAAGCAATGGCATTAAGAACCAAACTGATTATGCTTCTTAGAATTCCACTTACAAAAAGAAGAATCTAGAATAAAAATGAGTTTGGCTGTACACAGCTGTAATCTTAACATTTGGGAAACAAAGACAGGAGGAGGATGAGGTAACCTGGGCTACATAGGGAGTTCCAAGATACCCTGGCAAAGTCCCGTGTGTGTGTGTGTGTGTGTGTGTGTGTGTGTGTGTGTGCATGCTAAACTTTTAAAATAAAAATCAAATACTGTATTTTGCAAAGCTTCACAAAGCAGGAACCCAGAGACACTACTTCTACCTAAATCGCTTTTGACCATTTTCTGTATGGTTTCTGTTCAAAAGGCTTGTGTCCAGCCTTGCAGCCTGCGTCCTGTACACAGCCACAGACAGCAATGAATGTAGCGCAAAATTGTCAGAGGTATTCAAAACGTAAGAGTTTCCTTGTTTTTGTAGGTTGATTGCACAGTTCTTGAGTGTGGCCTTTGTAGATGACGATGTCATGTTGCAATGTCAAAAGGTTGGCCAGTCCCTGGCTGCCTCCAGTGACTGAGTGCTTGAGGTGGGAACTGTGTCCATCAAGCTGGGCAGGCGGCAGGGGAACTTGGGCCTGCCTGTCTTAGACAACACTCTGCACTGTGGAACAGGCACACCCCAAACTTTTCTGAAAAACAGTCTCCTCTGATGCTCTCAGAAATTTCAGGAACGATAAATGACTTGCCAGACGACGCCATGCTTACGAAAGCACGGCGCTTTGATAGATCTTCCTGGGCTATGTTTTCCAGCACCCACTTCATATGACAAATCAATCTGGAATGTGTCCAGCCAATAACTCTATGAAGTAATTGTAGAGAGGTATCTGACATGCTAGTCCTTTGAGCAGAATAAAGAATAGTAGTGAGGACTACTACCAAAATACAGATGGGTTAGGATGAGCAAGAGTAATCTGTGGTCCCAAAACTCAAAGGGAAAATTGTGTGTGTGTGTGTGTGTGTGTGTGTGTGTGTGTGTGTGTGCGCACATGCGCTTGCACTTTGGGGTGTTTTAACTAGAAATGTGAACTAAGCATTAGAAACTGAGACACATTTCAATGTCCACTCCCTTCCATTTGAAGAAAACACCAGGGAAATGAGGAAGTGTTTGAAAACACCCCAGGTGGGACTCTTGAAGTCCTGGCAATGAGTGACAACAGGTTCTCAGCTCACAGGTGGATACCTCATGTGAAGACACCAGAATGACCAGTTTACTCACACAAGAGGAAAACTGCCTTCTCCCAGGCACTGGGAGAAGACGTCCATCAGTCCATCAGACTGTCTATACCCAATACTCAAGATATCAGCATTCTTAGCTGCAGAATGATCTGTTTCTATTAACTGGTCATGGCTTTATTAACCCAGCTACTGAAGGAAGCTATGCACCATCTCTGCTAGGTTGGAGGGGCGAATTACCGTGGGAGACGGAATCCAAGCCCGTGGGCACTTCTTGGAGTGTCTGCTCTTCACTGAGAGAGGGGAACATAGCGAACAGAGAGCCGTCGAAGGTGTCAAAAGCTGGCTGGCGCTGCAGGCACAGGGAAGAGAAAGAGAGATGTCGCATGAACTCACTGGACGTGTTTCCTTAGTGGGCCACAGCAACTTTACCACAGGTCCTGATGACATCGGCCATTCTAAAGCAACAATGAGCTCTCAGTACTGGAAGCACACTTCCTAAAAAGTTCAAAGTGACCCAAACAATTCTATCTCACTCTAGATTCTTTCATTACTCTCACAGGGTCAGATGGCCTGGGACATTATTTTAGCCGCATAATCAAATTAATAAGTACATCTAAAAGCAAAGGAATCTTAGGACCACACAGAGGGGTGCTCCAGAAAAGACCAGCACCCATTTCATCAGGGGTGTTTTGGTATACTGAACTTCAAACTAAAAGGGAAGGCTGGAAAGAAATGGGGAGTTGAGACAATAATAAGCTACTCTTATCTTTGGACAGTTACTTTGAAGTATCTACTACTTGAAGTAATTTGAGGGAAGCCTCCCTCATCACCCCTGTGGTTCAGATAATAGTAATCTGTGAAAAACAACAACAATAAAAAAAAAAAAACCTAATATTTTCCATGATAAAAATAAAAAAGGATCGTGGAAAAGAAACTTCAAGCCAACTACAGGGAGACTTCCAAAGGCATCTTTCAGGAAAAGTCGGATACCCACGTAAAGACAAAGCCCTGGACGCGCATCGACGGACGGCTGCATGACGGACGGCTGCATGATCTCACAAGCGCAACACTTATGGAAAACAGCAGCCCTGCAGGGAGGGGCGCCAAGAACGCACCCGACAAGGCCGATCCACCCCTGCACGGCTTGTTTAGGAACCGTGAAGAAAAGTTCTATTTCCCAACATAGTCTGGAAATCCCACATCGTGTGTAACACAATGACCCATGTGTTGCATCATGGGCAAATAAATGTGTAACACATTTACAAATAAAATCAGCTCAGTGCTGGGCCTTCTTCATTTCAGAAATGCAGAAGAGCGAATGGCGTGTTGCACAAGACGGCAGGCGGCCAGCCCCAGCCCTCACCCCCCAGGACGGCCACTGCCCAGGAGGGCAGGCCCACTGAGGAATGTGAGGCACTCCGCTGGACGTACGGGGGACTTCATGTGGGGATGATTTCGGCGAAATATTAAAGAGATGTCAGACAAAAACTCCCCCACGCCTGCCCGGGCCTCTAGGAAGTGTCTTTCTGGAAGTTCTTTTTTTAAAACTAGGAAGTTAAAGAACAATGCGAAGCCTTGCTGTGCATTTCCACATCGACTCTGGCGGTGAACCCAGCCTTCTCCGAATCCGGACACAGCAAGCTCTTTCCGTTGACGGAAGGGTTTTTTTTAGGGGTGTATGTGGCTTCAGCTCCATCACGCTTCCTTACACCATTTCTGCCGTGCTTAAGACACATGACCAATCAAACGAGAAAACGCACTGGGATTTGGTGAGTTCACGGTAATAGGAAAATGGGTGCCAGGTCCTGCTTCTGGAGTTTGCCCCAGACACATAACCTTAAAAACGGCTCAGGGACCTGGGGAGATGGCTCAGTAGGAAAAACATTGCTGGGCAAGCTTGAGGACATGAGTTGGGATCGCTAGAGCCCACGCGAGGCTGGATGAGGGACCCTGTCTGTCATCCCAGTGTGCTGGGAAGGGGGGCAGACAGGACAGCCCTCAGGAGCTCGGGGCCAGCTAGCCTCTGTGTACACAGCAGTGGACAAGAGACTCTGCCTCAAATAAGGGGAAGGCAAGCACCAACACTAGAGACCGTCCTGTGGTTTTGGAATCCTGGTACAGGAGAGCAGAGACAGGAGGCTCTTGGCGCCTGAAGGCCAGCCAGTCACCTAGCCGGTGAGCAACAGGCTCAGTGAGAGACGCCGCCTCAAAAAATAAAGTGGAGAGCAATAGAGAGAGACACTCGTGGCTGGCTTCTTTACTACACGTGCGTGTACACACACACACACACACACACACACACACACACGTACGTGTACACACACACACACACACACACACACACACACACACACACACACGCATGCACACACACACACACATGAAATTACCAGCTTATGCTACAAGAGCGTTCCGCAGACGTGACATGAAAAGTGTTTACACAGGGGAGCCAGCTCTTTCCCCTTTAATCTGTCTGGGGTTTGTATAAACAGGTCTGCTGCTGCTGCTGCTGCTGCTGCTGCTGCTGCTGCTGCTGCTGCACCAGGGGAGCAGCTCCCTGCGACCTCGTGGGTGCAGCCCCTCCTGATGGAAGTCTGTTCTCAGCTCGCTCAGTTTACAAACAGTCTCTGGGAATGCTGAGATCGATCAGTGGGTAGAGACAGTCGGGGCCAAGCCTGGTGACCTGAGCTTGCCCCCCAGGGCCTACATGGTGGAAGGAAGGAGAGATCTGACCCCCACAAACTGTCCTCTGACCTCTACATGTGTATTGTGGTACGAGCACACAGGTACAAATAAATAAATGTAAAGAAGTTAAAAAAATAAATAGCCTTTTGATCAGCCATGGTGACTCCGGAGTGGATAAAAAGGTGGTAGACACAGCCTCTCCAGCTGTTTTCAAGAATCATGGGACTTGTTTGTCCAGTCTGAAAGGAGCCTCATGAATAGACTGCAGCAGCTACCTCATCTGCAAATGAACTGCTTTCATATCTTGGGGTACAGGTACAAACAGCATCACAATACCCATTTTACAGTGCAGAAAACTGAGGCTCAGAAAGAGTAAACAATTTCCCCAGAGGTAAGATATTTAAAACCTGGAGCCAGAACCAGTTTTCTGGGACCCGGTCCTCTTTTTCCTCTCTTACTAATGCAATTTCCAAAATTGTCAAGAAAATTTAAGACGCACACACCTTGAGCGTCCCTCGAAAACTGTTGGCGACGGGGGCCACTTGGTCCATGTTCTTGATTGCGAAATCATTCATCTTGAAAAAAAAAAAAAACACAAAAGAGACACAGAGGTTACCATTGCAGCATGTTTTAAAGGCAATATTGATACAGGGGCATCAGTCTTTAGCTGGATGGAACACTGCAGTCAGGAGTACACATGGGGTGGGGGTCCTCAGAGTTCCACTTAGATGTGAGACCCCATGGGCTGCCCCCACACCCTGGGCTAGCAGAGCAAGGAGGCTGTGCCCTGAGTCTCAGCAACACTTCTATGGGCAGCTGAGGAGAGAGCTCAGGTGGTGCCAACCAGGGCCACCACCTCCTGCTGCACAGGGCAGTCAGTTCTACCCAGGAACCTAATGGAAGCCACAGGGGGTCACCTGCCTTGGATGCTCCCGTGGGAGTCAGGCCAGAGCACCCCCTCCCCACCATTCTCAGAGATATGCATTAACACATGGCCCTCAGTCACCCAGCCTCTGAGTATGTGACCTCAGAACATCTCTGCTTTGTGTGTGGCACAGTTTTGCATCCCTTCAAGAAGCCAGGCCTTGCTTTAATAATAGGGACTTATGCCAGAGCTGGTCTGACCACCAGCTGGCCACTGTGGCTACTGGCACTGGGCAAGGAACCCGTGGAGGGAGGCAGGCTCTGAGTGGGGATGCACGTGAGATCTTAGGAACTAGAAGGGAAAAGGAAAGCATCCCAGTACTTCGCATATTTACTTTGTGCTTATATAATGTTGTGAATACATTAGGTTTACTGAATATAGCCAAATCAATTTGACCTGTTAAGACTGCCTTGAGCACACTGAAGAGAAAAACCAAAAATGTAACTTGCTGTGGGACTGAACATTTTTCTGGGGCCCTAATGTGTACTTCTGGGTCAAGCAAGTGATATGCTGAACGAAGTCAGGCAGGCCTTCAACGACACCACCAGAGTGGTAGAGACTGAGCCCCTGAACCTCATTTCCACCCACCAAAGATCAGCACACGCCGGCTCCCCACCCTCCAAGCTACAGAACAGGAGCCACCGGCAGCTCCTTGGTGTTACCCCTCAGTGGCCCCCCCTGCTCCCCTCCATGTGCACCCACCAATTAAGCAAACACTTTCATTAAAATGAGTATGCAACTGATAGAACTCACTAGAGGCAGCAGACAGCATAATCTCAGAGAACGATTTAACTTGCTTTGTTCTTTTTCCTGTCCTCTTGATAGTCGACATAATGGCCAATGTAGCCGTCTTAACAGTTTCCTACTAAACACAAACTCATGTGTATAGACTGATAGGCACGTGTGCACACATGCACACACTTACACCTTGATAAAAGGCAACAAGGGCAGAAAAGGGGGCCCTGGGGGAGGCTCTTGGGAGCTCAGATATGCAGACCTGGGCTAACGTGGCTCACAGACACTAAGGAAGGGCAGCCCTGGGAGACAGCAGGGTAGGGGCTGCCCATCTCCACAGTGAGCACATTTGTTCAGTCTCCCTTGGAATATGATCTTGTCTACACTCACTAAGGATCCAGTATTCTCTGCAAACCGATGCTACCACGACAGAATGCCTAGCCCCAAGTCCCACCTCCTCAATCCTCCTGCATCCAGGTTCCAAACGTTAAAATCACCTTACAGGGAGGCAACTGGGGCCCGTGATACTGAGTCACTGGCCTGGGGCCACACTCCTGCGGGGCTGTCTCCGGAGATTACACCTCAGGTGAGCAGGGCTTTAAAACCTCGAATGACTGGGCTCTCCCTGCTACAACCCACCGAAGCAGAGAGCTCCTAACTATGATTAAAGCAGGCCTTCTTGCCATAGCCCTGTGAAATGCCACCGACTGAGAACTTCATGTTGCTTACTTGGAGGGAGTCAGCCCTGTAACCTGTTGACTAAAAACAAGCCTCAAGCAGAAAACCAATCAGAGAGCCAGAAATGTCCACATGGTCTCTCCAGGGTCAGGGCTTTCTGTTGGACCAACATGCATGCAGACACTTGTGGACTTAGTTTTGATTTTTAGCTCCTGAGATGAATGGCTGTGGAAGGCCGGGAAGAGCCTCCCTGCCTTTTGTGTACAAACAGGAGGAGAAAAGGGAGGTTCCCACTCCCACATAAAGAGCTGTAATTACCAGCTGCAGAACAGGGTTCTTTTGTTGCCCCGCTTTTAATGAGTTTTGTAAAAAACCCTGTAGAATTAAAGTGCTCTACTAAATGGCTTCAGGCAGACACACAGCTAATCAAATTTAAGTTCATTCATCCTACCGAATGTGCTTGCTAACTCCTGGGACAAGTCAAGACTCTAGATAAATGAATTTTCAAGTTTAGACCCTTTGGTACTCGGGAGACTTGTACTTAAAAAAAAAAAAAAAGAATAAAAAGATTAGGAAATGGCAGAAACTTAATGCCTGAGAATAGTTAAGTTTTAAAACAAGAATTTCACTGACAACTGTATCCTTATTGGAACAGGTAACCACTTATATAAGCACAGGTTTGTATTCAGGTAAATTTCAGAAGAACAGAACCCTTTGAAGGTTGCTTTGCTTTTCGCTTAGAAAGCGATCAGTTTAGAGAGATGAATGACTAATTCCAGATATGAGAGTTAGACTATTTCCCTGTGGGGCGCACGGTGTTCAAATCTACTGTACTGTGAGATTACTCAGAATTTTAATAAAAGCTTAACACTGAGATGTATCTCCCGATCGGTGGCGGTGTGGGCAGGCAGATAAGGCGCTGGAGCTTCCATGGCAGGGAGCGAGTCCATCTCTTAACTGATGAATTAAATGACTCCTGTCTCCAACCAGGACTGCTCACCGCTTTACTTTCTAAATAAGTAGCGAGTCAACCACTATTGTAAGCTCCGCTGAAACTGAGTGCAGGTTAGCACAAGTCTTACAAGATTAAAAAATAAACAAATAAATAAAAAAAACAGGTCAAATATACATACAAACGCTTCAGGTTACACCTTCATTCATATGCTTTAAGGAGAAAAAATAAAGGCACCGCAGCCATGCGCACCCCCACTTGGCCGCTGCCTTGTGCCGGGTTCGCAGGGCCGGGGCATGGGGGCCCTGACCTGGCCAAGCAGGTGACACGTTCCTGGGAGACGCAGCTTCCCAGGTGTTTCAGGCTCCGGACACCCCCACATCCTCCCAGGCCTAGCGCCTCCCTGACTCAAGTCACTCCAAACCTGGGGCTACCTCGGCCACCCTCTTCGGGTGCCCCAAGCCCCCTCGAGAAACGCAGTCGCGTGCCCCGGGCAGCAACCGTACCAGGCGGGCACTGGCTTCCCCAAAACAAAAGCGGGCTGCCCACGCCCTGCCCGGTGCCCTGGTCCCTCGCCGAGGCCACTGGGTGCCTGAGAAACAGCCGGAGCGGCTCTGGGACGCGCGATCGACCGACCGGCTGGAGCAGGGGCCGTCCGCACTGCACCCCACCCCGGGCGGAGTCCCTCCCGCGGACCGTCGAGCACCGGGGGCCGCTCTTACCGCGCCGCAGCTGGCAGGGCCGGCCGGAGGGCGGCTGTGAGAGGAGATCGCGGTGATCCGGGCGCGCGAGGCCCGGCGAGGCGAGGGCCGGTCCGGGCGCGTGGGGCCGGGGGCGATGGCGGGGCTCGGCGGTGTCCACTGCGTGCTCAGCGCCGCGGTGGAGGAAGTAACCAGCCGGGTCCCTTGGCCGCGCGCTCTTCTGGAGCTGGGGGAGGGCCGGAGGGGACCGGGGGAGGGGACAGCAAGGGTGACGGGGAGAGCGGGGAGGAGGAGCGAGCTAGAGGCCGGCGTGGGAGGAGACCTGTGCTCCCGCAGTGGCGGGTCCACGCTCCTCCCGGGGCCTTCCCTGCGCCCCTGCAGCCCGCTGTCGCCTGCCTGTTGGCCCCTGCTCCTGGGGGCCCAGCTCGGGCCGTGTGCCCTGGAGGTCCAGCGGGAAGGGCAGGGCCGTGTCCTCCTGCGTCCCCGGCGCACGGCTGCCCGCAGGTCCAAGCTAGTGGAGCTGGTGGCACTCAGGTTAGGTGGTTAGGCTTCTGCTGTGGAGCCGGCCCTGTGCTTGGAACTACGTGTGGATTCTGATCCCTGGTCCTTCCGTCATGAAAAGGCTCTTACGTGAGGTTAGGGAGGCGCAAAGTGGGCGGGTGGCCGAGTCGCGAGTGGAAGAGCAGAACGTGGCGTAGCCGCCTGGCTCTGGGGAGGCCCCGCCTACCGCCTCGGTAGGCATGGCGCCCCCTAGAGCTGAGCCGAGTCTCAGCGCTAACTTGGCCGAGCACCCAGTCTTAATAACTCAGGAAGACATTGGTGTTCTACTTCACCTAGTCTACCAGGGCAACTACATGCCAAGTCCAGCGTGGGTCTCTCGAACTCGTGGTCAAAAACACCAGCCATAGAGTAGTTTCCACGTTTATCGGAGAGAAGGCACAGATGTATGCTCAGTATTGAGTAGAAAAGTTTAGGTGGATACCAGAGATGAATATGAACTGGCAGATGTCTTAGGCCATGGGATTGATAATTGGTACATTCCAAGGTCGGCCTTAATGGGAAGGGAGTAGAAGGCCTCCAGCTTCCCTGGTACTCAGGGTTCCTGGTTTCCATGGCAACCCCCCCATCTGAAGTTATTGGCCAATTGAGTTACTGTTGCACTTGATATTTCTTTCTGGTATATCACCTTTTCAGGAGTCAAGGCCGGATCCGCTAAGCTCAAACAGCTGCGTTCAGAGGGAATTGATATTTCCTCAGTGTGTACTTCCTCACTGGCTTCTCAGTGTGTGTTCAGGTCTGGACTAGAGAACTCAGGTCAAGGAGGAACTCCATAAACGGATACAGATTCCCTAGTCCGTTACCATGGAGATATGGAGCAGCATATGTTAACTTTTTTTTTTTTTTAAACCATAGCAGAAGGTACTGACTTGTTTGGACTCCAGTGCCAGCTGAAGGAGGGTGTCCTCCTGCCTCCCTCTGCCCATTCTCACACCTTGAGCACGTGTCCGAGAAGCTTGGCACACACAGAGCCCTCTCCTGAAGCTCGGGTACCCCAAACAGGACGGCTTTCTTTCTTCACGTGTGCTCTGGAGACTGTGGTCACTCGTGGCTGGGTGCTCAGGGGCTTTTTTGGTCACCAAGGGCCTTCTTGAGCCAAGACCGCACACCTTTCAGGGCTGCTCAGGCTGACCGGTGGAAGGCAGCACTCGGTAATACAGAGCAGAAAGCTGCAGAAGAAGTTGTCACGTGGCTGTCAGGGCACCTGTGCCATTAAACTTCCATTAGTCACCGAGGCCAGCTTGGGCTCAAGTTTATCAGCAGGGCTGAGAACGCAGTAGGGATGGGCTCCACATACTAGAGCAACCTAAGCTTTCCTTGGTAAGCATTTTAGGAAAATCTCTGGGGAAAACCAAACCAAACCTGTCGTATACATGAAAGGGAAGGAAGGCATTCGAGAGAGCAGCCCCGAGCCTGACAGTTCTGGGTATGTGAGACCTGGTCTCAGCATGGACGGCAGACCTGTGAGGGCTCAGAGATGGCAGGCACCTTTGTCCTTGGGCTTGTCCTCTGGAGAAGGAGACCTGGGTTGGCCCAAGCAGCCCCACCCGGCCCCCGTATGGTGGTTGATCTACCTCAGCCTTGGGCAGTTATGTGCTTAGGAACATAACGGATACACATTCACCTTTTCTAATTGTTTTTCCCCCCCTTTGTCTTCTTGGGCGGTTTCCTAGTTACTGAAGCCTGGCTGAGCCCTGTGATTATTCATTGACTATTATGGCTCAATTCACAGGGAACCTGGGGCCTTCCTGCAAATTGAATCTAATAAAAGCACACCCCTTGTGCTCCGAGATCAAAAGTCAATGGTGTTAGGAGGAAATGGAAGATGGGAAGGTTCCTAAGGGAGTGAGCAGGTGGACTGCGGGGGCGGAGTGTGAGGGCGAATGTCTCCCTTCTCTGAGCAGAAGGGAGACATAATATGAAATAGCATAAATACGAAATACCTCGAGAGTGAAATGTAGACAGAGTTCTTTAGGATCTGGGCATAATTATGAAAAAATGATTAACTCACTGAGCCATCCTTGTCAAAAACAGTGTGGTGCAGCCTCCTGGGAAGCTGGTTTGTGTTTACCTTGTGATCCTGGTCAATAGCCCTGTCTCAGGGGGTTCCCAGGTCCAAGTTAAACATTGAGTCTGAGGTGCACCGTTTATTCACTCAGCAAACACCAAGTGGGGTGGAGCGATGACAGAGGATTGAGGCTTCGTTCCTGCCCCTTGGAGAAGCAAAAGGAAAGGAGGGATTTGGAGAGCCCACCCAGGGTGGGACCCTTTGAACCCAGAGGGCGGGGGAGCAGAGGCAAGTGGTGAGGCCTGGAATGTGTGGAAAGGCAGAATTGCCCCAATTCATGTACGATCTGGAATGTGTCTGGGAGTAGCGACTAGTCTACTGATTCTCAAAGCCCGCTGATGTTGGGGGTCAAGGCACAGATAAAGTCAGGCTTGCTAATCCCACACCTCACCAAACCAGTTTGTTGGCCTGCAGGTTACCAGGAATGCTGTATGAGGTGGGATCAGCTGGCAGCCTCCTGCCTAAGTGATCCTAGGGCTTCTGCAATGTCAATATGGACAACTCTGGAAGAAAAAACCTTTTCCCGCTGTCCTCCAGCATGTTTTCTGCTGGCCTGAGGCCTCTTGTGTCTCTCAGGGCCCTAGGCATGAGGACAGACTCCTTGCATGGCGCCTGCTCTCCTAACCTCTGGGGGCAGCTGTTGGGCCTCAGCCCTGCCTGGGATCACCCTCACTCAGCCTCCTGCTGGCTACTCAGCTGTGGCCCCGGGGGCAAGTTTCTTCACTTCTCTGGTCTGGGTTTCTACTACAGTGCCTTGTTTCCTGAGCTCAGAACAAAGGTGGTCACACAAAGAACAACTCCTGAACTGAAAGTCGGGAATAACAACAGCCATTTCCCTGCCTAGTCTCTGCCTCCCAGCCTTACCCTGCCCCCCCCCCCCCCATGGCTGCGGACGGACGCTACCCCCTCACAGCAAGGAGAAGGGTTTAAGACCCATGCTATCAACAGGCATCATGGCTTCTTTGATTTTCTTGGCTTCCGTAGTTAGAGAGACCAGGGATTGAAATGCTGAATTTCGAAGCTGGAAAGCTACAGAGCCTGTAAATAAGGTCAATGCCTATATTTACAGAAAAGGAAACAGGCCTAAGGAGGTGTGGTTCCCTTCTCAGGGACATTTGGCAGTTTCCTTTCAAGACCGGACCACACTTCTGGCCTCGGCGCTGCCCCGCGTCCACAACCATCAACCTACACAGCTGTTTTCCTTATAAGGCTACGGCTCTCTTCTTGCATCAACTGCTTTGAAAATGCATGGTGATGTGAACCTGCAGGGCGGTGTGCCTTAGGCATGTCTGAACAGCTGAACTCATAAGGACCCGTACTATTTGTAAAATTGATAATCTCTAAATAAATGTGTCTGTGCTGAGTCAGACCTGTGCAGATAGATGATTTTTAAGTTGTTTTTTTTTTTTTTTTTCTCTCTCTCTGAATCAAACATGACTCCTACATTTGCTCTGAGTAACCGGGATCACTGAACCACAAATAAACTAAGTTGGTCATGATTCTGTCAGGCCCACCAGCCAACGCTTAAGGAAAGTTCAGTCTGTGACACCTTCAGAGACGAGACAAAGCCTGGATTAAGGTGCGATCTAGATTAAAGACCAAAAGAATAAAGTAATAGGCTTAAGTAGGCATAGGAGGAAATCATTAAGAAATCGGGGTAGTTCAGTTTCAAACCTCCAAAGCCATGTGCTGATGTAAACTGATGTGGTCACGGAGAACTGTGGAGCACTGGAGAGATTATGAACAGTGGGAACGCAGGTGTCCCAGCTCTGGGGCCTGGAAGTCTGAGATGAAAGTGACGTCTTCAGAGTCTGGTGATGCCTCCCAAGTCTGGTGATGGTTTCTTGGCTACTGTGAGACTCCCCACGCCCTGGAACACATGTTCTTAGCAGCGTGTGTCTATTCCAGAATAGCCAAGCTACAGACCCCAGTTTCCACTGCTGTGTAGTTACCTCCCCACGCGCTCCGCTCCAGGGGCACGCTGTCTTCATCTGTTCTTTTTACATTTACATTTTATTTTTATCTGTGTGTGTCTGCATGCCCAGAGAGGCCAGAAGAGGGTATTGGGAGCTAGAGTTACAGGCAGTTGTGGATGTAGCAGCCTGAGGTGGGTGCTGGGAACTGAACCTGGGTCCTTTGGAAGGGCAGGGAGCACTCGTAACCACTGAGCCAGCTCTCCATCCCCAGTGCAGCCGAATTAAATACGACTTTTGCTGCAGTCCAGGCAGGAGGAGGGTCAACCCCCTTTCTTAGTTTTCAGTGAAGCAGATCAACAGCCCTTGTCTTCTGGAACATTCTTACAGAACGCTGGAGTTACCTGCAGTCTCCCCGCAAAGAAACACCCCTTTGGACTCCAGCTATGCTGTTGCCGGCTTGAAAGTCACAGATTTCGAACAAGAGATTCTTTTTTCACTTTGCACTGGGACTTCCAGCGCAGGCCTGGGAGGGACATCTAGGGTGCGGGAAGCCAGCAGTCACTGCCGTGAGCCGGGTGGTGGCCCCTGCTGCCATGGCAGTCTTGCTGTCCCCCCACTCTCCATCCTTTTTATTGTGGTCAATTAAACCATTTCTGTTTGCAGGTACAAGGAAGTGGCTGGTCTGTTGGGATGGCTGAGCTGTGTGGGGTGTTTGACACCACGGTGAGGACATGGCTCCAGGTCCCTTTCTGGCACCAGCCTGCGTTGGGAAGAGGCAGGCGGCCATGGTGACAACCCATCAGGAGCCACACTCCAGCCCCCTGTGTCCTGTCTCAGCCCCGAAGCCTCGTCCTTCCCGGCAGAGTGGGGGAGTAGCAGAGCCTCCTCCAGACACTTGGCCACCCCCAAAATAGCTGGGCTTTGTGTCGGGGGAGACAATGGCAGCCCTCTCCCGGCACTGAGCCGGAGCATATGTGCTTCTTGGTGGCAAGTGTGAAGGCTGACTAAACTTAGCGAGTGTGCCTCCCGCTTCCTCATTTCCATCCCACCCTTCGGTTTGTGTCGGAAGGAATGGACTGTTTCCCTGCCAAGAACCACCTGCTGTACTTCAGTGGGGAAAAAAAGCAAGCATCTGACATTTAGAAAATGACTTTTCAATAGAACTTGTGAGTTTGAATTCTTCTATGACTTCTTCTGTAGACGTCCACCAGAGGGGCGGTGTCTATCAGTCAGCCAGCCCTTCCTCAGCTAAAGCCTTCTAGTGGCTGTCATGTAACTCGGAGGAAAAGCCAGCGTCCCGTGAGACGCCTTGAGACCCGGCTGTCCATGGGCCTCCTCCATGGCTCCTTTTGGCTCATCTCTTTACAGTGGCCTTCTCCTCACTCTGGGCTGTTCTACTGACCTCAGTAACCCCCCACCTCCCCAACTGCCAGGCAAGAGGCTTCCTGGAGCTGTTCCCTCCCAAGACTTCACTCCCTGGCCTCACCTGGCTCCCCTCTCAAATCCACCTTAGCTAAACTAGGCCACCTGGAGAACTTCCCCGGCCTCAGTGACACTTTTTCAACTTGCTTGACTACGGCATGTAGATTTATTTATCTTTCTTAAACCCCCAATGTGATGTAATTTTCTTTTCAGTTTAGACTGTTGGATTTGCCATGCAGGAGATGGGTCCTTGCTCCTTTGAGGCAAGTGTTCTACTGAATTCCCTAGTCATTTCTTTCAATTGATTAATTAATTGTTTTACTTTGTTAATTAACTCTTTTTCTCTCCAGCATGTATTCCATTCCATTAGGGCCAGAATTGCATGTGGTTTGGCATTACCTTTCTGTGGTGCTTGGAACGCTTCCTGGCATGGCATTTAATAAATATCTGTGGAATAAATCATCCCAACTATCCTCCGGATGGCTTTTTGTCACCTTTCAAATGGAAGCGTAAGATGTCAGTTAGCGAGCACTGACATAAAGTTCCACCAGTTAAAAAGACACTTTGTGTAACCTGAGTCAGTCCTGGTTCTGTTGCTGCAGTGAGGCATTCGAGACCGAGTCATTCATGAAGAATAAACTTTTATTAAGCCCACAGCCGCAGAGGCTGGAAATCCAAGAGCACGGTGCTGACATTGGGTGAGGTCTTCCTCCTGCTTTGGGGGTTTGTTTGTTTTCAGTTTCCTTTGAATTTGCTGTGTGGCGTCAGTGAGGCCATCTTCACGCAAGTGCTCAGGGTGCTTGGAGCACATGCTGCGCCCTGCTGCCCTCCACTTCCTCCCCACTCTCCCCCTTGACCCGTACCCCGAGTTTCACATCTGCCTGTGCGGAGCCTGTAAGGATTGTATTCCTCCTGCTACGGGGCACGGCTGTGCTGCCACAGCTACGAGAGGCAGGACACGTCGGTGTAGCTCTCCCCTTATGGAGCCTCTAATTCCACATGGGTCCCACTTTCATGACCTCATCTAATCCTGAAAACCTCCCGAAGGCCCTACCTCCAAGTACCACCAACGTGTGAATTTAAGGACTAAGGGTATATAATTGGTGCACTTTTGCTAACTGGTAAAAAACTATCACGACAGAATTCTCATTTATATGGTGTTTTGATGAATCAATTAATTTTTATATTGTGTGTGTGTGTGTGTGTGTGTGTGTGTGTGTGTATTGGGAGGTCAGAGGATAACTTATGGGTGTCATTTCTCTTCTTCTACTGTGTGGGCTCCAGGGGTCAAACTCAGGACATCAGACTTGGTGACAGGTGCCTTTACCTGCTAAGCCATCTCATCAGCCCATCATTTATATCGTACTTTTATTATTCCTGGTCACAGCCTTCTGTGACGTTGGTCTTCTGGAAGGTATCACCATCTCCAGTGTAAATCACTTGCCCTAAGTCCCAGAGCCAGCTCCCAGAAGCTCCAACACCAGCTCTGAGTTTTTCTCTAGAATATTCTCCCATATAAACAGACAGAATGGAGCTCTAGGTGTATGTGGCCCGTGACACCACCCCTCACCCCTTTCCCTATGACAGGTAGAGCAGGCGTTGTCACGTGTGAGACGTGACCAGTGACTCAGTGGCCCTTTGGCCCTCTGCTCTTTGTACAGACATGCTAGCTGTCGACGCATGGCCTCCCTCCCTTTGCTTTGCAGAAGGGTACAGGCTTGAGGTTCTTTGTGTTTGTTTCCATTATTCAGGAGCCTAGAAGCCCCTCGAAGATATGTTCTGGAACTTAGAGTCTACGTTGCCTCAGCCACATGGCTAGCAGGAACACCTCAAATGTAGCCTACTGCCAGTCTTGCACTCCACTGTTGGGTGCACAGTGACTTCCCACAAAGGGTGGCAAGTGTGGTCCTGGGGGAGTGAGGGATGGACCCTGCCCACCCTGTCTAGTAGCTGATGCCTACGAGTATGACCTTATTTGGATAAAAAGACTTTGCAGCCGCAGTAGGGATCTGAAGATGAGTCCACCCTGAGCTGCTCTGATGGCGCCTGAATCCAGTGACAATATCCTTAGGAGGAACACACAGAGCCCAGGCAGAGACAGCTAAAGATGGTGGTAGAGATTATAGTGATGCAGCCACAGCCAAGGGATGCCTGGGGCCACCAGAAGCTGGGAGAGGCACGGAAGGATCTTCCCTGGGGGCCTCCAATACGGTCAGGGCCCTTGCTGACACCTTGGCTGTGGACTTCTGGCCTGTAGAACAATGGAGCAATAAAGTTCTCTCATTTAAAATGCTTGGTTTGGGCAATTAGTTATGACGATCTGAGAAAATGAGTACAGTTCTCCTGTGAGAAGTGGTCCTGTGATGCAGAGAAAGCTGGGAACACAATGGGAAGTCAACCTTTCTAAGGAAATGAGGGTCTTATCAAGGCAGTTGGGGGTGAAAACAAATTTTTAAGGTGTAAAGAGTAAAATGATTAACCAGGCAATGGCTTAGTGCTTTTATTTCTTCATGAAAATGAGAACAGCCCAGCGTGGTGGGTTGTGGCTTTAATCCCAACATTCTGAAAGTTGAGGCAGATGCTCAAGGCCAGACAGATCTGTAAGAGGGTTCCAGGCCAGCTAGGGCTACATAGTGAGACCCTGTCTACAAAGAAAGGAAGAATGAGAGAGAGAGAGAGAGAGAGAGAGAGAGAGAGAGAGAGAGAGAGAGAGGATTTCTAAAACCAGCAGTAGCCAGTTTATAGAGGCAATTATATGTTGGAATGCTAAATGCAAGCCCCAGGAGATGACCAGTCTCTACAACTTATATTGAAGAAACATTGAAAAAAATTAAGAGCTTATAAATTTAGATCAATAGCTTGTTAATAAGGCAGGAGGCGCAATCAACTTTCCTCTCCCCAAGTGAAAACATTGGTGACCCCGCTTCTCAGAAATTCCCACAACAGTGTCAGGGGACAAGAAAATCAGAAAGTGGAGGGATCGTGTGGGCTTTCCAGCCTCTGCTATCTCTAGGTTCTCAGAGCCAGGAGTCCAGTCTCAGTAAGGAAAGCCAGCTCTGTGCGCGTCTAGTCTGAGCGGTCCCCTGCTTCGGACTCCGCGCTGCCGTGCATTGGATCTCCCCTCACGCTGGGCTTCTGGAGGAGACTGCTCCCTTGTCTCATCCCCTCAGGGCCGGGCCTTTGCCCTGCCTGCTGTCCTTGCTCCTCTCTCATCAGGTTTACGCTGTCCTACCTTGCAAGGCTAGTCCCCAGAGTCATCACCTGCAGACCACACTGGGGTCCCTCCTGTCTGTTGGTCTTCAGGAGGACTGGCATGCACCCAGAAATTCAGTCCTACAGAGCGGCACTGCACAAGTCCAGCCGGGTGACCAACTGCCACAGGATCAAAGTCAGAGACAAGCTCATGGCAGAGGCACAGATGTCGTGTGGCAAAGCTTTTCCTGGGGTGATGCAACACACACACACACACACACACACACACACAAACACACAAACATACACACATACACACACATACACATACACATACACAAACACACACACATACACACACATACATACACACAAACACATATACACACAAACACACACACACAAACACACACACATACACACACCACACACACACACACACACACACACACACACACACACACACACACACACACACACACACCTAGTCTCCCCAGATAGGGATCTTATAACAGACCAAAGTACAGATATCACCAAAGTTCAATTTGGTGAACCAATGAGTTTTATTGGAGTTACTTAGAGGAATATGGGTGAGAGGTCACTTACAGGAGCAGAAATGACTCAAAGACAGCTGCTTCACCGAGGCCCACCCCAGCATGGGTGACAGCTCACAAAGCTGGGAACCTGGAGCACACTGCACAGCCTGCAGGCAGCTCAGCAGGTTGGAGAGCGTCCTTTCCAGGTGTCTCAGCTGGCCTAAACCTCTTCCAGGCAGCTGGTCTGGTCTCAGAGTCTTCTTAGCAGCTGTTCTCCTCTGAGAGGCATCTTTGTGGCTTAGCTTGTCTGTGAGGGACTCTCAGCTTTTGGTATTTATATTTTGGCAGGGAGGGCCCTAGTGAATCTGGTCAGTTTCAGGGACTTCCTGAAGCTATTTTGTTTGCCTTCCTGTTTAAAGAGCTTCCCTTCAGGATGGAATGTCCACCCCTTCTTCCAGCTCTTACCTTCTTTCCACCTCCTGTTCGTCAGTGATCCCAGAGCCTTGGAGGGGGTGACTATAGATGTCCACCTATGGGTAAGAAATAGGCCACCATGCTACACAGTAATGACTGTCCTCAGGGGCTTCAATGGTTATGTGTTGAGACAGACAATGACAGCGATCTATGGACATAAACACACATGCTGCAGGTAGTTTGATGGACACATCACATCCATCCGTAAAACCACAGAAATAGCTTTCCCATTGGGACTTATGACCTCCCTAGCCACAGGTTTCTGTTATGGCTTACAGTACCAGATGTGAATTCCCTCTTGTATAGCAGGCCTTAAATCCGATTAAAGGCTGTTGATCTTACTCATGATAGCCAAGCCATCATTGTACAGGCAGGAACATCCTGCCTGGCATTTCAGTATTTTAGCACATGGGGATGTTGGTGACATTTCTCCACCATCAGCCTGCATGGCCCCGACAATACACAAGCCAACCAGCATGGTGGGAGTTTCCAGTTCACCCCCAGCTTCTTTTTCCCCTGCCCTGCAGTCAAAACATGCACAGGTGGTCTCTCAATAGGGTCTTCACTACCTAGTTCTAGCAGACAACCAACAGCAACACAAATAGCTTTTATGATTTGTGACCTCGGGTGCTGTGGGATGTTCTGTATGTCCCGTGGGAGCCCGTTCTCAGGTTCCTCATGGCTTTACCCAGCAGGTCCGCATAGAGGATGATTAGGACCACGGGCCTGAGTGCAGGTGTCTGAGATGGTCTGCACTTGGCTGTGCTGGGGGATGGTCTGTATGTCAAGTTGCTCTGATTGGTCAATAAATAAAACACTGATTGGTCTGTGGCTAGGCAGGAAGTATAGGCGGGACTAACAGAGGAGAAATAAAAGAACAGGAAGGCAGAAGGAGTCACTGCCAGCCACCACCCTGACAAGCAGCATGAAAAGATGCCGGTAATCCACAAGCCATGTGGCAAGGTATAGATTTATAGAAATGGGTTAATTTAAGCTATAAGAACAGTTAGGAAGAAGCCTGCCATGGCCATACAGTTTGTAAGTAATATAAGCGTCTGAGTAATTATTTTATATGTGGACTCTGGGACTGCGGGGCTTGGTGGAACCTGGAGAGAAGCCCTCCAGCAACACCCCGGGGGCTTCCCTGGCCAACAACTCACAGGAAGGTAGCCCACTCCTGGCACTGGGCTTTTCATTCAATAACCGAGCAGCCTCTGGGTGGGAGTGTCCTTTTTCTCCCATGTAGGTTACCTTTTGGATTCACACTCTAGCTGCTGTCTTAACAACCTGTTTCTCCCTTCAGTTGATCCAGCACCAGTAGGGTCGGAGGGTAGGAGGAAGTGTCACTGTAATTGGTTGTCCCTCCAATAGCTTGGCTTTCCAAATCTAAAGAACACTCAGGGGCTACCATTATGTCATCTATATATTGAAGTCTTTTTCAGAGGATGGGCAGGATAAGGCAACATCTCAAACCGCCATCCCATAACAGAGAGTGGAGTCACAAAGGTAACCACCATCAAAGCCTATTGGCATCCGTTCTCAGCAGGGGTCAGGTGATCCCAGAAGCTCACAACTAAGGTCACTAAAGCGGAACATGAGCAAGGTCTAATACAGCATGGAGAGCTTGCATCCATCTGTATCAGTTGCTTCCTCCTCAGACCAAGGTTGGGTAGGAAGCATGGAGAAGAGGCGCTAGCTTAATATGCTCCCTGTTACCCTCGTTCATTCTCTCTGAACCATTATATTTCCACATCCTGGAGCTCTTCCATGGCGCCTCCCTGCATTTCTGCATACTTGATGAATTCAGTGGGTCTGACTTAATCTGCTCAGACCTACTCAGGGCCAAAGGGAAATATGGTCTGGCTTTCCCCTGCTGCTCCTGCTGGCTCCCCAGGTCAGCAGGCACTGTGGACGTAGCTGAAGCTGTTCCTTCCCCATTCACCATACCTGGCTGTTGGGGAGTTCCTGACTGGGCAAATCATCTCCACCCCCAGCATAACCTTCTGCTGGAGGGAGGCATACATGCCCTCCTCAGTGTGGGGGTGGGGTGGGAAAGGTTTGATCATTTTCATGTTGAATTCTTACATCACATATGTCTCATGTGAACTGCTCCTCAGGCTTAAAAGTCGTCCAGAACTTCCATAGCATACAAGTTTGGCTATCATTTTTTTTTCCTTAGGCACTCTAGCTCGACACAAATCTTGCCACATTTGTCTTTGAGGAACCCAGACAGACTTCTTCCTCTGCTTTACCATTTCCTTATCTGTAACATGAATTGTTAAACAGTCTTATTAATAAAAAGCCCAGAGCCAGATATTAGGGTGAAAGCTGAGATATCAGAGGAATAGAACAAGCCAGCCACAAGTTCTTACCCCTAGGAAATCCTCAGCCCAAGAGAGAGCTACTTCCTGTATAATCATGCCTATATACCTTTCTGTGCCCTGCCATCTTCCTCTCTCTGCCCAGCTCCATAACTTCCACTTTCTGCCCAGGTCTATCACTTCCTGTCTTTACAGACCTCCAGACCTCTATGGTTAACTAGTGCTGGGATTAAAGGTGTGTGTCACCATGCCTGGCTCTGGTCCCAATGTGGCCTTGAACTCACAGAACTCTGGATGAATCTCTGTCTCTCAAATGCTAGAATTAAAGGCGTTTGCTACCACTGCTTGACCTCTATGTTTAATGAAGTGGCTAGCTTTTTCCTCAGATCCCAGGCAAGCTTTATTTGTTAGAGCACAAATAAAATATCACCACATTTCTCCTTTTTTCATCTAAAATAAAATTATATCTTATATAAGAAAAACTATACACAGTAAGTACAATAACTATATACAATATATACCGGCAATAAATATATCAACAATGTCTAGTCAATTTGCATTTGACAAATTCAGAGAAAATATTCCATTATCTATCCTATTTTGGTGAGTTCAAAGTGTAACTAATTCACTCTCTATTCTAATTTGTATTACCAACTGAAAACTGTCTTTTTATGTCTGTCAGACTTATACACTTTACATTTCTTTAGTGAGTTTCTTTTCTGAATTTGTTAACAAGGAAAACTATAACTAAAACAAGGTAAGATGGTCCTTCAGGTTCCTGATTCATAGAGGAGACTGCCAGGCATTCTACAGGACACAGGGAGAAACAACTGAGAAACTCTAGGCCTAGAGTCTGAAGATGGATGCCCCAACGTTGCAGAGGAACTTTGGGTGACTTTCCAGGCAGCCAGCTGTCTCTGTCATTCTAGATTTTTGGAAGTTGCTCACAGAGCTCTTCCTGTTTACTTAGGTTATATTATATCCTTCTGGGGTCTTTGATGTAGCTGAAGACTAGATAGTTATAATATTCCTTGGTTATGATAAAAGATAAATTAGATATGAAACCTTAGACTCACACATATAGGATAGATGGTAAAATATTTTCTTTAATTTTGCCAAATACAAATAGACTAGATATTGTAACTAATTCTTGCTTGATAACTTTTATATGTAATTTTACTATGTTAAAGTTAAAACCTTCTTTTTTGATTAGATAGAAAAGGGGAAATGCTGGTCTTTCTGTATACTGTGAATATATGTTGTTCCCATTGGTTAATAAATAAGCTGCTTTGGCCTATGGCAAGGCAGCTTAAAGGTAGGCAGGAAATCCAAGGAGAGAGACAGGAAAGAGAAAGGCAGAGTCTGGAGAGACACCAGCCTGCCACCAAAGGATCAGCAAGATGCCATCAGACTGGTAAAGCCACGGCCACGTGGCACCATATAGATTAATAGAAATGGGCTGAGTTAAGTTGTAGTAGCTAGCTAGCAAGAAGCCTAAGCCATTGGCCATACAGTTTGTAATTAATATTAAGTCTTTGAATGATTATTTTATAAGTGGCTGCGGCACCTCTGGGCTGGGCGGGACTAGAGAAACAGGACTGTGGGGCTGGGTGGGACTGGAGAAACCTCCCGGCTAGGTTTCTTCCCTAGGTTTCTCTCTCAATAGAGAGACACTCTTTACATGCTGGTCTAAGTCACTGAGATCTGCCAAAGACGTTCCTACTTTATAATGATCTTGTCCTACCACAGGGCTCAGCAGAATCACTCAAGTTCCACACCACTCTTGAGGTCCTTTCTGGGTCAGCCTTGTCTTTAACTCCTCTGTGAACACACTTCTATCCGGCCCAGTAGGGTTCTAACACAGCTTCTCTTAGTCCCAGTTCCTGCAATAATCTGCCCCACCTCTATGGTCCTCCAGTCCCTGTGATTGGTGGGGACCTCAGACAGAGATAACCAAGTGTTCCTAATGGCTTTGATGTGCCAGTCAATCCGGGACTGCCTTCCACCACACTGTCTCAGGTTATGCAGCCTCTGCCTTAAGGCGGGGTGGGAAGTTGCATCACTCAGTCTTCCTTCCTCCACAGCAGTCAGACCGATCCCATCCACTCCCATGTCCCACAGCCTCACAAACCAGCCTCAGACAGACTCTTTCACGGCTTGTTTAAAAGTCCTCCCTAATTCCAGCAATCCAAGGGCTGAGCATTTCCTGATCATACCAATTGCACCAAACCAAGCTTAATGCCCCTCTTGGCACACTGGCTTAGAGATTTTCCCTCTTTTCTTCCTGCCCAGGTATTGGCCTGTCAGCTTTTTATTAACCAATGAGAGTAATCCATATTCATAGTGCGGAGAAGGATTGTTCCACAGCATCGGGGCAAGGTGTAAAGAGTAAAATGTTGAATCAGGCAGTGGCTGGCAAGCTGAGATTCCACAGCATACTTCCTGCTTGCTCTCTGCTCTCTGTCCACTAAGATGTGAGGTGCTCCAGTGTAGATCTCCTGCCACCATGGAGCCAGCTGCCTCTTTGTGTTCTCCGCCATGATGGACTGTAGCCCTTCGGTCTGTGAGCCAACACACGCCCTTCCTCCCTCAAGCTACAAGAAGTGTAGCCAACACCAGCCCTGCATCTACCTGTTTTATTCAGGCTCCGGGAGTCACCCCAACCCCAACCCTGCATCTACCTGTTCTATTCCAGCTCCGGGAGTCATCCCAACACCGATCCTGCATCTACCTGTGCTATTCCGGCTCCGGGAGTCATCCCAGCTTCTTTTCTCACCGCCCAGCCATCAACTCTCTGTATTTCCATCACAAGACACAGGCTAACCCTCTTCTCCCCCTGTCCCCTACTGCCCTCTGGTCATCACCATCACTGGCAGCCAGGTCACCCCTCGGATTCCTCTCCTGTAACTCATCCTTCACCTCGAAGCCATCCTTGTCATTGGTAAATCCCACGAGGTCACCTTTTTCTTCTAAATCCAAAGCAAAGAATAGACTCGAATCCTCTTGGTGTCCCATGACCTAGCCCTGCCCCTCCTCACGCTCACGCTCTGCCTGCTCCCAGAACAGCCTGTGCCGTTGCCCCAGGACCTTTGCCTCAGGGCTCCTTGGAATGCCCCTGCTCTTCATTGCCACAGGTCTGGCTGTGTTGCGTAATTCAAATCCAAGGGCGTGGGATGATTTTTCTGACCCTGCTGTGCCGGGACCTCTGACTTCTGTCAGTGTCCCAGTTGCTGATGCCCTTCCCAGTGTTTGCCACTTTGAAATCCACCCTGTTAGTATTCTTCTAATCTTATTATCGCTTCCCCCATACACAAACAAAAGCTCAGGGAGGGTAGGACCTTGACATATGTTCCTCGTGGTGTTCCGGCACTTTTACAGTGCCTGGGATCTCTAGGTGTTTCTGGACACTCCTGTGTCTAGTCAATGATTAAAGGATGAATGGGTGGACCTAGGTATGTTTGCAGCTCCATCTCATTCACCCCAGATCTTTATGATTCTCTTCACATTCAAAGTAACCACTCAGACAGGGCCACCTTTAACCCCGATTAGTGTGTCATTCACCAATGACTAACGTAGAGCCAGTCAGAGCCACATAGAGCCACTGTGTCACTAGGGCTCTTCCTTTGGGTGACAGCCACTGGGGACCATTAGCTCCTTCGGTGACATTGCCTATGAAGATAAAGGACAATGTGCCACACATCTGGCCATAGAGTCTACAGTCTGGCTCCTCAGCCTTATCAGTATCATAGCAAAGCCTCCAGGCTACCCTGACACAAATTGTTTTCATTAGTCCCAGAGACGGGAGGAAACTGTGAATCTGGCTTGCTCCCACAATGGCTGACCAAGCGTACCCACTTCTTCCCAGATCCACATTGCAGACTCAAGGGGCCTCTGTCCCATGAGCCATCGCAGGCTGAGGAGGCCTCTCGGGTGCTCTTTATGCTGCATGTCCACACAGAGCCTGTGGGCAGAGGGACGGCGGCTCCGAGGGCCTTTAGTTTACAGACTAAGTCCTCCATTCACTGAACAGACAGCAAAGGGGGAAAAGGGGGTGTGGGGGGCCATGGGGTTGGGGAGCAGGAGATGGAGAGTGGGGCCTTGTAGCCCCAGTGCTGTGAAAGCTGAGGCACAAAGAGATCACATGAATTTCAGGCCAGTGTGAACTACGGAGTAAGACTGTCTCAAAACAACCATAACAAAAACACAATAAAAACACATGGTCTTCCCCTCACAGAGAACCACACTTGCAAATAACATGTCAATAAAAGTGCCCACAGATGCTGGGGCTTCAGTAAGATAGAAATTCAGTGTTCTCTCCATGACGCTTGGGGACAGTGACCCAGGGTGCCTCCAAGGACTGTCTTTTTTCTGCTTGGTTCCCTTGCTCCCTGTTGCACCCACACCCATCCCTGAGTAAGGAAGAGATGCAGAGACACACCCCTCTGAAGGGCATTGATTCAAATCCTAGGTGGAAATTAGGTTGGGTCTTCTCACATGACTTCACTTAGCTGCAAGGAATACTGGGAAATGTAGTCTAGCTGGGTGAGTCTGTTCTTTGGAGAGGCAACAATAAATATTTGAAGATATGGCTCAGCAGCTAAGAGCATTGGTTGCTCTTGCAGAGGACCTGGGCTCACTTCTCAGCACCCATATGGTGGATCATAACCATTCATGACTCTGTTCCAGGTGACCTAACACCCTCTCCTGGATTTCTTGGGCACTATATGTACATGGTACAAATATATACATGCAAGCAAACCACTCATTTAAAAAAATTTAAAATGTGTTCACCCCAGATAGGATACTGATGACAGACCAAAGAACCATTCCACCCAAGGCTAGCCTGGTGAACCAGTGTCTCTACTGAGGTGACTTACCCGAGCAAGGGTGATGGAGAGGAACAGGGTGACTCAAAGGCTATTGCATCACTGAAAAGTCCACTCCAGCACAGGCGATGAATTATGAAAGCTGCATCCCTGCAGCTGGCTTCGGGACTTACAGCTTGGTGGATGGGTGATTCCCTCTGGGACTTACAGCTTGGTGAATGGACGGTCTCCTTGGGGACTTACAGACAGCTTGGTGGATAGATGATGATCCCTTTCGGGACTTACAGACAGCTTGGTGGATGGATGGTCTCCTTGGGGACTTACAGACAGCTTGGTGGATGGAAGGTCTCCTTTAGGACTTACAGACAGGTTGGTGGATGGACGGTCTCCTTCAGGACTTACAGACATGTTGGTGGATGGACGGTCTCCTTGGGGACTTACAGACAGGTGGATGGATGGATGGATGGATTATGGATGGTCTCCTTCGGGACTTACAGACAGCTTGGTGGATGGACTTGGTTCAGCAGTAGTTTCTTTCTATAACTTTGGGGAGAGGCCTTGTGAACATTGTGACTTTTCAGGAACTTTGTTTCTGTTTTGTGTTTTTGAGAAGGGTCTGTCTCACTGTGTAGCCCAGGCTGGCCTCTGATTTTCAGTCCTTCTGCTTACACCTCCCACATATTGGGATTTTGTGTGTGTGTGTGTGTGTGTGTGTGTGTGTGTGTACAGTGTTTGTGTGTGTAATGTGGTGTGTATGCATGTATGTGTGTGTGGTGTGTGTGTAATGTGTGTAGTATGTGTATGTGTGTGTGTGGTTTGGTGGTGGTGATGTGTGTGTGTGTGAACATGTGTGTATGTAGTGTGTGTGTGTGTGGAGGGTTGGTGGTGGCGGTGGTATGTGTGTGTGTGTGTGTGTGTGTGTGTGTGTGTGTGTGTGGTGTGTGTGTGTAATGTGTGTAGTATGTGTATGTGTGTGTGTGGTTTGGTGGTGGTGATGTGTGTGTGAGAGCATTGTGTATGTAGTGTGTGTGTGTGTGTGTGTGTGTGTGTGTGTGTGCAGTGTATGGTTTGGTGGTGGTGGTGATGGGGTGTGTGTAAGGATGAATGAGAATTCAGTTTGTAGGAAGAAATAAAAGCTGAGAATTTAGATGACCTCAGACAGCCAGAGCAAACTTTCCTTAATTCGAGAGGTGGCATCTCCAGTTATGGCTACACTGTGATCAGGGCACAGAGTGCACAATGGCCAGCATTCAGACAGCCCAGATTAGTGCTCCACCCTGAGGACTGCATATAAGGATAGGGAATCAGGATGAGGAAGTCAGCTGTTTTCCATGGACAGCTGTTTTTGAGACCACAGGTCAAGCATTGGGTGCTGGGACTGGGGGCAGCCAGCCACTTTGCTTCTGTGATCCCCCAAAAGCTGGCTTCCGGGGACTATGAGCTCAGTTTTGGGGCCTTGGCATTTGAAGGAGTGTTCCTTTAGTGTGTGTGTGTGCCTGTGTGCCTGTGTGTGTGTGTCTGTGTGTGTGTAGGTGTGTGCCTGTGTGTAGGTATTTGTGTCTCTGTGTGTGCCTGTGTGTCTGTGTGTGTGTGTGTCTGTGTGTGTGTAGGTGTTTGCTTCTCCTGTAGTTCTCCACTCTACCCCTTGGAGACAGGGTCTCTCACAGACACTGGAGTTCCCTGGTTTTTGGCGGGGCTGGACACACCGCCCTGTCCTTGCTCTGCCCCTCCAGCAGTGGGTAAAGCTCACATGACTGTTGACCTGGGCGCTGGGGTCCTAACTCAGGTCCTCAGGTCTGTGCGGCAAGCACAGTTTTCTCCGGAGCCGTTCTCCTGGTTCCAGGGCTGCATTCTTAACTGTAATTAAAAGCCACAGGAGCTCTTATCCGTGTGACTCTGGTTTTTTTTTTTTATCATACAAAACCCCAAATCAGACAAGTACTTAAAACATTTATTTCAAAGTAAAAATAATAAACCCACCCCATGTTTCTGTGAGTGGCATTTGAAAAATGAAAAACAGCATTTCCTAAAACAGCAACAGAAGGGTTAGCTGAAGGAAGCCATTGTTTGACCTTTTTATAAACCTTCCTAATCTGACTTTGTGAAAGGTGCTGGGTCTTACTCACCCTTGCCTCTGGGTTCAGTCCTGGCAGAATTAAGCTTCCGGAACTGTTCACACATGGAGGTGTAAGGATGGGGAAGGGTACTGGTCAGAGGTCACAGGTCAGGAGGCTCAGGATCCCCGGTGTCTTCAATGTAGACTGTTCCCACCTCCTTGTTGATCAGAAGAGAAACTCTGGGTACCCAGTGCGCCCACGGGTCCTGGGGCCTCACAGCTGATGAGCCCAGTGTTTACTCCACCACTTCTCAGTCACGGTTGTTCCCTGCCATGGGTTTAATTGTGGCTTATTTCAGTACAACTTGAACATCCAGGTGTTGAACTTGCTCAGAAAAAAGGGGCAACTTCTGAATTAAACAGTGACCAAAGCTTGTGGCCACGGAGCAGCCAACAGGCTCACACTACTAGTGATTTCTGCTCTGGCTGCCTCATGGGCAGTGGCCCACACAGGAACTCTCTATGTTTTCTGAAAGGCTTGGGTATTTGAGGTGGAGCCTTGAGCAGTGAGGGGAGACATTGCAACCAACGTGAATGCTCCCTTCTGAGAGTGGGGCAAAGGTGGCCAGCTGGGAGCTGGCTGGAGAAGGGGCTTGAGCTCCTGAGGCCAATCCAGCCCTCCGAACTGCCCACTTTGACCTCCAGGCTGGGGTCACCTATCCATTCTCATTCCCACAATCGACTAGATCATCTTAGCCAAGTGCCAGCTAACTGAATAGGCCAACTTATCATTTCTGGAGCTCCAGAGAGGATCTAGGAAAGGCTGCCACCAGCTTTTGGATGGCGTTCCAGGAAGAGCAGGGGTGTAGTGATGTGGCCTGAACAAACAGTACCTCCACAGGCTCCCAGGTGTCATGGGCATGAGTCACCCAGATGCTATCTGGAGGGAGAAAGTCCAGACAGGGTCACCAGTGAGTCACAGGGCCCCATCAAAGACCTTTGGGATATACAGAAACTAAACACATAAAACTCTTACTGGGAGATAATTAAGCAAGCCTTGATTCTGCACCAGCAGAAAGGGGGGCTTGGGGGGTCCCCAAGCCTTTGGTGTCCCCATACCTGTTGAGGACCTTTTTGTTGTGTGTTTAGAGAGGGATCCCTATGAATCCCAGTTAGAACTTGAACTCACTGGGTGTACTGCCCAGGTTGGCTTTGAACTCAGAAGCAATCTTCCTTATCATCTGGGACAGCAGGTGCCACCATGCTGAGTTCAGTCATTCCCCCTCATTTAAAATGCAAAGCCAGAGACACTGTGGCTTCTGGAGTGGGGACATGGGGCCTGACAGAGCTAAGGAAAGGCCATGGAACCGGGAAGGGCCTGCTCCGACGTTTAAATGTGAGTCCTTTCGATAGTCAGTATCAGCAAAGGTCTCATGTGCTAAGAGCTCAGTTCCTTTCCTTTTTTAGATATGTTTGACATCATACACTAATCTGCCTGATAAGGCTTTTATGGTTGTTATAAATGTGAATTATTAAATGTTTGCCCAGTTGATTGAAACACTGGAATGAGTTTAAAGGGATGTTATATGCGTAGTTTCCCATAAAGTTCACTTCCATGGTTCCCTTTTAAACGTTTTAGGAGTTTGGAAGGCCATACACACGACACAGCACCATCAGAACAGACAGAAGCTGGCAGATAAATCCTGCCTCTCTTGGGGGCCTAGTTCTAATGCCAGTTTCAAAAGACAAAACCTTGCTTTAAGATCAAGAGAGAGAGTGTGTGGAGAATTATAATATGTAAACTATTTTATGCCACTCTCGATGCTGGTATTAAATAACATTTTAATGGAGCATTGGCTGTTTCTAGTGAGCCATCATGTCGACACTTATCTCTGCCACAAGCTTGACATTCTCTCTGGAGACGCTCAGTGGTGGGGCCCCGTGCAGGATGCCAGACTCTCTGTGTTGACAGATACAGCTCTCATTTCGCCCACATAGTGCCTTCTTGGTCACTTGGATCCACTGTTCAAATCATGCTTTTCCTAAGGAAATTCCAGGTCTGCCCTGGTCAGGTTCTTGTTCCACAGGTGTGGGAAGAGGAGGGTAGGAGAGCCCTGGCTTCCTTGGCAAGCTTGCTCGGCAGTGCCAACTGTTTGCTGACTGAATGCCGGAGATCAGGGTCAGACGGCGGGAGAAAAATCACACCCCCCAGGACCTCACCAGCTTCCAGCTCCACAGAGGACACGGAAGGAAGCCAGCAGCATCCCCTTTGCCGCATGTCAGCCTTGTCAAGGGACAGTCGGGCCGTGGAGGTACGATCAGGTGATCCAGCAAGCTCCCCAAGCCATTTCGCCTCTGTTACTTACAGACTCCACGCTAACCTCTCGCCCCAAAGTTCCTCCCATGAACCCCCTGCCCAGCCCTTCTCCATATCCTCCCTCCTGAAACTCCCTCCCTCCCTCTCAGGCTCCCTCTAACGCTCCTCCCCCCAGCCTCTCTCTCCTCAAACCCCTTAGCCTGCCAAAGTGACCAGTGTGTTCTCAGCTTTTAGTGTCTTTGGGGACAGAAACTGCCAAAGCTGGGAAGAGAAACCAAGAAAAACTTGGGAAAATCTGAAAAGAAACACCCCTCCCCCCAAAAAAAACTACATTAGGACTAAGTTACAGAGAACACACCTCATTTTCTACTCTTCATCACCATCACCACCATCATCATCACCACCACCATCATCACCATTATCACCATCACCACTATCATCACCACCACCACCACCATCACCACCACCACCATCATCACCATTATCACCATCACCATTATCACCACCACCACCACCACCACCATCATCACCACCACCACCATCATCACCACCATCACCATCACCACCACCACCGTCATCACTGGGTATTTCACACTAGGTAGATTGCACAGCAGTTACACCCTCATGGAAGCTTGAGCTCTGGGTGTGAGTTCTGTTTGGGGGTGTTCTGAAAGGCAACCAGAAAACCTGGAGCAGATCCAGCATGGATCCTATCTAGGCTTTACCATTTGCAAGCTGTAGGACCAGGCGGAGCTACCCACTCTCTCTGGCCCTTGGCTATAACACCAGGGGCACGGGTGTGTTGTCCTGTCCAGCTTCTGCAGTGTGGAACCCAGGGCCCGGTGCTTGCTACAGAATGAGCAGCTTCTCTGGCCCCATTGTCCTGTCTGGCTTTGTCCCACTGCTCGGCTGAGGACTGGAAATGGCCTTTCGTAGCTGCATTAGGCAGAGAGCGGGTTGGGTGGACTTGGCAGTGGTGCTGTGGCCGCTGGAGCTGCAGCATTGGATGTAGAATTGGAGCTCTAGCTGGTGTCTGCTGGCTCAGGGAGGGGACCGCTTCCTGACACAGGTGAGTGCAGTCAGGCCCTCCCTGCAGGGCTCAGGGTGTTTGCTCAGTTCCTGGCAGCAGAGTTAGTCTCTTTCTTCCCCTAAGACCTTTGGCAAATAGAAACTGTTTGGGTTGAACCTGAAGCTGAGGCCTGAAGAACAGAGCTTGGATTGTTGTGGTAAGCCAAAGCAAACCATGGGTGAAACAGTTCCCTCCCTCAAGGCTTTCCCCTGGGACAAGGACTCCTGGACCCGCCCCCAGCATGCCTCTGAGTCTCTGCCTGCTGCTCCTGCTAATTAATGTCCCTTTTCTAGTCACAGCCGGCCTCAAGTGACATGCTTCTGCGTGTGTCCTCTGTTGTGGGCTGTCTCTTTCTACAAGGGCTCCTTTCGGTGATGAGAGCCACTGTGTCTTTTCATTTCTTAACCCTGCTGCCTATCATACAACTTCCTGTCTGTATCACCTTTTATTTTAGGGCTGGGGAAGTGGCTCAGTGGTTGAAGCTTTGTGACCCAAGTGTGAGGACCAGAGTTTGGATCCTCAGAGGCCACGTGAACATCAGGTGAGTGTGGTCGCCGGCCTGTGATTCCAGCTTGGGAAGACAGAGAGAGGCGATCTCCAGAGCAGGCTGGCCATTGGCTATCAGACTGGCCATATGGATGAGCTCTGGGTTTGATTGAGAGACCCTGCCATGGTGGACTACATCCCTCAAACTGTGAGACACAGCAGCCCCAATGCGCAAGCACTAACATGAGCAGGAACAGAGCCCTGACAGATCCCGGCCAAGATGGACCTTAGAAACATCATGCCAAGCGGCAGAGGCTAAACACAGAAGGTCACAGATGGATTCCATTTCTGGGAAATGTCCAGAATAGGCAAATTCACTGAGACATGAAGCAGCTTGGTCCTGAGCAGGGCTGAGGGGAAGGAAGATGGAAGACTCGAAACCCATAGAGGGGACTGGTGTAAGACAGTAAGTAGATGTCACCTAATTGTAGACTATAAAGCGGTCAGCTGTATGCTGCATAAAAAGGAATCAGGTACACATGACATTAGTGTAAGGAACATTAATCACCATTATCACAACTCTCACCCCACCACATGCCTTGTGACCAGGCAGTTTCCACCCAAGCCTTCAGCTTTCTCTTGGAGACTAAACAACATTATACCACATGGATTAAAACCTACCAACTTCCCATCTTTAGTAGTTTTGAATGTTAAGAAAAACATGAAAAGATTTTTTAAAAGACTCTGTATTACAATTAGATAAATAAAAGCAATTTATTTCATTCACTGCATGCACTCAAAAATTCTAAATTCTGGTGAGTAAGGAAATTAAGATCACAAGCTGCTTTCAAATGCTGTGCAAAAAGCTGGTAATTAATAAATTGAGAAATACTGTGGGTTGCAGACATCCTGGGATTATACTTTTCCTGTGTTATCTGGGCTTTCAAATACCTTCTTCTTCTTCTTCTCCTCCTCCTCCTCCTCCTCCTCCTCCTCCTCCTCCTCCTCCTCCTCCTCCTCCTCCTCCTCCTTCTCTCTCTCTCTCTCTCTCTCTCTCTCTCTCTCTCTCTCTCTCTCTCTCTCTCTTTCCTTCTTTTTGAGACAAGGTTTCTCTGTGTAGCCCTGGCTGTCCTTGAACTCTCTCTGTACACCAGGCTGGCTTCAAACTCAGAGAGATCCTCCTACCTCTGCCTCCCAAGTGCTGGGATTAAAGGCATGCACCATCACTGCCAGGCTCAAATATTTTCGTAAGTTGTTGAAAAGTTACAGAGTCCCAGCACCAGACAGCAATACCTGATGGGTACAATGGACACAAGCTTTGGTGAAGTGTCCTTCTGACATCAGTTCTGTCATTTGAAGATGTTTTTTGTCCTTATGTCATATGTATGAATATAGGCCTGCACACCATGGTGTATGTGTAGAGCTCAGAGAACAACCATGGCCACCCATGCCTTGTCTTCTCTTGTTGGCTGCTGGCTCAGCCTGGCTAGACCTGATACTGGATCCCCCAAACAGATGGTTTTTGTCACACTGGTTCTGTCTCCACCATTGGTGATATTCAGCTGGGCCAAGGAATAATCACGTTAGTCCTTTGGAAAGACAGGTAGCTCTGTCCCTTTAAGTTGCTCTTGAGCAAGAGGAAGCTATATGACAGGCAAGATATGACACAGAGAATTCAAGCAAGAAGCCCTTAGGAAGGTGTGTCTTAGAGGAGGTGGCTTTTGTCATTGATACAAAGGGATAAATATTAGACTTCACTAAGGCAGAGAAGTGAGGCCAGAGCTGGAGTCCGTGTGGAAGAAGGGGCAAGTGGAGGCACATGGCTTGCTATTGCTGCTAGGACCAAGTACCTGACCATCGCTGGGTTAGAACACCTGTGGGGGCCAGGGAGGTGGTGCAATTGGTAAAAACACTTGCCACACAAGTGTGAGGACCCAAGTTTGATCTCCCAAACCTGAATAAGAACAACAGACTGTGGGTACACATGCCTGTAATCCAAGTACTGGAGAAGAGATAGGTGGATCCCTAGGGCTGGTTAGATAGGCAGCCTAGTAGGATTGATAGGCCCCCAGGCCAATCAGATCCTATCTCAAAATACATGGTGGAGGGCAACTAAGAAGGTACCTGATGTTAACCTTTGGCCTCCACATGCATATATACAGGTACACACACACACACACACACACACACACACACACACACACACACACACGCGCGCGCGCGCGCGCGCGCACCTTGCAGGTCTGGAGATCAGAAATCTGATAATCTGATACAAGTTTTATTAGGCTAAAATCAAGGACTAAGCAAGGCTCCCCATCTCGCAGGCCCAGGGGAAAATACTTCCTCGTCTTTTCCAGCTTTTCCAAAGGCCACCCCTCTGCCTCAGCTTCTCTCCTCCTTCCATTCACGTTCAATGTCCGCAGTCCCTGGCTCAGCCCTTTCCTGTCTGATCATGTCCACTTTGACTCTGTTTTCCTCTTGCACATCTGTGGATCCTGGTGATTACACTGGTGTATGTCTGTCTAATGCAGGCGGTCTGAAATCCGCCTGCAACCTCCTTTCTTGCCGTGTGTGATAGTGTCTTCAGGGTCCTGCACACTCATTATTTTGCCTCCCAAAACAGAGGTACTAAGTGTGATGGTGGGTTTGGTGTTGACATCTCTAGACACGCCCTGACAAAGGTTTGGTTTATCGGAGAGGATCTGCAAATAGCCTCGTCCACGTGTCAGGTGAAGCAGGGCATGTATAAGCCTGGGATGCTTAGGACGGGGTAAGAGCCATCATATGCTTGCATGGGTGGTCCTGGGGAATATAGGAAATCAGAGTGAGCAAGCCAGTAATCAGTGGCTCCTGCTTCAGTCCCTGCTTCCAGGTTCCTGCCTTGAGTTCCTGTCCTGACTTCTCTCCAGGATACACCATAAACAATAAGGTGAAATAAACCCTTTCCTTCCCAAGATGATTTTGGTCATGGTGTTTCATCACAGCAATAGGAAGTCGTTTTGGTCTTCTTCTCTTCCTCCTCTTCCTCCCTTCCCTGTGTGTGTGTGTGTGTGTGTGTGTGTGTGTGTGCGTGCGCGCGCGCGCGCGCGCATGTGGGTGTGCATGTGCCATGACATGTGCAAGGGAAGGTTAGAAGACAGTTTTCAGGAGTTAGCTCTCCACTTCCGAGGTTGGTTCTATCTTGTTTCCGTCACGGTGCTGTGTACTCCTGGCTAGCTGGCCTTGGAGATTCTAGGCTTCTGGTGATGTGCCACCACATCAGGCTTTTTATATGGGTTCCTGGTGTCAAACTCAGGCTATGTAGCAAGCGTTTTTATCTACTGAGCCACCTCCCTGGCTCACTCCTCTCTTCTTTTATCGTGATAGCTTTTGAGTCTATCACCCCTGTCTTAGAAAGGTAGTCATGATTGCATTTAGGATCATCTCCCTGTCTCGAGGTCCTTCACTCAGTCACGTCTGCAAAGTCCCTTGGACATAAAGGGGCTGTCCAGGTCTCAGAGATTAGGACTTGGACTCCTTGGTGGGCCCTTGTTCCGCTTATCACATCGTCTCAGCCAGTCCTCATTCATCTTCTCCTCCATACCCCGAGTAGAAGTTTCTGATCAGCCAAGAAGCATCTCTCACCACCCTGCCCCACACTCCTTTGGCCTCCAGAATTCTCTCGCAAAGTCCCTATTCTTCCCTTGAATGTGCCAAGTTCTCACCAACTTCCAGAACCCCTTGACGCCCACCTGGGGAGTTCCTACCTGTGGTGGTCTGAAAGAAAATGCCTCAAAGAGAGTGGCACTATCAGGAGGTATGGCCTTGTTGGAGGAAGTGCGTCACTGTGGGGGCGGGCTTTGGGGTCTCATATATGCTGAAGATACTGCCCAGTGTCTCAGTCTACTTCCTATAGCCTGCATATCAACAGGTAGCAGCTCCTTCTCCAGCACCACGTCTGCCTGCACGCTGCCATGCTCCCCACCATGATGATAAGGGACTAAACCTCTGAAACTGTGAGCTGCCATCTCAAAGAAATGCTTTCCTTCATAAGAGTTGTCTTGGTCATGGCGTCTCTTCACAGCAGTAATAAACCCTAACTAAGGCAGACGTTGGTACTAAGGACTGGGCTATTTCTGTGAAAGGCTTGATCATGCTTTGGGGAGTTTGGGTTAGGAAAGCAGTAGAATGCTTTAAGGGTTGTTTAATGGGCCATACCAGTGGGAGCATGGAAGACAGTGGTGCTAAGAGTGGTTGGAACTGTGGGGGACTGGCTCAAGTGTTTTCAGAGGAGAAGGCACATAGCATGTTACCTTGCAATCATTCTTGTGATACTTGGGTGAAGAACGTGGCTGATTTTTGCCCTTGTCTGAAAAGTCTGCCTGAGGCTAAAGTGAAGAGTTTTAGATTAATTCCCTTGGCAGAGGAGAAAACAGGCTAGTATAGACTCTGTTGTATGGTTACTTGTGTTAATTCTAATGAAGATATATAACGAAAAGGAACAAGCTGAGCAAGGAAAAGTATTTAAGGAGAAAAGGAGCACTAGAAAGTATAACGAGCTAAGTCCTGCATTCCAGGAGATAAACAGATTAAGAAATGGAATAAAGGGAGTGGTGACCTCAGGGCAAGATCACACCCAGCTAAGTTTCCAACTTGTGGAAAGGAATTAAAGAAAAGTTTGAGACAGGTGTGGTGGTGCACACCTTTAATCCTAACTCTCTGAAGGCAGAAGTTGGTGGATCTCTGAGTTTGAGGCCAACCCAGTCTACAGAGCAAGTTCCAGAACAGCCAAGCTTAGGCAGTGAAGGAAATAATGAAAAACAGAAAGCTGATGAAGATGTAATTGAAAGATCTCTGAGTTCAAGGCCAGCTTGGTCTACAGATTGAGATCCAGGACATCAGATTAGGCAGTGAGGAAAACCATCAAAAACAGGAAGCCGGTGAAGATCCACTAGGATGAGGGGCCATGTTCCAGCCCCAGCAAGCAGCACACCCTGGCAGCTTCAACTACGTGGAAGAAGAAAACGGCTGTGGATGTGCCTCCATGACTGAGGAAAGCCACATGTGGCAGGGGTGTCCCTAACAGGAGGCCCAGAGAGGCCGTCGTGTGAAGCTGTGAAGGTGAAGACTGGATTGCCTTGGAGACCCCAAGATGTTGCAAATGCCAGAGCCGTGGGATACCTGCCAAGGAGAGCTACCCACAGGAGTGGACCCAGCCCAAGAGAAAAAAGTGTGTTGCAGTCAACAAAGCTGAAGGGAGTTGGAGATCTGAAGAGGGTTTTGACATCAGACATGGAGATGCAGAGTTTGGAGTTTGCCCAGCTGGTTTTCAGTCTTGCTTAGGTCCAGTATTTCCTCACTATGCTCCCTTCCCTATGTTTTGGAATAGTGATGTATATCTTGTGCTATTATATGTTGGAAGCATGTGATGATTTGCTTTTTTGATTTTGATTTTGCAGGGGATCACAGTTAAAAGATTGCATGAGTCTCAGAAGAGACTTTGAACTTTAGACTTTTAAATAAGTTTGAGACTGTTTTAAACTATGGGGACTTTTAAAGTTGGACTGAATGCATTTTTATGTTATGATATGGCTACAAGCCTTTGGGGGCCAGAAGTTGAATTTGTTGGTTTGAAAGAAAATGGCCCCTAAAGAGAGTGGCACTGTTAGGAGATGTGGCTTTGTCAGAGTAGGTGTGGTCTTGTTGGAGGAAGTGTGTCACTGTGGAGGCGGGCTTGAGGTCTCATATATGCTCAAGCCACACCCAGTGATACAGACCACTTCCTGTTGCCTGCATATCAAGATATAGCCAGTGCCATGTCTGTCTGCATGCCATCATGCTCCCTGCCGTGATAATGGACTAAACCTCTGAAACTGTACTCTGCCACCTCAATTAAATGTCTTCTTTATAAGAGCTGCATGGTCACGGTGTCTCTTCACACCAATAGAAACCCTAACTAAGACACACCCCCTCATCAGAGCTCACACCTCTCTCCAGACCCATCCCCACATCAGAGCTCACACCTCCCTCCTGGCCCCACCCCTATATCAGAGCTCACATCTCCCTCCAGACCCACCCCCTCATCAGAGCTCACACCTCCCTCCAGACCCCACCCCCACATCAGAGCTCACACCTCCCTCCAGACCCCACCCCCACATCAGAGCTCACACCTCCCTCCAGACCCCACCCCCACATCAGAGCCCCCCATCACACCTCCCTCCTCACCAGATCCTGCTCATTCATTGGAACACATAACAACACCCTGCTGATACTTCTCTGTGTCTCTTCTTCCGTCAGTGCAGAGACAGCCTTGGGACCCAGCCCTACTCGTAGGAGTCAGGAATCACCCCACAGAACACACAGATCAGAAAGCCACGCGTGGTCTTTCCTCACGAGCAGAATGACTGGGGACCGACGTAACAACCCTAATGCTCAGTGTAGACCCTACAAAAAGGACGAAAGGAACAAAATACGAGCCACAACACACCCTCAGGAGGGACACCCCCCACCCCCTACCCTGCCCGGATCCAGTCGCCAGGTTACTTGGCTGGGCTGTGTACTTTCATACTCTGACACATTAGGAGTGAGGAAGAGACTACCATCTAGAGTCTTCTAAATAGAGCTGTGCTTAGAATCAGAGAGCAACTTGAACTTCTGGTTCTTCTCCCCTCAGCAACCCCATGAGGATGGAGGCCCCAGGAGAACCTCATGGAGCCCTTTTGTTCCCAATGTCTCTTTGCCTTCCCAGCTGAGATTCTTTGGTGCTGATTTTTAACTGCGTGGTCGGTCAGGAAAATGCCAAAAAGCCAGTTAATTGAAAGCATCCATTTTCAGTGGCCGTTTGTAACTCCCCAAACGAGATTGTGAATTAAGATAATAAGCACTTGCTGTAAAGAAACTCATCTTTACATACATCTCAGTATCACAGTGTCTTAACAAAGACACTGGTCCACTCATGCACACCTGAAGCACCTGGCAGCTCTCCTGGTTACTCTGTGAGGTCACTCAGGAGACCTGCCATCTCACCTTCAATACATGACCTCAGGGATTGTCACCAAAGAGGAAAAAGTGTGTCAAAGGTCAGTGTGGGAGCTTTATGGCCAGAACCCAAAGGGCTGGACAAGGTAGCTACGCAGGAGGCTAGGAAATGTAGTCTTCTTGTGTGCCCAGGAAGAAGGCCTAGAATCACCCGTCTCTCTGCACCAGGGCCACAAATGCTGAGGACCATCGGTTGCGTCCTCTGAACATTTGATTGACATGACATTTGCCCTAACAGTCACAGATGTCTGGAAGCATGGAGACCAAACCTTGAGGTCACCAACTGTTCCTGGTGTCCTGATACAACCAGTGACGCGCTTCTGTGGTAACGCGTACGCAGGGAGTGTATGACGTCCCCAGGTGATCACACTCGGGGCTCTGTTTGATTTTCTTTCCAGATAGTTTAAGAACCGAGATCCAGAGCATTTGGCTTCATGACCCAAAGGCTGAGTTTTCTGTCTTAGAATTCTGCTGGCTACTGTGACCATTCCTGGGTTACTGTCAGCAAAATGCCTGTGCCTCTGGGCTGAGTGCCTGTTCCCACCATGGACTGAAATGGCAGGGCTGTGGTCTGGCTAGGTTGCTTTCCAGTGCATTCCATTTTCCAGCTTCAGGGTGAAGCCCCTCCACAGCATCCTACCAGGGAAGGCCTGCCTTCGTGAAGAGACCTGCATTGGCTGGAGTGTGGAGAACTTTTGTCCGTATAAAGGGCCATGTGTAGGGCCTGTGAAGGCTGACATTCTTCACTGAGTTGAATGTAAGTGGAAAAGCTTCTACAACAGCCTAGAAAAGACGTCACTGATGTCAGCTTAACCGGCCTCTAGATCCCTGGGACTCATTTCCTAATGCCTCCCACTTTGTACTCCTTGAAATAATATTCTGAGGAGGTCGGAGCAGAGGAGTGTTCAAACAAATCAATGACTGCCACGGGAATGCATGAGTAATAGAACGTATCACAGCCCAGGCCTCCTAAGTCACGCCGGGTAGGCGAGGCCACGCCTCCTGGCCAGTGCAGGGCTGACACACCTGTGCCTGTGGCTCTGCTGATTTTTTTTATTGCAAAACTGAAGGTTTTCTCTTCCAGCCCTCGCTGTCTTTTCTCAGTGAAGAGTCACCCCAGTGGGGAAGAAATGAAGCCAAGATACCTTTGAACTTGGTTGTTTTATGTGCTTTTCTTTTTTTCTTAATATTTTGATGGAAACATGTTTTTGTTTAAAAGCACATCTGTATCAACGGCCATTTACATTGAGCCCTTGGAGATCCGTTTTATGCAGATGTTGCCTGTTGTGGGATTTTGCATGATTCACTTTTTAAAAAATGTGGAATTCATTTCTTCTCTACTCCCTTCCCAATGAAGTTAAATCCCAGAAATTTGCAAACCTTACATTTCTGTGTACGCAAAACACACCCTCTCTGCCTTTCCTAATGTGTGAGTCATGTTATTGTTGTGATGGATGGACTAATGACTCATTTTGTACTACGAGGACTACGGGATGATGGTAGGGAGCCCGGGAGCAGACGGGCTCCTAAGGTTGGTAATGGGATTACTCACTTCAGTGGAGTGAAGGCTGGGACTTGCACACTCAGGCATGTGTAATTTAGACAACCATTGTCTTGGCTCAGGGCAAGGGAGCAAGGCAAACTGGAAGTGATTAGGGAAAGCTGGGGCGTAGCGGCACTATGCAGCCGAGCCAATGACCAGGCATTGATTATTGAAGGTGGGGGGCAGGAGGAACACTGAAGTGAAACCACACTCCAGTGGGCTTCACTTTCATTCCTGGTGTGTGGTGAAAGACTCTGACAAAAAGTAACTTGGATGAGAAGAGGGTTGATTTTGTTTGTAGTTCCAGGTTAAGGGCCATCATCGTGGAACAGTGAAGTCAGTTGATTTTGTTTGCAGTTCCAGGTTACAGGCCATCGTCGTGGATAAGTGAAGTCAGGTTCTCAAGCAGCACCACATCCATAATCACATTCCCAGTCAAGAGCAAAGAGGACAGACACACCTGCCTTTGCCTGCTTGCTTAGTAACCAGCACTGAATATTCAGTGGTTTTCTTTACTCTTATACAGTTCAGGGTCACCCCAAGAAATGGTGTCTCCCACATTCAGGGTGGGTCTATCTACCTCAATACACAATCAAGACAACCTCCGTAGACCTACCCACAGGTCAACCTGATCTAGACAATTCAATTGATTGTGACCCCCTTCCAAGGTGATTCTATATTGTGACAAATTGACAGTTAAAATTACCCAGAAAGATATGTGTCTAGGAGATGTTCAGCCATGAGCTTTGTCATCGAGACTCAGCAGAAGGGTTCTAAATGGTGAGCTATGGGGCCCTACTGCCTGCCGGTGGAGGTTCCCTGACATCTCATCCTTGGGGTCCCAGGGAGCTCTGCACCACCTCTTAGGGAGGTGGAGTTACTGGCAGATTCTGTCGAGGTCTTACCCTGTGACCTCCTTTACTCCTTTTTTCCTTCCTGCCCAGGCATTGGGGTCATGCAGGCAATTCAGCTCTATTCAATTTCTGTGTCCACGCCTACAGAGGTTCATACACTTGGGATAAATTGTGAAGTCATCTTTTCTCTGTGAAATTAAACATGTGGTCTATGTTCCCATCTCAGTCACTTTTCTCATTGCTGGTACATAATCTCCAAAAAAAATCAGCTCAAAGAAGGGAGGAGGGAAGGAAGAGTTTGGGCTCACAGTTCAGGGTTCAGCCCATCACAGTGGGGGAGTTATGGCAGCAGGAATGTGAGGCAGCTGGTCACAGAGCATCTGCAGAAAGGAATCAGAGAGAGCTGCAGTCTGGTGCTCAGTTCACAGCCTCCATTTCTTTTAGCCTAGGACCCAGCAACCCATGGAATGGTGCCACTCACATTGCTAGTGGGTCTCCCCACTTCCATTAGCCTAATCTAGAAGTCCCTTATGGACATGCGCACAGGTTCATTTCCATGGTTTGGTGATCTCAAACCCTGTCAAGCTGACAATCCATACTGAGTATCAGCACCCATGGACCTCTTTTCCTGGAGTCACTTATAACAAAACATCTTAAGCTTTTCCACCTGGGTCTTAGTTAGGGTTTCTATTGCTGTGAAAAGAGACACCATGACCACAGCAACACTTATAAAGAAAAACATTTAAATGGGGTGGCTACATTTTCAGAGGTTCAGTCCCATTATCATTATGTTGTGACATGATGCTGGAGAAGTGTCATGTAGTTAAGTGTCCTACATCTTGACTTGCAGGCAACAGGAAGTGGTCTGTCTCACTGGGTGTGGCTTGAGCATATATGAGATCTCAAAGCACGCCTCCACAGTGACATACTTCCTTCAACAAGACCACCCCTACTCCAACAAGGTCACACCTAGTAGTGTCATTCCCTTTGGGGGCATTTTCTTTCAAACCACCACAACCTGTGACCCATTTTCACTCAAGAAATTTTTGTTTCTTTTTTTGAGATAGGGTTTCTCTGTGTGGTCCTGACTGTCCTGGAACTTTTTTTGTAGACCAGGTTGACCTCAAACTCAGAGGTCTGTCTACCTCTGCCTCCCAAATGCTGGGATTAAAGGTGTGTGCCACCATGTTTAGCTTCACTTATAAATTGTTATCTAACCTAAAATATATAAAATGGGTACACAACAAACATATTGATAACTTATCAAAATTGATTTTAAACCATTCTTCAGTATACATACAATTTTACCATTTATTGAAGACAAAACCAAAATTTTATACTGGTTAGATGACCATGTTTGGTTCATTTTACATAAGGAATTAAATCCTGGATGAATAGTTTATGCTGTACGATAGAACATCTTCAGGTTTCCTAAGCAAGGCTGATACATTGATTTTAATCATTTATGTTATAAATTCTGCTTTGTAGATTCACATAGTACAAAATGGGAGATGTATGTTTAGGGCCATTTCAGAAATTGTCTGAAATCTGTCCTAATACCAACCAAGCCACAGCTGAATTAATTAAATTAATTAATTAAATGCTTTTTCTTTAATGAGATTCATAATCAGCAACTCAAACAGCTATATTAAAAATCAAACCTTATAACACAGCAGTCTGGAGCCTGTGCTGAGGTGTTACAAATACTGTTCTCTGGGCCTGTGAGGCCTGAGGGTGTGCACAGTGCTCACATACGTGTGCTCAGAACCCTGGCTGCAGTGAAGCCACTGGGTGCTCGACACCAGAAGCACTTTGGACTTATTACGTGCTACTTGACTTTTGCGTTAATTTTGTGTGTTCAATGCATTTGCATTTTTGAGTTTCCTGTGGCCCCCACATCCTGCTATGTAACCCTGCATGGGTTGCACCCCACATTTTAAGAAGCCAGAGTGTGTGCTGAATTAAGTCCACCTAAGGTGAGTTTACTTTGAATGGATGATAGGTGCAAACCAAAGGTCCATATGTGATTCAGTAGAAAGGAATTAGAGACAAATTACCCTTGGAAAAGCTTCATTAGGAGAACCACGGCAGCATGGCCTCAGATAGCCATGATGGGGCCCTGAAGGGAAGAACAAGGCTTCAGGTGTGAGGAAGAGCTTCATTAGGGGAGGCAATTGCCATGGATCGCATGATAGGGGTCCTGAAGGGAGAGACAGACCCTTCAGTTCTGGAGCAATTAGGATAATCTGTTGATTGTTTGTGTTCTGACAAATAAAACTTGCCTGGAGATCAGAGGGCAGAGCTAGCTACTAGTTGACCATAGAGGCCAGGCATTGGCCTTTAATCTCAGCACTTGGGAGGAGGAAGCAGGAAGATCAGGAGTTCAAGGTTACCCTGGGCTATACGAGGTTGATCCAGTCTGAAAAAGAAACAGAGCAGGGTGGTGGTGGAGCATGCCTTTAATCCCAGCACTTGGGAGGTGGAGACAGAATATAACTAGAGTGAAGACAGGATCTCAGTCCCATTCAGTCTGAGGATTCGTGGAGGTAAGAAGTTTCTAGTAGCTGCTGCTCTGCTTCTCTGATTTTTCAGCTTTCACCCTCCATATCTGACTCCTAGTTTGTATTTAAAAAGACTAATTAGGATCATGTTCCAATAATCCTTGACAGGTTTCTAGAAGGGTGGGGGCTCCATGTCACATGACCCAGCCAATGTGCCAGGAGTCACAAGCAGAAGGGCACCAGATTAAAGCTGAAATTCAGAGCTGTCTGGAGACAGGAGGAGGGCGACTGCAGGAGGGAGAGACTGAGAGTGTTTGGGGTGTCCACCAGGGAAAACCAAGCAGACATGGGCTTAAGCCGATAGAAAGTCTTCATTAGCTGGCTGGCGACTACACTGGGTGTTCAGGATCCTAGTGCAGCCCCGGGCCTTTCCCAGGATGAGTTTTTAAGCACAAAACTGAGATAGATCACTGAATCTACTCTGAGAAAAAAGATAAAGAAATAACAGGATAAATGGGTAGATCACTGAATCTACACTGAAGAAAAAGGGGAAGATATAAAAATGACAAAAGGTAGACTACTGAATGTGTTATGAAAAGAAAAAAGAGAATATGGATATGATAAGATAAAAAGGGAGATTATGGAATCTACTTTTAAAAAGGAACTACTTGTTTTAAATAAGATAAGTAATGAAAATTTTTTGGTCTGAGTTTATCAGATGTTACTGGACTAGACATTGTTAATATACATAATGGAGCTTTTATCTGAATCTGTCAAATGTTAATGGACTAGACATTGTTAATGTAATCTTGACTGTGTATATTGTATATACTTATTGGATATAATTTTTCTTATATTAGTTATAAGCTTTTTTAAATTTTAGACAAAAAGAGAGGAAATATGGTATTGTATTCTCCCAAATATTGTGCATGCTAATAAACTTACCTGGGGTCAGAGACAGAGCAGCCACAATATTAAACATAAAGGATAGGCAGTGGTAGCACACTCCTTTAATCCTAGCATTCCAGAAGCAGAAATCCATGTGTTCAAGGAAACAGACAGGCATGGTGACTCATCATGCCTTTAATCCCAGAAAGGGAGCTTTTAATCCCAGGGAGTGGTGGTAGAAAGCAGAAAGGCGTGAGGACCAGAAACTAGAAGCTTTTAGCTGGTTAAGCTTCAGGCTTTCGAGCAGCAGCAGTTCAGCTGAGAGCCATTGGGATGAGGACACAGAAGCTTCCAGTCTGAGGAAACAGGACCAGCTGAGGAATTGGCAAGGTGAGATAGCTGTGACTTGTTCTGTATCTCTGATCTGCCAGCTTCACCCCAATACCTGGCTCACAGGTTTGATTTTATTAACAAGACTCTCTAAGATTCCTGCTACACAAAACCACATCTTGGGTTGACATACCTCAGTTAGCAAGAACAGTTAGCTGGAGTGGAACCACAGAAGCCAAAAATGAAGTACATTCAGAGACTTTCCCAGATCTATGGACTTTGGTGGGTTAGGTCTTTGTTTTCATTTTGGCTGGTGGTGCTGTCTATGGCTCTGAGTTTTATGACTTGGATGGTACCTCATCATGGTGTTAGTTGTGCTAAGGTCTGGAGGCCACAGCGAGTTGCTTTTTCAGCTTAATTTCTGAGACAGAGGCAGCTAGAGGGTCTGTAACATAATAACAGGGAACTCAGTTTCGAAGAACCAGACCCAGCAAAGAAATAGATTCATTTGAAAAATAAGACTTCAGATTCTCCTAGATGATTGTGGGTTCCCACTGCAATGTCAGCCTCCTCTTCTCACTGAGCTGCCCCACTCACTGGCTGCTCCATCATTTTCTTTCATTTTGAGTCCTGGACAAGATCGAAGGGTTAATATTACTGGGTGTTTCCCACATTTGTCTGTTAATAAGCACTGAGAGACAGTGGCCCTCGGACCACCATCAGGGCTGGTGATAGGAGTGGAGGGGCCCTGAGAGTCGGTTGGCTAGCTTTACCAGGTCAGAACATTTGGTAGTATGGAAGAATATGGTTACATTAGCTTTGCAGTGTAATAATGTAATATTATAACCTAGGATTTGTGCTCAGATCTTTAAAAAGTGACCTTTTTTCTAACACACACACATATATTTATATATTTATAATTTATATATATATAAAACAACATATATTAGTATTCATTATGGGAGATTCATTTTACCAGTGTTCATTTAAAACCAAGAACATCTAATCTCTCCTTATCTTTCATCCCTGTCAACGATGCTGGGTGACCAAATATCTAACGGTCATGCCTGCCTGTGGAAGAGAGCTTTCTAACTTCTTGACCTCTGACCTTGTCTAAAGACAGCCTTTTCATTTTATTTGGAAGGTCAGGCCTGGTTAGATCACAGCAGACATGAGATAGCTTCAGTTCTGTCACTACCAAGTCTTTTGTGTCACAGAGCATCTTGGTGACACAAAGAATAATGTGCTAAGAACAAAGTCTTCTCCTGGAGAGCACTTTCTGCACAGGTAATTTGTTTTCTTCACCACTGGATTTGCGTGAGTTGGTGTGGCTCTGACAGAATTGCTATGTGCACCTCACATTCCAATAGTGTTCAGATTAATTCTCTAATGATTGTGATTTCCCCCCCTAATTTGTGTGTGTGTATGGTGGGGAGGGGCGTGTGTGGAAGCCAGAGGACACCCTCGGGTCTCATTCCTCAGGTACTGTATATTTTGTTGTTTTGAGACAGTGTCACTCACTAAGGCTAGGCTGGGTAGCTAGTGAGCACGAGATAATCCTGTCTCCATTTCCCCAGCATTGGAATTACACATACATGGTATCATGCCTGGCGTGTGTGTGTGTGTGTGTGTGTGTGTGTGTGTGTGTGTGTGTGTGTGTGTTGTACATTGTGTAGTGTGTATGTGTGTGTTTGCATGTGTGTACAGGAGAGAGGTCAACAGCAGGTACCTTTCACAATTGCTCTTCACCTTCGTTTTCTGAGACAGAGTCTCCACTGATCCTGGAGCTCACTGGTTAACTGGCCCGAGAGCCCCAGGTCCACCTGCCTCTGCCTCCCCAGTGTTGGGATTACAGATGCATGCTGCTTGTACCTGGTCATTCACATGGGTTCTGGGTTCAAGCTCGGGCCCTTGTGCTCAAAGGCAAGCACTTTCCTACTGAGCCACCTCCTCTCGTGCCCTCCAAGAATACTTTGCTGCATTCACCCCCACCCCTCCATCAACCAATGAAGGAGGTCTGTACCAGGGCAGGACGACAATCTGAAAAAAACGCTGGGAATAACTTCAAATTGTTTATGGGTGTGGAGGGTACAACATGGAGTACCAGTGGGCCCGTGGAGGTATGGAGGTGGTCAGCTGAGCCATGGGTGTCTTTGTTGTGGTGACCCCTTATTGGCTTGCTGGTTTGCCACACCCACCTGGGCTGGTGGGGGTGGGACAATGGTTTACACAGGAAAGGTAGATCTGCACAAACCAGGCTCCTACAGGTGAACTCACCAGTGAGTGATGCTTAAGTCAGCTCTTGCTGGCCTTTGAGAGGTCTGACGTCTCACACGTAGGAAGCCGAGCTGGAGGTGCTGGAGAATCAATCGGGGTGAGATCTAGCTGGCTAAGGACACAGAGTGTGTGCTCAGCGATACAACGCTGATTTCCAGCAAAAGGCTGAAGGGAGCAGTCATTCTTGCAGAAGGCGGCTCGCGCCCGTGTTTGTTTTTACAGGGGATTAGAGCTTCTTTAATGATAAAATCAGCTTGCCATGACAGAAGAGAGCAGCTGGGACCCAAATCCAGAGGACTAGGAAGAGCAGGACATTTTGTCTCAGAGTGTCAAGGGAACAAGCCTCCGGTGAACTTGACTCCGAGGATTCAGGTCTCAGGATGTGTCCTGGATGGTGTTTTCATAGACATCAATCTCCCATTAGAGTTATCAGAGGATCCATTTATGTGATGTGTTCAGGCTTGATAGACACCAGCCTCCCATGGCAAACCTCCTATTTAGTGAACTAAATTCCAAGCCCTGTTAATCATTCAGGTAGGGCATATATTTGGACGTGACGTGTCTACAATTAGGCCTAATTAAATCCACCCACTTTGAGCATGCTGAAAGACCAGCATTTAAAAATAGGAGCTGAATAATTAGGGTCATTAATGGGAGCTGATTATTTCGTTTATGATAACTTAAAAAATAAATAGGGCTCAGCAGTGTTCTCGTGTCTGATGGAAATGCACAGGGCCGAGCTAAGCTTTCTGGGGGAAGCCCTCATTACTAGAGGATCAGCTGTGTTCTTTATCTCCTCGAGTTTGACTGTGGCCTGCTTAGCAAGGTCTTATCACTAAGTGGAGGCCGTCCGTCCGTCCGTCACGTGTGAGGGTTAGAGGAGACAGCTGAACCCAGGCAGAACAAGGAGCACTTGGATTGAACACCCGTCCTCCAAAAAAACAAAAACAAAAACAACAAAAAAACACCTAAAACAAAACAAACGAAAAACAAAAAGATCTCCTCAGAGGGACATCTGTGCCCTCCGAATCTCATGCTGTAGGTGGCCTTTCTCTGGCAGAGGCTTCAGCAGCCAACCCTGTGTCATCTCTCATCTTGCGGTTACTACAAGGATTTTTCGGAGGCCACAGTGAATCTGTTGCTGCAATCCCTAGCTCCCCCACAGTCTAGTTCCACCTGCCCTTACATAAACAGTTTGTGTACTCGAGGCTGCTCTGTTTGGGATGTTTTGAATTCTTCTGCTTCCCTGGTGGGCTTAGAAAGCATCCAGGGCATATGAAGACAATGATAACTTTCAGGGTAGATGTGAGGCAACAGGATCCCCAGCCTCTGCGAAGCGGAGCAGTCAGGATCGAGAGCTCTGCTGCCTGCTTGAGCTGGAGGTGGGCTGGGAACAGAGTGGGAGAAGTCGAACGTGTACTAAAGCTAACAGGCGTTGGCTGGTGCTCAGTGAAAGAGAGGAATGTTTCTTCCCTCAGGTCTGAGCTGGATTCTATTGCTAAGGTGTTAGAATGTGTGTGTCTTACTGAGCAACCAGCCACGGAAGAATCTAGGCTCTTATACCTTCCCTTTATCACGTAAATAAATGTACTCTTGCCTAGGCTTAGAACTTCATCTCTGAGCTGTGAGCAGCCAGGATGGTGCCTGGCATAGCTGTTTCAGCCCTGCCTTCCCCTCTAGGGCCTGAAGTCATCTGGTTGAGATCTGTTGTGTGTTCTGGGTGTTACTATTGAGCCTTGCTTCAGTTTTACATGAACCATTGATCTTGTTCAAGATTTTCACATCTGCTTTTTTTGGCGGAAGTGGTTAATTAAATGGGGGTATGAGGCACACACACAACGGTCCCTGGAGGAGACATCTACAGCGCTGCGTTTTTCAGCCTCAGTGCACGCGGCATTCGGAGCTCAGTGACTCTTTACCGAAAGGACTGTCCTGGGCCCCGAAGGATGTTTAGTAGGCACTCTGGCCTCTACCTGTCAGTATCAGTAGCCTCTCCCTCATACACACCTCTCAGTTGTGACAGTTAAAGATGTTTCATGGCATTGTCAAATGTCCCCTGGGGATGGCCAAAATGCATCCAAGTTGAACACCTCTGACATGAGAGGATTCTTTGAAGAGGCAGAAATCAATCTGCTATTTAAAATGTCTAAATCTCCTAGAACATTTATCTCTGAGCGTGAAGGGGTCGCAGATCTCAGGATGCCATGCTCAGCAAGGAGAGAAGTTGGCTGGTGTTTAATCTCCGCCTTCCTTTTCAGTTTTTGTTAAGATTTTCCTTCTCAGATTTCAAGATTTAGGAGTTGAGCTGTGGATCAACCATGCTTGAACCTCCTGCAAAACTTAAGATATAAATACAGAACTCCCACCCACTTCTCATACCCTTCCACACCGACAATTTCCAGTCTGCATGACTGATGACTCTCATCTGGCCTCCTACATAGTCACTTTCTCCCAGCTGTACAAGTGACACTTCCCAGGCACATAGTGACAGACCTCAGCCTTCAAATGGTTTTATAGCTTAGTATCTCTTGCTGTGCAGCTTCTGCGGCGTGTTTCAGATCACACGTGGAAACAGGCAGGTGTTTCCCAGGAAGGCTGGAAAGTTATCATCACTACAACCCCCAGAGCAACTGACTCCAAATCACTTTTGAGATAAACCTGAGTTGCTGGTGTACGAGATACTCATCACGTACTAGCGATGGAAAACCAAGTCACCTGACACTGTGATTTTAAAGTGACATGAAATGATGGGCTGTGGAGATAGCCCGGTCAGTAAAGTGCTTGCCTTGCGAGCATGAAGACCTGAGTTCAGTCCCCAGAACATTAAAAAGAAAAAAAAATCCAGGGACCACATTGTACCTCTGTATCCCCAGTGTTGGGGAGGTATAGATGAATGGGTCCCTGGACTCACTGATCAGCCAGTCTAGCGTAGCTGAGAAAGGAAGAAAGAAAGAAAGAAAGAGAGAGAGAGAGAGAGAGAGAGAGAGAGAGAGAGAGAGAGAGAAAGGAAGGAAGGAAGGAAGGAAGGAAAGAAGGAAGGAAGAAAGAAAGAGAAAGAAAGAGAGATGTGGAAAGAGAGACAGAGAGAGACACACAGAGAGAGACAGAGAGAAAGGGAGGGAGAGAGCAAAATGTAGACAGTATCTGAGGACTGAAACCCAAGGTTAACTTCTGGGCTCTACACACATGCGTACACACACACACACACACACACACACACACACACACACACACACACAGTGGCAATGGGCCTTGCTCACAGGACACTTACCAGGAAATTGCTGGTTCTGGGGGTTGGTGCCTGGAGGTAGATGTGGAGCCCAGACAGAGACCCTTCTAGTTTTATTAAACATGTCCTGCACAGCTGACTCTATAACTCGTGGGAGTGAGTGAGACCTGCCTTTTCTTTCTCTCTTGTTGGTGGTAGGGGCAGCTGACAGTTTCAGTTTGAATAGGAGCCTCACCTCCCTCTTGCCTATGGCTATTCTTGGGCTGACCCTCAGGAGTCCTCCTTGTCTCCCTCAGCCCGCTCTGGGTGTGTCACTACGGCTCCAGTGAGCTTGACCCTTCCCCACATCCACATTGACTCCTCGTGGCAGCGGGGCCAGAGATCTGGAAGGAAACATAAAGACCTCCCACAGACCCCATCACCCACACCGCAGGTCTGCAGCTGGGGCCACGGCTAGCAGAGGAGGCTGGTGGTTGGACTTGCTGGACGATACGTCTTCAGCAAGTTGAGATGTGAGTGCCCACCCTGTGTGCTCTGCAAACACAGTCCAAATATGGCTGAGAAGAAACGGCCCCGGGCAAGGCACAACTGAGCCTAAAGTTCTGGCTCACAACACTGGAGTCCTGTGTTTGCTTTCCCAGGGATGCTGTGACCTCAGCAACAGAAACTGATCGCCCACAGTCTCAGGAGTCCAGACCAGGTCTGAGGCAGGGCCGTGCATCTTTGAAGGCTCAAGAAGGGTCCTTCCCAAGCTCTTTGAACATCTGGTGTCGCCAGCATCCTAGGTGTCCCTTGGCTTGTATGACCATCTCCATGCTCTTTGCTGTCCTCACATCAGTCCCCTCTCCCCTCTGCCTATCTATCTCTCTCTGTTCCCTTCTTACAAGACACCAGTGGTCAGGGATTAGAATCCACTCTACACCATCATGACCTAAACTTAGCCCATTCATGCCGAATGATCCTATTTTCAAATAAGATTACATTCTGAATCAGGGGCCATAACTTAAGCCCATCCCTACCTGTCATCCTCTGCAGGGCTGTTTTCTCAGTAAGGTCATTGCTGCATCTTCTTAAGAGGACATAGCAGTAGATGATGAGGGATATGGGTCCCTTTCAAGGTTCCCTCTCAGCCTCTAGCACTGGCAGTTCATAGAAACCCCCCCCCCTTTTATGGCTTTCATACGCCTGGGTCATCTGTTCCCACAGAGACAGCTCCTAACCTGCCACTCCCCAGCCCTCAACTGGGGGCTGGTCCTTGGCTGCTTTGAGTTTCTAAGAGAAACACTGCGATGTTGGTTTAGAGGGTGACCAAGGTCTCTTTAGGTGAACCTCCATGGATTGCTGGATCTGGTAGTTAAAACCATGGGTCTGACATCTTTCTATTCTTAACAGTTATTCCAAGCAGTTGTTTGGCCATGAATGGTTCTAAAAGAGACATGGAGCTGCCAGGTGCTGAAACTTTTGACTGCCACACATCTGGCATCCTGTGGAGCAATGCTCTTCTTGGTGGTGCCGATTGCTGCAGCTCTAAACAGATGACAGAGCCCATGCATGGGACTTGGAAAACAGGATGCTTGCTGGGCACAGACACACACAGAGGAGCGCACAGCCCTGAGACTTGCCTGCCAGGAAGCAGACCGGAAGCATCACTTTGGACTTCCCTCAAAACAACACACAAGTGAACCAAAACCCCAAACCCAAAATAAGTCGTGCCAGGGGCTGCCTACCATTGCCTCCAGCCCAACCATGTTTTACCAGGTTCCGTGGAAGGGTTCCAATAGCTCCTGGGTAAACGTGCAGACGCTTCGATCCACTTTTGAGTTTCCCCGGGTTACAAACGAGCAGACTGCCCAAGCATTTGAGGACTGACAATTTGCCAAGCATGGGGGTGCAGTGGGGGTGGTGATGGACATTTGAAAACAAGGAAAGCCAAGAAGCTCATGGCAGAAACCCCTCTCCATTATAACTATCTAGCAGGAAAGCCCAATTCAAAACTGCATTGAGTTTATGGACTCATGCTCACCATGTATCCGCCATCAGCTGAGCGGATAAACAGAATCTGCTTGTGATGCGATGGACAAATATTCTGCCTTAAAAAAGAAGGACAATTTGGCTCTTGACAATTACTATAACAATTACATAGATGAATCTTAGAAACATTGGAATATTTTTTTCCTTCTTTGGGGAAGAAAAACAAACCCCACTTATTTCACTTGTTCTAAAACCAACCAGCCAGGACAAATACTGCAACTCAGAGCCACCCAGCAAGCAAAAGAGGAACTTTGGGGAAGTAACAAGGGACAGATGAAATGGCAAGCCCAAGGACAGGATGGTGTGTCTGGAGACCTCGATCGGAAGTCGGTGTTAAATGACACAAAACAACAGTCAGAATAGAAGGCACAAGGCACCAGGTCCAGAAGGGACAGCCTTGAGATAAAGACTCGCAGGAGAAGAGGCCGGGGAAGCAACCCAGGAGACTTACAGAGAGACCAGGGATGCAAGCTTGCAGGGGCACGGGATGGAACTGGATCCCAAGTGCTGTGAAATCCCCAAACAAAAGCCAGAGGAAGACTCTAACGCTTCCAGGGAGAAGGAAATGCGAGCTGTGAAGACCCTGTTTCCCAGCAGTGTGGACCCACAAGATGGTGGAACTGTCTACAGACAAACGTTTCCATAGTTAACAGAAGTGGCCAGCCCACCGTCAAGGCTGGATAAGGGAAACCACGGGAGAGATCAGCCGTAATAAGGTAAATGATATTCTGCAAGGATTATTCTGGAAAACAGCCCCAAGGAAGAGGGGCAGAGCTCACTAGCTAAGTCACAGAAGTTGTGTAAACCAGTTGCCCATTTTGGCCAACGGGCCCTCCTGTGGAGGAGGGAGGAGGGAGGAGGGAGGAGGGAGGAGGGAGGAGGGAGGAGGGAGGAGGGTGAGGTGGGAAGGAAAGGACTGAGGGGGAAGAGAGAGGGGCAGGTGGCCTTTGTGTTTTGGCTGATGCTGCCTCAGGAGGTCACCTCTGCAGTCTGAAGAGATTTTACTGAAGTGGCAAGAACCAGGTCTATCCTTAGAGCCCCCTTATTGGTCCCTGAGTCTGCTTGGGGCCACCAACATAACCAAGTTCCAGTGGTTCCTGCAGTGGCACATGGTGTTTATTGTCTTATGGTTTGATTGCCTCTTCCTAGGATGATGGTCGGACTGAAGAAGGTCCTGTCCTTATGATGTCAGATGGTCTTGATTACTTTTCTGAAATTGAAAAATAGACATTTTTCATAGAAATATATTCTGACTGTGGTCCTCCTCCTCCAGCTCCTCCTGGATCCTTCCCACTTTCCCACCCACTCCAATCTACATCCTTTCTTGATCTTTCATTAAAAAACAAACAGGCACCTAAAAAAAGAAAGGAGAGAAAGATAAAATGAAAGCAAAAAAAAAAAAACCTGAATAGGACGAAACAAGCAACAGAAAAACAAAAAGCCCAAAAAAGGTGCAAGAAATACATATAGACACCATGACACACGCATTGGAAAACAGAAGCCCCACAGAAACACAGCATTGGAAAACATAGAAACCCCACAGAAACACAAAACTGAAAAACATAATATATCTAAGACAAAGACATGTGGGATAAGAAAAAGAAAAAAAAATGACAGAGCATTATGAGGAAAAAAAAAATCCTCCAGAAATACACTGAGTAAATTTTGAGTTGGCCATCTATTGCTGGGCTTGGATCCTGGCCGTAAGTACAGTTGTATCAGTGGTGAGATTCTGTTGGAGAAGCTACTTGTTTGCAAGTGGTTATCAACTGGAGACAGCTTCTGAGTTAGGGATGGGGGTTTGTATTCATTTCATCTCTCAGTGCCAGAACTGCATCAGGTTTAGACCTGTGCATGCTGCCGTGGTCTCTGTGAGTTCATGGGTTCATGGGTCCTGCTGTAGCCTTATTTACTCCGTGTCCTGCATCCCCTCTGGCTCTTGCAATCTTTCAGGCTGAGTGAGACACTGATCTACGGGTATAGCAGAATGATAGCCAGAAACTGGAACAGCCTTGATGTCTGTTAACAGATGAATGGACAAAGAAAATGTGGGACATTTTCACAATAGAATATTACTCAGATGTTAAAAAAATGAAATCATGCAATTCTTAAGTACATGGATGGATCTAGAAAGGAAATCATCCCGAGTGAGGTAACTCAGACCCCAAAGGACAAATATGGTATTTATTTGTTTATCTGTGGATGCTAGCTGTTAAGTATTCAATAAGCAAGCCACAGTCCATATGACCACAAAGGTTAGGTGTAGAGTAAGGGGCTGGGGGGAAAGATTGGGTCACCCAGGACAGGGAAATAGAATAGAGAGTTACAGGTGGGTTGGTGGGGAGATGGGAATTGAAGATCAAATGGGGAAGGGGAAGGGAAGAGAGGGAAGAGGCAGGAAACACAGAGAGGGACAGATATTTGAGAGGTTTTATGGAAACCTATTACAGTAGAAGCTTCCTAAATTATATATACATGAAGGTGATCTGTGGTGATATTTTATTTGTGCTCTAAAAAATAAAACTTATCTGGAGATCAGAGGACAGAGCCAGCCACTAGATTAGACATAGAGGCCAGACAGTGGTGGCACACACCTTTAATCCTATCACTCAGGAGGCAGAGATCCGTCTGGATCTCTGTGAGTTCAAGGCCACACTGGAAACAGAGCCAGACAGTGGTGGCACATGTCTTTAATCCCAGCACTTGAGATCTTGTGCCTCTGCTTGGAAAGCACACATGCCTTTAATCCCAGGAAGTGACATGGCTGGGTGGAGAAGGTATAAGGTGTGAGGAGACAGGAACTAAGCAGCAGTTCAGCTGAGACCCCCAGGGGTGAGGACTCAGAGGCTTTCAGTCTGAGGAAACAAGATCAGCTGAGGAGTTGGCCAGGTGAGGTTGGCTGTGGCTTGTTCTGTCTCTCTGATCTTTCAGAATTTACCCCACTATCTGGCTCCAGTTTTTTTTTTTTATTATTATTAATAAGACCATTTAGCAATTTGTGTTACAGTGATCTAAATGGAATTGGCAAATAATGGGGAAGATGGAGTCCCAGGTGGACATCTCTTGTCACCAAATGAAGAATCCAGTTCCAGAAATGGGTTACATCTAATTGAGTTGTGGATACAACGGGAACCCTCAAACAACTCGGACTATTGCCAAGGCTGTCTGTCGTTCCCCACAAACTGACAGTAAGACCCTTCTGCTGAAGATAACACCCACACAACTCACTGAATGTGGAGAAGTAGAGCGGGTACCTACCTAGAGCCTTTACCCCTGCTGATTGTATTCAGGGTCCTGGAAAGACTCTGCACACTATCAGAGTTAGTGTAAAGGTAAATATCAACCCAGCTACAAAACCTTTGATCTACAAATGGTGACCAGCACGCAAGATTCGCTAGCTCAATACTGGCACAGAGCTCGTGGGAGTAACCAATCAGTATTTCTCTAGATTTAAGGTCCACGCCATGAGATGGGACCTGTCCCCAACACTGCTCAGTTGGCCAAGAACCTGAGACTAGAAAGGCCAGAGATCTAGGGGGAAGCCAAATACTACTGTCTTACTCAAGGGACTCCTAACAACATTCTGTTAGTTTAGAAGCCTTTAAAAGCCCTGTCTCCATATATATTCACACTTGGGGGGGGGGCGGGTTCTGAGGGTTGGGGCACAAATATATGGATGGCCCATGCTAGATAGACAGATGCATGTCAGGGACTGGGTCTCCTCCCCTCTCATGTATGTAGGATGACACAGAACTCCCAGGGGTGTAAGAGTCAGTCTACAGTCAGTCATCAGGACACGGTGGGTGAGCACAGGTTGTGACAGAGACCCAGAGGTGCCCTTGTTATAATCTCTGCACGCTGAACTTCAGACCTCTGCTCTGTGCATGGCTCTTTTGTTTGTTTTAAGTGAATCTTCATTCACTTTCCTGCAGGAAAGGCTGCCCAGGCTTATCTCAGAGCATCCTTCCATGCTCCTTAGAGCTGTTTCCATCTGGTGGCGCATCTAGGCGGGCAGGGCTTTCTTACCTATGGGCCACTCACCTGGATGTAGGCTAAGAAAGGAGACGTTCACTGTACCTGTGGTCTCTTCTCTCATGCCCTGCCAAAAATGTGTTTTCTACTAAATCAAACAAAAATGCACATAAATGGTCAGCTTTCACTAGGTTTGAAATAAAGCTTCCTGTTATATTATTGCTGAGACAGGTGTTTTGCTGGGGGCTGCATGAAGAGCACCTCTCCCCCTTCTAGATGGAGGGGCCCTCCCTGTCTCGGCTCCAGGTCTGCATGCCTCGTGCAGTCTAATGCGGAGTGACTGCAGAGTCACAGTGTCTGTAGGGCTGCGTGGGAGGTCCAGGTCATTCTCTGATGAGAAACTGTGTCAAGGCATCCTGGCATCTTGGATGAAGCTGTGTTTACATGCAAACCTGAAACTCGACCAGATCACCAGCTTAGCACTCTCCAAGGCCTTCGCCTCGTCAGCGGCTCCACAGCGGGGCACCCAGCAAATACTGGATAAGGGAAACTGGCGCCGAGAAAGCTCCAGCAACCATCGACTGAGCATGAGCGACGGCTTCAGGCCGGGGGTGGGGTGGGGGTGGGGCTTCAGAAAACTCAGGGGACTTCTGAGAAGTATAATTGACCTTATTAAATGAATGAAGATATCCTAAAACTATTTCTGAATTAATAAAATTGGTTATGTGGGTGTTACGTTTGACCTTTGGGGTGTATATGAGTGAGACAGAAGTTGTCACCTGGCCGGGGATTTACAGGTGGAAGTGTGTGTGTGTGTGTGTGTGTGTGTGTGTGTGTGTGTGTGTGTGTGTGTGTGTGAAGAATAAAGGACGAGAGGACATCAGAAGTGGCCCCTTTGACCACCAGGCAAGGAACAGTGGGCATATAATTCTGTTCAGCTTCATTTCCTTCAGTCACCTACTCTCTTCCCTGGTGAGTCTCACTCTGTACGCTGGCACAGCTTGTCACCTTGTACATTCATTTGGTCAGCATGGTGCTGATCTGTGCCACTCCACAGTGAATTACACCAGGGCACAGCTTCTCCTCATTTCAGTATCGAGTACGGTGCACAGCACATGTCAGGGATTAGAAGTGTGTGTGGACAGACAGACTCACAGGGAAACCAGAACCCCAGGAGCCCCGCCATCAAGGGAGTGGGGGCTGGGGCTGGTGATTTCTTCAAACTGAGGGGAGTCTGAGCAGGCCAAACCCACAGAGCTGTGGTTTTTATTCCACATTGTGAGAGATGAGATCTGGCACTAGGAGATGATAGATGTCCGAATCTTTACCGGACCAGCGATACAGGCACAGAGTGTGGCTCAGAAGCTGGAGACAAAAGAGGAAACACATTTGCACACTGAGGGGGTTCTGTTAAAAACCTCAGGGGCAGTTAAATCTCAACACAAGCCAAGTTTGTCGGTAATAGTCTTCAATATGGAAGAACCCCTCAAAGTGAGAAATTCAAGAAATATTGAGTGCTAGGGTGTAAGAGGCCACAGTTGAGGTCAGAAGTGGGCTCTATGTATCTCATTTCCACTCTGCTCACTCTAGTCTCCAGATTTTTTTTTAAGTACAAAATTAAATAGGGGTCATGGTATATCATCATCATTATCACCACCACCACCACCACCATCACCTCCTCATCACCACTACTGTTTTCTGGACAGGGTCTTTTGAGTCAGGGGTTGCAGCTGTGAAATACCATACTTAGCTATATAGTACTACTAACATTTAATGGTTATAGTATTATTAATTAACATTTAACGATTTAATAAGAAAATAAATGCCACCACGTAACCCAATACCTGGAGTATAGTAACATCATAATAGACATTAGTCTTCCATTCAGCCCATGTACAGGTCCTTGCCACCCACTTCTCATAAAGCTAAACTGTTATTTTATTTGTTTCTGCAAAGAATGTAAAAATTATGTATTTTATTATATTATTTAAATTAAATTTTTTAAAATTAAAATTTAAATGTTTAAAATTAAAAAACTAAATGTATATTTGTTTCTTTAATAAATAATGCTATTTTTTAAGCACAAGTTTTAAATTATAGATCTGGTTAGAACCAGGACCCAGAAAAGTTGTAAGAAAGAACATCTCAAAATCTAAACAAGTAAAAGTCAGTAAAACAGGAAGTGCAGCTTATGAGAGACATCCCGTCTGTCAGTAATTGAAGAAATGAAAAGTTAAGGAAAAACCAGTTTTATCTGTAAAGCTCACTATAACCACAAACCACTCCATGCCATTTGTTTTTGTCACTGTGACAGAATACCCAAGAAAAAACTCCAAGGATGAACGTTTACTTTAGCTCATGGTTTCGGAGGCCTCAGATCATGGCCTCTTAGCTCCATGACTTTGGATTGGGGGCAAGACAGCACATCATGGTGGCTGGAGCAGATGCTCATCCCATGGCAGCAGAGGAGAAATGGAGGAGAGGAGGGCAGAGGAGAGAGATAAAGAAAAAAATAGAAGGGTGAAGGAAAGAAAGCAGCCACATGGGTAACTGTCAGGATTTAGAGAGCAGCTAGCATTTTCTTTATGATAGGATGTTATGAATAGCTTTGCTGGAAAATGATTAAATTAAAATGACAAAATACAAATTCCTGTGAAAATATGATGAAATATCAAAACCAAGATAGCCTTAAAGTCACTAAAATGATGGAATCCGAATTTAACACCCCGCAGAACATTTCACCTGCATCCCTAAAGAATGTTACCAAAAGCAATTGTTTTGCAGAGCAGGACAAGAGCCATTTCTCAACTGTCTGTGAGAATGCATCTCTCATAGAGAAGCCTGACAAGGATATTGAGAGAAAGAAAATTATGGCCTATTTCTTGATGAACCTAGGTGGAAAAACCCCAAACCTAACCTTAACAAATCATTTCCAGTAGACACAGGCTAGCGCATCGTGACTAAGCTGGGCTGAATCCAGGAATGCAAGGTTGGTGTGTTAATCAGAATTGCATCATAGGGACAGAATGGCTGAGAGAATCCTTTAAAAGTGTTTGCCATGGCTCAGGGCTTCAGAGGTTGCTGTTCACAGTTACTTGACCCTGCTGCTTCAGGCCAGAGGTGTGCAGAGTATCACGCAGGAACATGCATGGGAGATGGCCTATTCATATAGCAACATATAGAACATGAGAGAGAAAGAGGTAAGGAGACCAAGGTATCAAGAGATCTTTCAAGAGCATGCCCCAATGACCTAACCTCCTCCCACAAGGTCCCACTTCATAAAGGTTCTACCATCTCATAGGAGCATTGTGGCTAGTACCAGCCTTTGACAGTGGCCCTCCAGGGGACACCTAGGATCCAAACCATAGCAGTTTGGTAAATGTTTCAGAAGTCAACTGCTGTAAATTTACCACACCAACGGAAGAAATATAAGATGATATTTTTAGTAGACACAGGGAAAGCATTTTGTACTCAGCATCCATTCATGAGAAGGTCTCAGTATACCAGGGTGAGCAGGGCCTGCCTTGGCTTGCCATGGAGGCCCACAGAAAAGTGGTGACAAATCTCACCCCTGACGGTGACAGGCCAGAGTGCTGCTGTCAAGGCTGCCAACAAGCCAGGGGCAGCTGTGATCACCACGCAACAAAGCTGGAATCAGAGACACGGGGTGCAACATTTGCAGAGGAAGAGAGAGTCTCTCGGGATTCACAAATGATATTCATTTATGTACTCAAAATCCAGAAAAGAATTAGAATCTGGCTAAATTAGTAATATCAATAAGTGCCAAGGTGCCTTGATATGAGTTCTATATTTGTATCTAATTTTTAAAAGATTTATTTATTTTCAAGTAAGTGTGTGTGTGTGTGTTCATATGTGTGCCATATGAACATACGAAGGTCAGAGGACAACTTACATAGTCTGCTCTCTCTCCTTCTACCATGTGTATCCTGGATATCAAACCCAGATCCTTAGGCTTGGGCACTAAGTGCCTTTACATCCAGAGCCTTCTCACTGGCCATCGATATGCATATGATGTTTATGTATATGATGTATATGTATGTGCTGTATATGATGTGTATGTATATCTACATCCATCAAAATACCCAACAGAAAAAAAGAGATGAGCCTTGAAGATACTAGACCAAGAAGGACATCCAAATGGCCCACAATTATAAAGATAGTTCACCCATTTGTAATTTTAATAATGCAAATGAAACCCTGAAATTTGATAACACCCTGGTAGCTAAACTAGAGCGTCCTGGTCATGAGCTACTGAGTACAGAGACTTCCTTCCTACACTTGGTTCTGACACCGGGAGAAGTGAGTGCCCATTCTTAGGAATTCCATCCCTAGGTAGATCCCAGCAGGAAAGTGTCTCTGTTTACCAAAGGACTGGTAGGATCTTCACAGCAGCACGGTTCCTCATAGCCACCACCCACCAGCAGTGGAGTGGATTTGTGGGAATGACAGATTTTGTCTGTCAAGGTTCCGTGTTTACATGATCATGATCTCAGACAGATGATCTCAGACAGAATGGTGCATAAAGTAGACACATAAGAAAATACAGGCTAGGCGTTCACTTTCGCAGATTTTAGAAAATAAAAAAGTAAGCTGCAGTGTTCAGAAAGAGATGGGTAGGCTGTCAAACTCAAGACCAGGAAGGTGGTAGGCATGACATTCATTAAGCAGCATATTTCTGATTTGCACAATTGTCAGGAGGTGTAGTGTATATTGCAATAAAAGTAGTTACAAAGAACACATCTGTCTTAGTTAGGGAAACACCATGACCAAAGCAACTTGGGGAAGAAAGGATGTATTTGGCTTATACTTTCCACACTGTAGTCCATTATTGAAGGAAGTCAGGATAGGAACTCAAACATGGCAGGAACCTACCTGGAGGCAGGAGCTGATGCAGAGGCCGTGGAGGGGTGCTGCTTGCTGACTTGCACATCATGGCTTGCTAAGCCTTCTTCCTTATAGAACCCAGGACCACCAGCCCAGGCACCACCCACAGTGGGCTGGGCCCTCCCACATCAACCACTAATTTAGAAAATGCTCTACAGGCTTGCCTACAGCCTAATCTTATGGAGGCACTTTCTTAATTTAGGTTCCCTTCTCTCAGGTGACTCTAACTGGTGTCAAGATGACATAAAATTAGCCAGCACAACATCCCAATTGCTTCAAATACAAAGTTTTTGGATCCTGGTAAAGTTTAAGCGTAGACAGCAAGCAGACCTAGATAACCTCAGCAGGTGTCTGAGGCGGGTCCTTCCTGTGGATGCTGCTTGTTGTGTAACCATGGTGATAAGGGCAGCATCTCACTGGTTAGAATCTAGGGAGAGTAACCAATCATCACCCTCATTTTTTCACATCCAGCCTTTCTTCCCTCCGTCCGTCCGTCTGTCATCCGTCTGTCCCTTCCTACCTCCCTCCTTCTTCCCTCCTTCCCTGCCCTCGCCTTCCTTTTTCTTTGTTTCAGTACTGGGGATTGAACCCCGGGCCTCACGTATGACCGGAAGTGCTGAGCTACATCCCTAGTCTACATCCTCTTTTTATTGCTGCCCAGGTTGACCTTGAATTCACTCTATAGCTTAGGTAACTTTGAATTTGCGATTCTCCTACTTCAGCCTCTTGATTAAGTAGGATTACTCCTCTCTCTCTCTCTCTCTCTCTCTCTCTCTCTCTCTCTCTCTCACTCACTCACTCTTTCACTCTCTCTTTCCTTCACTCTCTCCCTCCTCCCCTCTTGCCCTTCCAATCCAGTGGGTTAACACAGTATACATCCTTCTCCCTTTCCTTCCTCCTTTCCTGTTTCTTTTCACCACTCCTTCCTTCCTTCCTTCCTTCCTTCCTTCCTTCCTTCCTTCCTTCCTTCCTTCCTTCCTTCCTTCCTTCAAACTTCAGGCCATCCCCCTGCCTCTGCCTCCCGTGTGCTAGGATTATAGGTGTGTGTGCCATTGTGTCAGCTCTTTTTTTTTTTTCAATGAGAAAAACAAGAGTCACAGTCCTTGGATCAGAAGGCAGAAAGTACACACAGCCATGGAGCTCTGGGACGTGTGGGCATTTGCACTGAGGCCACACTTGCTTGGGGTTTTCTTGCACATAGGAACAGATGCCCAGGGCAGCTCTGTTCCGATGCTGTGACGAGAGCCCACTGAGCTCACGGTGGCAGGAGGTACAGGCTGCACCTTCCTCTCCTCTGGAATTGTTTGTCTCATTGCAGTAGTGAGGATGCTTGTGCGTGGTCCTGCATAGCTACAGAGCCATCTACGCTCATTGGAATCAGGCGTCTCCTTTTAGCCCTGTGGGTAAGTAGATGAGTTACCACACTCCCATCAGCCTCCAAGAAGGGGAAATTAGTGTTGTTTGGGGGCACCTTAGGAGAGACTCCCTTCTATCAGTGGTTCTCAGTTGCTGGTCTGAGGAACCTCTCACAGTGATTAAATATCACCCTACACGTGTGTTGTTTTTATTTGTGTATTTATTGCATTAAAAAAGACATGACATGTTTTATTGATACTCATAGGAGATGTGTGCCCTTTCCCGGATGGACACAGAAGAGGAGGGGATTGGGGGGTGGGAGGGGGAGTGGGGGAGGGGGCTTGGAGGGTGGATGCAGGGGAGAGAGCCTGTGGCTTAGATGTAAAATAAATAGATGAGAAAAAAAAAAAAAGACATGGCCTCTCCATGCTGTGACTAAAGTTGCGGTACCTTCTGCCCTTCCCTTTTCTGTCTTCAGAGCCACGGATGCTTTCTGAGCATCTACAATATCTTTTCAGAAGCTCAGAGACGGACATGAATGAGAGAAGAACGTCCCTGTCCCCATGGACCTCATTTTCTTGTCAAGAGGAAAAGACAATAATCACATCCTTGGAGAGTTAAGTATGGTGGTGTAAATAGGGCAGGTAAGGGCGGGACCGTGGAAGGGAGGTGTGTAGAAGTTCGTATGCCTAGTGCCCCCAGAGCTTCCTCCAGGGGTAGTAAGATCATTTATAGACATCATCGTCCACACAGTGGCAGCTGGACTTCTCTAAGTCTTGGGCAACAGGAGGGAGGCGGCTTTCGGGGAAATAGATGTACAGCAATGAACAAACGCAAGGGGTGAAGGTGCTGGCCACACACAAGCCTGCTGACCTGAGTTCAGTCCCCGGAACCCACGGAAAGGTGGAAGGAGAGGACCGGCCACACAGAGGTGTCCTCTGGTGTGCACAGGTGTGCCATGATGTGCATGCCCCTACATACGCCTCATGCACACACACACAGATAATATACACAATGTTTTTAACAAGATCATTCCAAAAGACTGTCCTTAAACATATGAGAATCATAGCCAGTTGTAGCTAGAGTTTTCCTGCCTGGCCCACAGTCAGGACAAATCTCTCTCACCCGCCAGTCCCACAGCCGCTCAGATCCAACCAAATAAACACACAGAGACTTATCTTGCTTACAAACTGTATGGCCGTGGCAGGCTTCTTGCTAACTGTTCTTATAGCTTAAATTAACCCATTTCTATAAATCTATGTTTTGCCACATGGCTCGTGGCTTACCGGCATCTTCACATGTGGCTTGTCATGGTGGCAGCTGGCAGTGACTCCCTCTGCCTTCCTGTTCTCTCTTTTCTCCTCTCTGTTAGTCCCACCTATACTTCCTGCCTAGCCACTGGCCAATCAGTGTTTTATTTATTGACCAATCAGAGCAACACATTTGCCATACAGAACATCCCACAGCAGCCAGTGCCTGAAAAGACTAGGATGTCCAAACAAAACAGAGACATCATAGGAAACATTGTCAAAATGCTTTTAAATGGTAAGTGTGACTCAAAAGAATCAGTGGACACTGTTAGGGGAGTAATAATATTGTAGGCAAAAAATAGCATAATTTTAAATTTCAGGCTTTTGGCATGCTTTTTTAAAAATCTGAACAGAACAACGAATGAAATATTTGATTTTCTTGCCCTGGGGTCCATGCTGTTATGTCACAGCAATCTCACAGGTGTCACCAGCTTGGCAGGTGGCAAGTGGCAGGTGAGGAGAAGGACCGCCCACCCCCACACACTATCCAAGAAACAGAGGCATTTTAATTTCGCCTCTGAACAATTATAAACTGATCATTTTTTTGCTTTCAGCTAAAGCTCTTCCTGGCAGATCCTTCTCCAATTGCATAATCCTTGCCTGGCGCCTCCTACTCAACATGATTTCCACACTCATTTTACAAGCTATAGCTTGTCTCCTAACGTAAAGCACATTGGATTGTCAACCCAGGCAAGGGAACGGAATGTTCTCTGGGCTTGGAAACTCCACACATCTCGCCTTCTCTCATTTTATACTATAGAACTTGTCTAAACAAATTTAGCCCGGTCTCTTCATTAATCCCTGTTAGGACAAGCAAACAATAAGCTAAGTATCGTGTTAAAAGGATTTAGAATCAAAGGAAAAGATGGAGCGTGTGTGTGTGTGTGTGTGTGTGTGTGTGTGTGTGTGTGTGTGTGTGAAAGAGAGAGAGAGAGAGAGAGAGAGAGAGAGAGAGAGAGAGAGAGAGAGAGAGATGAGAAGAGGAAGTCCAAACCAGAAAGAAATGAGGAAACCATATTGGGAGGCACTTTTCATTTTTTTTTTTTTTTTTTTTTTGGTTTTTCGAGACAGGGTTTCTCTGTGTAGCTTTGCGCCTTTCCTGGAGCTCACTTGGTAGCCCAGGCTGGCCTCGAACTCACAGAGATCCGCCTGGCTCTGCCTCCCGAGTGCTGGGATTAAAGGCGTGCGCCACCAACGCCCGGCCAACTTTTCATTTTTAATAGAACCAATCAGACTCTTTGCCCTGATGTCATAGTTACAGTAATACAGGCAAATTGGTTACATCACCTTCGGAGAGAGCTAGTGGACCTGCTTGCTGGTCCTGGGCCTGCTGTCTTGTCCCCCAACTCATTGTACCCTCCTCAATACTCCTTATTTGGAAGAAACACATGTTCATGGCGCTGCCATGTATAGCGACTCCTCTACTCTTCCACAAAGTAAACTTACTTTCCCAGGGATATAAACAGCAGAATTGTGGCTGGGCCTGTGTGTGAGTCCTGGGTGTGGTTGTCTAATCAAGAGGCCTCTGGAAATGGCTCCCCCTGCTGGGGAGGCAAGGAACCCCCCAGGCTTGCTCTAGTCTAGGACACATGGGCAGGTCTACACAGCTTCACTAGGGTGACAGCTGGGAGGCAGAGGATATAGCCCTGGGAGGAAGGTGGGTCAGGACAGGTGCTCTTGCTAGGCCCTTGTGTGTAGAAGAAGGCTTATCTGCTTGTCTCCTGAGTTATTCACACGGCCAGGGAGGAAACTGTGGGCACACAAGAGGTGCCTTCCTGAGCTGGGGAGGAAGGAGAACTGCAGAGGCCACACAGCTTGTGTATGTGCTGTTCCTGCTGTGGAGCGGGGGCCTCTTTCCTCCCCTATGCCTGTGGACACCGGAAAGGAATCGTTCCAGTGTCAGCTACAGAAAGTGCTAGAATATGTAAGCTCCGGTGCCCCCGCCTTCCTCCATGTACTTGTCCTTTTTATTCAGTGGGGTTTGAAGTAGCCTCTGTGAGGGTGTCCTTCCACTCCAGATAAGAGGAGTGACACAAATTCAAACTGTGGCAGTCCATTTTCCCTAGATCGCCAGTGGCTGACACCCACCATCACCCTCAGGAGCCATTTTTAAGATGTCGTACTCAGGGGAAGGGTGCTCTTTAGAAAACTCTAGAGCGGAGAGAAACCTGGTGAGGTGGCCAAGGTCAGTATCAGCTTCCTTAATCAATACCTTCCTCTACTGCAACTTTAATCGGCATATGACAAATGCTACTTAAGAAGACTTATGTGGCTCACGTTTGCAGGTACAGTCCATTGTGGCAGAGAGGTGACGGTTGTTGGTACACAATGTGGCTGGTCACAATGTCTCCACAATCAGGGGCAGAGATGATGAGGCTAGTGCTCAGCTAGCTTTCCCTTTTCATGTGGTCTGAGACCTCAGCCCATGGGGTGATGCTGCTCATGCTTAAGGGTGGGATTTTCACCTCACTTAACCCAATCTAGAAACTTCCTCACAGGCATGCCCAGAGCTTTGCTTCCTAGATAGTTCTAGATCGCGTCAAGTTGACATTACAGGCACTGAATGAACTTGGCCAGGTCATTCGAGGAAGCTGCGGTCCAAGTGGGTCCCTCACAGAAGTCTTGGGGTGACCGGGAGTTCAGGGACAGGCTGGGCTATAGATGGAGACTATGTGTACACACACACACACACACACACACACACACACACACACACACACACACACACACACACACAGTGGGCTGGGGAATCATGAAAGGGAAGGGAGAGATTCAGTTAACAGCTTTGGGGGTTTAAGGAACAGGGTATACCAAATGTCCCCAAGTAGAGAGTCTCAGGTGGGGTCTCACATGAGACAAAATATCAAAGGTGGGTAGGCAGGAACCTTGAAAAGGAGAAGAGGGACAAGCTGGCTCCTTTGATCTGTGATTGCGTTAACTGTGGCACTGTCTCGCTTTCTGGGTTTGTGACCTCGTGGGCAAGATTAAAGCCAGGTCTCCATCAGAACCGTGAGATCTCTCCAGCCATTCCCGCATGGAAAGATTCAGGATACATCTGCCTTTGTGTTCCCAGCAACAGTGTTCTTGGCCTAGTCACATGCCAGTGATACCATGACTATAGTTCTTGGTAGAATAAGAATAGGAAGAGGCTGAAATGTGCCAAGAGCGTTTGTCCAAGTGGATTTGAGTCTAGAAAGATGAACTGGACAGAGGGTGAGGGTTGGAGGAGACAGATGGAAGGTAAAAGAGAGGCAGGGGAAGGACTGGAATGTTGTAGCCCAGGTCTGTCTTGCAATTCCAGGACTGGGAGATGGAGGCTAGAGGGTTGTGAGTTCAGAGCCAGCCTGGGTTAAGATGAAGACCTCATTTTTTTTTTTTAAAGATGGGAGTGGGTTAGGGAAGCATGAAATGGAAAGCAGAGATTCATTTAAAAACTCCAGCCTAGCCTTGACAGTGATGCTAACTCAAGGCTTGGTTTTTCTTTGCAGGCTGCTTGGGTTAATCCTTGCCTCACTAAGCTAGGTTGAATTGTGTCTCCTGTCCTGCATCAGACATGTTGAAGCCCTTACTCCCAGCACCTCAGACTGCAAGAGCACTTGGAGAAGAGTCCTTTGTAGAGGTAATTAGGGTAACAGGAGGTCATGGGGTGGATTCTAATGCAGAGACACTATGCCTTGGGAAGAGATATCAGGACACAGACACACACTGAGGATGTCTGCATTAGGGAGAAGGTGCCGGGTGAAGAGCAAGGAAGGCATCCTCAGAAGGGATCTCACTGGCTGGTGTGCTGGCTTAGAGAGAAATGGGGTCCCTGAGAATAACACTGAGTAGGCTCAAACTCGAGGCAAATAATTTACTAGAGAACCGTACAGTGTGGTGGGGGAATAAGAGGCTTCAACCTGTCCAGGAAGAATAGTTCCCTCTGTTAGGGCCCCTTGTGAGAGAGTAAGGAGAGGGAAGGTGTGTCCCCTAAGAAATGGGCCCAAGATCTGATAGCACCACCCAGTTAGACTCAGAGACATTTGGGTATTTTTATTCATTCATTTGTTTATTTTGTTTTTGTTTGTTTGTTTTTTGTTTTTAAATTTGTAGTCAAGAAAGATGTTTAGAGGGTCCCAAGGATGTTTCTCTGTAAGCAGGGGAGGTGGTCCTTGAATTTGAGAATTAAGAAGTAGTGTTCAATTCAACCTAACAGAAGCATTGCAGACACCAAGGTCTGTTGGACATGGTGATACAGACCTGTCACACTAGTACTTGGGAGGTGAAGTTAGGGGGATCAGGAACTCAAGGTCAACTCAAGCTACACAGTGAATTTGAAGCCAACTTGGGATACTTGAAATCCTGTCTCAGTTGACAGACAGACAAAAACTCACTGATATTAAAGTGCTGTTTCTTCGCTTACCAACTTACCAAGAACAGTCTGTAGTATTTCTCTCCTCCCTCCCTCTCCCTCCCTCCCTCCCTCCCTCCCTCCCTCCCTCCCTCCCTCCCTCCCCCTCTGTTCCTCTCTCCCTCCCCCCCACCCCCAGCTTCTGTGAGTATGCATTTGTCCTTGGCCTTCTGAATGGTACTCCTTCTGAAGTTTGGCTCAGTCTCCAACATTGTATCTCTTTTATACTTACCAAAAAGATTTATTTATTTTCATTTTATGTGTATGTGAATTTGCCTGCATGTATGTGCACCAGATGTATGCAGTCCCCACAGAAGCCAGAAGAGGACATCAGACTTCTTGGAACTGGAGATGAGCCACCATGTGGGAGCTGGGAACCGAACTCAGGTCCTCTGCATGAGCAGCAGGTGCTCTGAACTGCTGAGCCACCTCTCCAGGACCCTCCTCTGTGCTTTTAATGTTGTGGAATATCTCCAAGTGGTCCCTCCATGTGAAGCTCTTTGCTGGTGTCACTTTCTGGGGGTCATCAGTATTCTCTTCATCACAAACACATTCATTTATGCTAAGAAGTCACATATATTCAGTGTCCCTTGGGGTCTCTGATGGTCAATATTGACTGTCAACTTGACAGGCTCTAGGATCACCTTGAAGGCAAACCTCTGGGCCTGTCTGTGAGGGAACTTCTAGATTAGGTTCACTGAGGTGAAGAGACCCACCCTAGCTGCCTAGACCCACCTTAGTTGGCACCATCCCAGAGGCGGCCATTTTTGTTAGCTTTAATTGTCAACTTGATATACCTGGGAAGAATTGTTTCTACTAGACTGACCTGTGGGTGTTTTCTTGATTAATGATTGACATAGAAGGGCCCAGCCCACGGTGGGTGGTGCCACTCCAGGGCAGGTGGTCCTGGATTGTATAAGAAAGCAAGTTGAGCAACATTGCCCCATGGACCACATTGCCCCATGGTATCTGCTTCAGTTCCTCTCTCCAGGTTCCTGCCTTGAGTTCCCATCTTGGCTTCCCTCAGGGATGGACTGTGACCTGTAAACTAACTAAACCCCTTCCTCCCCAAGTTAGCTGTGGTCATTGTTTTATCACAGTAACAAAAAGGAAATTAGGACAGCATGGTCCTGGACTGAATACAAAGAGGAAACTGAACTGGTGATAGGTGGTGGCCGCTCTCTGCTTCCTGCCTGTGGATACAGCATGTCCCTCTCCCTCAGGCTCCTGCTGCTGTGCCTTCATGCCATGATGGACTGCGCCCTCAAACTGTGAGCCCAAACAAACGCTTCCTCACTTTCGGTCACTTCCTGCCAGGTTTTTAGCCGCTGCAGTGAGAAACGTTGCTGATGTTGCACATCTGCGAGTGTCCAGGACAGGGGCAGTGCCACGTTGGTTCTGTGACTCCATCTGTGTCTGACTTGAGCCCCCTCCATTGTCATTGCTTTCTCTTTCTGCATTTATATTTTAGCCGTTGTCCTCGTTCAAGTATCCACGTCTGTGTTTGTAAAATATCGTGTGCTTGTCAGTGGGAGACGAGGGGACAGTACACCCATGCGCTCTGCTGTCTGTGTATGAACTGAAGAAGACACGTGTGGGCCCAGTCACCGCCACAAGGAAAGCTGTGATGTGACCGGTCACTGAGAACTGTGTCCAGCTGTTCTTAGCTCTGATTTGTGGGTAAAGAGCCCGCTCCACTGACGGTGGCTCTCCTATGGTGGCTGACATTTGAACTGTGCTGTAGGAGAACTGATGTTATTAGAACCATGGCAATGTGAAGTTTGTGTAAATAGGAGAAAAGTGAGGCGTGGATGCATTTGTGTTCCGGCAGTGGTGGTGAGCAATCCTGATGGCTCTGTGCGGTGTGCAGTGTGCGGCGTGCAGTGTGGTGGCTCACTGGACACCTCAGTCCTGTCTCTTTGCTCAGGAGGACATTGTTCCATCTACTGGAAGAAAAAAGAAAGATCTAATTTCCTAGACTGTGGCTCGGGTGAGGGGCTTGGGTCTAGGGTGAGCTGTTTATTGGCTATGTGACTTTGGCATATTACTCAAACTCTTCATGCCTCAGTTTCCCCTGTTCTGACATGGTGATGGAATTAGTGGTATTTACTCATGTGATGAACACGGGAGTAACTGAGGGAACATCCACCAAAGACTGACCTAGTCCCTGGGAAGAGGTGTGAAGGCATGTATTACTATTTATGTTCTTTAACGCGGTTGACATGGGGCTGGAGAGACAGCTCATCAGTTAAGAACATTTACTGCTCTTGGAGATGACCTAAGTTTAGTTTCCAGCACCTGTGTTGGATGTCTCACAGCCCCTTGAAACTCTGCTGCAGGGGGTCTTCTTTTGACTTCTGGGGGTGCTGTATTCACAGGCACATACCCATCCTCCATACACATAGTGGAAGGGGGGAACGGAGTTGCTTCATTTTCCTATGACCTCCCCAGTTCTTCTTGGTACACACACACACACACACACACACACACACACACACACACTGGCATTGGGAGTTCCAGAGTGACAGAGCAATGCTGGGCATACCATAGGCATTGATTGCCTCCATACACACACACACACACACACACACACACACACACACATTGGGAGTTCCAGAGTGACAGAGCAATGCTGGACATGCCACAGGCATCGCCTTGGTGCACTGTCACTGCCTGGGGGACCAGCCTATAGCAGCACTGTGTAGCTGGAGTTTTCTCTCCAGGTCCCGCCAAACCCCGGCAGTCCGACAGCCCACTTATAAAATAAACACACAGATGCTTATATTATTTAAACTGTTTGGCCTAATGGCTCAGGCTTCTAGCTATCTAGTTCTTACATCTTAAATTAATCCATTTCTATAAATCTATACCTTGCCACGTGGCTCATGGCTTACCGACATCTTCACATGCTGTTTGTCCTGGTGACAGCTGGCAGTGTCTCCCTCTGCCTTCCTGTTCTCTCAATTCTCCTCTCTGTTAGTCCCGCCTATACTTCCTGCCAGGCTACTGGCCAATCAGTGTTTTATTTATTGACCAATCAGAGCATTTGACAGACAGACCATCCCACAGCACTGCAGGGCTCAAAGGGAAATTCACAGCATCAGTGCATACCAGACTTTACTATCTGAAGGGGTTAGGAAAAGAGACACTCACAGTCTCTCTATTCTTCCATGCCCTTTCTGTGTTCTTTCATTGTTGGCTGAAGGAAAGAAAGGTACTCCAAGATGAAAATTTAAGAGCTATGGGACAGCAGAACGGTACAGCCTTTTCTGACGGGCTGGACTGGACTGGTCTGGACACTGAACAGAGGCATATTCATGGATTGTTATAGAAAGTATTTCCTCATACCACGGTCCCTAATCTTAATTCACATGTCTTACTGAAGGAGGGCATCACATGCCTTCATGATTCTAGTCCTTTATTATGCATTGTGTGCGATGCACACTAATCAAGAGCCTCAGTTGTGCCTGAGGAGTCTTGTGACCAGCGTCATGGGATGGCTGCAAAGCCCCCTCAGCAAAGCAACCACTGTTTTCCATAAGGATTCTTCAAGGTCAAGGTACTTCTAATATCCATCCCTAATACAGTGATTCTGCTAAATTCCTACAGAGTACAGGTAAAAACATGGTTTTTGTTTTTTTAAATAATCTCCCTTACACAATTAAAAACAAAGTCACCCTAATAACCCATATACGTTTATAGCTAAGTAACTTGTTACATATTAACAGAACATGAACAAGTGGAAAGTATTTTTTCATAGCCAACTCTTTGTTGGCAGGTGATAGCAGCAGCAAACCTGTAAAGGCACAGCAAAAGCAAAAGATATTCTGGGGTCTGTGGTCTCCCAGCCTTGCCTAACCTAAGACTCACCCACCAGGTGAACTTCAATTGCCACCTGCTGCTCCTCTGACATAGCCACTGTCAGTACAACACACACACACTCACACACACTCACACACACACTCACACACACTCTCACACACACATTCACACACTCACACACACTCACACACTCACACTCACTCACACACATTCACACATGCTCACACACACACCCACTCACACACACTCACACACAAACACACACACACTCACACACATTCACACACACACTCACACACACACTCACACACACTCACATACACCACACATTACACACACACTCACACACTCACACATACACACTCACACACACTCACAAACACACTCACACACACATTCACACGCACTCACACACACTCACACACACTGACACACACTGACACACACACTCACACACACACTCACACACACACATACTCTCACACACTCACACACATTACACACACACACACACACACACACACACACACACACACACACACACACACACACTGAGCCCCACAAAGGGCTTCTGTAATCCCTGTGCTGCAGATGAAGAGGTTGAAGTTTGCCTTGCTATTAGTGAACAGGTCTTTGGCCACACCATTCACAGGTGAAGTTTCCCACCCTTTATCAGGTCCTTCCAATCATCAAACTCTAGGACATCTGGCTGATGACTATATATATATACACATACATACATACATACATACATACATACATACATATCTTATGGGCTGGGGATGTAGCTTGGTGGGTAGAGTGCTCGCCTAGAATGCAAAGCCCTGGGTGCATCCCCAGCATGGCATAAACTAGTTATAGAGAGCACACTTGTAATCTCAACACTAGGGAGGCAGAGATGGGAGGATCAGGAATTCCAGGTCACCATTGCCAACATAGAGTTAGAGTCCAGCTTAGATTATTTTAGACCTTCTCTCAAAACAAACAAACAAACAAACAAAAACAAACACCTTATTACACCAAAATGGTTTACCATATAATGCATGAGATCATATCTATAACTAGCTTCATTTCTTACAGCACACACAATCTATATCCTGAAATGCATGTTTTTATTCTCTTATTTATTCCCTAAGGCTTATGTAAACTTCAATGTGTGTTGTGAGAATTTCACCACAAAAATCTCCTGAGTTTATCTCCGAGAAAGGATGGAAATAACCTGCTTCCCTAATAATTTCCGGGTAGTTTCAGATTAAATTTCTTTCCAGACTACTTTGAGCTGTAAATATCTCTCCTGGGGTATCACTGCATTCGGCTTTCTAATTTGATCTGGAGGAAGGAAGTGGCGTCGCTTCCTACAGAGCAGACGCCCGGTGCACAGGGAGGAACCCAGCTATCTGAGGAGGTGTTTTAATAAGCTAGCTCCGTAATTGTGTTTCCTCTCCACTAAATAAGAAAAGTCCCACCTCAGTGGGCTCCATCTCTCTAAATTATTTTCTGGCTTTAATTGTGCCATTTCCCACAAGCGCCTAATTTAATTATAAGATTGCATGGCTTTTGTGTGAAAGCTTGCCTGCACGTTAAGAAGGCTGGGATTCAAGAGCACAGAGGAGGAAGAGAGCCTATTTGTGAGCTAAGCGAAGTCCAGCGCTTGCCTGCCTGATTTGCTCAGGTCTTTGGAAAGTATGGGACCTGAACTAGCCAGACCCAGTCAGGCGCTAAGGAAGACCCCAGCCTTGAGCTGAGATACTTCAGGCATTGGCTGTAAACACACTCCAAAGGCTGGGTCCTGCCCTCCGTGCTAGGGGTAGCATCAATTCAAAACCCTTTACCTTTGGGGAAAGGCTAGCAGCTTAGTTGCTTTTCCTGTCTCTGTCATAAACCACTCTGACAAAAGCAGATTTAGAGAGAAAAGGCTTATTTTGGCCTTCAATTCCAGGGTGCATCCATCATGGTGGGGAGGTCCTGGTAGCAGGTGTGAGGCGGCTGCTCACCTTGTGTTGAGTCTGCTGTCAGGGAGCAGAGAGGGATGGACACCGCTGCTCAGCTAGCTTCCTCCTCTTCATGCAGTTCAAGACCTCGGTCCAGGAGAGAATGTTGTTGTTCATTTTCTTTTAGTGTGGGTTTTCACACATCAACTAACCTAACCAAGAGAATCCCTCAAGGGTATTGCCACAGTCTTGTCTCCTAGGGACCCTAGATCCTGTCAAGTAGATAGTCAATGTTAACCATCAAAGGTAGTAAATCAGCTGACCTATAACTCTGGGATGGACTCACGAGTCCTGAGTTCCCAGCAACAGTTAATGTCCTAGAGTGAAAATCGATTAGTTTTGTGTATGCTGTGTACAAAGTAAGGCAGAAAGCAAGCAAGTCTTGCATTTGTATCAGTGGGAAAACAATGGGTCTTTGGCACTGTGAAGGCTTAGTGTTAGGGAAATTCACTGATAGGGAGCTGCTCTAAGGCTTTGAGATGCCCCTGGATGCAGGCAGCCCCAGCCAGCAGCCCAGGGACCTATGTGCACCTCTGGTCAGACTGAGATGCCCCTATATAAAGGACCAGTTTGGGTTGTCCTCAGAAAGGGACTGTGAGCATGGTGGGCATGCTCAGTGGAGTTTTTGTTGAGAGAAAGGTACAGGTGGGTCCTTCCATGATTTGACCAGTGTTGGAATCCAAAAGCTTGTCCAAGAGCAAGGGGACACCAGAGAAAGAAGATATCAACATTTGATTTGTTATATTACTGTTTGGTCTTTTTGCATTTTCTAAGTCTAAAATAATTTTTTACAGCAATAGCTATTTATTGTTGTATGAATGGGTATGGGTGTGGTTGGAAAGAGAGGGGGTGAGGTGAACACACACACACATAAACACAAACACACACAGAGAGAGAGAGAGAGAGAGAGAGAGAGAGAGAGAGAGAGAGAGAGAGAGAGAGAGAGAGGAGAGAGAGACAAAGAGGCAAAAAAAGAATGGCTATTTGACTAGTACTGATAATAATTTTATTTTAAGCAAAATTTAGAAAGAATAAAAGGGAGAGAGGAAAGGAGGAAGGGAGGGGGAAGACATTCTGGCATGTCACTGCAATTATTGTTTATTTAATGGGTGCACATGTGCACACATTTGCATGTGTCTGGAGGCCAGAGGAACAGCCTTAGGTGTTATTCTTCAGGCACCATCCCCTCGGTTTTATTTTGTTTTGAGATAGAGTTTCTCACTAGCCTGGAACTCACCAAGAAGGCTGGATTCGCTGGCCAGTGAGCCCAGCATCCTCTTGTCTCCATCTCCCAAGGGCACCACCATGCATGATATTTTTTTTTTTAAAAAAAACAGGGCTCTCGGGACAGGGTCCCACTGGGCAGCCTTGGCTGGCCGGGAACTCTGGCCCAGAGGAATCTTCATCTCAAACATTGTTAGGGTAGTGCAGGAATTCCGCTACGTGAGCAGTGTTGAGGGCCACATTTCCTGCCTGGGTGGAAGGTTCCGGATTTTGTTCTATCTGAGAAGAGAGGACTAGATGCGACAGAAACGGAGCAGGAAAAGAGGAGGTGACGTGTCAGGGAGCCGGGTCCTACTGCCCCAGTCTGTCTTGAACTGAGTGCTTGCGGGAGAGCTGTGTCTGATGGTTTTGCAGGTTTCTTCTTGGTTCAGTCCATGAAAAATTATGACTCCTAAGGAAGCTCACTGGGTTGCTCCTGTCCCCAAAAGACAGGGAAGTAAAAGGGGGTGGCTTGTAAGGAGGAAGGAGATCATCAGAATGAGAGGGAGAGGGAGGGCAGTGGGAGGTTGATGTGATCAAAGTATCTCTTGTATATGCACGAAAATGTTATAACAAAGCCCGTTTATGTCTACTTAATATGTAGTAATAAAAAAAAACAAAAAAGGAAAAGTGCTCTGGGTCAGGGACTCAATTTCCTCTTGCCCTTCACCATTTTTTCTTTTATAATTAAAAAATATTGTATATGCATGGGGCTGGAGAGATTGCTCTGCAGCTAAGGGCACTGGCTGCTCTTCCAGAGGACCCGGGTTCAATTCCCTTCTCCCGGCTCCACAGGCACCAGGCATGAAGTGCACAGATATACATGCAGAAAAACCCACCACACACATAGAATTATTAAAAATAAATCAGTGGGCATCCATGTGTGTATGCATGTGTGTGCATGCATGTGTGTCTGTGTATGTCTGTGTATATATGTGTGTGTCTTTGTACATGTGTGTGTATGTATGTGTATGTCTGAGTGTGTATGTGTGTATCACACTGTGTGTCTCTGTGTGCATGCATGTGTATGGGAGTTTGTATATATCTGTATATCTGTGCATGTGTGTCTGGGTATATACGTGTGTGTGTTAAATGAGGTGTGTATAGGCCAGAGGTGGACAGCAGCAAAGTGCTATATTATTACTTTCTGCCTTATTCCCTTGAGACGTTCTTAGTGAACCCGGGGTTTGCTGGTTTTTGACAAGGCTGGAGGGTACCCAAGGGATTCTCTAGTCCCACCTCCCACCTTAGCGGTCTGGTCACAGGCACAAGCCATGGTTTCTGTGTGGGTGCTGGGACTCCAAACTCGGGTCCTCACGCCGGCACAACGCATCCTGTGGCCCACGGAGCTGTCCTTCCAGCCCTGCTGCTCTTTCTCATGGCTTCATCATAAGCTGTTATCTATTCCCACGGTTTCGGGGGACAGAGTGGGATACTTAAATTACAACTCAGCCCAGGGAAGTCCGTTATGAATCAACAACGAAGCTAACCATGCCAGTTCACAGTTTATTCTTTTAGAGAGTGGGGGTGCAGAATGCCTTTGTTATTTTGAAAACAAACAAAGACAGTAGGACTTTCCCTATTTCAGGTTTCAGAAGCATTCCAATTCAGAAATATATATATATAAATCAGACTTAAGCAAAGTGTGCTCAGCCTGGCCAGCAGGCCCTCCTCCAATGGACTTTTTCCTTCCTCATTTTCTTTCATTTTCCCACCTGTGTAGGGAAGATCACTCCCTGCATTTAAGCAGTGAACCAAAGGGCAGAAGATCTGTCAAAGTCAGGCATAGTTTTGGAAACAAGGAGGACAAACCCAGCCCCTTCATCCGCGGCCCTCGTGGAAAGGACACCAGAGCTTGTAAAGAGCGAGGCAGAGAAACCGGGAGGTGCCTGAAGTGTTGAATTGCTTCGGGGTTCAGGGAGAGGGGGTTGTCGCCTGGCTCGGATTCCCCCAGCAGGGCGAAGAGACATGCCCCAGTTCACCTCAAAGTGCAGGCAATGATCTGACTTTTCCTACCCTGGCCGAGTCCATTCGCTCCGATGCGCATGTGGGCTTTGAAACCATCTCTAGGCAGCGCATCCCAAGATGTTCGCGCCACCATTTGCCTGCAGCGCCACCACCTGGTCCAAACAGGAATGACCTGTTCCCTCACCCGGGAGCTACCAGGACCCAGAGCGTATTCCAGCTTTTGCAAAATCTGCTCCTTTTCCATTTTCTGAAAGGGGATGGTGAGTAAATGCAGTATTCATATTTCCAGGCAACACTTTGGGTTTAAAGAAATGAAAATTGGATCCGTCCTGTGTCCTTAAATGACAGTCATAAATTGTATTTAAAAGTGTGTGTGTGTGTGTGTGTGTGTGTGTATAAAATGCAGCAGGAGAATGGACAGCTTTTTTCTCACCTGTTTCTTTCCTAAAGCCTCCTGTCCATGGAGAGCTGGATTTGGAGCCATGGTTTCATGGCTGTTTGGTAAGTGTCCCCCACCCTCCACCATGCCCCAACTGCCAGGCCTCCCAGCTCCTGGTGGTCAAATCTGAGTCCTGATGCTGTGGACAAAGTGGAGTGCCCAGAAATCCAAAAATGTACAAACATATCAGTGTGTGTGTGTGTGTTCACCCCAGTGTGTTCTTGCACACCTCAGTATGTATATGCGTGTACATCTCAGAGTGTGTCATGCTCACCTCTGTGTGTGTGTGTGTGCACACCTCTGAACAGGTCATGTTCACCTTAGTGTGTGCATGCATATGTATGCACACCTCAGAGAATGTGTGTGTGTGTGTGTGCACGCACACCTCAGAATGTGTTATGGTTATCTCAGTGAGTGCATGTTTGTGCATGCACACTTTAGTATGTGTGTGTGTACATCTCAGTGTGTCATGCTCACCTTTGTATGTGTGTTCCCACCTCAGAATGTGTCATGTTCACCTCAGTGAGTGCATGTTTGTGCATGCATACCTCAGGGTACATGTGTGCTCACACCTCAGAGAATGTGTGTGTGCATGTGTGTACACATACATGTTTGATATTCCTATGAGCAGACTTCTAGTAACACTGAAAGAACACATTAGGGATTTTCTGTTTACTTATTTTTATCTCAAAATGTAACTTTTATGTTTTTTAGAATGCACAGAAAATTATTAGGAGGGTTGTATGGCCCTTACAAGTAGGTATAGCAGCAGGGATTAAGTATGCAGGTTGCACATTTTGGGTTTGCTCAGGACATTGTGGAAGATGACGGTGATTTCCTTGAGTTGGGGAGAGGTGAGTGTGGGGTCTGGCTCTTCATCTTCCCCTCTGAGGGCTTCCTGAACAGAGAACTGGCCTCCTTCTCTCCATACCGGGCTGCCAGATTGCATGCACACAAGCGGTGAGAGTGTAGATCCTTGAACTTCACCTTAGGTCCTTCCCCAGCTGGTGACTTAGATGCAGGAAGGTTCTAGATGGGCAGCCGGCTGCTTCCACAGAGTGGGCTCTTGACAGTGGGTGGGAGAGAACAGTGTGTTCTCTCTGGGGAGGCCAGACTGCGGAGGAGAAATTTTCAAGCTATATGTTTCTTAAGGCTTCTATTGAGTGTGTAAACAATGAGAAGCATTCTAACTCCTACATCAAGTGTGAGGGTTATGACACAGCACCCGCTGGTGTCATGGGGCTGAAATCCATGCAGCAGGAGTAAGGGCTGCTGTTTACCTAGGCAGAGCCTCTTTTGTGGGAAGGGAGGTGGTAACACAGACAGGAGACTCCAGGCTTCCACAGCCAGCTTTACTGTGAGACCCAAATGCATCTCTGCACCCATGAAGTGATCTCCTGGCTACACACATAATGTGTTTGGAGGACCAGCTGAGGGCAGCATGACAAGCATTGCTCTGAGCCTGGCAGTGGGGTGGAGCAAGCTCATCTTAACATACGTACAGTGGAACATTCCCTCTACCTGAAACATCATCTCAAGTGTGGAATAGAAGCATGCACCAAGTCGAAGTCCTAGCATACGTGCAAGAAGACATCCTGTAGGCTCCTCTGGTCTCTGGAAGCCCCCCTGTTTGTTGATAGGCACTCCACGCCTTTTATGTTAATTATCAAATCGAAACACAGGAAGTGTACAAAATCAATCCTCCTGACGCTATACCTACCTTTGAATATATCCTTCGAGCAAAGCCCGTGGAGAGGAGGAAGTTAAGCTTTCTATCTGCAGAGGACTAGACACTGTGTTCCTCTAAAATCCACAAGTGAAATCCTTGGTATCCAGAGGATGGTGCTGTCATTTGTACATGTGTCCCTGTACTGAAGCATGCTTACCAGCCCGCAGCGTCTTTCAGAGGTCATGAGACCTTTAGGGAAGGGAGCCGGTGGGAGGAACTAGGTCACTGGGGCCATGCCCTTGAAGAAACCATGACGTAGTCTTCTTCCGCTGCTCACACCTGTCACCATGGTGTGCTGAGCCACCACATGCCCAAAGCAAGAGGGCCAAGAAACAGTGGATTGAAACCTTGGAAATCAGGAACCCAAATGAATCTTTCCTTTTTATAAGTTCAGTATTTCAAGCATTTTTGTCTCAGGAAGGTGACAGGGATGGTGCTTGGAAAGTGGTTGGGTTAAGAGGGTAGAATCTTTACAAAGGAGCTTAACGCTCTTAAGAGTCCAGAAAGAGGCTAGAGGGTAGCTCAGTGGTTAGGAGCACTTGCTTCTCCTGTGGAGGACTTGGCTTCTGTTCCCAGCACCCATACGTATCCCATGGCCATCCATAAGCCCCATCCCAGGGAATCTGATATTCCCTTCCAACCTCTGTGGACACCAGGTGTGCAAGTGGTGCACACACACATGTGTGCAGGCAAAACTCTCTTACACAAAGAAAGAAAGAGGCCAGAGAGCTTCCTAGCTCTTCCCACTATGGGAGAATGCAATAAAGCATCAGGAAGGGCCCAGAAACAGGCCCTTCCCAGAAGCAGCCACGCTGGAGTCCCTGGACTTCCATCCCTCAGAACTTACGAGACAACTAGTGTCACAACAATAAAATAACAGCAACCAACAAACACTGCTCATTGATATATCAAACTCAGGGCTGAAATCAATAAAATAGAAACAACAATACAAAGAACCAATGAAATGAAGAATTGATTCTTTGAGAAAAAAATTAGTAAGATTGACAAACCCTTATCCAAATTACCTAAAAGGCAGAGAGACAACCAAATTAACAAAATTAGAAATGAAAAGGGAGACATAACATCACACACCAAGGAACATACACACACACACACACACCAAGAGAATCATAAGAACATGCTTACAAACGTGTACTACACTATATTGGAAAATCTAAAAGAAATGGATACTTTCCTTGATACATACCACCCACCAAAGTTAAGTCAAGACCAGCTAGACAATTTAAATAGACCTATAAACCCTAGTGAAATAGAAACTGTAATTAAAAGTCTCCCCCCAAAAAAATCCCCCAAAAAACCAACAACCAAAAAACAAAAACAAACAAAGAAAACCCCACCCCAGGCTCAGATGATTTTAGCACAGAATTCTACCAGACTTTCAAAGGAGGGTCAATGCCAATACTCCTCAAATTACTTCACAAACATAAACAGAAGGAAAATTACCCAATTTGTTTTACAAGGCCACAGTAGTCACCCTGGTACCCAAGCCGTATAAAGACCCAACAAAGAAACAGACCAACTTCCCTTATGAACATAGTTGTAAAAATTCTCAATAAAATGGGCTGGAGAGATGGCTCAGTGGTTAAGAGCACCGGCTGCTCTTCCAGAGGACCCAGGTTCATTTCCCAGCACCCACGTGGCAGCTCACAACTGTCTGTAACCCCAGTTCCAGGAGTTCTGATACCTTCATACCAATGTACATAAAATAAAGTTAAAAATGTTTATAAAAAATTCTCAATAAAATACTTGCAAAGCAAATACAAGAACACATAAAAGATCATCCACCATGATCAAGAAGCTTCATCCCAGAGGTGCAGGTATGGTTCAACATATGAAAATCAGTCAGTGCAATCCACCATATAAACAAACTGAGAGAAAAAGAACATGATAATTCCATTAGATGCAGAAAAGGCCTTTGACAAACCCCAACACTCCTTCATGATAAAAGTCCTGAGAGATTATAAATACGAGGGGCAGACCTTGATGTAATAAAAGAAGTTTACAGACTATCCATAGCCAACATCAACTTAAGCATAGAGAAACTCAGAGCAAATCCTCTAAAATCAAGAACAAGACTGTCTACTCTCTCCATATCTAGTCAATACAGTAGCTGAACTCTTAGCTAGAACAAGACAGCTGAAGGAGATCAAGAGATATAGATTGGAAAAGAAGAAGTCAGTGTATCTTTATTTGTAGATGATAGGACAGTATACAGAAGTGACCCTAAACTTCCACCAGGGAACTCCTACAGCTGATAAACCCTCTCAGCAAAGAAGCTGGATACAAAACTAACTCCATTAAATCAGTGGCCATTCTATATACAAATAACAAATGAACTGAGAAAGAAATCAGGGCAACAACATCTTTTACAATAGCTTCAAGTAATAAAAAATATCTTGGGGTAACTCTAACCAAGCAAGTGAAAGTCTTGTATGATAAATCTTTAAGACACTGAGGAAAGAAATGGAAGAATGTCTTAGAAGATGGAAAGATCTTGCATGTTCATGGATTGGTAGGATTAGTATAGTCAAAATGGCCATCCCACCAAAGATAATCTACAGATTCAGTGCAATCTCCATCAAAATTCTAACACAGTTCTTCACAGATCTTGAAAGGACAATTCCCAGCTTCATATGGAAACAAAAAACCCAGGATAGCTAAAACAGTCCTGAATAATAGAAGATCTGCTGGGGGTAACACCATCCCTGATTTCAAGTTGTACGACAGAGCTGTAGTAATAAAAACAGCGTGATATTGGCACAGAAACAGACAGGTTGATCAGTGGAATTAAATTGAAGACCCAGAAATAAATCCACACACCTATGGATTCCTGAGTTTTGATGAAGGAGTCAGAAACACACAGAAATAAGAAAGCATCTTCAACAAATGGTGCTGGCCAAAGTGGATGTCAATATGTAGAAAAATTTAAATAGATCCATACTTATCATCCTGCACAAAACCCAAACTCCAAAGGGATCAAAGCCCTCAATATAGAACATTGATAGCAGGTGCTAAAAACAACAATTAACAAACTAGACCTCATAAAACTGAAAACCTTTTGCATGTTAAGAACACTGTCAATTGGACAAAGAAAGAGCCTACAAAATGGGAAAAGGTTTTTATTAACTCCACATCTGATAGCGGTCTAATATCCAAAATATATAAAGAACTCAAAGAACTAGATATCAAGAGAACTCAATTTTTTAAAAATGGGGTACAGATGTAAACAGAGACTTCTCAAAAGAGGAAACTTAAATGGCAGAGAAACACCTAAAGAAATGTTCAACATCCTCAGTCATCAGGGAAGTGCAAATCAAAACTAGTTTTATTTAAACTTAAATTCAATTTTACTTACATGTATTTCTTCTTCTCTCTTTTTACCCGACACATCTTTTGTGTATATATTATGGCTTCCAGTTTAATGTTGTCATGGGACCCCTGAGTGTGTGAGCAAGTGGATCTCTGTTTCTGGTGCCTTCTCTTGGGCTCTTTTCCTCCTATTTGTTTTGTCCTATTCCAATGTGTTAGTTTTTGTTATCATGTTTTAATTAGTGTTCTCCCTTAGAAGCCTGCTTGTTTTCTAATGAGGGGTAGAAAGGGGGAGAATCCACATGGGAGGGGAGGTGGGAAGAACTGGGAGGAGTAGAGGGGAATGGTAATTAGGGCATATATGTGACAAAAAAAATCCATTTTGAATAAAAGAAAAAACAAAAAATGGCTTGTGTTGTTGCTTAAGCCGGTCAGCCTATGGTACTTCCTGTAGCAACCCAGACAAGGACAGCATCTTTCTCTGAAGTATATGTTTTATCAAAGTGAATGAAAAAGGCAAAATTAATGATTCAAGAGCTTAATTATAATTTTAAAAGCTCATTTTGATATATTTTGGAAAAAAAACTAGGACTCCTGGTTCTGAAAGATGTGGGAGTTATTTTAGTGTGCAGTCCTGACTTGAGAATGGTGATATAAATCACTCTCTGAGGGACAGCTTGGAGCAGACTCCTAAACCAGCGATGGCCCTGGCATGTCTGAAGCCACAGGATATAAGATCCCTCCCATTTTAAGATGAAGAGAAGAGACAGAGACCTGTGTTTGGGGGTTCACCTGTGACTTATTGGTAGCTGCCAGGTTTTTAACTTCCATTTTAGAGTCAAATACAGAGCTTGAACCAGCCTGGGCCCAGAGCATTCTATTAGTGTTGGATCTGGTCCTAGGGATCCTCATTACTTGGTCATGTGGTGGGTGTGTGGGCTAGAGAAATCATGGCTTCACTATAATTTAGAAACGTTCTCCAGGTCCCAGGAGGGGAAGCTTCTGGAACCACTGAAGACACAGTGTGCTGTTTGCTTTGCATGAGAGTATGTGGGTGGCCAGGGGCTGGAGGTGTAGTTGCAGGGTGGAGAAGTGACATTCTGGGCTGGACTATGAATGCCAGGTGGGTGGCTTCTAATCTTTGCCCGCGTTGTTCTGTCTGCTTTGATACTGACCTTGGCCGAGTAACTCAGCTGAGCTGAGCCTTATTTCCTCCCCTGTAAAGCCAGGGTTGGAGTGCGTGGGAGACAGTATGTCTGAGTCAGAAAACCTCTGTCAGTGGAACGCTGGAGCCTCAGCTGCCCCTGGCCCAGGGGAACATTGGTCAGACCGTTCAGAAGCACCAGGTGGAAGCCTGAGTCAGCTCTAATCAGCTGTCCTTGTGCCCTCTGACCTGGACGTTCTGCTGTTAAGAATTGGTCACAAGGAAATAACCCAGCCCCAGAGACAGAGATTGCCAAAGAAAATTTGAGTCAGGCTTCTGTGTTTTAAGGGGAAGGGCATGTTTATGAACAGACAACACACAAGAGATGGAACACAAATGCTGGTAAATATGAGGGGATATTCACCCTCAGTCACCATCAGGGAAAGGTGAGCCAAAGCTACATAGATCCCATCTCACCCCATTAAAGAAAGGCAAATAAAGACTAGGGAGAATGTGGTCAAAAGGGGACTCTCATATACTGCTGGTGAGAATGTAAATTAGCGCAGTTATTATGGAAATCAGTATGGAGGTTTCTCAAAAAACAAAAACAAAAACAAAAAAACAAAAAAACCCTGAAACTAGATCTTCCATATGACCCAGCTGTAACACTCCAGACTATTTATCCGAAGGACTCTGAGCCAACACAGCACAGGGACACTCGCCGCCCATGTCTACTGCAGCACTGTTCACAAGTCCTAAATTATGGGACCAACCTAGGTTTCCAACAAGAGGGAAATGGATAAAGAAAATTTGGTGGATATTCACTATCCTGGTTTTCTTTCTCTTGCTGCGATAAACACCATGGCCCAAAGCAACTTGGGGAGGAAAGGGTTTATCCAGCTTACAGGCCACAGGTCATCATGGAAGAAAGGCAAGCTGGGAACTCGAGGTCGGGGCGTGGAGCAGAGGCCATGGAGGAATGCTGCTCACTGCCTCGCTCGCTGGCTCAGCTGGTTTTCTTATACAGCCCAAGCCCACCAGCCTCAGGACGGCACTGCCTACAGTGGCCCAGGCCTTCCTACATCCATTATCAACTAAGAAAGTGCCTTGCAGACATGCCACAGGCCAATTCTTCAGTTGAAGTTCCCTGTTCCCAAGTGACTCTGGGTTTGTGTCAGATTGACAGCTGAAGCTAGCTGTAAGGTACACAGTGGGATTTTCTTTTAGGCCACAAAGAAGGAAGTTATATCATTTGCAGAAACATGCATGCATGCAACTGGGGATAATGACATAAAGAGAACTGAGCCAGTCTCAGAAGGTCACATTGGACATCTTCTCTCAGTTGACGTCCGTGGCTGCCTTCCCATTCTTCCCGTTGGTGACTTCCTCAGTGTCTTTCTCCAAGTCACTCCTCATGTGCGCCTTCCTAGCATGGCCAGGACAGAGGTCGTTGGATAAGTAACTTTCAACAAGAGAGATGCATTCTCATTCAGATTTGTGGGACTCGATGGCACCCAGGTGTGGTGGTGCCTCGCTCTTTGACTCTTGGAGGTGGTCTACGGTCCTTGACATCCCTCCTTTGCGTGTGTCACTGTATCTCAGCTCCTGTGGTCACTAGCCTTCTCCCCGTGTTCCCTGTCCATGTCCAAATGTCCTTATTCTTGTATGTTTGTCAGTCCTTGGATTTAGGACCCTCCTCCTCCAGTATGACCTCCCTTTAATGTGGCAAGACCTGATCTCTGAAGATGTTTGTCTTCGTGGGCGCTGGATTAGTTGCTTTCTGTTGCTGTGATAGAACATCATGACCAAAAGTGACTTGTGGAAGAAAGAGTTAATGTCTGGCTTATGGTCCAGAGGGATAAGATTCCATCATGGCGGGGAAGGCATGGCAGTGAGCATCTGGAGCAAGATGCTGAGAGATCACATCTTCAACCACATGCAGGAAGCACAGAGAGCAAACTGGAAGTGTGGCAAGGCTACAGTGACCTCAAAGCCCACCCCAGTGACAATACTTCCTCCACCAAGTCTCCTCACCCTAAAGGTTCCACCCGTCCAATGGCCCCACCAACTGGGGACGAGTATTCAAACACCCGAGCTTAGGGGGAACATTGCTCACTCAAGCCACCTCAGCGCCACAGGTAAAGCTGCAACGCATCTCCTCAGCAGCAGCATTCAAGCCACAAAACTCCCTCGTGCTATACCATGTCCACACTCAGTCAGGTTGTCAGGGACATCAAGTGACTGTGTGTCAGGTGACTGCAGCTAGAACAGCCCTTCCCAAGTTGCTGTTCACCGACAAATGTGCTCACCGAAGTGGTGTAGCTCCAACACAAGAACCTCTCTGTGGCAGCCAGGACTTAGAACCATGGCCTTGAGAAGCAACAGAACAGGACATAGAAACAGACCCTTCTCGCTCTGGAGCATTCCCAGACCACAGCCAGGATTCAGGTGATGGTCTGTCTTCCAAGCTCAGCTAGCAGTTTTTGTTATAGGGTATCATGTATTCCAGACTAGCCATGAATTTACTTCATAGTCCAGGATGATCTTGAAGTTCTGATCCTCCTGACTCTACCTCCTGAGTGCTGAGTTGACAGATGTGCACCACTCTGTCTGGTTTAATTTCTACCCCCTGCCCCCCACAAAGTCAGGCATGATGTCGTAGCCTAATGGTGGTGTGATGAGAGGCAGAGACACACAGATCGTTGGAAGCTCAAGGGCTAGCTTGGTCTACACAGCAAAGTTCTAGACCAGCGAAAGACCCTGTCAAAAGATGTGGAAGACACCTGAGAAACAACACCCCAGGTTTTCCTCTGACCCCAACACCTGTGCCATGCATCTACATACATGCACATGTGCATTGTACCTTCACACACACACACACACACACACACACACACACACACACATGCACACAGAATGTGAGGGATCAAAAGGTCTCTTGAGGGTTTTCTTGCTGCAGCTCTCCAAGGATATCTTCTTACTTACTCAGGTCACAGTCCCCAGTCAGAGATGGACCACTCTGCATTGGAGCTATCTGAGCCCTGATGTGGAAATGAAACATTCCCCACCTGTGACTTGTCACAGCGAAAACGTGGGCCTGCTCAAAATAGTGCATGGAGGTAACTTTGGGCTGTGTGTGTGAGTGGGAGAGGCAGCCATGGAATACAAATGAACTCCATATTTAGATGTGGGTCCCATCCTGAGATTTCCCATTAGGCACATGTAAATATTCACAAATCCAAATTAACCCCAAATTTAAATGCCTGCTGCTCCTCAAGTGTTTTGGATAAGGACTACTCAGCCTGAGTAACAATTTCATTTGCTTGGATAACTCATTAGGTTAACCTCTGGCTAACAGGTTCTTCTTTTTCTTAAAAAAAAAAAATTATTACTTACTCTGTGTGTGTGTGTGTGTGTGTGTGTGTGTGTGTGTGTGTGTGTGCGTGCATATGTGACCTTGGAGGCTGGAGCAGGGTGTCAGATCTCCTGGAGCTGGAGTTGTAGGTGGTTGTGAGGTGGCCAGCGTGGGTGCTGGGACCTAAATTCTGGTGCTCTTAACTGCAGAGCTGTCTCTGCAGTCCCTAACAGAAGAGGTGTCGTCACCTTTTGAAGGGACCAGTGGGCACCACGTGTATTCCCAGCGAAGTCTGAGGAAGGGGAAGGGACGTCCCTCCCTTCCTCCCTCCCTCCCTCCCTCCCTCCCTCTCTGCCCCTCCCTTCTCTCTCCTTTTCTTCCTCCCTCCCTGCCTCCCTTTTGAGGTTTTCAAGGTTGCCCTCCCTTACCTCCTCCCTGTCTGCCTCTAGGGGTATTAGCCGAGTTCATGAAGCAGGTCTCTGGGGCGCTCATTTGGAACTTCAGCACTTACAGGTTTATGGCCTCCGTGCCTTTGGGGAGCAGGAAAGCATGTTGCACCCCCTTTTCCTTCCTTTTGTAACGTGTCTCTGTGACTTCATGACAGAATGTTCTGACAGGGCTGGGTTGAATTTATGTTCCTTTCAACACCAGGCAGAGTGTGGAGGATGGATGGGAACCGAGGTCAGCTGTTGGGAGTTACTCACCATCTCCCTCTTTTCCTCCGAATGCTATTGCTGACGCGTTTACAGAGGGGAACACTAGATCTTTCTCTGTGTGGCAGTCACCTGTCTGCAGCACTTGGGGTGTGGTGGGCTGAGGGGACAGACAGGTATTCTGCACTGACCTGAAAGGGGAGCACACACATCTGTTGACCTGGCAGAATAGCCTAGGAGTGAAAGCAGCCTGCCACCATGGTGAACGAAAGACCATCTCAAGCATTGTGAACGGATTACCATGCCCACCCCTGCCAGTGAACGCCAGCAGGATTTCCCATGACCATGACAGCTAAATGCTCCCTCCCTGTCTCAGCCATTTACCTCCCAGGAGCCATTGCGGGAGATGTTAGTGCGCTTGGACTTGACGAGGGCAGAACACCAGATCTTCCTTCCTATTGGTTTGTGGCCTAATGAGGAAGGCCATGGAGGCAATCAGTATGTGCTGGACTCTCACAGGGTTCCCTCGCTGGCCTGAACACCCCTGCAGCATGGTAACTCACGGGACATAAACTCTGACTAGTTTCCAAATGTTGATATGACAAGTTATCATGACTTTAGTAGATCAAAACAGCACACATTTATTTCCTTATGGCTCTGAAGGTTATAAATTAAAAACTAAGTGGTGGGGTGGTTGTGGCAAGGTGCATTTCTTTCTGATTTCTGGAAGAGAATTAGCTTCCTGTCTTTTCCGTATTGTGGAGGCTGCCTGCACTCCAACTTTGTGGCGTCTGCTTCCTCTTCAGACATCAGCGACGTGACGGCTTTCGCTCTCCCCTGGCTCCAGTGACCCTTCGCGACTTTGACTCCATCGTGCTGGACTCACTCGGGCGAACCAGGTCCTTGCCTTATCTTCAGGTCAGTGGGCTGGCAAGCATAACTGACCGTGGCCTTGGACTCTGGCATGCTGACCCCCAGATTCTGAGTGGGGGAGTTTAGATGGCCTCAGGGGATCACGATTCCGCAGTGCCCTGAGGCTGTGCTGCGGCCTGACTCACGCGGTGACTTCCTGCTCACGTCTGTCTCACCCACTGACTTCCTTGTTGGCCTTTCCCAGGATTATCTCCCAGATCACCTGTTTGTGCAGGAACTCAAACGCTGCCCCAAAGGGAATGCTGCTGTGAGCCACCAACCCAGAGACGCCAGGTGTCATCAGCATCATTTGTTCCTCTGTCGGCTCCTCCTACTTCTGCCACTGGTGCTGAGGTGAGGGGAACGGCCAGGTGAGCTGTCAATCATCCAGATTCAAGGTCACCGGGGAAGAGCAGTTCCTGCCAGGTTCTGGGATGCGTTTCAATTGGACAATTGGAGGCCATACGCTTCTCCCAAGATTGAGGCAATCTGAAATGCCCCTTGCTTGCTTCATGGCCCTGTTTGGTCCGGAAGAGGTGTGCATGTCTTCTGCTGGAAATGTGCTCGATCCCCTCTCCCTCACCCTCTCTGTACATGCCTGTCTGTGTGCGCAGTTGTGCATACCTGGCACAGGATGCCTGAGTGGATGTAGGGGTCATCTGATGGGTGCACTGCCGTCATCTCACAGGCTCAAGACCAAGCCCAGAGTCACACGAAGGATGGCTGCCAAGCAAGCACACTTTAGCACTGTCAGATCGGCCTGGCAACTCTTGCTCCTGAACATAGACCCCCTATCTGCCCACCCTTGTCTGATATGTCTCGGACTGGACAGCCTTGCTGCTCAGTGGCTCCTCTTTGCTCTAATTAATCAATCTAATACAACTGTGGGGTTAGCTTCTTAGTTTTGTTGTTGTTGTTTTGTTTTTGTGCTTGCAGGGTACATGAGAAGGCATGACCCAGAAACAGACTGACTCACACACTCAGGATAGCTTGCCTCATGATAAGGCTGAAGTGGCCCGTTGCATATGGAGTCAAGTGCGTTTCCTGCAGAAGACATGCAAAACTCTCCTGTATGAAACAGGGCAATGACAAAGAGACATTTCAGATTTCCTTGACCTTGGGAGGTTTTTGTTTTTACATAGGGAGGAAAGGATTTGACGCCCAGCAGTGACATTTACTATGCAGTTGTCTTAAGCCCAGGTTTTTTTACTTAGTGTTTGTGCTTGTGAGTGGCAGACTAGGCTGAACAAAGTCAAGAACCCAGCAGTGATTTAGTCTGGTAGTTTGGGCTTTGGTTTCTTCTAAGGGTTCTGTTATATGAGTTACTGTTTTCTGGAATTTAGACGAAAACAGAGATGTCTTCCTCATGTGGCCCACAGGTCTGTGCTGGCTGTTGGCAGGAAGCTCCCAGGTCTGTCTTTGTGCGATTCTCCATGGGGTTGTGGCTGCTGGAGTGGCCTCTTAGGTTATGGTGGATGTCCTTGACCAGGCAGAGAAATCTGAGGGAGAGAGACAGGATCTGTAGTGTCTTTTGTGGGCTGGACTTGGAAGCCACAGAGTCGTGTCTACTGATCCGATTAGTTCTTGTCTTAGTCCATTTTCTATTGCTATGGCAAAGAAAGCCAAGACTGGGTAATTCATCAAGGAAGCAGCTTGATTTTATCTCATAGTTCTGGAAGTCATAGCAGTGTGTGGGCTGTGTGACAGAGCTGAACCCCCCCCCCCCAAATCTCTAACCAAATTTCCAGAAAACAGAAGCTGAAGGTCTGACAATACAGCTTGGCTCTCTTTAGAGACCCTGGGCCAGAACCGCCTCTCTCGGCCACCATCAAGTTATAGAATAAGACTTTCCAGAGAAGAAACATGGTTTTAAGCTTTGACGTTTACAATCACTTTTTATGTTCGGCCTCTGACAGAAAGGCCTTCTTGCTGTGTTACAGCAGGGCAGCAGCATCAGGTGGTTAGGAACAGCAATGGTCCCAAGGCGGACTCTTACAAACCCACTCTCTGATAGCCCGTCACTATTCGGTTAACCCAGGAATGGACTTATCCATTCAAAAGGGAAGAACCCTCATGACTTTGGAATCTCTTAAAGGTTTCAGTAAAGAGTCCCACCTTTTGCTTTCTCATAACAGGGACCAACTTTGAGCACCCATTTTAGAGAGGAAGGTGACCCTACAACCGCTGTGCCAGCCTGCCCTGTTTGGCTTGGGCGTGAGTATCAGGACACAGGGACTCCAAGGTAGTCATCAGAGATCATCTTTTGACTGACGTGCAGCTCATAAAGTACTGGTTGATTACCTACTACTGGCCCAGTTACTGCTATGATCACGGAGATGAACAGCTTTGCCGTGGGGCTGGCTGTCACAGCACCCCCAAGTTCCTCTTGAATGAATTTGCTCACTGCCCATTGGGACAAGTGCCAAACTATGTGAGGTACAGGGACACGAGAGCCTGGGGGGGGGTGCCTGCTCTTGACCTCATTAATCTACATTGGCCAGTTGGACAGATACTGTGGAAAATACATTTCTGAACCTATCACTCTATCAACATGCATGCCAAAGAGCAGGCATGCATGTGTGTTCATGCTGAACAAATGAGGCCCCTGCTTAAGAGATGAGGAGTCAAGTCCTCTGCTCTTGGAGATAGCTACTAGAGTGTCCATGGTGTCAGGTCCAGCAATTCTGACCCAGCAGGTGCCCAGCGAGACCTAATCAGCTGAAAAGTGGACAGGCACTGGAAAAGTGTTACTTTTTGGAGCTGGGGAGATGCTCAGCCAAGTGCTTGCCGTGAAAGCATGAGGACCCAAGTTTGATCCGCAGCACCTGTGTAGAGAACCAGGGAAAGTAGCGTGTATATGTAATCCTAGTGCTGGGGGACGGAGACAGGAGCCTCCCTGGGCCTTGATGGCCAGCCAGCCTAGCCAAACGGATGAGCTCCGGATTCAGTGAGAGACCCTGTGTTAAAAACAGAGTGGGGAACAATTGGTACCTGAGGTCAACCTTTGGCATCTGTATGCATGGACAAATACTGCACACACACACACATACACACATACAACGATGTGCACATGCATGCATACATCATCCACATACACAGCACAAGAACACAGGTATTGCTTTTATTGTGACAACAGCGATGACAGTGATGATGATTGACAAGAGATGGCCATCACACAGCAAATGTCTAACCACTTCAAAGCTATGATCCATCAGGTCCAAGGTGGGTGGAAGTAAGACCCTTCTTTGCAACTCTTATAGGGCCTTCCTTTCCAAGAATTAACACTGTTTATTGGTTCCTTCTTGGGTCCTTCATAATATGTTCTTACAGCACAGGTGGAGCTGTTCCTCTGTGACAGTCTTAAAACAATTCAGTACCATAGGCTTGATTTCTGCCTAGACTTTTGTACCTCTTGGGTCTGTGGCTAGACTGGCTTATCCTGTGTTTCCTAGTATCTGTATTACTTGGTCATCTGTGGTGTTTTTCCGTCTTAGTTTGCTTCATTGATCAGCCTTATTTAAAATAAAAACAAAAATAGAAATAAAAAAAAATGGGAGTACATTCCCAAACATATCATTCTGTCAACAGAAGCCAACGAGCCAGGTGTCTTTCTTCTTCTGGGGTCCCTAAGGATCTTGGGAGAGCTGGGAGGGTGTGATCACGTGGGGGCACATGCTTGTGGTTGACTGTGCAATCTATTAGGGCTCATTTGCAAGTGTTGATGGAAGTAGGGGTCCTGAAAACGTTCCCCTCGAATGTGGGTCACTTCACGGGGAGGAAGGAGGAAGAGTTTGGCCTTAACTGATAGACTTTAGATCCCGGGCTGGGCCTGTTCATCTGGGGTAGGGAGATCCCTAGAGAGTGGAATAGTGTTTTCAACATTTTTTTCCATCTTTGTGTTGGTTGATGGTAAAAGATTTAGACACACACACACACACACACACACACACACACACACACACACACACACACACACATACACACCACATCATGTGGATTCATTTTTGTATCTTATTTACATTTATTCATTTCCAAGTGGCATCTGGTTTAACACAGGAAGAGAGGGAACCCAATCAGGTAGAACTGTTTAATGTGACTTAGTTAAAATTGGGAGGAGAGACTGGGGGACTGTGCCTTCTTGGGTCCTGGCAGTTTTACTCTTCCAAGTTAAGACTTGGTCAGGGATTTGGAGGGCCAGTTTTAGCTTTCCCACCTGGGGTTCTCTGAGGGAGGGCTCTGCTTGCTGGAGGTCACCCCTTTCTGTATCAGGATGACTAAGTCATCGAGACGCTGTCCTATAAACTCTCTTGAGTTGCTCCTGGGGGAAAGTGTGACCTTGGTCAGGCCAGGGGAATGGATGTCACACGTGGATTCAGCTGTCACTCCTGTGTCTACACATCACCATCTGCAGATTTGGCCACCACAGGAAAGCAAATCACTGGCACTGTAGGCCGCTGAGTTGTCTTCCACATCTATAAATTCATACATACCGAAGAGGAAGCCGGGGAAGGAAAATTTGGAAAGCGTAATGCCTTTGTGAAGCAAGCTATGCTGAGGTTATTTAAAGATATATACGTTTCATGAGGCTTTTTATGGTATTAGAGTGTCCAGGGAGGGAAGGAAGGCTGAAACTGTTGATTATTTCTCTGGTAATCAGTTCCACAGTACAGAGAACAGATAGTTCACAAGTGGACAGTGAATTTGCTACTTGAAGCACAGCTATAAGAGCAAGGCTGTCCACTGCACATGGTTTCTGAGACTTCTTTAAAATAGTTTTTCATTATTAAAAAGTCTCTCTCTCTCTCTCTCTCTCTCTCTCTCTCTCTCTCTCTCTCTCTCTCTCTCTCTCTGTGTGTGTGTGTGTGTGTGTGTGTGTGTGTGTGTGTGTGTGTGTGTGTGTGTGTGGTGTCTGTGTGCCTGTGTGAGTTGATGTGTACCATGTGCATATAGGTGCCCTCAGAAGCCAGAGTGTTTTGGATGCCCCGGAACTGGGCTTATGAGTGGTTGTGAGACACACCTGATGTGGGTGCTGGGAACCAAATCTGGGTTCTCTGCAAGAGCAGTAAATGCTCTTAACTGCTGAGCCAGTACTCTGGCTCCGGAATAAATGTGTTTTTTTTTTTTGTTTTTTGTTTTTGTTTTTGTTTTTTGTTTTTTGGTGTGTATGCATGCAGCTGTGTGTACACAAGTGTACCGGTGTATGTAGAGGCCAGAAGTTGATGTCAGATGTTTTCATCCTACCTATTGAGGCAGGGCCTCTCACTAAGCCAGAGAGCCCCAGGATTCCTCCCGACTCTTCCTCCCCAGCAGGGTTATAAGTGCATACCAACAAGCCTGAGTTTCTTTTTAATTGGGTGCTAGGTATTGACCTCAGGTCCCCACATTTGCATGGCAAACACTTTACTGGCTAAGTCATTGCCCTGACCCCATGAAATATGTACACCCCATTATCCCCAGCAGGATGATGATCAGAGAGGAGAAAGCTCTTGGGTAGCTTTGAATATACGAACCCTTTTTTGTAGAAAGAGGTAGGAAAGTGCAGTGGGAAGAGGGTGGTTCTCTCCCCCCACCCTTGGTGAGTTCTTCCATGACGGGGACTGCTCAGGGACGAGGAAGGACATTACCTAACACCAGGAAAGGACAGACATAGCTGGGTGAAGTGGCCGATGTGCTCCTTTTACAAGGAGGGGCATTTTATGAAGCTTTCTGCTCACTGGGATTTCAAGCACGAGCCACCACGCCTGGTGACCTATAGAAAATTTTATTTGTGTTTCCACGGAGAAGTTGATTGTGGGTAACTGCAACCATGCAAAATAAAACACGGATCAGGATGGGGAGCAGACGCGTGTATGTTGTAGGTTAAACTAAAGGGACAACTGATTTTTAATAGCGATGAAAATGATCCCAAATGTGATGCAGCAAAGCCGCAGTCCCTGATAGTTATGATCAATCATCAACAAGTTACAGACTTAGTAAATTTGTGTCATGTCTGTATGTGCGTGTGTTCTACACGTGTGCACGTGAACGTGCATGTATGTGCCCTTGTGCACTGTCTGCCGTAGTCCCTGGAGGCAGGACGTCTCCTTGAACCTGGGACTAGACGGGCAGTCAGCCCCAGGGAGTGAGTCTGGGGAACCCAGTGTCTGCAGTGTCAGCAGAGACCCCGATGTCGCAGGCTTCCTGCGGCCCAGATCCCACACCGCACTGGCCAAGACACCTTCTCCCTAGGTACATTTCCAAAACGTTGTCACCCTATTGAGCAAGACTTTAGATGAGACAGTTCCCCTGCAGCAACAAGGGGGACAGATTTCAGATGACAAGGAAATCATGAAAAAAACAAAAACAAAAAAAAAAAAACCTTAATTGAAACACATTAAAGTAGGGGAGTTACTGTAGTTTAAGATGTCCCCTCAAAATAAGAAGTCGGGACAACATAACTGATCTTTCACGTGTTCCTTCACGCTAAGTGGAGGGTTAAATGACGGGAGCCTCTGTCTTGCAGGCCTCCCTATCTCACAGGAAGAAGCCTGATGGCTGGGCACAGCCACAGACACCAGGAGCCTCCTGTCTCCACCTCCACCTAAGTCTGGCAAATCCTTTCAGAGTCCCTGGGCCTGATAATATTCTATGTGTGCGGTTTTCAGCGCCCGCAGCCCACTTCAGCTCCCACCCAGCCTGGAATGGACAGGGTGTGGCTGGACGCTTAGCTGTGACTTTAGCCCAAGGTCTTTCCCCGAGAAGGCCAGGGGGCCAGGCCATATTCTCTTGCTAAAAGTCCTGCCTGGCCAACTCAGATGGTGAGAAACAAGAGAGAGAGGAGATCTGGTTTCTTTGTGGACAGCTGCCCGATTCTCATTAAGCTTACTCAGATTTATTTCACATCCTGGATACCTGAGTTGGTGATTATTTTTAAATCATTGAGGGGTCATTTCAGAAATGGAAAAGTACGGCTTCTTGATTTATACAGACCCTTCCTTTCTCTGTTCACGTTCCCGAGTCCTGTGCTCCTGGCCTCTAATTTATTGCTTTTTAAGTACCGTTTAAGTAGCAGGTGTTTAAACACTTTTTAATCGGGGAAACTGCAAAGAATAATCGCTGGCTGGGCAGGCAGCAGACCTCGGCTATTGCCTGCCTGGTAACTGCTCTACACGTGGACCATCCCCTCCTGAAGCAGGGGGGTCGGTGGCTGTGCCCCAGCCACCAGGCTTCTTCCTGTGGGATAGGGAGGCCTGCAAGACAGAGGCTCCCGTCATTTAACCCTCCACTTAGCGTGAAGGAACACGTGAAAGATCAGTTATCTTGTCCCGTCTTCTTATTTTGAGGGGACATCTTAAACTACAGTAACTCCCCTACTTTAACGTGGTTGAATTAAGGTTTTTTTTTTTTTTTTTTTTCATGATTTCCTTGTCGTCTGAAATCTGTCCCCCTTGTTGCTGCAGGGAAACAGTCTCATCTAAAGTCTTGCTCAGTAGGGTGACAACGTTTTGGAAATGTACCTAGGGAGAAGGTGCCTTGGCCAGTGCGGTGTGGGATCTGGGCCCCAGGAAGCCTGCGACATCGGGGTCTCTGCTGACACTGCAGACACTGGGTTCCTCAGACTCACTCTGACGTCATTAGAAGCTGCCTTTTAATGACATGTTCTATTCACAGGTGTACTTTCCTCTAGGTTGGTGGTGACTTGTCCCCTGGTGGTTTACCTCTCCTTGAAAATGAACTCACCGATGTCTCCCAGGCTCCAGGGCTGGCGAAGCAAAGGAGCAATCGAACCCACTGGCTACCCCTCAGTGGCTACATTCCCAGCAAGGAGCCGCTGCCCACCTGCTCCTGGATCTGCACTCTTACATAACACATCCTCTTCTGCCCGTTTCCCGGGGAGCTGTTCCTTCTCCATTGCCTCACACTGCCCCTGTTCTGAAGTCTTCTCTTCTCTGTGACTGGACAGTGATGGCCCAGGCACTTTGTCAGACATAATGAAGTCTAGAACTACCCAGGGAAGGCACCAAGACTTACCAGCTCACGAGGAATATGGTGCTCAGATATCTTCTAACGACGGAGAAACCAGGACTTCAGCTTAATGGGCCCTTAAAGTAGGTGTCTTCGTACCACACGAAAGAGGCCATCTTGGAACCTGTTTGAGGGGAGGTGCTGGCGAGGTGTCCCGGGGTTCTTTTCGATGAGGTTCTGAAGTAGCTGGGGAGGCAGGACGGGCCGTGAACAGGAAGCAATCGTCACACTAGTGGTGTCCCGGCTGTGTTGACACACTTTCATGATTTTCTGCCAATCTCCACGTGGTACCCTGAGCAATACCAGGTGGCTGACATGATCAGTGGGAACCTGCTTTGCAGATGGCTTCCAGGCACCCATCTTTCCCTGGGTCACACGGCTGGGTGATGGGGCTGAAAGCCGAGCAGGCAGTCTTACCTCCAAGTCCACACTTGGGGGAACTACGTCGGACCCCAGTTGCTTCGCAGGATATGACGCAGCACTGTGACTAATAAATGCTAACCTCTTTACTTTGAGATTTGGGACCAAGTTATGCCCAAGACTCAGTTTCTACACCAAAAGTTGAGCACCAGAACCCTGTGCTCAAGCGTGAAGGCGAGAGAGGGAATAGAATGTGAAGGCCAGGCTGGTGGCAGACGCTCTTCTCTCTCCTCTCAGCCCCGTCATGGATGCAGATATGACCGAGTGTGTGTTAGTAGCCGACAGAGTCAACAGCCAGCCACAGCAGGGTCGTTAGAGTTCTGTGCTCTTCACTGTGGTAAAGTGCCAGCACAACAACCCAAGAAAGGGAGGTTTTATTTTGGCTTACAGTACAAAGGTAGTCCACCACGACAGAGAAGTCCTGGCATCAGGAACTCAAGGCTGCTGGTCACAGTCAGGAAGTGGGGAACGGTGAATGCTGCTGCTCAGTCCAGGACTGAAGTCCGTGGATTGGTGTCACCCACAGTTCCGGTGAATCTTCCCACCTCAACTCAATCTAGAAACTTCCTCACAGACACGCCGTTCTGCTTCATCTGTGTTGCCATGATAAACTGCCCTGACAAAGTAACTTCAGGGGAGAAGGGGTTTGACATTCCAGGTAACTGTCCATTTTTTGGGGGGAAAATCAAGGCAGGAATTTGAAGCAACTAGTTGCATACATATTCAAGATCAGAGAGAAAACTAACGCATGCACTCCCAGTACTTAATTGACTTTGTCTACTTGTATATAGCCCAGAGCCCCAAGCCAGGGGATGGCGCCACCCAAAGCAGGCTGGGTTTTCTCACATCCATTAACATTAGTAATGGAGACAAACCTGCTACAGACATGCCACAGACCAAACTGATCTAGACAATCCCCCACTGAAACTGTCTTCTCAGGGGGGTCTAGATTGTGTCAAGCTGACAATTAAAATGAGCCCAGAGACTTACCTTTGGGTGTCTTTAGACTCTATCAAGTGGACAGTCTATGTTAACCATGGCAGAAGTGTATTTAGATCACGAGCATGGTGTGAGTTGAAGCTTTTGGAAGAGGAACAGCCACACAAAGAGACACATGGCTATGATGCCAAGGTGGCTCAGGGAAGCTGAGTGTCTGCGGTGAGTGTGTGTCCTTAGTTGGGTCCCTGTGGCCTCCGGGGCTCCCTGCTACCTTCACACCCCAGCTGCATACCCGCCGTTCCATTACTTCCTTTCTTTTCACTGACTATGACACATTCCCTTTAAAAATAGCTTTTTATTGATTAAAAAAATAGTTCACGTTCACTGTGGGAATTTTAGATAGCATAGGTAAGCAAAAGAGAGAAAGTTAAAAGTTACACACACATTAACCTTTTGTGAGCTCTCGCGTTCTCCAGGTACTGGGTAACTAGATCAATGGCCTTTTATTATTTTATTTGTTAGTGTTTCTCTCAGCAAAGGGCCACTTCACCTTCTTCAACCTGTGGGTATTCCTGATCCCTGCACCCAGCTCCTTTTGGTTGGGCACAGCACGCACCTGTGACATTTAGATGTATGTGGGCTACCTCGTCATTCCTATGTGTCCATGACACTCAGAGGGGACTGTCTCTCTGCTTTGTCCTCCATCACACCCTCAGTAAACTCAGCCATTCATATTATTTCTTGGCTTTATTTGCTTTTTTGAGATAGGGACTCCCTAGGTAGCCCTGGCTGTCCTGGAACTCACTATATAGACCAGGCTGGTCTCGAACTCACAGAGATACACCTGGTTCTGCCTCCTGTGTGCTGGGATTTAAGGTGTGTTCCACCACTGTCTAGCTTCATACTATTTCATATGTTTTCCAAAGCCCTATTGAGGTGTAGGCAGGGTTCTCAAGCCTACTGGGACCATTGCCAATGTCCCTCAAGTGCCTTCTTGCAGTCATATCCGCTTCTGGTTCTCACTCCACTCTGAGCCAGTGGTACTTCTAAAATGCAAACCAGGTCACCTCTGCTGCTACCAAATGACTCCACTGTGTCTCTTGCCTGCAAGATGAGGTACAAAGTCACGTTCTCACCACTACACTCTTCCCAACCCTAACTCCCTCCGTACTCCACAGCTGTTCTGCACTGCTTTCTCTAACCTGTCTCAGTGGTGCTCTTTCCCTAGAAAGCAGACCTGCCCCCACACTTGCTCATCATCAGCACTCCAGGGCAGAATGTCCCTGTCCCCAGGTCCTAGCGTAGATCCCATTCCCACCATTCTCAGTAGATGAGGTTGAGGGTCTCTGCTGTGTTCCCCAAGTCCTTAGGTCTCCCAGCCACCAAACAATAAAATCGATGTCAGCAGCACAGCCTCCTCACCTCCCTTTGCAGGTCTCTGGCTGACTAGGACAGGAGACTCCTGGAATCTTAAACCAAGTAAGACTTTGTCCTCTACGTGCTTATGTGCTTCAAGTGCTGGCCTCTTTTCTCCTCCCATGAATACCCTCTTCTTCATGCAATAGCATCCCCTGTCATCTCAGTTGTCATGGGACTGGGAGTCTCCTTGGAGGATTTTATAAGTGCTAGAATACTGGAAATTAAATGCTGGAAAGATGATGGGATGCAAAACCCAGCCTTGGCCAACTATATTGGTCAGGGTTCTCCAGAAAAACAAACCAATGAGATGAGTGTGTTTTTTTTTTTTTTTGTGTGTGTGTGTGTGTGTGTGTGTGTGTGTGTGTGTGTTTATGTTATGTGAGTGTATTAAAGACCTTATCAAGTCAGCTTACATTAAAATAATAATAACAGTGGTCTCATACTTGGGAGGCCGAGAAACCAGCAGTTCCTTGATCCCGGAGCCAGCCTCAGCAGTTAGAGTAGTCCCATAGTGACAGCCATACCTAGTAGGACCCAAAGCCAGAAATCATTTTGTCCACAAGGTTGGGTACCTCAGCAGTTCCAATCTATAACTGAAAACTTGGAAGTTCTTTAGTCTACAATGGAATCCTGGAAATGCTGGTTCTGCTATCAGGGAAAGAATCATCACCATTATAACCATCACCATCTCCACCATCATCATCATTACCACCACCATCATTGTTATCATCACCATCACCACCACCACCATCATCATCACCATCATCATCATCACCACCACCACCATCACCACCACCACCATCACCACCACCATCATCACCATCACCATCACCACCACCATCATCACCACCACCATCACCACCACCACCATCATCATCACCATCATCATCACCATCATTATCACCATCACTACCATCACCATCAGCAGCAGCGAATCAACTCAGTGGCAAGAGGGGAGGCCAAGTGAGCAAAGGATGAGCCATTTTTCTGCCATATACTTAAAAAAAAAATCTGGGCTGCTTCCAGAAGGTGCTGGCCACATTTAGGGCAGTCTTCCCACGTCAGTCAAGGCAACCAGGACAGTTCTTCAGGTGAGGCTAATGTTGGCAAGTTGACACTGAAACCAACCATAGAACCAACTGCTTAGAGCTGCTTACTTTGAACAGTGTGCTTATGCTGGCAGCCTCACTGTCTGTCAGCAGCTCAGTCTCCTGAAGACTCCAGACCTGGAGGATTTAGTCACTAGGAGATGCCTAAGTCAAGGCACTCATCATGACTGGGAAGTATCTTAGGTAGGTATCACTTACTTGCCCCTGTTTTCTCTTCTTCCATTTGCCAGATAAGAAAAGCCAGGGGGGATCGGGACTTTGTCCTATCTGAAACAGCTCCTGGGGCATAGTAGGGTAAAAAAATTGTGTACTAAAGATTTCATTAATATAGTGGAATAATAATGTGCCCAGAAAAGCAGAATATCTGTGCATTGTAGCTAGAGTTTTCCTGCCTTGCCCACAGTCAGGACAAATCTTTCTCACCCACCAGTCCCACAGCTGCTCAGACCCAACCAAGTAAACACAGAGACTTATATTGCTTTATAAACTGTATGGCCATGGCAGGCTTCTTGCTAACTGTTCTTATAGCTTAAATTAACCCATTTCTATAAATCTATGTTTTGCCACATGGCTCGTGGCTTACCAGCATCTTTTCATGCTGCTTGTCATGGTGGTGGCTGACAGTGACACCTTCTGCCTTCCTGTTCTTTTATTTCTCCTCTCTGTTAGTCCCGCCTATACTTCCTGCCTAGCTACGGCCAATCAGGTATTATTTATTGACCAATCAGAGCAACTTGACATACAGACCATCCCCCAGCACAGCCAAGTTCAGACCATCTCAGACACCTGCACTCAGACCCATTGTCCTAATCATCCTCTATGTGGACCTGCTGGGTAAAGCCATGAGGAACCCAAGAACAGGCTCCCACAGGACATACAGAACATCCCATAGCACTCCCCCCCACACTTTTTTTTTAAAGAAAGGTTTTAACCTTAACAAAGTAAAATTACATATAATTTGGGAATTTGGGCGTAGCTTCTCTTACTACTTCCTGCTGGAGGGGGGCGCTGTATCTTATGGGGACACAAAGAAAATTTTAAGATTATGAAATAGTCCATGAGGCTGTATTGTCTGAGCCAGTTGCCTTGAATCTGATCTAGACATTGGATCATCTGGACCATGGTGTCATTGGAGACCTTTCAGGGGGTCTTGGCTGGTCAAACCTGATGTATCTTAATCTGGAACAAATCCATAGCCTCTGGCTTTCTGTGGGAACAAAGGAGAGTCTCCTTTCCAAAGCAACACATCCTTACATCCAAATTTTGAAGTCAAGGTATCTTTAATATATACATATTGGTTTAACTCAACATCTTTTACGATCAAATGTTTTTCTGCAGTTAAAAATCCCAAAGACAACACAATCCAGATTCTCTGTGTAATATTCATCTTTATGTGACTTATTTCTTATATTACTTTTACTTTCTCTTTAAAGACTTTATTTTTTAAAACTTTCTATTTTTTTATATAACTGTCTATATTCCTTTTCCTCTCTTTTCCAAGCCTATGTACATTTTTACACACATTGTAAAGCATTTAAAGTCTTGTTCCATCTGAATCTGTCTTATTGTGAATCTATTGCTTTAAACTGCAGCATTTGTAAGCTGAAACAGCGCTATGGCTGCTGCCTCCGCCAACCTCAGCTTCCCAACATGGCGGTGGTTGGTTTACCACCAGCTCTGGGAGCTATTATGGGTCTATGCTTTTATCCAAGCAGTGTGTAGCCCAGAAACCTCTTTTTTTTTTGTTTTGTACTGGCAAAGGCTAAATCCACCATGCAGCTTAATATGCCACTTGCAGAGGCCTCATTCCCGCCATACTGCATGTTGAGCCCACAAGTAGCTCAAACAGGCAAGCTGTTGCTCATTTGAGAGAGACAATTAGGAAGCTGTTTTTAGCTCCGTTTTAGAATCTTTTCTCAGGTTTTAGGTGGAAACTTTTGCCCCATGTTGGGTGCCATTTGTAGCTGTAACCAACCGTCTTATTAAATAAGAAACACAGAACCAATGCAAAGAAGAAAGCCAAGAGGTCAGAGCTAAGAGCTAAAACCTTACCCTTCCTTCTGTGGTGGTCCTACCTCTCCAAATCAGAGCTAATTCCTGTGTGTCTGTCTTTTTATAGTGTTTCTGTTCTGCCCTCTCATTGGTTGTAAACCCAACCACATGACTGCCTTGTCACAGCCTGTCTGTATAGAAATCCAGGTTTTCTATTGATTGGTATTGAGATTAAAGGCAGGTGTATCCAATACTGGCTGTATCCCTGAACACACAGAGACTTACCTAGCTCTGCCTACCAAGTGCTGGGATTACAAGCGTACTCCACCACTGCCCTGCTTTCCTATGGCTTGCTAATAGCTCTGACCCCCAGGCAACTTTATTTATTAACATACAAATAACATTTGAATACAAATAAAATATCACCATAGTGCATGATTCACTAACATAATGTTCTTGTTTTGTTTTGGTGTGTGTGTGCATGTGTGCATTTGTGTGTGTGTGTGTGTGTGTGTGTGTGTGTGTGTGTGTGTATGAGAGAGATGCAACCATCTGTAGCTGTGAGGAAAGGATCCATGAATTTATATCTTCCAATAAAATGAGAACAGACCTCCCTTTCCTAGCTAGCTTTATCTGTCAGCTTGACACACCCTGGTGTCACCTGAGAAGTGAGTCCCAGGTAAGAGATTGTCTAAATCAGACTGACAATGTCTGTGGGCAATTGTCTTGGTTGTTAATTGATGAATGAAGCTCAGCCCACTGTGGAATAATTCCCTGGGCAGGTGGTCTGGGATGTAGAAAATCTAGTTAAAGCCAGTAGTGGTAGTTGGTGGCACACACCATTAATTCTAGCTCTTGGGAGGCAATGGAAAATGAATTTCTGAGTTTGAGGCCAGCCTGGTCTACAGAGTGAGTCCCCCAGGGCAGTCAAGGCTACACAGAGAAATCCTGTCCCCACAAACAAAACAAAAACAACAAAAATCTAGTAAGTATGAGCTTCAGAACAAATCAGCAAGCAGCATCCCCTCTGGCTTCTGCTTCAGTTCCTGATTGAGGTCATGGACTGTTACCGGGAAGCCAAACAAAGCCCATTCCTCCTCTAAGCTGCTTTTGGTAGAAATGTTTTTAGCACAGTAACAGAACGCAAAGATGGCCACTCCCCAAACTTCATAAATATCAAGTAAGCTTCTGTGTTGTTCTTTTGCATTTCATTGTTTTTTAATCCCAGTGTGTGCATCGCGTTCATGAGTGCGAGTACAGGTGTGCACATGTAGGTCAGAGGACGACCTAGGGTGTCAGTTCTCAGCTTTCACCTTATTTGAGGCAGGGTCTCTTGTCTGCCGGTGTAGGAGTCTCCTGATTCTCCTCCTATTTCACCATGGAGATGCTGGGGTTACAGATGTGTGCTACCATATTTGGCTTCTTCATGGGTTCCAAACATTCTGAGGCAAGCGATTTGCCCACTGAGCATTTAAAAGATGCACCAGTTTGAAGCATACTTTCTGTTGTCTTGTTTACCTTTTTTAATTGTTATTTCCTAGAAGAGAACAAGCTTTTTTTTAAAATAATTTTTTATTAAAAAATATTTTTTCTTTCATTTTACACACCAACACGTTCCTGCTCCCTCCTCTTCTCCCGCTCCCCCCACGTATCCCTATCCCACCCCCATCCCTTCCTCAAAGAGGCCTCGCTTGGGTAGTCAACACAGGCTGTTATACCATGTTAGGGCTAGACATGGCATAACAGTCTATGGGTTCTTGCAGGTAAAATCCCAAAGGCATGTGTATTAGTCAGGGTTCTCTAGAGGAACAGAACTGATAGAATGAATATATGTCTGGTTTGAAATTATGGGAGTGTGCGGAAAAGCAGTCTGTCTTTTCCAATACTTGAATGTCCAAACACTTACTTCCCAGCATTGCCAAGGCCCTTGCACCCAGAGTTCATTTCCAGAGCTGTGGCGATTTGTCCATTCTTCCCTATGTGTCTGGGATGGAAACTCACAAGTGTACCCTTGTGAATAGACACTCAAGCTGCACGGTCCTGTCCACTTCCACACTTGCCTCCTGACAGGAAAGAGCTTTCTGAGCCCTGACTCAGGGACACACGTTCACGATGCCACGGCTGACTGTTGATCACCGGTTCCCTGAACTCTCAGCGTGGACATTTAGTCTGCAAACAGAAGCAGAGAACGTGTGCTGGCTGGTTCTGTCAGCTTGACACAATCTAGATTCACCCAGGAAGAGACTCTCACAGAGGTGCTGTCTAGATCAGGCTGGCCTGTGGGAATGTCTGGGGGGGGCTACATTAATTGTTAGTTGATGTGGGAAGACCTGTCCACAGTGAGCATCACCATTCCTTAAGCGAGAGATCCTGGACTGTGTGAGTGCAGAGAGGGACTGAGGAAGATAATCATGCATGCTCTCATTTCTTTCTGCTCTTGATTGTGGATGTGTTATGATATGACGAGATGCTCCAAATTCCTATGGCCTTGACCTCCCCACAACAACGGACTATCACTTGGAATTGTGCCCTCTCTTTCCCTAAGTTGCTTTTTCTAGTTTTTTTTTTAAATCAAAGCAACAGAAGGGTGTGTGTGTGTGTGTGTGTGTGTGTGTGTGTGTGTGTGTTAGGTTAGAGGACAAGTTGTGGGAGTTGGTTCTTTCCTTCTGACTATATGGCTTCCTGAAATTGAACTCAAGTTGTCAGGCTTTGTGAGAACGGCCCGGGTCTGTACAGGCATCTTGCTGGCCCCCGTTTTTGAATTTGTAAAAATAAATATCAGCAATGAATAAGAACATAATAATTTGTTCTTACAAAGCTCGTGGAGCCAGGATGGTAGTTGTTAGAGAGTCAGGAGCAGAGCATGCTGGGAGTGTCATGTGTCTTCTCATGTGAAATTGGGATTCCAGACACCGGGGAGTGTGGGACGGAGGCAGAGGGAGGCTGGGACTAGCTCGTAAGTGGGATTTTTGCATTAGGAAGGAGCAGTTGGCCAGTTTTACAGGGACTAGATATGACCGGAAATACTTGGTGCCCTTGAATGGGCCTGAGCTCTTACACTGCATCCCTTTCCAGTCCTATAGAGAAACATTACTGTCTGGGAACAGGGGTGTCTCCCTCTCTATGGTTTTCTTGACTTTTCCTGCTGCTTAGAAAGATGTCACCTTTTCTATTCTCCAGCTAGTTTGGTCATTTCCAATTTCCCTCAGCACTTCTGAAAGCTAACAGTGCTGGATGCTGATGGCTGTGGGGAAAATCAGGAAAGTCTTTACAGTTTCTCTTACGAATTTTTCAGCTGCTAGCATGTTCCTCCGGATGTGTCCCAGGAAATTCTTTGCCATGTGAGATAAGGAAGCATTGTTTTCTGCTTGGCCTGTGAGTTTGACATGTTCAATTTTACCCAGACCTTGGCCAGCTGAATTCAAAACAAGAGCCCAAGCTTCCTGGAAACATCTGGTTCTCCCTTGCCATCTGGCGTGGGCTTGGTAACGATCAACTGTTATTTTGTGCCATTTTATTAACCTTTATTCTACATTATTCATCCATCTTGGAGAGAAGGCTTGAGTCTTATCAGAATCTCTAATTTTTTTTCTGATCCCTGGCCTTTTAATAACAGTGTGTCTAACTCAGTTTTGTTCTAAGGAAATGGCAAGCATGTTTCATATCTAAGTCTCCAGGCAGGATCATTTGATACAGAAAGTGTTTATCCAATACATGTTTTGTGAGGAAACATATCAGTGTTTTATTAATGTAAATTATGTAGGCTTTCCAACTGCTGATAGGAATGCAAATCTGTGCAATTACTTTGGAAGAATCTGCTGAACCTAACGGTCCACAAACTCTGTCTCCTAGTGATTCCACTCCCGGGGTGTGCCAAGCAGGAATGCATACCCACAGCCACAAAAACAACAAGTTCAGCAGAGCTCACAGTAGCATTGACTCTGATAGCTCCAAGTGGGAGAGTGCTCAGATTCCACAGAGTGCAATACTGTCCAGTGGAAGCAGAGGCAATCCACCACCACATGCAATGACAGAACCAAAGCTCTTCAGCGTCCCGCTGGGAAAACGCTGGACACAAGACACACACTTGCACATGATTCCAGCTGTATATGTTCATGGACTGAGAGGCCAGGCTAATGGCAACTCCTGGGAAGAGTCAGTGATGGGGAAGCATGGGGAAAATCTCTCAGGTGAAGGTCATGTCCATCTCTTTACCTGGGTGCTGGGTCCTCAGATGCATCTACTAGTAAAAGTAGTGAGAAGATTCTCCACTGTGTACATACTTCATTTAATTGGCTTTTTTTTTGTCCTGAAAAATTAAGGAAATAAATAAAACATCAGAATTAACCCTGAACATATCAATAAAAGCAAATGAGATAAATTTATCCATAAAAGGACATCACTTTTGTAAGAGAAAACAGAATAACTCATTGGTACAGCACAGGCCTAGCAGGTACAGGGCCCTGGGTTTGGTTGCCAGCACCACAGAACACAGCAAAGTAGTCAAGAGTACTCTGCAACTGTGTCTGCGCCAGACACAGCTATCATCTCTTAGTGGCTTTGTACCAACATTAAAAACAATAAGAAATTTCATGTCCCGAATTACATTCTACCCCCTACTCGGGAGCAAAGCACCCTTTTCCTCTCTGAAAGCATCTCTCTCCCAGGAGCACACTGAGCGTGGTTCAGCCTCTCTCCTCCACGGAGTCTCCTGAGCTGGCCCTGCCCTCGGTCGGCTGCTGCCTTGATCTCCGCTCCCGGCATGGCGGCTTTCTTCTCACATTACGGTCAACTATGGCTGCTCCTCATCTCCTTGCAATGTGCCTGGACATTCTGTTTGGGTTCAGACATGTTTTCCGGTTCAGTTCTTGTGGAAGAGTGAGCTCCTGGGGTGCCCCAGCCATTCCTCCTTTGCGTTTGTGTCTCTGGAATCTAGAACCCTGCTCTTGATGGATGTTTGGGAAACAGGCCCTGTGGGCTGACTTTGAATGGTGTTTCTGAGGGCCTGTGCTGTGAATGTCACTCTGTGGAAGCCCATCCTACCTTGAGAAGCATCTCTCTGGCACAGGCTCAGGGCCCAAACATACCCCTCTGCCTGAACACCACGAACTATAGAGCATTTTGGAGTTTATTTTCTGTTCATATATTTCAAAATTGTTTCATCTGACTAACCAAAGTTACACAGTCGCACAGACTGTACCATTTCACCGGCCACACGGGGACAGCTTTTCTGCCATCAGACCCAGGGGGTGGATTTGAGTCATGGCTTGTGCCCATGATGTATTCCTTACAAGACAGGAGAAAGCTGGCTTTCTGTTTTTAACCATCATACTCCCAGTTACTTGTGGCAAGAGTAACATGTTCTCAACTTCAGCTCAAATGAAGCCATTTCCCTTTTCCCCCTGATTCCGAGCTTCCTTTTTCTCCTGGAAGCTGGATTTTCTGAACATTCCCATTTAGCAGCCCAAGTGCGCTATGTATTTGGCACTTAACCCCAAGATCATGGAGTTCTCTGAAAAACGCGTAGGACCGAGTGGTTTTTTGATGTCAGGTAGTTTCCCCCCCCAGTCTTAAAGTGCCCCAGGGTTTGACAGGCTTCACTGTGACTGTCAGAAAGTTCGGAGTTCACACTTGGCAGGATCATGCTTCATCCAGGAGAAGGAATTTTCCAGATGGTTTGGAAGGCTGAAGGGCAATATTTGGGAGACCAGGAAAAATTGTCAGCACATAATTGATTGGAAATGCCTGTTCAGTCCTTTTCAAAATTCCCTTTGCTTTCACCTAGCTGTCTTCTGTGAACCCTTCTGCTTCTACTCCTGGGGTTCACCTTCCCCCTGCATCTTTTAGAGGTAACTTGAAGCACTGCCCGGGGCGGTTTTCCTAAGAGATTTGTTTATTAGCTAGACTCACCCAATGGCCACTTTCCTAGGTCTAAAATGCTCACACACTTGTCCTTTCATATGGCTTAACCTAAATGTTGGTTCTTGGAGTTGTATTAATGGATTCATCAAAAATTTGTTCAATCCTTTTTATATGTTCAACACAGCAGGGCCCTGAGGATACAACAGGGCACAAGATGCAGCCTTTGCCCTCCGGGGGGGTCTCACAGCAAGCAGGTGTGGAAACAGGCTGTTACAGACCTGTGCAGAAGCAGTTGCTACAGCAGGACATGGCAGCCTACCAGGGCACTTAAGCCATCATTGGGGCTGCATAGGGAAGCAGTGGTCCTGGCAGAGGTGGAGGGGCAGCGGCTGGAGAAAGCTGTGGGAGCTTTTAGGATAACTTTCCTGTCTATAACGCCCCCAGGTCTGGAGGTCCTTTTGAGCAGAACCTGCTTAAGTGGGGGTGCAAATAGAGACCATGTGGGGTTCTGGGGAACCCCAAGGGTAGAAGATGGGTGGGTGTCACATACCATGCTGCAGTCTGGGAGACGACCCCAGCAGTAATAGGAAGGGGGCTTTTGAACCTGGAAGTAACTAACAGCCCTCGGTGTGCAGCTGGCGGGATTAGACGAGGGGCAGATTGTACCAGAGAAGGTTGGGCGTTGAAAGCCCAGGCTCACGGTTTCCTTTCCTGCTGATGTTTTTCCTGTTCTTAAGTGGCCTGCTGTATCAGATTTTGGTATGAAAGCAGTAACAGAGAAGATTGTGTCCATGGGAAAGTCCTAGGAGAGAATCGTTTCAGGGAAGTTGCTGGTGAGATTGGTAATGAAATGATCTCCGAACGTCAAGCGGCTCCGACCAGCAGTCCTACAGAGGATGAAACAGAAGAGCAGCCTGGCCCAGCAGGAGGAGGACCTCAGGTGGCCCGTGTAGCTGCCTAGGCCAGTGAGGGTGCCCAGGCAGCTGTGGAGTGGCATGTCCAACCACCAGCTCTGCAAACCATACACCTTCTAAGCGTGGCAAAGATGGCCTTGGGACCAGAGGCCAAACAAAAACACCTAGAGGCCAGCCAGTAGCCAAGGCAGTGCCTTCCTGCTTTCCCACCACCCGAGGGTCCAGAAATGGAAAAGGGACAACGGGACTGGAAAGACATATGGCAGAGCCTCTCATTTTGGAAGATGCTCCTGGCTTTCAGAGGAGATGGCCCTGGCAGAGAGGACCTGTTTAAACACAGCCTGCTTTCTGCTTTGGCTCATAATCTAATATTAACTCCATCCGTGTCTCTAAAGCATTATCTGACCCCATACTGTGCCCGGGCTGCCTCCCCACACCCCTCGCTATTTTTCCAAGCTGCTCTAAATTTTCCAGGTTGTTGGAAGCGCTGGTGATTGGGTGGCCTTCGAGAACATCTTACATTAAAGCCAGTCACCCTGAGTTATGGTTTTTCCATCAGCTAAACCTTTTGCACCAAATTGCCCACGGCTGAAACTATTTTCTGATAGATAAATATTTTCAAAGTTGCTCTGTCAAGCCCAGTTTAGAAATGTCAGATTTGTAATGGCTGCTCCCATCCGTGGCTTTCCCTCTTAGGCACGCACTTTTTTTTTCCCTTCCCTTCAGAACAACAAGTCAGTGGGTGGGTGGTGGAGAGCCACACAGTGAGGTGGTGGGAGAGACGCACTTAGCCATCTTTGGCGAGAGTTCACCACCATGTAGAGAATTCTCTCGTATGCTTTTAATTTTACATTTTTCCCCCTACCCTCCTCCTCAAGTCCTGCCCACATCACATCTCTGGACGTGATATGAAGGGAACCCAGTAGTGAGCTTATGCTTACATTCTGCCCAGGGACTCTGTGAAGATCCATGACATCATTTTGGTGAACGCCAGGAAGCTCCCATCTGAGAAACTTAAAGAAGGGATAGGGAACCGTTTTCTAGCCAGAACGATACACTTGATTATTATCTAAACACCAGCTAAAGCTTCACACATAGGGAAATGGAGTTACCTGGGCAGCATCTCGGTGAATTTTTCATTTGTTACTTTCTTCGTCTCCTCCCCCTGGTACCACAGCTGCTGGGGAGTTTATGTGTGTAACACACAGGAACTGCTGGGAATTAACTTAGGACCTCATGTGCAATAGGGAAGTGCTCCACCACGGAGCCATATTCCCAACCCCAAATCTATACTTGGTTCTTGTTGTTGTGTTTGTGACAGGGTCTTGCCCGGTAGCCCTGGCTGGGCTCGAACTCTCAGTGATCCTCCTGCCTCAGCCTCTCAAGTGTGAGCCACTGTGTCTGGTTCGGTTTACATTTAACCAGCACACAATTGTTCATATTTGTGAACAAGTACAGTGGTGCTTTGATATGCCACCTCATATGTAAAGAGCAAAACAGGGTAATTAGCATACACATCACCTCAAACATGGGAATTTTCCAGTGATTTTCAAAGAGGAATACTGTAGTATCATTACCACAGTCACCCCGCTATGCTCTGGGGTGTCCTTCTGCCCTGTGACTGTCACTTTTGTGCTCACTGACCAGTCTCTCTCCCCTACCCCTTCCAGGCCACCTTTAGGAATCCTCTGTACTGCTATGAGATTGGCGCTTTTAGATTCCACATGAAAGTGAGAACACGCAGTCTCTGCCTTCCTGTCTTTGTCTTGTTTCACTTGGCATGACATCTTCCATGTTCACCCATGTGGACATGGTCAGCACGACTCCATCTTTGTGGTGGAATATGCATGCACCTGCCGTTCATCAGTGGGTGGACGGCTGACTGATCCCGTGCCTTGGCTACGGTGACTAGTGCCGCAGAAAGCCTGGGGGAGCAGCTATCTCTTCGACGCATTAGTTTCAAGTTCTTTAGATAAATGCCTGGCAGCATCAAGTGGTAGTTCTATTTTTTTTAACCTTTCTAGGAGCACCCCCCCACCCCACCCCCCGCCGCCAAGTTGTTTTCCACAACAGCTACTTTAACTGACATCCACCAACAGTGTACAAAGGTTTCCCTTTCTCTGAACACTCACCGATGCTCATTAGTTCTGAAGTCCTCCGTAGCGGCCATTCTAACCACCGTGCGGTGAGGCAGCTTTCTTCCCTGCTCACTACCATCATCCAGCTCTGGAAACAGCTAGTGCATAGATCCTCCAAGAGAGAATAATCACAGGATCGACCAGCTCTGTGAGGAGTCCAGGAGAGGGCTTTGTGTACCTGGGGGGGGGGGGTTGATGTTACATTTATCTTTCCCAGACTGACATGCTGAAGTCCCAATCACCAGTGTGGCCATATTTGGAGATGGGTCTCTAAGAAAGCTATCTCTCACCAGACACCTCAATGCCCGACTCTACAAACTGCCCCCAGCCTACACTTCCATGGAGATGGCAACTCAGAGCTACGAGAGCCCTCACCAGGAACTTCCACTTCTGGGGACAGCACTACCGAACAGTATTAACCTCTTATGAGCATAATGAAGTCAGAGGTGGAGAGATGGCTCAGTGGTTAAGCTCACTTGCTGTTCTTGCAGAGGATCTGGTTTCGGTTCCCAGCGCTCTCACGGCAGTTCATGACTGTCTCTAACTCCAGTTCCAGGGGATCAGGCTCCATCTTCTGGCCTCTGCAGGTACTGCATGCAGGTTCTACACTTACATGCTGCAAAAACACTCGTACACATGAAATAAGAATGAATAAATCTGGTTTTTTGTTTGTTTGTTTTTCGAGACAGGGTTTCTTGGTATAGCTTTTTGCCTTCATTGGAACTTACTCTGTAACCCAGGCTGGCCTCAAACTCACAGAGATCCACCTGCCTCTGCCTCCTGAGTGCTGCACCACTGCCCTGCAAGAATAAACAAATCCTAAAGAAAAAGTAGGAGATGAGGGTCTAGCTGCTGGCAGGGCCTGTCCCTTCAGGGAACTACTGATGGCACACATCATCTGGAAGTCTGGGGTCCTAGCACACTCTCAAGTCACACCAGCTTTCCACACCTCTTTTCTCCCCTTGGTCCCCAGTTTTCCACCTCAGAGCAGGGCTTTAAAGCCGTCTTTGAGCAGGGCTCAGGTTCCAGCTTGGGGACGGGGCAGTCAGAGTTCACGGCATGATAATCTGTGCAATCATTTCACATCCAGAATGTTTCCACAGTTGCTTTCTTTCATGGAAAAGACTGATTGACCTTAAGCACAGAGCAGAGAACCGAAGAAAGCCATTTTAAAACACAGCCACATTGCCCTCCTGGGGTCTTCGAGCCTCACTTGGCCTATGTATGGGGAGGATTTCCTGAGTAATGCCCTGGGCTCTGTAAAGCTGGTAAATAAGTGACGTGTTATGGAGCGTGAAATGACTGAAGGGGGGACCAGAGGCCCGGGGCTCAGAGGGAAGACAGAGGAGGGGTGTGGTGGCTAGTTTTAATCATCAGCTTGGCACCATCGGAAATCACCGGGGAAAGTCTCAGTGAGGGTTGTCTAGATCGGGCTGCCCGTCCATGGAGAGTGTCTTGATGATACTCACTGAGTTGGAAGACTTCTCCACTGTGGGTGGCACCATTCCTCGGGCAAAGGTCACCTGGAGTGTGTGAAGGTGGAAGACGGTGAGCTGAATACAAGTGGTCGTGCATTTGTTCATGGCTCTCCGTTCCTGGCTGCGGGTCAGGGCATGTTAGTGTGACTGCGGGTTAGCGTGACTGCGGGTCAGTGTGACTGCAGGTCAGTGTGACTGACTGTGGGTTAGTGTGACTGCGGGTCAGTGTGACTGACTGCGGGTCAGTGTGACTGAGGGTCAGTGTGACTGACTGCGGGTTAGTGTGACTGCAGGTTAGTGTGACTGCGGGTCAGTGTGACTGACTGTGGGTTAGTGTGACTGACTGCGGGTCAGTGTGACTGACTGCGGGTCAGTGTGACTGACTGTGGGTTAGTGTGACTGTGGGTTAGTGTGACTGCGGGTCAGTGTGACTGACTGTGGGTTAGTGTGACTGTGGGTTAGTGTGACTGCAGATCAGTGTGACTGACTGTGGGTTAGTGTGACTGTGGGTTAGTGTGACTGCGGGTCAGTGTGACTGACTGCGGGTCAGTGTGACTGAGGGTCAGTGTGACTGACTGCGGGTTAGTGTGACTGCAGGTTAGTGTGACTGCGGGTCAGTGTGACTGACTGTGGGTTAGTGTGACTGCGGGTTAGTGTGACTGCAGGTCAGTGTGACTGACTGTGGGTTAGTGTGACTGCGGGTCAGTGTGACTGACTGTGGGTTAGTGTGACTGTGGGTTAGTGTGACTGACTACGGGTCAGTGTGACTGCGGGTCAGTGTGACTGACTGTGGGTTAGTGTGACTGTGGGTTAGTGTGACTGTGGGTCAGTGTGACTGACTGCGGGTCAGTGTGACTGCGGGTCAGTGTGACTGCGGGTTAGTGTGACTGACTGCAGGTTAGTGTGACTGCGGGTCAGTGTGACTGACTGTGGGTTAGTGTGACTGACTGTGGGTTAGTGTGACTGTGGGTCAGTGTGACTGACTACGGGTCAGTGTGACTGCGGGTTAGTGTGACTGACTACGGGTTAATGTGACTAACTATGGGTTAATGTGACTAGCTATGGGTGTAGTGTGACTAACTACTTCAACATCTTCCTGCCTGACTTCCCCATAGTAATGAGAATGCTACATAAATCCTTTCTCCCTTAATTTGGCTTTGCCGGGGTTGATTATCACAGCCACAGCAATAATAAGACAAAGGGATTGGCAGCGTTCAGTTAGAAGTCCGTGGTGTTGGCTTTTTACTTAGCTGGAGAGCTATTGGCACCTTGTAGCACCTCTCAAAGCAAAACCCAACCCTGCTGTCCCCAGAGAATTCTAACTCTCCACTCCATGGTCAGAACAAGGAGAAGAATCCTATTCCTGAGGGGTACTGCTGGGGGGCGGGGCGAATGCTCAGAGACACGTGGGTGGAACTGTGCCACCAGCCACACAGCCACTGGTTTCTACAGTGCCCAAGAACCAAGGCTTTTTGTGGAAATCAGCGGACAGGACAAGGCTGTGTCTGGTGTCCTCTGTCACTCATCGTCCTTACTGATTTGAGACAGTCTCTCACAGTGTGGGAGTTTGAATGTCATTGGACCCCATAATCTCATAGGGAGTGGCACTATCAGGAGGTGTGGCCTTGTTGGAGGAAGTGTGTCACTGCGGGGGTGGACCTTGAGGTTTCCTATGCTCAGGTAGGAAATCCATATAATCAACTTCCTGTTGCCTGCAAGTGTAGGACTCTCAGCTGTTCCTCCAGCACCATGTCTGCCTGCACGCCGCCATGCTCCCCTCCATGATGATAATGGACTGAACCTCTGAAACTGTAAGCAAGTCACCTCAATTAAGAGTTGCCATGGTCACCATGTCTCTTCATAGCAACAGAAACCTTAACTAAGACACATGGATCTGGAAGCCTGCTTTGGCAAGGCTGGCCGGCCAGGGAGCTCTGCCATGGCTCTGCACCCCAGTGGTAGGGTTAGAGATTTGCACAGCCATGCCTAGCTTATGTGGGTGCTGGGGATTCAAATTTAGGTCCTCTCATTTACACAGCAAGTACTTTAGCCGCAGGGCCAGCTCGGCAGCGCGGCAGGAGGGTTCTCATGAAATGACTAAGTAGAATTGAAATCGTTAGAGTGAGTCCAGGTCCAATATGACTGACGTTCTTAAGAGATGAGCACATATGGACACAGCCAAATGGAGAGAGCGCCAGAAGAGGTACGGGAGGAAGGTGGATACCCACCAGCCAATGAGAGGGGCCTGGGCTACATGACACCAGCACCCCAAGAGGAAGCCAGCCCGGCTGAGACCTCCATCAGGACCTACAGCCTCCAGAACAGGAGACAACATTGTGTTGTGTTAGTTCCTGGTCACGACACTCGCTACAGCAGCTGCAGCAGACCAACACGCTCCCTCAGCCGGTGCTGAGGTAAAACCACAGTGTTTCTGGTCAGCTCACTCCCGGGCAGCACACGCAACGGGCATCTCAACTGGCATAGAGAATGAACGGGAGTTCCCTTCACTCATGCCGGATGTGGGATCCAGGCAGCGCTCTCTCTCTCGCTTTAAGAAGACTGTTTCCTCCCCAGGAAGTGGGAAATCGCCCGAGACCTGGCTCCAAACAAGATTTCTCGTTTTGTCTGTGGCAGTTGCTGAGCTTGCCCCCGCTGGCTGATGGGATTTATTTCCCTTCAACGAGGGTGTTTCTCTCCACTGACTCAGTCCTTCCCCCTTTAGCCTCCTCTCTCTCCCTCTGTAGCTTGTTAGGTTCTTGTTAAACAAACAAAACGCACGCCTAGAGTTGGATTTAGAATTTTATACTGCTGACAAAAATAGCCGCACCGTGAACAGAGCAGTGACCACAGGAAGTGATTCACGTCCGCCAGCCAGCTTCTCTTACCTATAACCCCAGAGAAGTGGAAACAGGAGATGCTATACTTAGGAGTCACGGTACAGGACAAAGGAGGACCTCATGGTCACCTAGGGCAGAGTGCCTTGTGGTGGGCCTGGCACTGGGTTTCAGGGACGATTTCTACCAATAGCTGACCCCAGTGAAGAGCCTTCTCCAATTGCCACTGAGGCCGTTACACACATAGATTCTGGGTTAGGACTGGTTAAAATAGACTTTAACTTCAGTATCGACACCCCCCCCCCCATTTTTGGAGGCGCTAATGGGACTGTTGGTGGCAGCAGTGTGTGATGCCGCTGGTACCTCTGAGCTGCTTCAATCCGTTCCGATGGACGCTTCACACTGGTCCAGCTCATTTTACCTGCTCTTGGTTGTAGACTCTACTACGTACCCAGAGGAAGGTGGTGACATTGCAATCTGGTGTGTTAGTGCCTGTCTTATCTGTCAGGGGCTTGTTCACACTATGTAGGTCCAGAGAGTCTTCAGTAGCCTTCACTGTTTGATGTCTGGGAAATGGAACAACGTTCAAAGTTCATGCCTGCTGATTCTGAACTCCTTGTCCTACCCCCACTCCCACTGAGAATCAAGACAGGGAAAGAGGACTTCACTCAAGGCATTAAAATTAGACAATGGGTCTCCTTCATGGTCAGCTGCAGTCCATGGATGCTTCCAGGGCTCCTCTTAAATTTGACTTTCTTGTCCTTAGCATAGAGTATGTTGGTTATTTGTCTTGTTGCTATGACAAAATAACCAACAAAAGCAATATAAGTAGCCAGGTGGTGGTGGTACGAGCCTTTAATCCCAGCACTCGGGAGGCAGAGGCAGGTGGAGCCAGCCCGGTCTACAGAGCGAGTTCCAGGATACACTCCAAAAGCTACACAGAGAAACCCTGTCTCGAAAAACAGCAATATAAGGAAGGAAGGAAGGAAGAAAGGAAGGAAGGAAGGAAGGAAGGAAGGAAGGAAGGAAGGAAGGAAGGAAGGAAGGAAGGGAGGATGGAAGGGAAGGAGAAAGAAAGGAAGAAAGGGAGGGAGGGAGGGTGGAAGGGTGGGAGGGAGGGAGGGAGGAAGGAAGGAAGGAAGGAAGGAAGGAAGGAAGGAAGGAAGGAAGGAAGGGTTTATTTTCGCTTACAGTTTGAGGGTAAGGTGTGTCTTGGCTTTAGGACTGTGAAGTATCTGGTCACCTTCATCTGCACTGGGGAGGCAGGGAGAGACAAAGTCTAACACCCAGCTTGCTTTTTCCTTTCCATCCAGCCCAGGACCCCAGCCTGTGGAACGGTACCACCCGCAGTTAAGACATGCCTTTCTGATTCAATTATATACTGAATCTAGATGATCCTGCATAGGCTTGTCCAGAGGTTAGCCTAGTCTAGATAGTCCTCACACACATGGCCAGGGGCTGGCCTCCTGGGTAGATCCTGTAAGCTGACAGTCATCATTCACCATCACAAAGGGCATCTGACTGTGCTGGTGAATCATTAAACTTTAAATGAGGAAAAAACTGGAAGACAATTTAAAAAATTGCCATAGGAAGAATTTGGGACACATTGGAACAGTGGATCAAAAATAAACGAATTAGACGAGTGTGTCAATTGCTGTTCTTCTCGTTGCTAAGACAAAATACCTGGTGAGAAGCAGCTCGAGGAAGAAATCTGGGCTCTGGTTTTGAAGTGAGGCACCGTCCTTCGTGTTGGAGAAGCCACAGAGGCAGGAGTGTGATGTGGCTGGTCATATTGCATCTGCATTCAGGAAGTAGGGGGTGTGGATGCTGGTGCTCATGTGTTCTTCTTTCTCTCTTCTCACTTATTCCTGGAGTCTAGCCCATGAGACATCCACATTCAGAGTGGGTCTTTCCGGAAACACTCTCGCAGACACACCCAGAAGTGCATCTCCTAGGAAATTTCAAATCCAGTCAAGCTGACAAAGACGTTTAACCACAAGTAACAGAATCACAATAATTATCAAGAAAAGTTTTGTCAAAGGCCCGTCAAGGGAAAAATGTAAATTGTTTAAAGCTTCTTAAACTCACGGAACATACAGCACAAGACTGAAACATGATCTAAATAGGAACTCTGTGTGGTGACCATGTGTCGGCCATCAACTGTAGCAAATGTCCTCTCTGATGGGAGACGTAGATGGTGGTGGTGGCTGTGCATGAGGGGACTGGAGAAGAGTTCATGGGAACTCTGGACTGTCCTGTGAGTCCAACACAGTTGCTCTAAAAACATTTAAAAGTTATAGTGAATTAAACAATAAGATGCAGACTCCTACGCTTAAAAAAGTTGCTAAAGGTGTTTTGGAAAAATCATTTGAAAACGTTCAAGGACCAACGAAAGGGGTTGTTTTTATTCCATAGACAAAGCCCTGGGGTGGTGGCGTTCTACGTTCTGGGTAGTGAAGATCTTGGGAAATGAGACAAAAAATAAAAATGGAGGGGACGCGGGGCCAAGAGTGGGAGAAGTGGGTAGCGGGACAACCCTCCAGGGATGAGGGAAGTGAAGGGAAGTGTCACCAGGAAAGCAGGGCTCCAGAGCAGTTCGCCAACAGTCCAGGATGGTCAGAGGGATAGACACGTCTTTTGTTTCAGGCCTTTCCCCTAGCCTAACCTGGGTGCCCTCATCACATTACATTTAGGACTCCAATTTGAAAACCAGATGGACACCCCTCCCCCCAACACACATAACACTTGGGAATTTTCAATAGCTTTTATCCTTGTGTGAAAGGCACCTTTGAAACAGAAAAGCTCAGGCAGCTTGGGAGATAGGTGTCCTCAGACGGGTCAAGAACACCCTAAGGCTAGAATGGAAACAACAGGCCCGGTGAAGGCACTTTGGACTACAGGCTCCCAGTGCAGTAAGCCACAAGATCTTGATGGGTTGGTGTCAGGGGGAGCATACGAACTCCAAAGAACTCCAGGAACCCTCACACAGCTGGGACCAGTGCCCCCGAATGAGCATCCAGGAGGGATTTTCTGTGCGCCCTTCCCTCACTGGGGACCTTAATAGGAGGGTCCTTTCCATCTCCATGGTGATGCACCCAGGAAGGGAGCTGGTGGGGTCAGCTAGAAACCGGCCCCAGGCACCTGTCAGGAGCCCTGCCAGGCAGCCCTCAGTGAACCTGCTGGTGTGCGCTCTTACAGAGTAGTCTGTTGTGGGTTTTTTCTCCTCTGTTTTATTCTACATACACAAGCATTTTTTTTTTAATGAATGAAATAGCAATATGGTCAGAACCCATTATCCACCAGAAGATGCAAATAAAATGTTATGTTCTGCACAAAATGTATTCCCTATGTTTACGCGTCACACGCTTGCTGTGTTTGTGCCACTTAGGAAGTGTGAATGGGTGATGAATGGAAACAGCTCAATGGTTGCACTATGGCTGTATCCAGGGATGGCAGTCGAAAGTCGCATTTTTCTTTGGTAGTTTATACCTTTCTCAATTATTGACTTTTTCTGAATTAAAAAAAATTAAAGGTTTTAGGTTGAGAGGGAAGCTCAAGGGCTCTGTTCTTTTCTAATGACAGAATCATCGGTTATCAGTGTTGGAGGATCCTGGGCGATTACAGCATGTTACCTTCGTACCCCACCAGTCTCTGTTTGCTATCTCATAGTCCAGAATAAAGAACTGGACAGAGACGTGTGGTGGTCATGGAAGAGAAGAGTCAGTTTTTAAAGAATCAATACACTTCCAAGGAGGAAACGGGCTGGAGCGGCGAGTGATGTTTGAAGCTGCATGGCACTGTGAGGATGGGGCATTTGAACTGTGTGGCCTTCTCCAGCACGTTCTGTTAGGTCCACCTTGGGGTGTTAAGGTTTCCAGTCTTCCCCTCTACTAACTGATTTCTTTCATATGTTGATTTCGCAGCCTTTGCCTCAGTCTTCCAGATCCAACTCTCTGCCCTCCCGATTCCCCTGCCTCAGAGCCAGCCCATCACTGAGGCTCTTGGATATGGGACTCTGCTTTTGGGAAAAGCTTGGAAGGTCAGCTCACTCTCTGCATCTGTGACAACCAGGGACACTCCGTGAATACACATCATCAGTGTTTGTACATACGTTCGTGCGTGTGTGTGTGTGTGTGTGTGTGTGTGTGTGTGTGTGTGTGTGTGTGCATGTGCACCTTGTGTGTGGGTATCTGAGGCCTGGAGAGGAAGTTGGATTCCCTGGTGCTGGAGTTTCAGGCAGTTGTGAGTTGCCTGCTGTGGATGCTAAGAAACAGACCCCGGCTCTCTGGAGAAGCAGCAAGTGCTCTTACCTGCTGAGCCACCTCTCCCGAGTCCTGAGGCTGGGAGTCCTGACCATCCTGGCGACTCCAAAGGGAACACAGTCCAACAAGATGGAGTGCAAGCTTGATGTCGTCCTCTCACACCGCTGCCCTTCTGGCTGGCGTCAGACCTCATTCCCACGGTGACTCTTAACAGGTGAGAGCTGAGGTGCCGAGTTCCCCACTGCGGGACTCTCCTGAGAACCTGACATGTGTGTCACAGGCTCTAATGACTGGTTCTCCACTGCCTGACTGGGAAGTGAGCTCTGAGAGAGGCATTGCTGTGGAGTTGAGACTGGACAACTGTAACAAAATAGAAGTTGGCCACAGCAGCACACAGCACATGCCCCGTAAGACGCTGTCGTATGTGAGGTCAGCCATGGACTCAACTGTCCTTTTACGAGTGCAGCTGCAGGTCAGTGGTGATGATGACAGTGTTAGAGGGGTGTGGGACAGCTGGGTAGAGCTCAGGACCGAGAGAAGTAATGGCTATAAAGAAGGGTTGAAGCAGGGCTCTGGAGAGGGAGGCGAAGGTCACTAATGAGCTCCTGGTGGACATGGGTGGCTGTGGTCACGAGACCCTTCCTCAGACGGGATTCTTGGCCTGCAGCAGCTGCCTTCAGTGTCTCCCGAGGGGTCACTGGAGTCAGGTGAGGCATCCACATAGCACCCAATTCCACATTTGCAGGGCTCCTGCCTCACACACAGCTCTGGCAACTGGCCTGGGATGGGGAACAAAGCCACACCACTACTCATGGAGCTTCAACTCACCATGCCCGGCACAGGTCAGAGCCTGTGGGCTTTCTTCTGCTTCTTTGCCAGCAAAACAAATGTGACAATAGACTTTATGCGACAGTGTCCCTGGGTTGGCACCCGAGCCTCCCCAGGCACGGTGCTTGGAAGGCTGTGGGTCATGTTTTTGTTTTGTTTTGCTCTTGGTTTCGAGGTGGCATCTTCCATGTTGCCCAAGCTGCTCGAGTGATTCCCCCTCACCTCAGATTTCCACGTGGCTGGGATGAGAGGTGCGTGCAGCCACATCTAGCTCCTGTCACAGTTACCAGGGGCACAAAGCTGACAGTTCAGAGGCATGTACAAGGCTTGCACCAGAGTTAAATTTGTTGTCACAGAGGCCTGCTTTCTATAGGACAAAATGGTAAGTGTCACACGATGTGGACACACAGTGTGACCCCGACCAGTGTGCACACCTGTATGACTGTCCTGTTGTGCTCAATTTCACTGGCTGAGTTGGCGTCTTCGGAATGGCCATCATGGATGTCCCACTGTTCTTCGCTGTGTTTCCAAGGGCACAAGATGCTACTTTAAGAGACCTTTGTCCGGGGCTTTTGCTGTCCTTACCACACTTTCTACTAGGGTCCTGGCAAGGTGATGGCCTCGCCCCAAATCAAATTAGGAAATCATCTATAGGCTTTGCCTTGGCTTGAGCCAAAACATTGCTGTCGCCCCCCCCCCCAACATCTCTGTGTGTTCCTCCTTGTGATTATCCTCAAAGCCCCCGATCTCCAGTCTCTGCGGCAGCTGACCCAGATCTCTCACATCCTCCAAAGTCCTGTCCCTTTATGCAGTGATCACCCACAGCCCACATGACCTGGTCCCATTGACTTCTCCATCTTTACAACTCCCAGCTCCCCAAACCTAACATGCCAGTGAAGAATGGACTGTTGCCACCTGCGATGCCGTCCAGAGGCAGAGACTTGCTGAAGACTTCAGGGGACCTAGCCCCAGCCCCAGCAGGGGATTGTCAGGCTGGTCTGGTGGCTGTCGTGATGATCTGTCCTGGGATTCTCCAGAGGCCCCTGCATGCAACTCTCTGCTGCCTCCTGCAGGCGAGGGTGTGAATGGAGCTATTGCTCAAAAGATTTTCGAGAGTTCTCCCACAAAAAACATCTGTTTTCACCTCTGTCTTACTGATATTATTTCGTAGACGTACTCCCTTGTAACGAGTATTATAATATCGTTAGTGGGGATTCACGACCTGTGATTTTGTCCCCAGTGGGATGCTCACTAATTTCCCACGGTATGTTCCATCTGTTGCCGATAGCTCACCAGGCGACGTTTGTCCGTCACAACTTTGATGCCAGGATAGCTACGAGACACACCAATAGGTCATCTTATCTAGAGTTTACGAAGAGGTGTGTAGACATCACACGATACAGAGTTATGGAGATGCATGCATATTCCCCAATTACCTTTTAACATGTTGGTGGCTCCTCTCAATACCACCAGCTCACTTTGGGAACCTTTATAACCTTCCATTTCTGTGGTCACAGTTTCACTCAGCCACAGACCACAGACTAGTTAGTAGTGAGGCCTGAGGTGGCTGCCCTGTGTGTGTTTTTTTTTTGGAATTGTCATTATTTCCTAAACAACACTAAATAGCAAGAATGGACCTGGAGTTTTCGTGGTGTTGGGAGTCATGTGGAGATAATCTGGAGACTAGGGAGCACATGCCGTGAGCTGTATACACATATTATGCCACTTTGTATCTGGGACTAGAGCAGTCGTGGATCATGGTATCCCCAGAGGTCCTGGAACTAGTTTCGGGTGGGCTCTGAGGAAGGCTGGGTTGTATTTTATGAATTGAGGAATATTCCACAGCAATCACTGGACAGACACAGAAGCCCCCAGTATAGGTAAGAGCGGGGTTCCCATTTTTGGAGTGGGAGATCCTACTCCGTGAGAGATGGAACCTTGGCCATGGGGTGTATAGAGCGTCTCATGTGAACCAGGAACTTGCTTTAGGAAAGACCTGGGTCCAGGGTGAACTTGGGCATTGGCACGAGGAAGCCAAGACCTCCTCCTACATGGCCAGGCTCCCTGTCAGCTCTGCCATCCTTTCCATAGTTCCCTTTCACTACGACCTCTTTAGCCTGTGCTTGGCATCGAACCCATGGCTTTGTGTACACTAGGCAAGTACCCCACCACTGGTCCTAGGTGCATAGCCCAGGCTGGCCTTGAACTCACAATTTTTCTACCTCATTCTCTTCAGCATTTGCCTGCCGGTAACAGTAACCATGACACACGTCAGTGTTTGCAGGGCCGTTCTGCCTCACATTTCCTGGCTGTGAGGGCATTTGCATGGAAACTGCTAAAATGTTTGCTGTGCCTCTTCGGCACCTGATCCCTAATCCAGGCAGACCCTACCTGCTTCAGACTGAACCTCCAAACCCAGAAGACCCCCCACTTCACAATTCAGATGTCAGACTTTCTTCTTGAATATGAAGGGAGCACCCGGCTGTCCAAGTGACTGGGCTTCAAAGCAAGGACTGGGAGAAAGGATGACCACAGGCAGGGAGGGGACTGTGGGAAGAGCGGAGCTCTGCTGTGTTGGTCCTTTCTTCTGGGGGCTGGCGGATGCAGGGGACGGGACAGAGGGAAGTCACTGCTGCTGCTGGGAAACCTTGGGACAGTCACTCGCTCACTTCATTTCTAACTTGAGAGTTGTAGTCTCTTAGACTCTGTGTGTCTGTGTCTCTGTCTCAATGTCTGTCTGTCTCTCTTTTCTATCCCTGTGTGTCTCTCTCTGTCTCCATGTCTCTGTTTTTTGTCCCTGTGTCTGTCTTTCCGTCTCTATGTCTTAGTCTCTGTCTCTGTGTGTGTTTCTCTCTGTCTTTCTGTGTCTGTCCCTGTGTCTGTCTTTCTGTCTCTGTGTCTCGGCCTCTATGTATTTGTACTAGTCTCATTGTTTATTTGTCTCTCCATCTGACTGTCTCGGTGTCTCTGTCTCTGTCTCTGCGTCTGTCTCTCTATGTCTGTCTCCAGCTCTGTTTCTGTCTCTCTTCATCTTTGTTTCTGTCTGTTTCTCTGTCTCTTTTTATGACAGACAGATAGACACATGCACAAACACACACACACACACTCACACACACACACACACACACACACACACACTATTTAATGCTAGTGAATAACAGGCTCTAAGTTTCTTCTCTCATTTCTTCCTGTGAGGCATGATACATCCTCACAGTCCCTTCCCTGGGTCCTGGGTCTGTTTTGAGATGGAGTGCTAATATCTTACAAAAGGCTTTGGGCTCCTGAAGAAGACACTACTAAGGGATCTCCAATGACTGTGGAGCCATGCCCAGCAAGAAGGCTGTGGCTGTGAGCTGGCAGGCTGGTGATCTACGAGTTATCACTGGAACAAGTCAACTTCAAGCTATAAATCAAACCCTGTAGCAAGCCCTGGGGCCTAATGGTCTTGATCTTAATCCTGTATGAACTCTTCACAGTATGAATGTCTAGCTCCATCTCACAATAGCCTACTTTACAATGGAAGTATTAGGCAAAGGGTCTGTCCCTTTGCCAGATTTAAAACACTGTGTGTGTGTGTGTGTGTGTGAGAGAGAGAGAGAGAGAGAGACAGAGACAGAGACAGAGAGACAGAGATGCAGAGACAGAGACATAGAGAGAGACAGAGACACAGAGAGAGAGAGACAGAGACACAGAGACACACAGAGAGAGACAGAGACACACAGAGACAGAGACACACAGAGAGAGACAGAGACAGAGACAGAGGGAGTGGAATGCCTACTTCCCTAAAAACCAAACTAAACAAAACATCCAGGCTCAAGTCTCTCTCTCTCTCTCTCTCTCTCTCTCTCTCTCTCTCTCTCTCTCTCTCTCTCTTTCTCTCTCACACACACACACACACACACACACACACACACACACGGTTCCACTGCACTGTGTGAGCATCCCTTCCCCACCACGGAGTGCCAGTGCGGCAATGTGTGCATTTTTCATGTGTAATTAGGCAGGGTAAGGCGATCCCGCTGCCGCCGGCTGCCTCTGCCCTTGCCCTGAGAATGGCTTCCAGATTCCACCCCCATCTCCTCTGTCTAGACTCTACGTTGCTATTTTTTTCCCCTCCACCCTTAAAACAGACTCCAATATAAAATGCCAAAAACAGAAGTTCGGTCCCTCTTTCTCATAAAGATGTGGGACAGCGCTCACTCTGCCAGACAAGCCGGGGCCCCAGACTTTCATAAGACACGTGTCGTCTGAAGCTGACATTGAAGATTGTCCAGGCATTTCAACGGGTCTTGCAAACTTTTTTCTTTTTTCTTCTTCTTTTTTCCCCCTCTAAATATGGTTTTCATTAAGAAAGCGAGTATTTCTAGAGAGGTGTGGTACTGTTTGGAGGTGGGGTACTGGGAGGGAGCAGGAGGCCAGGATGGCTGCTGCTGGGCTGGTGCTGAAGGGTGTGCTCTCTGATAAAATGGCTTTTGTGGGGTGAGGGACACTTCGGTCATTCCGTCATCAGGGGCGTGGCTTATTGAACATGTTGTCCATTCAAGCTGAAACAGTCACATTAATAAAAGGAAACAGAGAGACTCTTAGGGCACCATTGCCTTGATGAAGTTCTAGAATTCACATGTACCCCACTCTAGGGGAATGAAAGATCCAGGGTTTCACTGATCTCAACCTCCAAAACTACCACGATCACATGACATTCCGGGGGGCTGAGCCCAACTGCTGAAGCCCACACAAGCAAGGTGGATTCCTGCTGAGCTCTGGGAAATGTTTTCTTTAATTTCATTCAAAATTTCTGCAGCTTTTAGAGAGCTATGCCTCTTCTCCTTCTGTTCTGGTTAGAACTAGATTCTCCCTCATGCACCCAAGAAAGAAGAATGGGGGCTACAGTGATGACTCCGAGGTTAAAGGCACCAGGTGCTCTTCCAGAGGACCCCAGTTCTATTTCCAACACCTACACGGTGCCTCAAAACTCTCTGTACTCCAGTCCCAGGGGGTCTGATCCCATCTTCTGGCCTCTTTGAACACTACATGTAAGTCATGACATACAGGCAGGTAAATACTCATACTTGTAAAATAATAGCATCTTAATTAAAAAAATGATAATATGGAACAGTAACCCCCAGTAAGAAAAGGATAGCTGAGATAATACTGTGTTCATTGAATATAACAAATACATCGGTTATTTTCTCCAAAGTTTGAAGCTGGATCTGTTTCCATCTGTCTTAGTCACTCTTCTGTAGCTATAAAGAGACATCATGACCGAGGCTGAGAGTCCTATATCTTGATCCACAGGCAGGAGAAAGAGGGAGAGAGTGAGCACCTGGGTCTGGCATGGACTTTTGAAAACTCAAAGCCTACCAGTGTCACACTTCCTCCAGCACAGCCACACCTCCTAATGGTTTACAGCCTTCTCAAATAGTGCTAGTGTCTGATAACTAAGCATTCAAATAGATGAGCTGATGGCAGTCGTTCTTATTCAAACAACCACACCAGGGAAACAAAACAAAACCAAAATAGTGAATTTGCACTATGAAAACTGAGCTTTGATTAACTAGATGGTAATAATCTTGGGTAACATAGCTGTATATTCTCGTTTTCTTTCCGTACTTCTATTATGTTTTAAACACCCACAGAGGGATGTCCCCATGCCCATTAGCCAGGTATTTCGACCTAAGAACCTGGGTGTGGTTTGCACCATAAGCTGTAACAGTCTGCTTTAATTGTCAACTTGCCACAACCCACCCTCACCTGGGAAGAGTGGGCCTGTGGACATGTCTGAAGAGGATTGTCTCGATTGCTAATTGAGGCAGGAAGACCCACCCTGGATGTGGGCGGCACCAACAAGATGAAGAGAGCTAGCTGAATGGCAAGGAGCAATCAGGATAGATGTATCTGTTTCCTTCTGCTCTTGCTGTGAATGTGGGGTGGCCAGCTCACTCTCTCAAGCATGGCTGCTGTGACTTGACCACACGATAGGTTGAAAGAAACTGTACAGAGCTCAGGTGGCCCTCACAACTCTTCAGAAGCAGCCAATGCACTCATACTTTCAGGTAAGTGCTTATCCTTTAGGGAAGAGCAGCTGTTGACTGAGTGGGAAGCAATGATCCAACTGTAAACGCTAAAATGATTACCTGCAACAGTGTCCTAAGAAACACAGCAAATAAGGAGGAGGGCACAGAGATCCCTGTCGTTTGGGAAACCCTCCAGCCTAAGGAGGAGATGAAAGGCATTTTAGCAGAGGGGAAGGGGTCCCGGAAGGAGATAAGGAAGTTGTGGTGGGAGGTGGGGTCAGCAGGGTGGCCAGGGAAGGAAGGGGCTGGAATAACCTTGTGGAAACAGGGTGTTTAGTGAGCAGAGGTCTGTGAAGGCTCCAGAAGTTTCACTTGTAAATTTGCATCCAGATCTTCTTGGCTGTGTTAGGCCCTTGTTTTTTTCTTCCTAGAGATAACACACCTGTCAGAAACATTTCTAGCTTTTAACTAATTATGCACAAATCATCCTTATACAACACAACTTGGGATAAAGTCTCAGTTCTGTTCCAAAAAGTTGGGGTTTTTTTGTTTGTTTTTACAATTATATGTAGTGTGTGTGTGTGTGTGTGTGTGTGTGTGTGTGTGTGTGTGTGTACTTGCATCACAGTGTGTGTGGAGGTCAGAAGACAACTTGTATGAGTTGATTCTCTTGTTCTCCCATGTAGGTCTCAGGGATGGAACTCAAGTCATCAGGCTTTGTAGCAAGTTCCTTTACTCACTCAGCCATCCTGCCAGCCCAGATTCTTAGTTCTTTATTTAAGGGAGGTAAGAAGAAAAATTCAAATTTGTGCTAAAAAGTTGTATCAAATACATTTTACTCATCTCTGTGATGGTGACCCTTCACCATCGACTTGGCTGGGCTTGGGATCATGAAGGAAACACAACTCTGGGTGTGTCTGTGAGGGAGTTCCAGAGAACTTTTACTCACCTAAAATGTGGGTGCCACCATCCCATGGCCCGGGGGGCCTGGGCAGAACTGGGAGGGAAAAGGGACAAAGTGGACTGAGCACCAGCATTCACGGCTCCCTACATCCTGACTGAAGACAAAGTGACCAGCCCCAGCTGCCTCTTCACATCCCAGCTGCCTCTTCACACCCCAGCTGCCTCTTCACACCCCAGCTGCCTCTTCACACCCCAGCTGCCTCTTCACACCCCAGCTGCCTCACACCCCAGCTGCTTCACACCCCAGCTGCCTCACACCCCATGCCATGTCTTCTTGCTATGATGAATTATATATCCTTTTAAACCATGAACCAGAAAAAAAATATTCCCTTCATTCAGTTGCTTCTGTGTTTTGACACGAGTCCCCATTCAAATTTATACATTTGGATTTTTTTTTCTGGGGCTAAAGATTGCACCCAGGGCTCCATGCGTTTTAGGCTGATTCTGTCTCCTAGTTGTATGCTTACTCCTTACATTTATTTGGATTCTGTGATTAGGATGATACAATATTTCTATAACATGTGGGCTTCACTCAAGTCCACAAAACACATACGTCAAGACTTACCTGGCACGGGTATGATAGCTCGTGTCTGTCATCCCAGCACTTGGAAGGCCAAGGCAGGAGGAGTGTTGTTAAAAAAAAAAGTCTCCTGCTCATCCACACAATGACTGTGTGTTTATAGATGTTTTTGTCAATGGGAGTTTTTGTTTTGGTTGGTTTTACTTGGGTGACGTCTACATACAGCTTCCTAGACAGGTGTAGTGAGAGTTTATTTACAGCCAGTGGGCTCTGACTGTTGTTCAGATCTGACCTGCATCTGAGACAAAGCACAGGTGTCGTGAGTCGTCAGCTCCTTCCTGTCCTACCACTCTCTCAGACCGAGGGGAAGCTGCTTCCCCAGATAAACTCAGCGTCTGTTACCTGTTTGGCCACAGTGCTTGGCGCTATGTACTCTAGGGCTCGGTACCTGTGTGCTGTGTGCCTGAATGAGTGTGGTCTTCCTCTAGATGGTACCAGGTCCAGCAGCTGTGAAATGGAGAGTGTGTAATGGCTGTGAACACCAGGCTGGTCTGTTTATGGGACTCCTGCTTGGTTCCCGATGTCAGGAAAGATCGCCCCCAGCTGAAATGTTCTTAGCACGTTTTGCTATCTGTACAGTCTGACTTGCATGGCCGCTGTGTGGATCAGCGGGTGGGTGTCAGAACTTTCACTTGAGGAAGTCAGTTCCTGGAATACCTATCAGTACATCCTACGTCATCAAGCATCTCATTGCACCCGCACAACATAGTGGGCATGAGAGCTCAGTAAGGCACTCTAGTCTTTCCTTTATATCCATCTAGACCAGTGGTTCTCATCCTTCCCAATGCTGCGATCCTTTAATACAGTTCCTCATGGTGTGGTGACCCCCGACCGTAAATTATCTCGTTGCTACTTCATAACTGTAATTTTGCTAGTTTTAAATCATAATGTGAATATCTGATATGCAGGATATCTGATATGTGACTCCTGTGGGGACCTCGGTCTCACAGGTTGAGAACTACTGATCCAGAAGTGTCACAGGGAGTGGGACATGGAGTCATCCGGTTACGGTGTCTTTATGTAGGACTGTGACCATGGTCCCAGGAGAAAGGACATTTCTTTGCAACAGCCTTGTTTTTCTTCAGGAAAAGTTGAAGGTTCTAGTCTGTATTCCTTAAGTGATAATCACAGATTCTTCTGAACTCTGGTGGGAAATTTTGGCCAAACAGAGGCTAAGGAACCCGGCCGGCTCCATGCTTCTGCTCCAGTTAGAATGAGGAGAAATTAGACCCCAGGAAAATCTGCTGATGGATTTCACTGTAATACAACCTAGGCATCTGTCCACCATCCAGCTTCAGTGCCCTGTCTGCCAAACATGTGGCTGGGGACCCCTGTGCAAGCCACCATGGGAACAGCGCCTACAGCACAAGCCATACCATTTCAGGGGCTCAAATTCTGCACATTGGGTTTTTTCTTTTCTGTTCACAGAAGAGAGCACAGGACTGGGGTTGTTTTCAGAAGACTGAGTAGCTCTCATTTAAATTATTCAGAAGTTGTATTTGGCTGAAGGTTGAGCTTCGTTCATTCTTAAGCTGGGATCATTTCCAAGAATTGTTTTTTTTTTTTTCCTTCTTTAAGCCTAGTGACTTTGGTGGCTAAAGAATGGAGCTACTTTAGTGAGAGAGCCCACAAAACTGGCAGTTACTACCACAGGAGAGGTCTGGAGTGGGCGACGGTGATGTGGTCTGCATGGGTGATGGACACCCACTGGGACTCACAGAGGAGATAACAGAGTGGGTGGGGAAGGAAGGGGGCATGTTGTGGAGAAGCCGCCGCTTTGATGGCTTAGTCTCGGGGTAGGATAACGTCAAGAGTGCGCCCCTTTCATCCCGACTGCTGAGGGTAAGTGGATAGTAAAACATACCTATTCATTAGCAATTTGGCACCCAATTGTGGGCCCAGGGAAATTCATTCCTGGAGACCGGTTCACATTTTCTTTTCTTTGGAGCTGGGTTGTGAGGGCTGTGTTCCAGGGGGAGTCATTCACCAAATATGAGTATAACTGAGCAGAACTCTGGGTCTGATTGATTAATGGGATTAACACAGAGTGGTTAGTTTTAAGTCAGAGCAGGGTGGGAGATGGAGAGGGAGAGGGAGGGATAGAGAGAGAACACAAACAGCTTTGTAGTTTTGTCTTCATCACCAGTATATTTTAATCCAAGCCAAAGTAGACTTTGATTTAATTCATTTCAACCCAATCTAAAAAACATTTATTCAATTTTATTCAGCATCTCCCATGTGCCAGGATCTGAGAGTACCAAGATAAATAAGGCAAAATGGAGATACATGTAATCACTAGCATGTGCTGAGGAGTGTAACGGAGGAGCGTGTGAATGGCCCCAGAACACAGCACACCCTGCCTTGGTGACAGACAGCATGAGAGTCTCTCTGACTTTCACAGGGAGACAGATGTGCTCTGCATCCTCAGCATCACTTGGACAGACAGATGTGCTCTGTATCCTCAGCACCATTTGGACAGACAGATGTGCTCTGCATTCTCAGCATCACTTGGGTCCATGCTGTCTTGTGCGCTGAGCCTGCTGCCGGGTGCTCCCTGATCTCTAGTACACCAAGCCTGCTGCTGGATGCTCCCTGATCTCTAGTACACCAATCTTACAGCCATGGTCACCATGACTGTGCCATCCGATTCCTGATCACCATTATTTTTTTTCTGCCATCTTTGGTTAAAAATTAAGAGCTGCAAAGGAGGGAAGAGTCAGTGGTGTGCAAGGGCATGGCGATCCCACACTAGCCTCGTTGTTGATGGCTGGAAGGCCTGGGCTTCCTGGGTAATAGAAAGCTTTGAGTGTTTTCAGGTGACATGTGGCCTGGATGCCATCTTCTTTGCCCTTTAGAGAGGCTCAGAAAGCCTTCTTCTCTTCAGTGATGGGATTCCAGGTCTTCCTGGGTCTCTGCGTCATTATCTCAGCTCCCAAAGCCCAGTGCTGACCATGACACTGGCTCCTGTCTGCTCTCAGGCCATGTTTGCAAACTCTTCTCCTTGCAAAGTAGGCTGGCTGGGCATCAGTGCTGTGGGGTAATGGTCTGGATGTATGCAGACTCCAGTATACCTGCCATGGTGGTGCTTCTTCTGGTTTCCCTAAAGAACGGACTGTGTGTGTGTGTGTGTGTGTGTGTGTGTGTGCGCACACACGTGTGTGCACATGTGTGTGGAGGACAGATGTCCACCTTGGATGTCACTCCTTCTTTTTTGAGGCAGGGCTTCTCACTGGACCTAGAACCCCCTGACTAGGTTGGCTGGTCAGGGAGGCTTCTGCATGGGCTCTGGGGACTCCCGCTCCGATCCTCATTCTTGCATCGTCAGTAACTTTACTCATCTCTCTATCCTGCCAAGAGTGGACTTCAGACAAGGGTTTGGGTTCAGGTAGCTGATCTGAAAGTGATCCCGGGAGATAGAGAGTAGGGGAGCAGAGTGACAGCTGATACCAAGAATTCAGGAGCTGGCTACCCCTCCGGTGGACATTTGAGCTGAAGCCTGGGAAGCCCTGCTCTGGTCCTATGGTACAAGGACCTTGATTCACTGCCTGCTGTCCCTTTGAGAGTTGAAACTTTAGGCCACCAATCTCGGCCACTGTTTTCTGGCACCAGGGCTGGTGGTGTGAGGGGATACAGAGAAAATCTGCCTTTGAAAACCCAGAAACACGGATGCTCAGAACAGGGGGAAGCCAGGCATGTGAGTGGATGACACACTGCAAATATGACTAAACCCTGAGAGAAGAAGCCACTAGCGCCCCAGCCAGGGACTCAACCCTGTGGGTTCCATCAGGTGGCAGGAGGTGGGTGAGCTGGGTTGTGTATAATCCCATCTGAGGTTTAAGACGTAACATCAGAAACCAATTAATCAACAGACATCCCTTAAGATGGGTTCTGTTTCTGATGCCGAGCAAGAGGGTAGACTGTGCAGTTGTAGAAAGGGAGAGGCCAAGCCTGAGTTCACAAGGACTCACGTAAGAAAATGATGGCCGATAAATTACAAAGAACATCTCCCCAGGTTGTGATGGATTCAGCTGCTGGCACAAAGAAGTCTTCACAAATCTTGACTTATATCTCAATGTACGAGGTATAAGAGAAAGGGTGTGTGTGTGTGTGTGTGTGTGTGTGTGTGTGTGTGTGTGTGTGTGTGACCCCAAGCTTCCTTCTATGACCCACCAGATGTTTAGAAAGCACATCAGCCTCACAAGAGCATCTGATTAAGAACTCTCCATTTGCTCCAACAGTCTCCCCTGGCAGGACTGGGTGTCCTTCTGACAAGATGCTTGGTAGCCAACCCTTTATCTCTTCCCAGGATGGTGCCAGGAATGAGGTATTGGCGTGATGCATGACCACATTTCTTATGCTGTCTATGGTGGAAACCTACTTATTTTTTTTAAATTTCCAGTATATGGCTAATAGATATTTTGTAAAATATGAAAAATTAAGTTACCAGAATGAGAAGAGACATATGAAATCTAAGCTTGAATTTTTTATTATTAGGTTGAATGAGCATAAAAGCTCTCTGTCAGACTATTATAAACATTTTTCCAAACTTACTGTCAATTTCTGGGCTTATCTTGTCATAACTGGTAACAAATTCCACAGACGGATCCTGAGCCAGGGACCACACTGGGAGTAGCTCCCTCTCTGGGGTGAAGTCCTCAGACTCAGTACGCCACTGTCTCTAGGGAAGGCACTTACCCTCTTGGTTTTCACTCAGCCCACATGGATGGGACTCTCCTGGGGTTGTCCTGGCATCTCCTACCATATCCTTCTTTTATTTGCCAGTTGCCACATACCAAGACTCAACCATACTGTCTATCCAGCCTGCAGACCCAAAGATTGACTTGCAAGGTTGGCCATGGCTGTACCACACTGAAGCAGACCCTGGCTCTGGACTGTTGAGCATTTGTAGCTGAAGTTTTCACCGGTCCTGCCCAGCCCCACAGACCCCACAGCTGCTTATAAAATAATCACTCAGAAGCTTATATTAATTAAAACCGTTTGGCCATTCGCTCAAGCCTACCACTGACTAGCTCTTACACTTAAACTAACCCATAACTCTTATCTGTGTTTAGCCATGTGGCTTGGTACCTTTTCTCAGTTCTGCCTTCACGTCTTGCTTCCTCTGTGTCTGGCTGGAGACTGCCCTGCTGGTTAGAGAGTTGGTGTGAACAACTGCCCTGCTTCAGAGTGCTGCCCTCACGGGCTCTGGATTTCCAGGCAGAAGTCGGAGGAGATGACTGAGACTCAGGCTTTCTTGTTCTCTGCTCTTCCCTTTGTTTTTCTGAACCATTCGTGGGTTTTGAAGGGGTCTTTCCCCGTGTTCCTCTGTCTGCTTGAGTCTGAGCTCTCCAGTTCTATCCTAATAATGAACGATGCTCTCATTTTGCTGCCATCGTGGGAGCCCTGGGCTTGTGCCGGGAGGCTCAGAGAGATGCAGCTTGCTCTGGGGCTGTGCATCCTGGCTTTCTTCCGTAGGAAGTCCTCATCTCCCTTCTCCACCAGCAGCAAGTCTCAGGGTGAAAAGGCACCCCCTCTTCCAGACAAAACAAGTGGCATTCTGGGAATTCTCAAATGATCACCCTAGCAGGGTCCCCTGAAGTTTGAGCACCACATAGGAAGTAACTGCAAGATGTGGGGCACAGGTCAGGCGGTCCAGGGAGAGGCCAGGACCCAGGGGGGCAGTCAAGGCCCGTTTCAGTGGCTGGATTCGAGGGGCAAGAGTTCCAAGTTGTGATTTTTTTTTCTGTGTGACTGCTACAAGAGACTCCAGCCACTTCTGGCACGCACACAGTCACCTGCATAAGCGGTGACATCAGAACAGGCGAGGGCAGGAAAGAAGTGAGGCCCCAGCTGCTGAGGAGACACTTAGAGGTTTAGAGTAAGGAACCATGCCACACTGGGGATGCGCTGGGCAAGAGTGCTGGGCTGGCATTTTGACTTACCAGCTGTGTGAAGGTGGAGTCTTATCAGTGTCCGAGTGTGGTCTCCGTCTGCCATGATGTAGATAGACGATCACTTCAGCTAAAGGAGACCATCGAGGATGGGACCCCAAGGTTCAAAGACTTTGTGATAAGAAAAAGAGTGACATTAATGATAAAAGAGAAGGGATTATGGCTAGGCAGCTGTTTAGGGACATGAGTTTTATTTTTGTTTTGTGTGTGTATGGAGGGGTATAAGTGTTTGAGTGTAAATGCACATACATGCATGTGTATATGGAGGTCAGAGGTCAACCTTGAGTGTCATTTCTCTGGATTTCATCCATTTTTATTTCACCATTTCATTTCACATGTACATGTGAATGTATATATGTCTGCGTGTATGTCTATTCAATATGTGTGTGCAGTGCCAGAGGGGGCCACAGGAGGGTGTTAGACCCCTTAGAACTGGAGTTACAGCTGATTGTGAGCTGTCCTGTGGGTGCTGGGAATCAAACCTGGATCCTCTGGAAGAGTAGACAGTGCTCATAAATGCTGAACCATCTCTCTGTAGCAGGAATAAAATCAAACCTGAGGCCAGTGATTGGGGTGAATTTTGAAAGATCAGAGAAGCAGAACAAGCCACAGCTACCTCATCTCGCCAGTTCCTCAGCTGATCCTGTTTCCTCAGACTGGAAGCCTCTTTGTCCTCATCCAGAATGAATCTCAGCTGAATTGCTGCGTGAAAGCCTGTATGCTTAACCAGTCAAAAGCTGCTAGTTTCTGGTCCTCACACCTTATATACCTTTCTGCTTTCCACCACCACTCCCTGGGATTAAAGGCTCACTTCTTGGGATTAAAGATATGAGTCACCATGACTGGCTGTTTCCAGTGTGGCCTTGAACTCACAGAGATCCATGCCTTCAGAAGGCTAGGATTAAAAGTGTGTACTACCATTGCCTATCCTGTATGTTTAATATTGTGATTGTTCTCTTCTCTGACCCCAGATAAGTTTATTAGTGTGCACAATATTTTGGGGAACACAGTACCACCACATTTTCCCCCTTTTTTTGTCTAAAATTAAAAAAGCTTATAACTAATACAAGAAAAATTATATCCAATAAGTATATACAAATTACACAGTCAAGATTACATTAACGATGTCTAGTCCATTAACATTTAAAAGATTCAGATGAATAACTCCATTAATATATAACAATGTCCAGTCCAGTAACATTTGATAAACTCAGACAAAAAATTTTCATTACTTATCCTATGTAAAACAAGTAGTTCCTTTTTAAAAGTAGATTTAGTAATTGACCTTTTATCTGATCCTATCCATCTCTCCAGTCCTCATCATGCTTTTTTGAGACAGAATTTCTTTCACTGGCCTGGAACTTGCCAATACCACTGGGCTGATTGTCCAGCGAGCCCCAGGGCATCACCTGTCTCTATCTACCTGGTGCTGACCTTGCAGGCAAATACCATCACACTTTTTTTTTTTTTTTTTTTTTTTTTTAACAAACTCAGGTCCTCAGGTGTGTCTACCAAGCGCTCTACTAACCAAGCACCTTCCCATCTTCAGGGTTAGTTTTAAACACATCCATCCAGAAGTGTCTGTTTAGGGGAGGATTCCAGAATGTTTCCACCACCCACTCAAATTTCTGTAGTTGTCCTCACACAACTACCCAGAGTCTCAACGCATTTACCCACGGTGCCTCGTCTCCCTGTGCCCTGGGGCTCTGGTTCCAGAAGATGGCAGTATTTTGGGAGCTCCTGGGTGATTTGGAGATGGAGGCCAGGTCAGGCTGTTGTCCACCCAGGCTAGATGAATGTGGGATGGAAGAGAGGGCATCCTTGGTACACTGATAAGGAGAGTTGGCAAGAAGTGTGTGCAGGGGGTACATCCAAGAGAAGTGGTGTTCTGCACAGCCCCATCAGTCAATGATGTGAAGATGAATTGTGTCTGAGCTTCCCTTGGAATCCTGTATTACTAATGTACTGGTTACTTACTGTTGCTGTGAGTGATGGTTTGAATGAAGATGGACCCCATAGGCTCATAGAGAGTAGTGCTATTAGGAGGTGTGGCCTTGTGGGAGCAGGTGTTACAGGGGGTGGGTTTTTGGGTTTCAGAAGCTCATGCCAGGCGTAGTATCTCTCTCTCTCTCTCTCCCCCTCTCCTTTTCTCTCTCCCTTTCCTCCCCCTCCCCCTCTCTCCCTCCCTCCCTCCCTCCCTCCCTCTCTTCCCTCCCCTTCCCCTTTCTCTCCCCCTCTCCCTCTCCCTCTCTCTCTCTCTCTCTCTCTCTCTCTCTCTCTCTCTCTCTGTCTCTCCCTCTCCCTCTCCTCCCCTCCCTCCTCTCTCCCCCTCTCCCTCTCTCCCCCTCTCTCATCTCGCTTTCTTTGGATCCAGATGTAGGACTCTCAGCAGCCTCTCCAGCGCCATGTCTGCCTATATGCCTCCATGCTTCCCACCATGATGATATGGAACACACTGGGGCTTTGGATTAGAAAAGCAGTTGACTGCTTTAAGTGGGCCTTAATGGTTCATCCTAGGCAGAACATAGAAAACAGTGGTCCTGAGGGTGATTGGAACTGAGGGGGCCCAGCTCAAGAGGTTTCAGAAGAGAAAATTTTTAGTATGTGGCCTAGAGACAGTTGTTCTCCACCCAGGCTAGATGAGCTCACCTGCAGAGGAGAGCTGCTGACAGGGAGTGGAACGAGCCCAATAAATGTTCTTGTGACATTTTGGTGAAGAATGTGGCTGCTTTTTGCCCTTGCCCAAAAAGTCTGCCCAAGTATAAAGTGAAGAGTTATGGATTAACTCTGTTATCAGAGGAAATCTCAAAACAGCCTAGTATTGACTGTGTTATGTGATTATTAGTGACCATGCTTATGCAAATAAATAATGAAAAGGAGCAAACTGAGCAAGGAAAAATACAATATGTACATTTGAGTAGAAAAGAGGCACCAATGATTATAAGGGAGCTAAGTCTTGTGTTCAAGGAGAGAAACAGATTAAAGAAAAGCCTGATCCTAAATGGAATAAAGGGAGAGGTGACCACAGGGCAAGATCCACCCAGCTAAGCTTCCACCTTATGAAAAGGAATTAAAGAAAAGCTTAGGGCTAGGTGTGGTGGTATACACCTTTAATCCCAGCACTTGGAAGGCAGAGGCAGGCGGCGTTCAGAGTTCAAGGCCACCCTGGTCTACAGAGCACGGTCCAGGACATCCGAGCTTAGGCAGTAAAGGAAACCATCAGAAACAGAAATCTGTGAAGGTGTAATTGAAAAGGGGGCTCATTCAAGGCTTCAGTGTCAGCAAGAAGCAGGGCTTGGCAGCTTCAGCCACAGGGTTCTGGCTTTAGAGCCAAGGATACAAGAAAGGGGTTATGGAATCTCCCTCCAAGACTAAGCAGAGCCACTGAGGCTAGGAATGTGACAGTCCCTGCATGGAGACCCAGAGAAGTCATGGAGTGAAGCTGTGGAGCTAAATCCTGGATTGCTGTGGAGACCCCAGCATGCTGGAGGTGCCAGAGTCATGGCACACCTGCAGAGGAGAGCTGCTGACAGGGAGTGGACCCAGCCCAAGAAGAGAAGTGTGCTGCAGTCAACAAAGCTGAAAGGAGTTGGAGATCTGAAGAACGTTTTGACACCAGACATGGAGATGCAGAGTTTCGCGTTTGCCCAGCTGGTTTTAGGTCTTGTTTTGTCTAGTATCTCCTCACTGTGCTCCCTTTCTTCCCCTTTGGAATGGTGATGTCCATCCTGTGCCATTGTATGTTGGAAGTATGTGGTCTACTTTTTCATTTTGATTTTACAGGGGATTACAATGACGAGATTTCATGAATCGCCAAAGAGACTTTGAACTTTAGACTTTTAAATATTGTTGAGACTGTGATAGGAGACTTTTAAGTTGGACTAAATGCGTTTTGTGTTATGATATGGCTACAAGTCTTTGGGGGTTAGGGAGTTTGAATAAAAATGGCCTCTAAAGCCTCATAGGGAGTGGCATTACTGGAGTTGTAGCCTTGCTGGAGTAGGTGTGGCCTTGCTGGAGGGAGTGTGTCACAGAGGGTGGGCTTTGAGGTTTCAGAAGCTCAAGCCAGGTCCAATGTCTCTCCCTTTTCCTGCTACCTTTGGATCTAGATATAGAACTCTCAGCTACCTCTCTATCACCATGTCTGCCTGTATGCTGCCATGCTTCCTGCCATGATGACAATGGACTAAACCTCTGAACTGTAGGCCAGCCCCAATTAAACGTTTTCCTTTATTAGAGTTGCCATGGTCATGACGTCTCTTCACAGCAATAGAATCCCAACTCAGACACTGTTATAAAATATGACCCAAGTGATTTATGGAAGAGAGGGTTTATTTTGGTTTATGTTTCAGGGTTAGGGAATTCCATAATGACTAGGAAGGCACAGAAGCAGAATGCTGAGAGATCATATCTGGTCACACAGGAAGCCAGGAGAGTAATTTGGAAGCAGGTCAAGGCTATAGAGACTTAAAGCCCACCCCCAGCCAGTCATATCCTCCCTCTAGCAGGGCTCCACCCCAGCAGAGGTTCCACAACCTTTCCAAACAGTTTCACCAACCAGGAACCAAGTGTTCAAATATGTGGGCCTAAGGGGAACACCTCTCGTTCTAGTTACCAAAGCAAATCCTAGGCCATCTACCTCGGCCTCATTTTTATATCTGAGAAAACTGAGGTCTCAGTCAAGTAGCTGTGACCTACTTGCCCAAGGTCATGTGATGGATAGGAGCTGGATCGCCTTTCTTGAACATCGTAGCCAGTCATCAGAGCATATATTTGGGTAGACTTTTGGCCCACTCAGATCATACCATCATTTATAGCCAGACAATTTACAACCTAGAAGGCTGGATAAAGCAGTTAAGACACTGGCTTTACTTGTGTTACTGTACTGTGTCAATCCATCAACACAACATCTCTGAGAAGAAATGGTTTCAACCTCCTAAAGAAATAACTATTTTCAGTCATGAGGGATCACATTGTTAAAGTGCATATGACATGACAGGGCTGTTGCAGATAGACTTGTTGCCATACTAGCTGAAACACGGAGTGAATTGCCCAAATACAATCATCAGGAGGGCTAGGGCAAATCTTCTTGCACTCTAGATAATTCCATTTTAAAAATACAAATAGAGTCTTGGGTCAATTTTTCGTAACCCCTGTCACCAAAGCTCACTGTTAGATGTACAATGTGTTTCACATCAACTTACTCTGTGCATTATGCAAGTTGATAGGAATTATGCATTATGCAATTTTACGGAGAAGTTTGTGGTCGCCATGTGTTATTGGGAACTGCTGTGCAGGCTGCAGACAAATTGCATCTGAGACAGACTGAAACATGGGGAAGTGTTGCTCAGCGTTAGTTTGTCTGGAAGGACAGACACCCCAACCTGACTTCTTAGCTGTTTCAATAACACAACAGTAATACTGGGGAAGAAGCAAAAAGACTCCCCAAAGGGAATGCACCCATCTGTTTATGAGAGCCATCAGAAATTGGGGTGAGTGGACTGTTGGGGAGAGGGACCAGGGATACCACATACAAACTTCCTGACTCTAGTTTCTGATGCTTGCATCCTTTGTCTAGTAGTGTCTGTGTGATTGGCATTTGAGGGAGAAGAACCTCCCCTTAGTGATGCTAAACTTTATCCAAGCTGGACCTATTTCCAGGATAAAGAGCAGCCCCAGTTGGTCCAGTAGGGGCTGTGGGAAGGGACTCAGGCATCCAACAGGGATGGAAGCCAGAGCATCTCTCATCCTGGCAATCCTCAGATGGTACCTTCTGTCACACTGGGGTTCACCAGTGACCCCTCTGTGCCAGTGTGAGAAGCCCTACTCCAGACCTCAGCTGAAACTGAGACTTCCTCCCTCATGAGCATTTACTGCAGGGGGATAGCCACCCTTCCCTCATTTAACACATGCACTCACAGAGCTGCTGGGCCATAAAGCAAGCTCAAAGACACTCAGGCAAGGACAATAAAGACCAGACCTTCCAAAATGATAACCAGGGTTTTATAACTCATAACACCATGCCTGCTATATTAAAAGTAGAAGACTTTTTGAACTGCAACTTTTACATACCAATCCAATAGTTCTTCCAGCTTTGAAATGCCCCCAATTTGAATTTTATAGGGATTATTTTTATTATAGGTAAAACAATTAAATCTCCATATTGAAGGACGTAAACCTTTTAAGGCCCTTCTTAGACTATCAAAAGAAAAAGACGCTTATATTTAACAGGTGTGACAATCCAATGCAAGACACTCCTCTGAAAAGGAACTTGATATTACCCAGTGACAAATGCTTAAATTAATCCAAAACATCTTTCGGATAAAAGGGATTTTAAAAAGAATTAGGTGGACCACAAAACTTTATATAGGAAGACGACCAGCTCTTGGGTGAGATACTTAAAAATACTAATTCTATTGGAATGTGTTGGGCAGCTTTCCTCCAAGCCTTCTTGTTAAGTGATGCTTTAACTTAATTAGAATGACTGTGTTTGTCCTCGGTACGTGTGAAGAGTGAGCCCATCTGCTTCACTTGTGTTCCACTGACCTCACAAATTAACTTACGGATTTGCTCCATCCAAACTTATTTCCTCCCATTTGACCTCAGCCATCCATCACACTGACAGTGATGAGGTCACGGCAGGGATTAGAAGAGCAGACAGAAAGTACTTTCTAATTATGACTACAAGATGCGCCTACAGAGGAGACGATGTAGAAGCGCTGTACAAGACTGGGGTTCTGGATTATAAGGTCCTTCAAAGTTAAGGATCCTTGGTTTGTGAAAAGGCTCAGCATGAGTGCTTGCCTGCCTGCCCACCAGCCCCCCTCCTTCCCTCCCTCCCCTCCCTCTCTCTCTCCTTCCTTCCTCCCTCCCTCTCTCCTTCCTTCCTCCCTTCCTCCCTTCTTCCTTCCCTCCCTCCCTCCTTCTCTCCTTCCTCCCTCCCTTCTTCCTTCCCTCCCTCTCTCCTTCCTTCCCTCCCTCCTTCCTTCCTTCCCTTCCTCCCTCTCTCCTTCCTTCCTCCCTCCCTCCTTCCTTCCCTCCCTCCCTCTCTCCTTCCTTCCTCCCTCCCTTCTTCCTTCCCTCCCTCCCTCTCTCCTTCCTCCCTCCCTTCTTCCTTCCCTTCCTCTCTCCTTCCTTCCCTCCCTCCTTTCTTCCTTCCCTTCCTCCCTGTCTCCTTCCCTTCCTCCCTCTCTCCTTCCCTTCCTCCCTCCCTTCTTCCTTCCCTCCCTCCCTCTCTCCTTCCTCCCTCCCTTCTTCCTTCCTTCCCTCCCTTCTTCCCCCGCTCCTTCCTCCCTTCCTTCCTTTCCCCTCTCCCTTGTTAGTTTTTTGTTCTTTCCTTTTTTTTTTTTTTTTAATTTTTTTGAGACAGGGTTTCTCTGTGTAGTTTTGGAGCCTGTCCTGGAACTCACTCTGTAGACCAGGCTGGCCTTGAACTCACAGAGATCCTCCTGGCTCTGCCTCCGGAGTGCTGGGATTAAAGGGTTGCGCCACCGCGCTTGGCTTTGTTGTTCCCTTTGAAAGATTCCCTTTGTGTGCACAGGATCCTTCAGAGAATGGGGGTAATGGGAAAAGAGAAAGGTAATGGGGAGAACCTCACAAATGGACCTGTGTCAAATTGTGTTTTGTAGTTTGGGTTGGTGAAATTATGTCTTTTCCTCTGTTAAACCATGGTTCTTTCTTCTTCTTCTTCTTCTTTTTAAACCATGTCTGTTTGTCAATGAGCACTCATAATGCACTCCTCTGTGGTTTTATATATCATTGTTATCCTCAGGGCTGCTGAGGATTGAGAAATGTTCTAGGGTAGCAATGGGTTAAAAAAATAAAGGCTCTCTACTCCCTGGGCTCCCTAGCTCCCCAGATGGGTTCAGAATCTGTTTACTTCAAAGTGATCCCCTAAATGTTAAGGGATTCCTGGGGCAAGTTTTATAAATTAACAATCCAGAGAATAAAATACATTCAGAGGCCTTCAATCCAGAATAATTGGATGACAGAAGTAAAGAACTAAAGTGTACTTTTGATAATTAAGGGGAGAGGCAGGTCGGATAGTTTTAAGAGCTCGTGAATGATGACATTGTAAATCATGTGTAATTGGGACTGGGGATGCAGCTCAGTTTGCAGAGTGCTTGGCTTATACTAAGTCCTGGGTTAGGTTCCCAGTACTGTATAAACTGGATAACATGATGGATGCTGCTAATCCTAGCACTCAGGAGGTAGAGAGAGGCAGCCTGGGGTCTTCTCAGTTACACAGTAAGTTTGAGGTTAAACGGGTCTACATGACGCCCTGTTAACAAACAAACAAACAAACAACAAACAAACATTACCAGTGAGCACTAGAATACTTACAACACTATAAGACTAGGCAGGGAGAGATGCCACCCTGTCACTGACTTTGAGCATTCTGACCTTGACCCGCAGTCTTACAAAGCAGAGGATGATGAATGCATGCCAGAAACTTCATTTTCCATGCCTATTTTTATTGCTCTCTCTTCTTGTCCACCCAGGGAGAAAGGTGGGCTTGCATCTGAACCATCACGATGTACCAGCTGGTCTAGAAATTTCAAAGAAGTGCCCTAGCAATTTCACAAACGTGGACAGTTTTACAGGGAAACACTTTGCTGTCTACTTAGATCAGTGAGCCCATTTTGGCATCTGTAGGGTTAAAGGTCACGTTAGAGCCCATAGGTTTTGGAATAGACAAGTTTCTGCATTCAACTGCTTAGACCATTTTTATATTTCCCCCCTCTAGCAAATGCAAACAGAGACCTGATGGCTTTATTTTGTTTTATTTTATTATTATTATTTTTTAAGCTGCAGAGTGCCTGGGGAGGAGCATGCTGCTGCTGCTGCCCACAGACAACCCTAAGCCTGACCCAGACTTGGGGGTCTCTCTGTGTTTTTTCTCCCCCCCCCACCTCTCTCTCTCTCTCTCTCTTTTTTTCTATTATTTTGGCAGACTTTTTGGAATGTCTGGGAGCTAAGAGCTTTGCTTCATGGAGCAGAATTCTGAAGCAAGAAAAAGAGAAAGTTATAGACTAAACCACAGAAAAGTAAACAGTCTGCAGTTAAAATAACTCCACTTTCATTGAAAACACCCCTCCGTCACAATCGGACTTCTGTGTGCTACGCTCAGTAAAACGGCATGTTAATAGCGCCCAATTAATAGATTATGTTGCGTAGCTTAAAAGTTGAAGGAGTTTTAATTACTATTTTTCAAATTAAAAGGGTGCTTATTCACCTCCTTCCCCGGGGCGTGTGTGTGTGGGGGGACGAGGACTTAGTTTTCTTTCTGGCTGTTTGCTGAAATTCTTGGCTGTTAAAGTGAGTGGAGGGAGGAGATGGGTAGTTTTCACTCTGTCGGGATGGGGAGAACACGCAGGAAGGCGCTGGGGAATCAGTTTCTAGGGACCTCGAAGAAGAGGCAGTGGCCTTGAAGGTTGTGACGCCCACGGGACAGGAGGACGGAGAAGGAGCATCTGGTAAGTGGGACTCTGGGGTTTTGATGTCCGAATTCATTTCTGACCTAAACATCTGAGGGGCGGTGGCCAGGCTCTGCTGTCACCAAGCTTCTGTCTGTCCCTCCCAGTATCCTCGCATCAGGCTCCTCCCAATGCTGATTCCAGATGCAGGTAGTTCCTGGATTATTAAAGGTGAGCCTCAGCACCCACGTCCTTCTCTGGGTGAAACATGGACAGACCTTTCAGTTAGCTAGCATTCAAGGCAGTCCCGCGGTTGCTCTAGACTTCTGCAGCCGTACGCACTTGAACTTTTATGTTGTAACCAGACCGGGCAAAAAATACAATACTACTTCTTAAAAGCAGTCAGGACTTTGGAGGAGCCAGCACCTCCGTGGCGCCACCTCCCACCAGAGTCCCGCCGGGTCTCCTTGCGTTCCCCCTCTTCTCTTTGCACAGCTTGGCTCCTGGAATTGCGGAATTGCGTCTGGGTTCCTTTGGGCTGGGCGGGCTCAAGTGCTCCTAGCTCCCGGGTGATCGGTGATCCCCTTGTCTCTTCCTCCACGTAGCATCCCCTCTTCCTTCTCCTCTTCCCCACCACTCAGCCTGCTGACCCTGCAAGGGGCGCGCCATCTAAACCTCCCTCTAGACACGAGCCCCTTGGCGTTCACGGACACCAGGGTACACAATCCCGCCGCGTGGACGGTTTCTATCCACACTTGGACCCGCACGCACGCCCACGCGCACTTGCACCTGGTCCCCCGCATCCCGCGCATCCGCCCCGCCCCGCCCCGGGCGCACTCCGGGGGCCGCGGGCCGCCTCTGGCCGGCCCTGCTCAGCGATTGGCGGGAGCCGGAGCCTCCCCGAGGCCCGCGTAGCACCATGAACTGAGTCAGTGTCGCCCAGCCCAGCATGTGCGTGGGTACACACGGGTGTGGATTCGCGCGGGCACTGACGAGCTGGACAGGCCCTCCCCCGACGGCAGCACTGGGCTCTGGGTAAGTCCTCCGTGTCCCGTGGTGGCAGTGGCCTTCGGGACCACAGTGGCCAAGAGGCTGTGGGCATGTCAGTTCCAGCAACAGTGTTGGGACAGGGGCATGGCCATGCAGGAGGGCAGCCTGTCAGTCACTGCTGGTGGGTGGCTCTGGAGGTGACAGCTTTGTACTCCCTGGTTGCCGCCTTCTTTGGAAAGTTGGGCATGTTTACAAATGCGGCTGTAGTTGTTTTAATCAGCGAGCCTTGTTGGTTTCTTCTGAAAACCTAATTATCGCTTTTACACAGTGGACAGACGGCTATATTTTTGTTTTTGAGGATAAGGCTTAAATGCTATTATTAGTGGTTTAACAGCAGACTGAACGGCCAGAAAGACGCGAGATTTTAGTGCAGATGTGGATTTCACAGATTCTTTGTGGATGTTAAGATACTTTCGTTTATCCCCAAGACCAGATTGTCATAGAAGCCAAAGATTTCACCGTTTGCATGTCTATAACTTTGAACTGCAGGAAACTTCCATGCAGTGAAGAGGTGTTCTTTTCTTCCCTGGACTGGGCGACACACTAGGGCAGAGTTGAGTGGCCACTGAAGTCTTCTCAAGCATCTTTCATTCTCTCCAAGGAGTCAGAGCCTCTGGACTATAAGCTGTCACATTCTTAGCAGTAACCCTTGCTCTGCTGGTGTTGGGCTCAGGGGCCCTGCTCTCCCAGGATGATCAGGATACAGGTGTTAAATAAAACTCCAACTGGAGACATGAATTAACTGATTTCAAATAGTAAGCTACTCATATCGAAACAATAATTTGGTGGGACACAGGCTGTGCCATACCAATTTGTGGCTAATATGTAAAGTTTTAAGATTCTCATGAAAAGCTATATGAACTGAAGAGACATCACAGATGCTCTTTGCGGTTTGGAAATCCCAATCTGATTTGTGTCCCTGACTTTAGAGAATTGTTGCTGAGCTGGACAGCGAGAATTCTAAGTTTGGAGATATTTGTTAATGATTATAAAAATTCCAGTACCACTGAAAACACCAATTTTGTAACTTTATGCTTAATGCTATTTTGATTTAAAATTCTAGGTGGAATTATGACCCATTTTACGTTTATCTGTCATTGTATCACAAGCCCTAGGTGACTAATCTGAGCAGAGCAGTCGAGCTAAGATTTTGAAAATCGTCATTTGTCATCAGATGCCTGGCATGACAGAGCTGCACGCACACCTACGTGTAAACATTTCCCCCGTTTGCAGATTTTGTGTGCTATTAAATAAAAAAAAAAAAACTTTGTTGAGTTTTTCATCTTAAAAACGCAGGTGCTTTATGTGTGGCATAGCAGATTCATAACTAAGAAGTTAAGTCGTATCAGAAATATGTCCAAAATGGTTTTCACTTAACCCGTTAATCTAAAGTCCTGCATGCTGCGTGTTTATTAAATATACTCATAATCAGAAGTGGACCCTTCCTTTTCTGAAAGTACTACTAGCTCTTGCTTCTCTTTCTAGCTTAACAAAAGCTCAAATCAAAGGGAGCATTTATTTTAAGATACACAGGAGTTAATGTTTCAAAAACCCCTTTTTATCCCCCGGTGACAGAAGTTCGCAGGTTTGTACTGATCACCGGAGCCAGGGGTGTGGGAGGACTTTGTCAGGTTGAATCAGTATCAAGGCTGCCCGCTCTGTCACAGGACTCCATTCAGGAGGTGTTGACAGAGGGACACCAACCTTTTTCTAGGGGTATTGAGGGCCCTTAAACACAGAGCCCCTGCTTTGAGACGCTGAGCTCACTGCTGTTAGGGGGGCCGTCTTTCTGAGTGCAGGGACTTGGTTCTCTCGCTGCTCCTCAGATTTTCTCTTTAAGACGAAGGGTTCCAGTGTTGCAGAATGCACGGGGTGATTGCTGGTTTTCCCTCTATGTGTAGACCCTTGGACTTTCCCAGAGAAGTGCCTTCAAGGCACGTCTCTACTCTTCACTCAGTATTCCTGAGAGAGAGAAGATGACGTGCTCAAGGCATTTAAATAGATGGGTGATGAAGTACTTGCTGGTAACCTGGTGAGTGGTGTTCTGAGGTCTGTTGATAGAAGAGGGGGGACACAAACAGTGTGTGTCACCCTTACTTTAGATGACTTTCTCATCAATATTCCCAACACCCTTATTCACGGTCAGGCTGTTAGTTGTTAGTTATACATTGTCCCTGTTGGACTTTTCTGGTTGGTTGTTTCAAGGCAGTTATTGTAGGTAACCAGAGAACTCTGTTTACGTACTCTCATCTGAACTAGTTTTGTGAAATATCCAAGGTGGGTTCCTCCCTTTAGCATTACCTTTTAACTTACACATTTTAGTATCACAAAGAAAGGGGATTCAGTGCTTCATGTTTTTGAATCTAGGGACCTTAGTGAAAGTGGGCAGGAGAGCTAAAATTACTTTCCTAAATTTAAGTGCAAGTGAAATGTAGACAAACAGCAACAAATTAAAGGGCGTGTCTAAAAATGGAGCTCTTGGTCTAAGTTTTGGATTTAAACTAACTTTTAACTTCTGTTTTCGTAGTGGCCGGTTATAGTCAGGAAGGCTCTGATTGTGTATGGGAAACAATCATTTAGTGCAGAAAGGACAAAGTATGCTTCCAAGTGTGTGCGTGCACGCAGGAAGATTAGTCTTGCTCCATAGGCTGTACATGAGTCTCTAGTCTGCAAGTGTATGGAACAGGCCATTTAAATGAAGTTATCTACCACTTAAAAGCTCTGATCCGGAAGGAATAGGCACCAGCTCTGACCTGGGGCAAACCGTTAGCATGCTCAAAGGGACTTTTTTTTTTCCCCCAAATGTAGGTCTGTATTTGTTCCCTGTAAAATGCAACCTTTGTTTTTGAACTAGTTAACTGAAAGCTGGATTTTCATGTGTTCTCATCTCAAGTGTGACTCTGTAGGGCTACTATTTTTCTAGTAATTCTTCCTGCAAAACATACTCTGGGGGGTTGGGGAGGAGAATCACCATCCTATTGCATGGGAAACGTGGTGGGCAGAGCTAGGCTGACTTCTGAAAAAGAGGAATCCCTCCTTTTCACACGACAGAGTGGTCCAACAAAGTTTCCCGCGTTCTTAAAGAAAGTGATGACATTTTGTGTGTAGGGAGCAGAATGGAGAAGTCTGACTCAGGGATGTCATCGTCCTGGTATCAGTGATTCTTGGTTATTTGTGTAAGGATTAATCTTTTTTCTGACCCCAGTTAGGCATGCTGAGGTCCATGAATGGACTCACTGTCGCAAAGTGAAGCCACAAAGGGGGCGGGGGACATGGCAGATGGCCACTTTTCTGGGCACCAGAAGGGAGGCCTGCGTGATTACCTCTCGGGAGCGTTCACTAGCGTGTGGTTGTAGCTGCATCCAGGGTGGGATCGGCCGGTTCTGGGTATCTTTCCATGTTAACCAAGATAGACATTGCGGGTACTCTGTGCTCTTCTGGGTAATAAGGGAAACCTAAGCTCCTAGTAGGCCTGGGACCTCCATGCTACCTTCATACGATAGCTGACAGTAGTCCTCCTGTATGACACAAGACAGCCTGTTGTGTCCCTCACAGTCGGCCCCTGGAACTTCAGGGGTTAGAGCAACTTTCTGCTCCGAGGCCCAGTGGTTCCTTCCCGATAATCCTCTGGCCAAAATGAAAAAAGCAGTTGTAGGGGAAATGGTGTTTTTCTGGCCCATCCTGCTCCTGGAGCTTCTGCAAGGCAGTGGTGATGCCTTCTTGGTGATGGTGTTTGTCAGGCTGAATGTAGGGAAGGGAAAGCCCTGGCTCTCTGGTGTTGCGAAGAAGCTTCTCCTGGACAGGCAAGTTACAGAACTGCCTGAGGTTTGTCCATTCACCACCTTTCCTGAGTTACCAGGATGAGCAGAGATGAGTGTGACTGGGAAAAGGGGACCCAAGGTCAAATTCACTAGCGGAAGAATTGTTAGTGATGTTGTTGGGCCTCAGAAAGCTAAAGTGACAGAACTTAGATGTGACAGGGCCTTTGAGGAACCTGAGAAAATTCCAGACAGGATTCTGCTGAATTAAGGCATTTTCCTTAGTTTGTCAGAATCATGTATGGCACCCCTTCCAAGACCCGTTGTGTGAAACCACAGCGTCGTCCCCTCCCCCACGGCATTCCCTCCTCCTCCGGACATCCCCCACCCTGCATCTCCTCCCCCCCACGGTGTGGCTGTGGGCAGAACTGGGATGATATCGAGGCTGGTTTTGCAGGCACCACACTGATCATCCGTTTATAATGGATGGACAAACAGCTGCCTGCTGGCCTGTGCGGATGCCTTCAGCTTCGAGGGCATAGGTGGGAAGAGTGAGTTCCTATGAAGCAGGGATCTCAGGAATGGGGGATTCCTCTGAATACCCGCCTGTGTGCGTAACTGACGCACAGAATTCTGCTAGCAGCTCTGGTAAGTGAGGATGAAAGGTTCAGAGGGCAGATCAAAAGAAACTGTAAGGAGGACCCAGGAGGAGGGTGGTGATGGTCACCATACAACATGGGGAGGGGGAGCCTTGAACCCCAAGACTGGATGTGGTTCACTGGGGGAACATTTGAAGAGGCAGAGACGTGAATGCCCAGACATAAGCTGATGAAAGCATGCACCAGTAAAAAGAGATGTTTTGAAACAGAAACCTCTCACAGGGTCTGAACAGACAACTGTTAAACGTTTCAGAAAGCAGAGACTCCTTTCAGTGGGAAGTGAGCAAGGTAAAAACATTTTGTAAAGATGTTGGCACCAGCGGAGGGTGCTCTGAAAGCCTACCTGCTTTGAACTCCTCATTAACATCCTATCAGCCTCCAAGAGCCCCGTGAGCTTCCCACGGATGGACAGACCTGGGTCTGTGAGACTCGGAGTTTAAACCTGTCTTGTGCAAGGCTTGCTGTTTTTGCCGTGCGCCACACAGCAGCCAGATGTCAGAGTAAGCAAAAGCGGAGAAAAATGTGCCTTTTCGGTATTGAAAAGTACTTTCTAGTCTGTTTGACCCTGGCAGCAAGATTTACTTCACTGCAGAGTTTCTAAATAGGAATAATGACAATTAAGATGGAATCTAAGAAGCATTGCAAGCTTTCCAAAAATGTATGTGCCATCAGCATATGAACAGCATTTACCTTAGCCTCTGAGACCCACCCCAAACCCCTGCCTTCGAGACAGATACTTATGGGTTGTGTATTGCAGCCAGAGTAGTAACAATTCTGTAGCGATTCTAAAGTTATAACATCTTGTGATGAAGCCTAGGTTTTTGTTTGTTTGTTTTTCAGTTTGCGAAGACTTTCAATACATGTGATCCTCTTAGTGCCCTGTAACTAAAGTGCAGATGAGGAGGTAACACCATAAAGCCCTTCCACAAGTCCTTATGACCCAGTAGGGGCTCTACTTGTGTGCACATTAAGAGTTCATGTATGGCATGCAATCAGCATCATTAATTTTTTTTTAACAAAATTAAGCATTGAATCGTATTAAATTTTCTTCATTAATTTTAAGTGACTTGGAAACATATTTTAAGTTTATTGATTTCTTATTAACTTCAATCATTGTCCTAAAGGTCAGACGGGAGCATGAACCATGCAAAGATCATTAAAGCTCCGAATATATGTAGAGATAAGACAAACTGTTGAGTATTCATTGGGAAATGCTGGAACATTCCAGCATGCAGCCTGTCTGTCCACCTGTCTGTCCGAGTCCAGAAAGCTATGGCATGCCTGTAACTTTCCCCTTTAACTAGTTATATGAACAGCATGTAACCAAGACTCTAGCTCATTTGGCCTCAAATGTATTTTGCTGAGGAGGTTGCGCCCATGCCAGGATGCTCTAGACGCAGGGTCTTCGTGACCGTTACCTCCAGATGGAGGTTAACACAGGATCCTGGTGCACCAGAGAACCCAGGGAATGCAGAGGAGATAGAAATTGGGTTGTCATGTGACTGGCTGGTTTAATTCTTGCTCTGACTCCCCCTAAGTGCTGGACTTTAATCTGGGCTGACAAGAACAAGTCCTTTCCTTCTGTACACTGCTTTTGGTCAGGGTAGTTTATTACAGATGTGAAACTAGAAAGGGGGTGAATTTACAGGCCGTAATTTCCAGAATGTAGCAGAATCTACCAAGGAGATGCACACACATGTATGCTGTAAAAGAGGGTGACTACAGACAGATGAGGGCCGGCCTCTGCCATGGTTCCTATAGGATGAGTGCCAATGGGTTTCATCGATTCTGTGTCAGAGACAGCCCTGTGCGATGCTCTGGGTGGGTTGCTGTGGCTGGGTCAGCTTTTCACTGTAAGTCTTTCCTTCCTACTGGATTCAGCTTTGGCCTCCGTATCCAGAATGGTCCGAATCTCTGGGTCGGCTTCATTTTACGAGGCCCGTGTAAGACCCCACTCAGTGAGCATCTAAGACCCCTTTGAGCACTGAATTTTATCCGCATTTGCATTCTTCCTCATCGTCTCACTTTAGAGTCAGCTTTATATATTTTGTATCTACTGTCTTTTAAGGATGGTTGATAAATTGCTTATGTCTTGTACACCACTTTTTGGGGACAAGGTAGATTATCAATACAATAGTCTACGTTCTAAGACTTGAGCACTCTGGTCCTTGTCTTGGGAGGACTAGTAAGTACTCTCCAAAGCCAAGGAAATGAGCAGCCCATGATGGTCTTGGGTCGGGACAGACAAGCATAGCAGGACGGTCGTCTGCAGAGGGGTGGGAGGGGCAGGGTCTGCGGGTGTTTGGCCTGTGGGCAGTACAGAGCTACGAGCTGGGTCACATGCAGTGCGGGAAATGCTCAAGTCCCTCCTGGGATCTGGAGGGGCCAAGCTAGATACCAGCTGAGCAACACAAGGGTGGCATTGAAAGAAGCAGATTTGTGGCCGAGAAGGGGAAGGACGGGTGCTGTGTAAAATGGCAGGTGGCACTTCACCGGAGGGCACAGGTCACCCTTGCCATGACTGTGCCAGCCCCAGTTTTCAGAACAGCAAGGTATACCTCGAGGGACTGCCGCAGTTCAGGGGCAGTGACAGCTAGCTAGCTACAAGGACCATCCCTAGGACCCTTCCTTAGGGTGGGAGATCCTAGCCATGCTGGGCCGGGGAGGCAGAACCCAAGTCCTGTGTAGTTTAAGGTGTTGTGGGAGACATAGTGAGAAAAACAGAACAAGAACTTGAATTCTAACTCTACAGCTCACAGAGTGCATGTCCGAAACACTGTCATTTCCAGTGTAATTCATGTGGCAACACGGATGGGTTACTTTGCATCATCTTTTTCTTTTTTTCTGTATTAGATCCTGTATGTGGGTCCCACCCACAGCATAGCCCGCTAGAAGGCATTTCAGTAGCCACATGGCCTTGGCTGCCATTTTGGACAGTGAATCTCTAGAACGTTCAGCTTATGGTTGAGGTTGACAGTGAGTAACTTTAAAGCTCAATAAATCACTTTGTCACCAAAGTAGAAATTTTGTAACATTGTGTCTTCACCTGATAACATCACGTAAAAGATAGCTATGGGATTGAGTGTGAAAGAAACAGAAAATCAACACTAAGGGAACACATTCAGCAGAGAAAGCTATGGTATGCCTGTAACTTTCTCTTTTAACTAGGTACATGGACAGCATGTAACCAAGACTATAGCTTGGCTTCAAGTATATTTTGATGAGGAGATTGCACCCATGCCAGGGTGCTCTAGACACAGGGTCTTTGGGATACCACATCTGCAGATTCTCAGCTGGAAGGAAAATATATTAGTAATTTCCTATTGAGTCAGTTTATGCTATTTACTATTATTATTATTATTAATTAGTCTGTGGTGTTGGGCATTGAACTCAGGGCTGCATACATGCTAACTTCATGCATTCAAGGGGCCAGACAAAATACTTGCTTTCAGACTGAAACTTTATATCCTTGGTAACAAATGGTGTTGCCTCTGTGGGACTCACACCCCGACAGCTTCATGCACATGAAATATTAGTGGGCATTCGCTATTTAAATATAATTCCAGCATCATGACACAGCTCTCATTTTGTGTGTTTCCTGAGCACTATGGCATTTATCATTTTGAAGATGTTGTTTTAAAGTATCAGTACCCCAGTGGATGAAAAAGGCTATCAGTGGACTGGACCACTACAGAATCCACTTTCCAGAGAACGTGGTCTCACAGTTTGGTGATGGCAAGAGCAAGGAAATCGGGTCTTCCTTTTTAATGTAAATCCACAGTTCATAGCTGGATCTTACAAAGTTGATTTAAGCTACTCGCCTCTCCTTATGATTACCCATGTCCTCTCTGTGACATATCATCGATTAGCTTACCCTTTAAACTGTGCCTTGTTTTAGGGTCAAGAGTCAAAGCTTCATTTAAGTTCTATGCAAAGGCAAACCTTCACTAGCAATTTTGTGCTCACTCATACGTCCTCATATAAGAAACTTGCGTTTAGCTCTCCTGCCTGCAGTACAGCGATTCTTAGCTTGTGGCTCCCTGTAGGTGGGTGTTCCTGTTGTTACCAGTGCATATTGAGGGGATTTCATTCTCTTGCTCTGGTTTATTATTCCCTGTAGGCATGCATACCATAAAAGGACCATTAAAAAAAACTGTTAACTAAAATATGCAAGGCTTCTCTCGGCTCTAATCGCTGTATCAAATTTTATACCTCATTCGGGCAGTTGTTGGTGGCCGAACGGTAAGGGAGAAGAATAGCTCGTGGATTCTTAAACAAAGGAAACCCCTCAAATTCTAAGCCCACTGTCACATGTCTCTTTCTGGCTGGGATGCTTGATCGCCCATTAGTTAGAGGCAGGCGGAAGAGCAACACTTTATTAGATGGATAGTTGACTTCTGTGCCTTCAAATTGGAGGCATTGCATGGAATCTCATAGCCCAGTGCCACCTTTATGGGTGTACGTGTGTATGTATATAGGTGTTTATGAGATAACATCTGATGTGTATTGGACTGACCTCAAACTCGCCATGTAGCCAAGGCTGGCCTTGAGCTCCTTACCTTCCTGTCTCCACCCTTCACCTGCCAAGTGCTGGGATTACTGGAGTGCCCTGCCATACTCCAGTTATGGGGTGCTGGAGATGGAATGCAGGCCTTCATGTCAACACTTAGCCACTCAGTTGACATCCTGAGCTCAATTCTGTGTCATCGCCATGTGTCCATGGCTACCGGATGGGAGCCTCTTAGAGGTAGTTGCTCTCTGTTCCCAGTCCACGCTGGAGGTGGGCAGAGAGTGAGATGCTTGTACAGCATCCATTTAGCTTATTTTCTCATGGGAGGAGGACAAATTAATTTAAAACCCGAACTGTATTGAGGAGACCGGAGCACATCAGGACTTCTTAGATACATGTCGCTTGGTTGACATTCAGTGAACATGTGTGAATACGAAAACACGTGAGGCCCGCGATCTAAACACAGTGAACATGAGACCATGCTGATGGAAGCCATGTGCACTTCAGTCATTCTGGAAAAAAGCGTCTCATCCCAGCAACCAGGGCCCCCACATGGGCTGTGCCCTCCCTGGGAGGGGTTTGTGTGCTTAGCCTCTGTGTGTGGGCTGACAGTATGCCACATCATCAGGGGAGACCCTGGGACAAACTGCTCCATGCAAGATCAGCAGCTCATGGGTGCTGTTCCCAGCTGACGGGCAACAGAAGTGACAGACCCACACTGATGGGTGGGAAGAGCCCAAGATGGGCTCTTGGAGTCTGTTCCGTTTAGTTAAAGCTGGTGTAATAGCATCCGTGGGGCTAGGTTTTCCCTCCAGGCTGAGCAATGTGTACGTTATAGGGATGCGTGGGTGAGTTCAGTGACATTACAAGTGACACCCAGTCCAGTCACCTCATAAAGCCATATGATCATGGCTAAGCCTCTCCTGTCCCCCCACAGCTGAGCTCAGAGATCTCCGCCCTGCCCTGGCATCAGTCTCTTCCCAGGGCTCCTTCCTCTGCGAGGTGTGAGACCCGCTGTCCTCCACACTTACCCTTAGCGGAGTTTCACCTGCAGTCAACACACTCGGGGGCACACAGAAACAAGCCTTTGGGTCTAATGAAATCAGGCTGCAGATCTGCCATGCCTTCAGAATATCCTGCCTCTGCTTTCTGTTTCGTGTCTGGTTCTCATGGAAATTTGTGTCTGGGAATGAGGGGTTGCCGGAGCAGATTTTCTGGGGCAGGTGCCGTATTCTTTGGCCATTCCCATTGGGTGTCAGGATTCTTTGAGGGGGGTAACAGGAGCAGAGGCCTCAGAGTTGAGAAGTACTAACCTACCTTTTAATAAGGCAGTGATTTTTAAGGACTTTTCCCCCTGGCTTTTGATAATTATTCATAAATATGCCTTCGTCTGGGGTTTTCAGTACAAAAAAACATACTCCGCTTACTATCGTCCCTCCATGAATTATATGTAGAACTCTCTGTGAGGTTATTTCTAGATTCTGTAGCACACACACACACACACACACACACACACACACACACACACACACAACCTCAGGACTGCCGGGGAAGCGGTGACTCTGTTTCATTCTGTGCACAGGGTGGGACAGAGTGTGGGAGCAGTCACCTGTCCGAGAAGATATGCATGGAGATGATTGAAAAAGAGACGAGGAGTGTTGGGGTTAGATTTTTCTGGCAAAGGAGGCCAGATCAAATGCTTGTTCTCAGTCTCTGTTTGGCAAGTGAACGTAAGAATCATGTTGTATATTTGAGGAGTTTTTTGAGATTCTCAGTAAGGATGCCTCATTCACCCGAGACGAGTGGAAGCCAGGGCTCGTGTCTTCTTCCCTCCCTCCCTCCCTCCCTCCCTCCCTCCCTCCCTCCCTCCCTCCCTCCCTCCCTCCCTCCTTCTCTTCCCTCCTTCCCCCCAAGTTTCTCCCCCCCCCCCCCCCCCCCCCCCCCCCGTCTCCCCTAGTGCTGTGCTTCACACTCTTGTCTTCAGACAGTTACAGGGCAGAGGCAGTGGGCAGTTAGTTGCCTTTGCATTTCCAAAAGGCTCCATTAAATACACAAAACTGGGGGTCAGGGAGAGGCCTTAGTCAGTCAAGTGCCTGCTGAGCAAGCGTGGGGACCAAAGTTTGGATTCTCAGTGTCCAGGTAAGAAGCCAGGGCCGGTGGTTTGTATCTGTAATTCTAGCACTGGGGAGGCAGACAGGATCCTGCGGCTTCAGTCGGGGGTCCAGGTCCAGCAAGAGACCCTGTCTCATAAAATAAGGTGGGCGGTACACTTGAGAAACAGCACCTGGCATTCACCTCTGGCCTCCATGTGCATACACACCTCCACACACACGTGCACACACATGTATACACACATGTGCGTGAACAGGTACACACACACACACACACACACACACACACACACACACACACACACAGTTACTGGCCATGTACTTCTCACAGTGAAAGGTGACAGGGTACTTTTCCAAGTGCAAGATCAGATGGCCAGCCAAGTTGTGAGAGACCGTTCCCTAAGACAGCGTAGGACTTCATAGCTTAGTGAGTCACGCGTGGGACTGCCCTTATTTCCTGCCTTTCACAGACTCCTAGCTCACCCTGGACATCCACACGCAGGTCGTGTGGCTTGGCTGTTCTCTGCAGCTGGATCACATTGACTGATATTTGCCCTCCAGTAAAAATGGAAATAGGCTAGAAACAAACAACAAGGAAACAGACGAGCCGAGTTTCAACCAAAAATCAATCTGAAGAGAAAAACACTTGGGCCGGCATCAAGGGAAGCAAGGCCACGCCAGCACAAATCCTTACGGAAATGATCGGAGAGTAGTATTTTCATGAAAAGGCAGCTGACTCAGAGACGCAGGGGGAGCGCTGTGCAAGGCAGAGTGGAACAACCACCCACGCCCTGGAGCTGACAGGATCGCGTAAGTGCAGTTACTAGAAATGACCCAAGAACCGAAAATAGGAAAGTGCAGGGGGGAGAGCCAGGTTCTCATGAAGGGAGCGTGTGTTTGAAAAACCAGGGCAGAGGCATCAAGACTCTGGCTTTGTGTTCCGGCTTCTCTCCGTCACTTGCAGGGCGAACAGTCTTCTGCTCCTCCGAAAGCCAGCAGCGTGGGGAGGAGCCTCCTACCTGCTGGAAGAAATCCAGTGATAAATGTTTCTGTGGATACAGAGGGCACGACCGTTTTACAAAGTTGATTGTGTACAGCCCTGGCTATCATGCTATATTTCGTAGCAATGTTAAAATCTTATAAGCTGAAAACACAAAATCTGAAACTTTCAAATGCTACGAAGCCACTCATGGAAAATCTCGCAGCTGACCTCAGGTGCCAGGTCACAGTCAGAACCTAGGTGTGTGAAAACCACACTATAAAATGACCTTTGGGCACTGGGGAGGTGGCTCATTTGGTAAAGTGCTTTCTGAATAGGCATGAGGACGCGCCTCAGCTCGCCAGTACCCATGTAAAACCTTAGCTATTGCAGCGTGTAATTCCAGTGCTGGGGATGGAGACGGAAGGATCCAGCCAACTTAGCTGCATCCGCGAGCTCCAGGTTCATTGAGAGACCCTGTCTCAAAAATTAGGATGGAGAGTGATTGAGGAAGACACCTCTGGCTGTTATATGAACACTCATGTGCACACACACACACACACACACACACACACACACACACACACACACGTTTTTATTGTTTATGTGTGTAGTTTGAAGACTGGTCCCACCAGAAGACACACATTTGCCTGCTGTGATAAATCAGGAAAGCAGAGAGCAGCATGCTCTTGGCATGCACCAAAGTTCAAAGGAGGCAGGGTCATGTCCTCTGTTCTCTGAAGACGTGTGTCTTCTTTTGCTGCAGATGAGGGTCACAAGGTGCACATGGCTCCCTAGGCTTGTCCAGAAAGATGGCTTCACCTTCGGAGTCCAGGGTTTAGTCCTCAAACTAGCAATTAAACCATCCCATAAATCCTCCATGCGAGGCAGTAAAACCTAATTTTAGATTTCTTGTGTGCCCCAGTGTCCAGTCTGATTGCTACCAGTTGGCCAGAAGCTGGACATGTGAGGGGCAGGCGGTTCAGAGTGCACCACATGTCCAAGCCCTCCGCTTACATGCTTGGGGTTTAGTCTGCATCCCTGGCTGCTTGTAGCTGGTTGAAAAGTATGCAGTTCACGCGGTTCTTGTGTGTGTTTGTGTGTACATATGTGTGTGTGTGCCTGGATGTAGAGGCCAGTGGACAGTCTTGGGTGTCACTGCTCAGATGCCAACTACTGTCTCTGAAACAGAGTTTCTTATTGGCCTGAGCTTGCCACGTAGAGCAAGTGGCTGTCCAGAGAGACCAGCCTGTCTCTGCTTCTCCAGAGATCCTTGAGGATTCACCTGTCTCTGCCACCCCAGCATTGGGATTATAAGTGCACGCCCCACCTTAATACTTGGCCTTAAAACTAACAAACATGGGTCCTGGGAATAAACTCCGGTTCTTGTGCTTGTGTGGCAAGGGCTTTATTAATAGCCTTCTCTGAAGCCCCTGCGTGGTTCTTTTTAGTGGAGAACTTTGATGCGAAATCAGGTGCCACTGAGGAAGGGGTAGGTACAGAAGTGAGAAAAAGGAAGAGCAGGAAAAGTTGTAACTGATGGTCAGGGAACCAAAGGGCTGTGAGCTGAGGCAGCTCCAGTTTCACACTGATACCTCGGGAGAGGAGCAAGAGAGGACCTGTTCCTTTTCTCAGCTGCAGTGGAGGCTGGATGCTTGTGCTGCACACACACTGAGACTTCTCTTATTTTGGGAGTGACAGGAAGGGTGGGAGCCTTTAGGACCTCTCCCTGGGGGTGCACTGATGGACTGTGATGGACTGACTTAATGGGGTCCAGCAAAGCTTTTGTCCTCCCCCCGCCCCCTCCTTTGCTCACCTCCATGTGGTGTGTGTGTGTGTGTCTCTGTGTGTGCGTATACACCACCTTGTGCAGTACCTACAGAGGCCAGAAGAGGGCATCAGATTTGCTGGAGCTTTACAAGCAGTTGTCATTGGTGTTAGGAACCGAACTCTGGTCCTCTGAAAGAGCAGTAAGCACTCTTAATCAGTGAGCTATCTCTCCAGCCCCTGGCATGTCCTTTTCATGTAAAGGAGCCATGTTTATAGACCAGGAGTGGACTGTGACATTGGGAAATGTATGTGGTTTTTGTCTCCATGTCCTGGCATGTAATTCCCTATAGTCTTCAGGAAGTTAAAATGATGTCTTTCTGATTGATAATAAATTGACTTGTGTCAGCAAGCCCTTGTTCACCGGAAAGATCTAGGTGATCTTCCTTCCCTCCCAGCTCTGGGGAAGGAAGAAGGAGGGACAGAGGTCAGGCTGGCCACTAATGGTCAATGAATTTGTCAGTCAAGGCTATACCATGGAGCTTTGGTGAGAATCTCAGGTTTCCTTGACAGACACTAAACATGGAGGTTCCAGGGAGGTGGCTCAGCCTTTCTCCCCCACACCGCTCTCCCTCTGTATCCGTCTGTGTCCTCTGTGTACTTGACAACACACCAGTGGATGGGTAGTGAGCAGAGTGAAGGATGAAAGGAAGCTACAGGTCCAACCCTTCTCCCCAGGACAGAGTCTACCTCTCTGGAGCCATATGTAGGGATGGGACTCACTCCTGTCTCCTGCTAGAGACAGTCAGGTTTCCAGCAGAAACTCATGCATGAATGGCAAGTCGGTTGGATTAGTGCCTCATCTCTTCTCTCCTCTCTCAAAATAAAGCCCCCTCGGTCCAGTGGTCCTCACTGGTTCAGCTGGGCTGGAATTCCAGGGATTGTGAGTTGTAGTGGTAGTTCACTTGATCTTTCTTAGAGCCGCAAACACAGTGGCTAGCTTCCTGACATTCTTAGAGAGGCGTCTCCCTCTGCCTCGCTCTGACAGTGATGAAGGTGAGTTTTAGGAGGACAGCATGTGGTAGTGTTTTCAAGGATGCACTTCCAGTGATGTGAGACGGCCTGACTTTGTTACCTACAAAGGGAAAGCTCTTCTTTACTTGAACCTTGGCAGGGGGTCATGCCCTGTGAACTGTGGGTGAGTGTGTGTGTGTGTTATACAGGTGTTGGCTGATGGTTGTGGGGTGACCTGAAGTCTGTAAAAGCTGGCCAAAATGTTTAAAACTTAAAATCCTTCTCTACATTTCTGAACCTTGAGAGGTGGTGCTGGCAATTCCTTTGTTTGTTGTGGAAATATAGGACATGAAGATGAGTGAAAATATGTAAATTACCTCTTTCTACCCTCAGGACATAATGGCTTGTGACAAGTAATGCATGTAATTTCAGAATGGTGGCACCATATATAAAAGGATATAGTATATATTTACCTCAAAGTAGGTATTTTAAAACATTCTTATAACCCATTTTGTTCAACTTAATAGCACCTTGTTAAGTATCTAGGCCATTAAGCATGTTTATTGGAAAAGTTGCTTTTGTGCCTCCTTTACTTTGAAACTGTCTAATGTCCTATTGTGTGGCCTTGCAACATAGATGTGTCCGTCTGGTCCACTTCAGCTGAGTGTCGGCTCTTCCCAGTTTCCTGTTCGCCACCAGAGTTCTCAGGCTGGGGTACAGAATGCAGGTGCCCAGGCTTCCCCAAGGCTAAGTCGGGCTTCCTTGGAGATGGATCTGAAAATCAGCAGGCTCATAATTTTCCAGGTTAAAAAGGGCTGTAACATACGACACTGTTTTTTACCCCACCTGGGATAAATGCCTGAAAGTGAAATTGTGTGATCAAAGATGACTTCGGTCATTTGAGAAAGACGACAGTACATTGCTGTTCGAACGTTTTGTTTAAAACTATGTTTGTTTATTGTGTGTGGAGGCATGTACACACAATAAGGTCAGAGTCATATGACCCAGAAGTTTTGTTTAATAACAAAAACTAATGTGAGCTTTTGAACTTGCAGGTTTTAAAAAGTAAAGGTTGAGAGTCAGTGAGATGAGTGAAAGCCTTTGGGTGGGCAAAAGCCCTTGCCAGCAAGCCTGAGGACCTGAGTTTAATCCCTGGGATCCACGTGGTAGAAGGAGAAGACTGATTCCTTTACGTTGTCCTCTGCCCTCCACATGCTGTGGTGTGTGCACGCACATGCACACACATTCTCTCTCTCTCTCTCTCTCTCTCTCTCTCTCTCTCTCTCTCTCTCTCTCTCTCTCTCTCACACACACACACACACACACACACACATACACACACACACATAAAATAATAGATGTAATTTAAAGTGAAGGTTGAAAAGTGAGCATATGCCTTGGGGAGAGGTGAGTATAGTGACCTACTCGGCCCGGTGTGGTTGGTTTTGTTGTGTCCTGCCTGAGCCTGAGGTGGTTTTCTCCTGACTAGACAGCACAGAGAGACAGCGAGAGCAGAGGACCAGCCAGGTGCTGGTGAGGGTAGATCAGCTCTGTCCACTCCGGTCCCAGGTCTGCCTCTTACCTGGGTACCCTCTATTTCCTCCCTCCTATAAACTACTATATTATTATTACTATATATACATTATTATGTATGGCTTTGGTTTGTAAACTACCAATGTTTTTCTTTCCTTTTTGATGCAGTATCTTGTATCCCAATAAGTATTTGTAAGCAAACATTTGCTTTCTTCTAAATAGGAGTTTCCCAGACAGTACCCTCTGGTCCTCAGAGCATGAGGCCCAGGGACACCAGTCTGGGTGTGTGTGTGTGTGTGTGTGTGTGTGTGTGTGTGTGTGTGTTCATGTGTGTGGAGGCCAGAGGTCACCCGCAGGTGCCAAGCCTCAGGAGTTGACCCTTTTTGTTATTGTTAGTTTCTGTGGCACTGGGTCTGACTGTGGTGGTCTGAATGAGAATGGCCCCCACAGGCTCATCGGGTGGGGCACGATTGGGAGGTGTGGCCTCGTTGGAGGAAGTGTGTCACTGAGGGTGGGCTCTGGGGTTTCAGAAGCCCAAGCCGGGCCCAGTGGCTGCCTCTCTTCCTGCTGCCGGCCAGTCCTGGTGTAGGACCCTCAGCTCCATGTCTGTCTGCACGCTGCCTTGTTTCCCATGACGACGATAATGGACTGAACCTCTGAACTGTAAGCCAGCCCCAGTGAAATGTTTTCCTATATAAGAGTTGCTGTGGTCATGGTGTCTCTTCACAGCAATAAAACCCTAACTAAAACTATGTAGTCCTGGATGGATGGCCAAGTACTTGCTCTGTAGACCAGGCTGGCCTCACACTCAGATCTGCCCTGCCCCTGCCTCCTAAGTGCTGGGATTAAAGGCATGGGACATACATCATCTGGATGCATCTCGTTTTTCTAAGATGGAGTCTCTCCTTGGCCAGGATGCACACCAGGCTGGTCCGCCAGCCTCAGGGGTTTGTCTGCGTCTGCCTTCCCAGCACTGGGATTTTATAAGCAGGCACCACCGCCCTCAGCTTTTTTATGTTGTAACGTGTGTTCTGGGGATTGAACTCAGATCTTTAAGCTTGCAAAACAAACACTTCAGTGACTGAGACATTACCCCAGCCTGAGTGTGTGTGAACAACCACTGTGTCTCTTCTCGATACAGTGTCTTATAACTTTTGAATAGGATTTGCTTTGCCCTAAGTGGGAGTTCCCCAAATGGTGCCCTCCGTCTCTCAGAGCCTCGGCCCCAGGAGTCCAAGGCTGACAGGGCTGCATTTTCACCGGGCTGCAGGACCTTGGCATGGGCCATCCTGCAGCATGGTAGTGGCCGGCCAAGGTGGGGGCTGGATGTTGGATGGGTGTTCAGAAGCCAGAGTCAATTCTTCCCCCGATAATCCCTCAGAGATGAGGAGAGGCCACGTGGAGTTTCTGTCCCCAGCTTTCATCTGCTCCCTGCTCCAGGTGTCTCGGCCTTGGCCTGGGCAGATTCCTCCAGGGGAAGAAAACAGATGTTCACTCTTCTTTTTAGAGCAGAGGAACTCTTTGTTCAAACAGAGCGAAGCCAAGAAGCCAGAGATGCCTCCCTCGCCCCACTGTGGGGGAAGCAGCTCCCCTGCCCTGTTCCACATCTGGACATCTGGAGATCCTGTTCCCTTGGAGACCAGGGTGTCAACTGCTGGCCGGTCTGTTGTACTCATTTCTAATCTGGTGAATTAGTGGTCAGCTGGTCCAGATGGCAGATCTGGCGATTGCTGAAGCCAGACCCACTCCGGCACCGGCCTCCCTCATCTCTCTCACTTTAGTCAAGCTGGGTCAACCACACTTGGGCACTTGTGGTTCCTGCCAGAGGGCACAGCTGCCACCAGGACCCCAGCTCTCAGACACAGTCAGCCCTGCCGAGCACAGAAACAGTGGTCGCAAAGTGACCTGTCGTCCACGTGGCATTTTACACCCAATAACGGTGCTTTAAAGGCACCATGGCGAGGGGAGGAGAGATGGCTCAGTAGTCAGGAGAGGACGCTCTCTGCTCTTGGCAGAGGACCTACCTGGGTTTGGTTCCCAGAACCCACACAGTGGCTCACAACCATCTGCAACTCCAGTTCCAAGTGATTTAATGCCCTCTTCTGACCTTCACAGGCTCCAGGCATGCATGTGATGCACATACATGCATATGTACATGCAGGCAGAACACATGCATGCATGTATGCATGCGTGCATGCACACACATACACACACTACAAAGTAAATTTTTGTGCTGGAGAGATAGTTGTTAAAGGGTAAGGCTCATGACTAAATACTACAATGAAGTCTTTGGTAATAATCCAGGGCTCTTATTAATGAGAATTATAATTATTATTAATCACCATTATTATAATTATTATAAATGTGTGATACTGGGGGAGTTTTTTTATTCATCAGATATCTCCATTTGATAATTTTTGCATGCACTGAGAATTCTTGTTTTTTTTTTTTGTGTGGTATTTCTCTTTCAATTGGTGAGTCAATATACATCATCACCAATAGGATTATTATTACTGTATTGCTATTTTGCTTCCTGAGACAGGAATTCCACATAGCCCAGGCTGGCCTCTAACTTGCTATGTAGTCCTGGCTGTCCTTAACCCTAATTCTCCTGCTTCCACTTTCCAAATGTGGGCATCACAAGTGTGTGTCCCACACCAGGCTGTGTGTGTTATTATGAAATAAAGTCTATGGCTGATGTGATGTTAGGAGTCACTCTTGGTAGAGGTTTTTTTGTTTGTTTGTTTTTAAGGTTCTGACAGATGTACACCAACATGTACCCACATCGTAGTGCCACACAGAGCACATAGAACAGTTTCACTGCTCAGAAGACCCCACACTCCACCTGACATCCCTCCCTCTCCTCTGTCTGTCCTATGGTGGCCACTGGCATTTTCCCTGTCCCCAAAGTTGTTTCTTTTCCAGAACATCCTGTGTTTGGAAACCTTCAGTGCCTAGTGTTTGCTGATTGACTTTTCTCACAGCAGGATGCGCGTAGAGGCCTTCTCTGTTCCACAGCTCCTGTTCATTGCCTGGTAGTACTCCACGGGCTGGATGTGCTACTGCTGGTCTATCTTCTCGTCTACTGAAGGGACCTTTGCTGTTTCCACAGTTTATCATGAAACATGGGAATGGAAATGATGGGGTCCTCTGCAGGACAACCACTGGGGCAATACAGCGAATTTAGAGGTTTTGATAGTGAGCAGTGGGCATGAAGACTCTTCATGGGAGCTGGTGATTGTGCTATGCTGGCTATTTTTATGTCAACTTGACACAGGTTAAAGTCATCTGAGAGGAGGGAGCCTCAATCAAGAAAATATCTCCATAAGATCAGGCTGTAGGAAAGCCGGTAGGGCATTTTCTTAGTGATTGATGGAGAGGGCCCAGCCCATTGTGGGATGGTTCCATTCCTGGACTAGTGGTCCTGGGTTCTGTAGGAAAGCAGGCTGAGCAAGGCAGTAAGCAGCACCCCTCCATGGCCTCTGCATCAGCTCCTCCCTCCAGGTTTTACCGTTTGAGTTCCTCCCCTCATGGCTTTTGATGATAAGCTGTTATAAAGGAAATGTGAGTGAAATAAACCCTTTTCTCTCAAGTTGCCTTTAGTCATGGTGTTCCGTCACAGCAATAGTAACCCTAAGCTAAGTCAATAAGTTGGACCTTATCTGGAAAGAGGGAACCTCAGTTGAGAGAGGCCTGTGGGAAAGCCTGTGGTGCATTTACTTGATTGATGAGGGAGGGTCAAGCTCACTGTGGGAGGTGCCACCCTGGGCAGGTGGTCCTGGGCTTTGTAAGAAAACAGGCTGAGCAAGCCATGGGGAGCAAGCCAGTGAGTAGCAACCCTCCATGGCCTCTGCATTTGCTCCTGCATTGAGTTCCTGTCCTGACTTCCCTCAGTGATGGAAGGTAACCTGGAAGTATAAGATGAAATAAACCCTCACCCCTCCTTGGTGTTTTATCGCAACAATAGAAGCCCTAGCTGAGCTGGATTTCTCGCTGATCCCGGAGCTCACAGACTAGGCTGGACGGCCAGTGAGCTCCAGAGTCCTCCTGTCCTCACCTCCCCAGGTCGGATTATAGGTGTTCACCACACCTCGCTTTTTACGTGAGTGCTGGGGAATCAAAGTCAGGTCCTCCTGCATGGAGGATGCTAACCCAGCTGTCTCCCCACCCCTGCTGCTGCTGATTTTCATATTATTAATTGCAACAGATTTAGAGTGGCCCGGTCGGTCTTAAAGCAATGTTAGGGCTTATTCAGGTGACAGAAGCAAACAGCGAAGGCTCTTCTCTGTCCTCTCAGTCTGGGCGTGCAGGCTTTCCCACTCAGCATGCTTTAGCCAGGCTCAGGGGGTTTGGGTTAGAGGGGAGGTACATTAATACCAGGTCAGATAGTTAGGAATTTATGACCTAGCATGGACACTTCTCACTTCTCCACCAAATTATTATTTTTTTGTTTTTGTTTTTGGTTGGTTCTTTTATTTAATGTTAATTTTTTTTTTTTTTGAAACTGAATTTCCAGGAAACTCCGTCTGTAGCCCAGACCCAACTCAAACTCAGTGCAATCCTCCTGAATCAGTCTCAAGTGCTGGGATTATAGGCATGGGCTGCCATGTACCCCATATTCTCTGATTTTTACCTTTCTGTTTCCTCTTCCTATGCTTCCCCCCCAAACCGGGAAATCACTGGCTCATGACATGGCCATGCTCTGTTAGCACCAGCTTCCTTTACTGCCTGACTGAACCTTCTAGAATAATAAGGCTAGTGTTTGCTCTCAATTGGGGCCAACCACACCGACTGCCTGGTTCCTAGAAGTCCTATTCCTAGAAGGTGAATATTTACCTGATAACTTCAAAACTGAAATGAACGAATGAATGCAATCATGACCACCGTCAGTGATCACATGAGTGCATTACAAATCTGCTTTTGATGGGTCTGTTTTGCCCTTTTTAGGGTTATCAATTGTTAGTTCAGTGTGTCTGGACACATTGTTCTATCAGCGCTTGTAAACCCAGCCCAGCAGGGCTCTGCACACACCTGTGACCTCTGCACTCGGTCACTTGGATCTATGATTTTTTTCAGGCAGGCTCAGGATGATGGGTCCATCCTGCTGCCTTTGAAAGTGGTCACATTTCAGATCGTCACACCAACTATAGCTAAATTCTTGTCCAATAAAAAGAAGGGCCTCAAATTTACAGAATAATCGAGAATTGTAGTTGGAAGATTTCTCCGGTCCCACAGCTGCTTATAAAATAATTACTCAGAGGCTTAATAATCTTATAACTGCTTGGCCATTAACTCAGTCTTACTACTGACTAGCTCTTACACTTAAATTAACCCATAATTTAAATATCTGTGTTTAGCCACAGGGCTTGGTATCTTTTCTCAGTCTGCCTCCTCTGTGTCTGGCTGGCGACTCCTGACTCTGCCCTCCTCTTCCCAGCATTCTCCTCTGCTCACCCCGCCTATACTTCCTGCCTGGCTACTGGCCAATCAGCGTTTTATTAAACCAGTGTAAAATAGCATTATCCCACAGCAGAGAATTTAAAATTATATTTTATGAGAAACTGAAGCAAGAGGTTCCCCCCCTTCCTCTTTCTCCTTCCTCTTCCTTCCCCCTCCTCTGTCCCCTCCCTCCTCTTCCTCCCTCCTCCTTCTCCCTCCTCCCCTCCCCTCTCCTTCCCTCTCCTCTCCTTCCCCTCTCCCCCTCCCCTTTCCTCTCTCTCCCTTCCCTCTCCCCTCCTCTCCCTCTTCCCCCTCTTCCCCTCTCTTCTCCTTCCCCCTCTCTCCTCTTCCTCCTCCCCTTTCCTCTCCCTCCTCTCTCTCCTCCCCTCCCCTCTCCTCTCCTCCCCCTTCCTCCTCCTCCTTGGTCCTCTACTACCCCCTCCCCCATCCCTCAACAACAATCTTACACTACAGTCCAGCCTGGAACTCACTCCATAGCCCAGGCTGACCTCTAACCAAAGGGTGATCCTCCTGCCTCAGCCTTCCAAGTGCTGAGATTATAGCTATGCGCCACCATGCCCAGCATCAGATGGCGCTTTCAGACTCTAATAGGAATACTTTTAAAATGGACGTCTTAAAACTTCGAAACAGTCTGGCCTGAGGGAGCAACACACGAAACAGTAACTGGGAAACAAAGAAACGGGTCAACCAGACTCCAAGTAGATAAAACACAGCGACTCAAGTTGGAAAGCATTCATGTGTGTCATGAAGTGTGAGGCAGGTGTGAATTCGTCCCCAGCCTTTCTGGAGCTCACACTTTGTGTGGCCGGTGTGTGCATCTCTGCATGTGTGAACTGGATTAATCCATCAAACTCCTCTTGGAGAAGCTTTTTATGGTTTTTTTCCTATTGTGTTCAAAACCTCATAACACTAAACATCATATAAAACATTTAAAATTCATTTTATGTGTGTGGCATTTTGCCTGCATGTGTGTCTGGGCATCACGTGTGTACTGTGGCTGTGGAGGCCACAAAAAGGCACTGGATGCCCTGGGACTGGAATTATAGATGGTTGTGAGCTGCCATGTGGCTGCTGGAGCTCAAACCAGAATCCTCTGGAAGAGCAACCAGAACTTTTAACCTATTAGCCATCCCTGAAGCTCTGTCAACCATGTTTTAAGTGTGCAGTTCAGTGGAAATATATCTACATTGCAGGAAACTCATTCCCGGATTTTTTAAAAAAATCTTTTTCTTTTCAAGTGAATCTGTATGTGATATCCATGAATGTATGCATGCATGTCTGCATGTGTGTGGGCACATGTGTGTATGTGGATGCATGTGCATGTACACATGTATAGAAGCCCAAGGTTGATGTTGAGAACCTCCCTCAGTTGGGTCTCCACCTTATTCTATGAGGTAGGGGCTCCCACTTGAACCCAGAGCTTCCCATGTCTCTGCTTTCCAAGCTTAGAATTCCAGGCAGGCCTAAACCCACCTGGAATTCACGTGGATTCTGGGGTTCTGAACGCCAGTCCTCATACTGACATGGCAGGTACTTGAAGGACTGAGCCAGCACCCCAACCCATCTGGAACTTTTCCAGTTTACAGATCTGGAATTCAATGCTCACGGAACATGGGCACTTTGTGTGGATGCCGACCACGGTCTTACCTTCTGTCTCTGTGACATCATCACCCATGAGCACGTCACAGATGGGACTGCGTATTTCTCTGTTTCACTCGCTTTTCTTCGCATGATGTCCCCAGGGCTCATCCGCTCTGCGGCATCCTACAGAACTTCCCTCCTTATTAAGGCTGAGTGATACTCCATTCAACATTTTATGCATCGCTCTGTCAGTGGTTGGTTGCTTCTGCAATGTGGCCGTTACAAACGGTGCTGCCGAAAGCGTCTGTGTATGCAAGTCCCTAAGCAACAGCTACCGGCTCTTTCGGAGGTCTAGACTTAGCAGTAGGAGCTACTGGAGCGTATATGGTTCTATATTTAAGTTTCTGAGGAACCTCTCTACCTTTTTCCATAATGGTGGCCTTTATTGTGGTGTACAGGGTCCCAATTTCTCTAGCTCACCATCAACTCTTGTTACCTGCTGTTTTAAGAGTCTCATTCATCCTAAAAGATGAGTGCAGAGCCTTTGTCTTTGTGATTCTGTGAGTCATCGGCATGTCTCTGGTGACTGGTGAGTGACCTCGTTAGGAGGCTGGAAATGGGGCGTGTTTGTAGTGCTCACAGGGATGGTGGCATCTGAGCTTGAATCTGGGCAGTGCTGTGGAGTCCAGCTTCATTAAGCTCCTGCTGGAGAGCCTAACGTGGACAGCAGGAGTTGCAAGGGTAGGTATAACGTGTCCCCAGAACTGGAGGGATGGCTGTGATGCTTACAGATTCACGAATGTTTCAAGTGGCCAGCTGAGCTGGGTTTCCGCAGTCAGTCATGTGCCCTTTCTAAAACTATCTATGGGGTTTCGGTTGCAGACTTCAGGCCTGAAGTGCTTTCGGGCTGTGGACCTGGCATGAGGTGGGAGGTACCAGGGGAGCTGGGTTGGGTGGGACTGTGACATTTGGAGAGAGTGAGAGTTTTTGGAGTCAACAAGACATGAGAATCAGGAACATGCCCAGATCTAAACAGGCTGGATGCAGTCTCACAGTGAAGTGGATTGGTCCAATGGAGAAGAAAGTAGCCATGGGAGGCCAGGCCTGGGGACCTTAAAAGCCTGGTGGACTGTAAAAAACACCGTCTATTTCTTCTCTGCTCGAAATGAGAGGCACAGCAGTAACAGAACGCTCTCTTAGCTGAAAGTCAAAATTCTCCTGCGTGCTTTCCAGAAACAACACACGTGGGTGTTTGGAGTTACTGATCCTTCCTGATTTCATTGTTTTTTGTTTTTTTTTTAAACTGAATTTACTGTAGCTCATGAAAAACCCATTCTCTGTCTTCACTCTGGGTATGTGGGAAGCCATGCCCTTGACCTGTAAGAAGCCTCGCTTCCAGAGTCGCTGTACCTTTTCTCCGTGGGAGTGGGATCCCTCCAGAGGCCCAGGAAGCAGCTGAGTGTGCACTCACCTGGGTAGAATGTGTATTTGCAGTGGGTCCTCAGAAGTGTGGGTTTTAGATCTTTAGATGTTCAGGCTCTACAATGGCTTGGGACTAGGAGACAAGAATGTGGTCCTTTCTCATGTCTCTGTCTGCTTCTTCTTTTATTTCCACACTGTCTGTCCACTGAGCTGTATTGGAGGGCAGGGTGTAAGAATAATTGGCTCTGTGTTCCAAATCCCCATGTGAGCACAGATTCCCCCACCTTTCAGCATGAGTTTATCCTGGTAGAAAATGCCCACTCACAGCCTTTTCTGAGAGCCCCGTGACCCCAGAAAGACTTAAAGATGTGAATTGGGTATAGACACCTCTGCCCCCAAGTGATTTCCAGATTACTCAGAAATGGCTTTTGTTTCTTCTCCGCCGAAGAACCCCTGACTGTCATCTGTGAAGACAGAAATCCAGGACAGAGCCTACAGGGCCCAGTGTCTTTGTAGGGAAGCATAGTCATGTGACTGTTGTAGCCAAATGAAACATGTTCAGAAAACCCAAATCCTCCAGGAAGACCCAGCAAAGGGAAGGTTGAACTTCCAGGGAGTCTTTAAAGAGAAGGGAATTACCTTGTCCTTTTTCTTCCCTGCCGTCCTGCTGGATTGCTGAGGGGATGGCTGGACTTGGGGCAGCCATCTTGGGTCACAAATAAGAAAGTTGCATGCTGAGGCTGTAGACCCTCCAGGCGGAGAGAGCCTGGATCCTGATGACCATCGCAGGTTTTATCTGTCTGTGATATGACTGAAGGAACTGTCATTCTCTAGATATATATTGTGGTAAGATATATGTAACACAATCATTACCATTTAACCCATTTTTAAGAAAATAATTCAAGGGCTTCAATAAGATTCATAATATTGTGTAAACTGTCACCATTAATCTGTTTCTAAAACTTTTTCATTGTTATCCCAGACAGAAATTGTGTATCCATTAAAATACCCCCATTTATTTCCCTCAGCACCCCAGCCCCTCAACTTCAATTCTACTTTCCATCTCTGTGGGTTTGGTTGCTGTAGGTACGCAAGGAGAATCACGTAGAAGGTCTTTAAGGGGCCACTCACTTCGCTTAGCCTGTTTTCAAGGTATGTTCATTCCGAGACACACATCAGTGCGTACTTCATGTTTTAAGTTTAATGATGTGGCTAAAGCAGGGTTTGCTTGTGTATTCCAACCACTGGCTGCCTTTGAATGTTACCACCCTTTGGCTCTTGTGAACCAGGCTGCTGTGAGTACTGCACCAGCGTCCGTGGAGTTCTCACTTTCAGTCCGTTTGTCCAGATGCCCTCAATTGGAGCTGGTGGACGATGTGGTAACCCTGCATTTGGTGTTTTGTGGAGTTCCCGTCTCTACCAGCCACTCTCAGGGGGCTCTCAGCATCCCCGTGTCCTTACCAGCTCTTGCCACATTAGTTTCGTTTAATTTTATTTTTATAATGGCTAGTCTGATGAGCCAGAAGTGACCACTGCCTCTTCCTGGGCTTTGTGGCCATGGTCTAATTTCTTTGGAGTCCTGTCTGTTTATGTCATTTGTCTTTTCTGAGCTAGGTTATTTGTTTTAAGCAACAATGGTTGCATCTGCTGTGTAGAACTTCAAAAACTGTAGATTGAGGTGCCTCTGTATGGAGTTGGGAAGTGAAGCGGGGATAACTGGATATGGGGGAGTGAAAAGTTTGGCCGTAGTAAATGGTTTTGGAACGTCCATCAACCAACATTTAATTCAGAAGCAAACTGTCATGGCCCTGGGGTGTTGGTGGCACCATCATTTCTTCTGTGCATCAGCCTTCACTGCAGCTTTGGGTTCTGAACAAAACCAGACTGAACCCTGCCCTCCACCTGTCCTCACATGACCAATGCCACCAACGCCACCAATGCCACCAACGCCACCAACGCCACCAACGCTGGCGGAAACACCTCAGCTCAGATCGGAGACTGTGGTCATGAACTGCAGCATTTTCACTGGACACACACAGTTTTCTGTTCTTATAGAAACATAATGCTTAATTATGGAAAATGAAGACTTTTTTTTTTTTTTTTGCTATGTTTCTACCATCATTCCCCAATGTGCAAGCACCACGCTAGTGTGTCTGTGCATTCTGTTGTGTTTGAACGTTGGATTTTAAGAATTGCTCTTGGAGTTGCTGACTTGAGTTTCATAAAAATAATTGTTAGATGAAGTTTGGCTTGGGATTAGGACAGAATTTCCAACAATTTCTGAAATGGCCCTAAACATACTTCTGCCAATTTTTGCTGAATATTTATGCAAAGTGGCATTTTCAGCTTTAAGAGTTATACAATCAGGGCTGGAGAGATGGCTCAGAGGTTAAGAGCACTGACTACTCTTCCAGAGGTCCTGAGTTCAATTCCCAGCAACAGCATGGTGGCTCACAACCATCTATAGTGAAACCTGATGCCCTCTTCTGGCCTGCAGTCATACATGCTGTATCCATAATAAATAAATAAATAAATCTTTAAAAAAGAAAAACAAAAAAAAAAGAATATAAAAAAAAAAGAGTTATACAATCAAAATATTGACCAACTCTGAAAACATTGACAATGCTCTGACTTGCAGTCTCAAAGATTCAGCTAGAATCTAACACTTTTTAAAAATATGTATTATTTTATTATTGTTTCTTCATTTTACATATCAACCACAGTTCTCCTTCCCTCCCTTCCTCCTGCTTCCCTAACCCCTCACCTCCCCCACCCCACCACCATCCACTCCTCAGAAAGGGTAAGGCCTCCCATGGGGAGTCAACAAGTCTGGCACATCAAGTTGAGGCAGGCCCAAGCTCCTTCCCCCTGTATCTAGGCTGAGCAAGGTATCCCGCCAAAGGGAATGGGCTCTAAAAAGCCAGTTGATGCACCAGGGATAAATCCTGGTCCCACTGCCAGGGGCCCCACAAACAGACCAAGCCACGCAACTGTCACCCACATTCAGAGGGCCTGGTTAGGTCCCCTGCAGGTTACCCAGGATCTAACACTTTTCAAAACACACAAGCACATCCATCTTATTAATATATAAATTTATTTTCATCTTTCACAAATGGCAGTATTATGTGTATAAATACATTTTATTAAAACAGAACTCATTCATCTCAATCTTGCCTCAGATTTGTTACATGGCCAATGATGGCTTGAATTTCTGACTCCTGCTCCCTCCCTACCCCTACACCCAAGTTCTTTACTGTTGGAGGTTTAACCCTAGGCTTCATACATGCTAGGCATATGCTTTACCAACTGAGGCATATCCCCAGCCCCTAAAAATTACTTAAAATACATTTCTTGAATTTTTTTTTAATTTTTATTTTTTTAAATTTTATATATATGCGTGTTTTGCCTGTCTGTATGTCTGTGCACTATGTGTGTGTCTGGTGCCTGTGGAGACCAAAGAGAGTATCAGATCCCCTGGAATTGGAGTTACAGACAGTTGTGAGCTGCCTTGGAGGTGCTGGGAATTGAACCTGGGTCCTCTATAAAAGCATCCAGTGCTCTTAACCACTGAGCCATCATAAAATACACTTCTTTGTAATTTTATTAGCAGTAAATGGTTGCTTGCTGCGTGTATTTTACAGACCTCTACACCTCAGGCCGTGTAAAATTTTCCCAAGTGAAAGGGTCCAAACTGGACAAGGGATTTGAAGGTCTGATGTAGACTAAACCAAAGCCCTGTTGCCACAGATGTGATGAGACCCCTGAGGGGTCCGTGCTTTTCTCGGGGACCAGGCACATCTGGCTGGGAGAGCAAGGACAGTGATCTGCTTGGGGCCAGAAGCAGGGGTGGAGGAGCCGAGGTCTCCCATCCTCTCACTGCTTCCCATCAGAGCTCCTCGCTAAGAAGTTGGGAGTGTGCAAGGACTGAGGTGCTACACATATGTGGTTGGCGGGAGAGAAGTTACCATTAGTTGTCTGTGTAATCCACCTCAAGCAGGAGGCAGCTCCTCACAGCAGCTGTGATGGAAACAGTGAGGTCTGCTGGAATAAGGGTAGTGTGAGGGCTCGTTTAGAAGGGCTAGGGTCCCTTTGGCTGACCTTGTCCACTTATAGTGAAAGCCACGGTTCGCTGCTTTCTTTATCTCTTGAGAGGTAAGGTCATGAGAAGGTCATGAGAAGGTCATGAGATAGAGAAGTCATGTGATACAGAGGCCATGGGGAGGCTTCTGGAGGAGAAGGTGTGTGACATGTCTGCCTTAGCCCCACTGGTCCTGGGAGGGGTGGGAAGCTTGGAGACATGGCAGGAGGGTGCTGGGAGCTCCTTGAGAGGAGACACCACGGCAGGGGAGAAGAGGCTCCATGCTACAGTGCTCCCCTGTGGAAGCATGTCCCCAGAAGGACTCCGTGGGTCACAGCGCCGTGAGGCTTCAGCCTGATGCTGTGCTCCATGGCTTCTCACTGTTGGGGACACACAAGATCGAAGGCTGCTCCTGTCAATCACTGACCTTAGCTCATAGCCACACGGGACTGTGCAGGTGACTCCTGAGCAAGGGCATGCTGGACAGACTCCTTCCTACCCTACAATCCACCTGTTTATACTTCATGTCTGTCATTTTGGGCGGTATGGGGTCCACCAATCATTGACCACTCATGGGGTACATTAGGTGGGTAAAGCACCTGTGCTGGACAGTTTTGTGTCAACTGGACACCTGCTAGAGTCATCCGAGAGGAAGGAACCCCAATTCAGTTAAGAAAACACCTCCATGAGATCAGGTGTAGGCAATCCTGTAGGGCATTTTGTTAATAAGTGAGTGATGGGGGAAGGCCTAGCCCATATAAAAGTCCTAGAAGAAAGCAGGCTGAGCAAGCCACGAGGAACAAGCCAGTAAGCAGCACCCCTCCATGGCCTCTGCATCAGCTCCTGCCTCTAGGTTCCTGCCCTGTTTGAGTTCCTGTCCTGACTTCCTTCAGTGGTGAGCAGTCATGTGGAAACCGTAAGCTGAATAAGCCCTTTCCTCCCCAAGTTGCATTGGTCATGGTGTCTCATCACAGCAATAGAAACTCAAACTAAGACAGCACCTGAAGGATTCTCTCTCTCCTTTTTATTCAAATGGATGAACTTGTGTGAATCTTTTATGATTCTATTTTTTCTAAGATATAAATGAATTCTGGGTGGGAAAACCTATAAATACAGAGAAGCAGAAGGAAGAGAGATATGCCTGTAGTTTCCCTATGAGTTAATCACTGTTCGCAGACTTAGATATCAGACATATTGCCTATTTCAAGATGCTGCATGACAAAGTTATATAAAGAGACCCCACAAAGGAACCTGTTCCCTCTCTTGCTCAGGGTGTCATGGTATTTATAGACACAGAGAACGTCAGGCAAATGAGCAAGTCTGGGTAACTAATTGTCAGAGCCAGGAAAAGTTTGGTTTCACACTAAAGCGACGCAAGTTAATTCTGAATGGCAAAGACTCATGTCTGTCCTCAGAGAAAGCCCACAGCTATGAGCATCCACAGCTGTTTGGGCTCAGCCTCCATCCCGTCACAGAGCAAAGGGAGGAATATCCCAGGACATCCTATGTCCCAACAGCCGCCTCTCATGACACATGGTTATTGTTTTCCTACAGTAAGACTTTCTGAATGAAGGGAGCAGTTCAGTTCTGTTTTGAATATCCCCTTATATCTGGTGAGCCTTTGATAGTTTGGTCACAGAGCCTTGCTCCCAACCTCTGCCTGTGATGGAGGTGGACAGATGCTCTGGGAAGGGGCATCTTACCAAGACATCCTGGGGATCAGCGCTGGAGTCACAAAGGAGCTGACTCAGCGTGCATTGTTTGTGCAGGACGGACAGGAGTTAGGCAGGACATGGGAAGGAGGTTCCTAGCATGGTGTGCAGGAGCCTGCAGCTGAGGTCTCCGTGAACTCTGGAGAGAGCCAGAAGTTCACTGAGGCCACAGCCTTGGGTGGCAGTAGGGATGGCCCCAGGGGCAGGCTGCCAGGCCCTGCATTCAGCTTCCCAGGGAGTTCTCTAGGGCCTCACAGACAGTGGGAAGGATGGTGGAAGAGACGTCTTGTGTCTGGCCAGACGGGTCCCCAATTCCAAAGGAGAAACTGCTAGAGATAACTGATGGCAACCGTGCAGAAGACTGAACAGCTTTCCCCAGCAGGAAGTGCTCGTCTCAAGCGTTTCATTCGGGCATTTGCTCGGGTGTCGCCTGACATCTACAGCCTGGGTGTCACATAGGACAGCAATTTCTTGTGGAAGGGAACTTCCTGTGTGTCACGGACACACACAGCTTCCTTTCTGTACCCACCTCTTCCAGCAGCTGAAGAGCTCATCTGTCAGGTGTTTGCCTTTCATGCAGAACAACGCACTTGCTTTGTTTCTAAGGGGAGGAGTGTGTGTGTGTGTGTGTGTGTGTGTGTGTGTGTGTGTGTGTGTGTGTGTAATTCTCTACCATGGGGATGTGCACATCACTTCCACAGTCTTTCTACGGCACAGAGCTGCAGTTGTGCCTTGAGTTCAGGTGGAAACCCTGCCACTACCTGACAGACAAGAGAGAAAGCTTCCTTCAAACAAGAGGGACATCTGCAAGCCAATGTGCAGTGGTCTTACCGTTTGCTAGTCACTGCATTTTAAAACTGATATGTAATGCAAGAGAAATGAGTCTTAATTGGCTTTATTCAGTGTGCACTGTGGGTATTATAGACTTAGGATATGTAGGTGGTCAGTGCTGTGTGTGTACTGGATGTGGAATGTGTTGTATGCTTGTGTGTGTGAGACACTATAGAATATGCCGTGTGTGTGTGTGTGTGTGTGTGTGTGTGTGTGACACTAGAATATGCCGTGTGTGTGTGTGTGTGTGTGTGACACTAGAATATGCCGTGTGTGTGTGTGTGTGTGTGTGTGTGTGTGTGTGTGTGAGTGTAGTTAGTATGTGCCATTTGTGGGCAGTGTGCATGTTGTGTGTATGTCTGTGGTGTGCTGTTGGTGGTTTTAGTGTGTGTGGGTGGGTGTGGGTGGGTGTGGGTGTTGGGGGCGGGGGAGGGAAGGGAAGAGAGAAAACCAGAGGATGAGTGTGCATGCAAGCATGATCTCCACACCGCATGTATCACTCTGCTCTGGATTTCTTAGAGGACATTTGTGTAAATTCTTGAATGAAAGGCAACCAAAGTGAGCCGCTTTCTCCCGGTGGGGCCTTTTCAGAGCTGTTGGAATCACTCACCAGATGTAAGCTCTTCTTCTAGCTCTTCTTCTGATACTGAAAGACCCAGGGAGCCTTGTGCTCAGGTGGTGGCACCAGCTTCAATCAGAGGGTGTGAGTGAGTGCTCCCTCCCCTAGGCAGACTGGCCCCGTGTGAGGAGGAACACTGTGTGTCACAGTGCCCTGTGGAGATGGATGAGCAGAGCAGGGGTAACAGCAGGAGGTACCAGGTATGTGCAGCCTCTGACTAGGTAACCACCTCCTCCCCCCCCCCCCCCCCCCCCCCCCGTGCCTGGAGCCCCTGGGAGTGTACCCGAACCCCTTGCCCTTCCTGGAGTCCTTCTGGGGCCTTTCTGAGCATGTCACAGAACTCTCTACCTATGCTGTGCTCAGGGAGCAACCTGGAAGCCAACCCGCCAAAGACTCAGGTGTCCTCAGGCATACAGCAACCTGCTGGATCATTGGTCCACTAGACATTTGTTTTTTTTTTTTTTTTTTGGTTTTTCGAGACAGGGTTTCTCTGTGTAGCTTTGCGCCTTTCCTGGGACTCACTTGGTAGTCCAGGCTGGCCTCGAACTCACAGAGATCCGCCTGGCTCTGACTCCCGAGTGCTGGGATTAAAGGCGTGCACCACCGCTCGGCACAGTAGACATTTGTAAGTGGAGCCACTATACTGGGAAGTCCATGGTGGAGAGTATCTGAGACCGGCTGGGCTGCTTTTCTCCAGCAAACACGTGGCCACTCCAGGACTGTCTCAGGCTTGCCTTGAACAGCCCAGCCCTTTGGACTCTCTTAGCTTGATGGTCTGGCATCTTTGAGAGAGTCTAGCCCAGTCTGTCGGAGCCTCCTTTAGTGGGGTAAGTTCTTTGGTGTATCAGTCATCTTTTGCTACAGTGACAAGCATCCCTGAAACAAATCTCAATATTGTGTAGCAGCACCATGTTGGGGTTGGCTGAGCTTGCTCATGCTCAGCTGATCATGAAGGGGCTCCAGATGTTCTTCACATCAGCAGCTGTGGTGGGGGGCAGGCAGATGTTCACAGGGTAAGTGGGCACATGGGATTCTTTGGCACGTTGCCATCTAGGACTGACTCACTTTTACTTTTGCCCATTCACTGGACTGACACAGGCCATGGCTAAGCCCATGGTTAATGGCGAGAAAAGTAAACCCTCCTACTGAGAAAGTCAGGAGACAACAGAGGAGCTTCATTTTTGTGCCGAGGAAGGGAACAAAAATTCACAGCAAATGCACAATGCACTTATCACAGAAGGGACCAGCCTAGTACTCCCTGGCGACATATCCCACCTTTGGCTTCCAATCTTACCCCGGTACTGATGATTTCCAAATACTTCCCTGACCTTCTTTCTGCGGCCATCTCCTGTATCCTACAGCACCACTAGATGGAAATCTTCTTTTGTGCACTAATGACTTCTCCAAAATAGTCCCCTCACAGCTTTCATTGTCTCAGTGATGAGCGAGACCCATGGCACCATCCTTGGCTTTCTCCTAGGAAGCATGGAGGGGTAAACATGCTAGCATGCTTCTCTGGGATCCTGTGATGCAAGGGACTGCATGTTAGTGGCTTCTAGTAGTTTCTGCCCTTCAGGCCTGTCTGGTTCCTGGTCAGAGGTTCCCAGCCTGCTGCACCCTCCCTGATACCCCCATATTGGGAAACTCGGCTTCGCTCTCGTGGATACAAAGCCTCTCCCAGGAAAAGAGTGCTTGCTGGAAGGAGTCTGCACCCTTGTCTCCCAAATCCATGCTGTTTTCTATTGTACAAATGTCACCAAAACTAACAGTTGCTCATGGCAACCTTTACATCATGGGGATAGGAAAATTTTGTTTGTTTGGGGTCTGTACTTTCTAATCTATTCGAAAATTCTATCCCTGTCTACAGGATGATGCAAGCCTTGTTTTAGGATCAGTAAGATCAATGTTTCTCTCACTTGTCATTTTCACACAGGTATATTCTTCCTAAGCAGATGAGCTGTCTGCAGGGTGCAGGGTGCCCTGGGGACTTTGCAGCTTTGATTATCTTACGTGAGAAGGAGAGTTACAGCAGAGTAGTAAAGAACAGAAGAATAATCCATACAGCTCTCTCACTGTCCAGCCTCTGTGCTCTCCAAACCAACTCCACCCATCCCAGGCCACCTCAACTGGTCTCATGAAATAAGACCAAACACAACAGAAAATTACATGTGAGACCCATGGTAAATCCTTGGCTTTCTGCCAAGGTATAAATATGCTGGTGTATTTGTGTTTCTGAGGTCCTTTGATGCCGAGGACATTGGCTGAGGACACTTGATCATGCTGCGGGGATACTATACTGACTCGGTGGCTTTTTTAATATAGCACTTAAAATCTGCATTTACAGAGTGAGCACAGCCTAGCTATCCCAACAGAGAGCACTGTGAACGCTTGGCTGCAGTGGACCTTTCACCTTTTACTTTGCTGTTTGAACATGAATATCTTTAGAGTTGGGTAACCACACTGAGCACATGAGCTCATCTGAAGCCAGCTGACTTCACCAAGCGTCTCCTTTCCTCTAGAGATTGATTTAGGCAATTAGACCATAGCCTAGATGTTTCTTTCCTCTTTTGTTTATGTTGGTGTTCCCATAATAACCATGATGAATTATCTCTCAGTGTGAAATGAATGCTCACACAGGAAAGTGAGGGCAATGATGCCGCTTTACCCAGAATGCCATAAATCCACAGATATGACAGTTCTGTAAGCTGTGGCAGTAGCCCAGCTAGCTAATTGATGAGGCCATAAGGCTGGTCGTAAATCCTGGTGCCATCAATGGAGTCAAACAAGGTGGGTGGAAATAGAATAGGTTGACTCAGTACGTTGTATAGGGCCTCCCAAGCTGTCCCCATTAAGTAGATCTCAGAAGGGCGGCATTCTCATGTTGCTACCATTGTATTTATTTATGCCAGAGACCCAGGGCCACAGCTGGCAAGGGCAGGAGTGAAGTACATAGGATGGCACTGTCATGGATGGGAGAGTGGCAGGGAGGACGTGGATGGCCAAGGGGAGTGAGAAGTCAAAGAAAGGCCACCTCCTGGGGGAGACACCTACAAGTGCCAAGGTTCTTCTATTGCTCTTTGGATATCAGGTGTGTGGGCTACAGTCCAAGCCCCATTGCCTGTGAAGTTGAGGCCCTTGAGAAATTTTCATCTCAGAAGTTGGACAGCATGGTACATGGGGGTGGGCAGTTATTAACACCATCTTGGAAATGGCGATAATTTTGATCCAATTTGAATACTTGGCCTATGTAACGCATCTTCTGTGACCCTGTTGAGCTATAGCTACTTCCTTTCTTGGGTCCCTTTTCACTTCCTGTTGAAGTTCTGATTGGTATTTCATGCTAAACATTTGGTGCTGGGCTCTGCTGTTTAACACAGTGACTCAGTTATCTCAGCCACCCCTGGGACGGGATTTTAATCTTATTCTCATTTGACAGTTGATGAGACTGAGCCATAGGACCGTGATTAAGCAATTCCCTGCTGTTAGTGCATGACTGGGGAGGGCCAGAACCCACCATAGGGTGCAAACTCCCACTCACCTGTCCCTTGGCTCCCAGGCAGCAGGGCTGGATAGGTAGGTAGGTAGACAGCCCCTGCGCTGCATCGGGGTTTACTCAGAGCGGCTGTTGCTATTCTCTGGAAGAATCCTCTGGAGTGACTCTGCTCTGTGTGTTTTATGAACTTCTGTTACAAATTTTGCCCTGTTTTTAGTTCTTTTTCCCTAAAGAAGGGAGCTTGCCTGCTCTCATCTACTTAGGGACCTCAGTAATGTTTATTAAAATGTCACCCACTCTTGCTTTGGGGTCAGATTCAATCTGACAGCCTATCATTGTCACTCTGCTTTACTGACTCCCTGTCAGTTGTCTCTACAGGTTGTGCGCATTGCTCTGTGTGGCCCTTGAGTTTCACACTCCTATTTCCCCTTCTCTGGAGCACACGCCCCCCACCCCCACCCCACCAGGTGATTTTTCTGTCCTCTTTCTTCTTGGTCCACAAAGCTGCTTTCGTAGATTCATCTTACAGACTCAACTCTAAAGGTCTTCCAACTTGTCATGGCGCTCACCTTTCTGGAATATGACTTTGTCTTGCCTTTCTAGGCACCTCTGTTTTCTAAATCTGCTGCTCATGATCTTGAAGGCTCTCTTCCTTCTAGCCCCACTGACAAATGGGAGGAGTTACTGCTTCCACAACAATCCATGTGGGCTCATGACTGTTTCTGCCTCCCCACTTCTGAGCCCTGATCCTGGCTCAGTGTTCTTTGTGTTTCCATCATCATGGAGTAGAGGGCCTTTCACACCTCACTCTAGAGACAGATCCTTGAGCCCATGCTGAGGATGGAGACAAGTTCTGGGCTTACACTGTCACATTTCCAATGAATACCACATTGTGAGGCTCCAAGGAGAGGGAGGGAGGGAGGGAAGGAGAGAGGGGGGAGAGAGAGGGGGGGAGGGAGAGAGCGGGGAGGGAGGGAGGAAGGTTAGGCAAACAGCACACTTGCTTCATTTATGCCCTAGAATCTGCAAAGACCATTGGAAATGAAGGCATGAGTATATTTTCAAGGAAAACTCTAACTTGGTTAAACATAATGTTCTTCCAAGTTGTCAGCCACAGCCTGGCATGTTGCAGAATTCCCAGCACCAAGCAGGTTGTCAAAGGCAGGCCTTTCCATTCAGTCGGGGAGAGTGAATCCATGTGGGCTGCTCTCAGGATCCTCTCCAAAGGTCATCCTGGCTCTGCTGTGGTTGGAGGACTGGCAAGGGAAATGTGTTCCATGCCTGAGGTGTGTTTCCCCGTGAACAGCTCTTTCCAGAAGGATTTTTCACTAAGCCTCTTTAATGTGTGTTTGTGGGACTATCCAGTCTTTGAATTGGAAGGACCTTGGTGTCATCGCTGTCAAAATTCACCAGGGAATAAATGACATTTGTTGAGATGCAGCTGGGTCACTCCCAGGTTTATAGTCTCCTTCAGTGAAGGTCATGCCAAGACCAAGCTGGAAAATCAGCACAGGTCACTTTGTTAGACGTGCAGGCAGGCCACTTTAAAGGATGCCCTCTCCATACACAGACGAAAGGCAGAAGAAGGAGGTCCTGTGCAAGTTGAGACTTTCCAGTGGCATTGCCCTAGCCCTGTGGCTCCAAGAAAAAATTGGGACATCACTGCTGAAGCGTGCTCATCGGTGGCGGGGTCTTAGACAGGCTCTCCGCTGGAATTCCAAGGGCGTTTGCTCCAGGCGACACCTGTGGTCAAAAAACAGGAGAGGAAGGGGGTGGGGGCGTTCCTTGCTTGCTTCTCGTAGTCTGTGCATTCCTTAGGACATCTGTGCTCACCTGCTTTCTGGACCATTGTTCATTCTCTGTCCTGCCCCTTTCCTCTTCTTTCCCTTTTACCTACCTTTCCCTCTCCTTCCCTTCCCTAAACAAATGCAATATCTTAACCATAGTAATATGCTAACTGGTATAGTTAATTATTTTTCTAAGTGTTTCCAAGTATGCACTGTGTGCTGGAAGCTTCGCCACACACATATGGGGTAGCCACAGTGCATGACAGAGGTGTGACCGCAGGGCCCCCAAAAGACAGCTGCGTGAACCCCTGGCAGCTTACAGGAGCCAGGTGTCTCTCTTCTCAACTCCACCTTCTGTGGCGTTGTATTGGTAGCTTCCAGGTGGCCACAGAGGGAGGTGTGTGCCATGGAAATTGGCAATTATGGCAAACCAGAAACAACTTAAACACAACTAAGACACATTTGCCAGTACACACCTGCCTGGCACGCCAGCGCTGGTGGTGATGATAACCAGCTGTCCTTTGTTATGTTTTCTACCTACCAGATGCTTCATCGCCCTTATCTCAGTGTCTTCACAAGCATCGAGTGTCTACTGAACAGAGAAAGGGAGGGAGCTGAGATCACTCAGCTGGGAAATGCCAAAGCTGGATTAAAACCAGATCTGTAGGCAGGGCCCAGGAATCCACCCTTTGGGGCCAGGATCTCCTTCCCAAAGTGCCCTCTCCCTTGGTAGTTGACTTCCCAATACATAATGACCTGGGTTGAGAGTGGCAAGGCAGTGGGTCTCGGCTCTCTGTCAGGGAATGTTTCGCCTTGGCTCTCCAGCTGTTTTAAGTCGTCTTATGTTGTCTGACACGATCCCCTGGCGATGTGGACCCTGGCTTCGTGGGCAGCGCTGGTAACGGCCGTTCAGCGCCCCAGTGGCTTTACTGCTTCTGTGAGGCGAGGTCTGGGTTTGCTACCAGGAAGTCCAGGCTGTGGAAGCTGCATCCTGATGCTCCCTGGCCTGTCAGTCATGGGTAGATCCAGGACTGCAGCATGGCAGGGGACTACCACAGGGCAAAGCAGAATAATCGGGCTTGGGGTGGAGAGAACCCCAGTTGTGGCCAAGTGGGTCATGCTTTCTGCATCCCTCCCACTCCACCAACCGGGCCAGCTGTGGCTTGCTCTCTTTCACGTGAATTTGTTTGGCACAGGAGAGAGATGGACATGAGGTATCCTAGAATGTCCAAAGAAGCAATCACCCCAGACCTGGATTCCTCCTAGCCTGTACTGTGGCAGGCAGCATTCACTGCACGGCCCCCAAATGGCTGCCCTTCTGAAGTCCTGGAGAGATCTGGAAGTCCATGGGTTTGTGTTTCTGAGCCATCTTAGCTAGCTACCGATAACCACAGCTGACCTTATATCTTGAAGTGTGTTCTTTTTGCAGTACCTATCTATGCGAGGGCAGGTCAAAGAGGTCGTTGGAGAAAGGTGGGGTGCCTGCTAAGTAGAACATTGTGCGTCTTGGAAGCCAGCTGAGTATGGACATGGGGGTCCTTTCTTATTCATTCTGATGAGAGGGAATCCCAGCAACCACAGTGCTCTCTGTCGCCTTCACTACATCGACAGGCCAGCGTCCTGCTCAAGGTGGAAGTATTAGCTGGAATGGTCTGCAGAAGAGGCGGAAACTGCTGGCCAGGAAGCCTGTTCATGCTCACAGTGCCACCTGTCTGCACCTGTGCCACCTGCTGCTTTGGGGATAGTGCACCTTGAGAGAGGGTCTCAGGCTCTCAGCTACCCACTGTGGGTAGAGGAGGAGTGGGGGGGTTCCTCAGGGTTACTGTTACGTCATCTGTTACTTTACTGATGCTGTGATAGAACACCATGACCAAGGCAGCTTATAGCAGGGTGAGTCTATTTTTATTTGGGAAACTAAATTTGACTATTGGCAAGCCAATGGTTTCTGTATAAATGCATGGCAGTTAAGTTGCTTAATTTCACTTATGATGTGTGTGTGTGTGTGTGTGTGTGTGTGTGTGTGTGTAAAGCTCAGGTCCTCACACATTCTAGGTGAGCACTGGATCACTGGGTTCTCTTCAACAGTCTTCCAAAGTTTGATCAATATTCATTGTTTCCCCAGGTGGGCACACACATTCTCTTGCTCTAACCATCCGATTATGCACTACCAATATGGTGAGCCAGCAGACACTGGAAGATGTACCCAGTGTACATTTTTAGAACCTTGGTGTTCAAATATCATCACTTGCTTAGAAATGGCAAAAGGCTTCTGCAGTGGTTATGACTCTCTGTGGGCTGTCCTTCTCTCTATCATTTCATAGAGACATATCGTTCAGATTAAACAGCAGTGGAGTGAGGCAAGGAGCTGTTTTGAGAGGGGACTTTCTATGCACTGATGCTCTTGAGCAGAAAGAAACCTGTTAACAGTGTGATACTGGGTCCTTGAAACAAACAAGCAAACAAAGGAATACCATCAGGCTGGAAACTAAGCATACTAATTACTTTTACATTTATTTACTTTATTTTATATATATGACTGTCTTGCCTACATGTATGTCTGAGCACCACATGCATACCTTGAGTCCAAGGAGGCAGGAAAAGATGTTGGGTTCACCTGGAGCTGGAGTTACAGAAGGTCTTGAACTACCATATGGGTGCTGGGAATTGAACCCAGGCTTCAGAGTGTTGTGAGGAGAACAGCGGTGGCTGTAACGTCGATAGGGGATGCGGCTGTGTGGGTTTTGTTCTGATCGTGCTTGGATGTGCAGCCCAGGAGGAAGTTGTGTGTCCAGGATGCAGCCAGCATGCCAGGTTTGACAGTTGGCAGGAATCCCACCTTTTGCCGATCCTGGTGCTTTAGGGGCAGTAGAATTTGCTTTTTGGTGGCTTTTGCAGGAGATCAGTGGGAAATGGTGACTAGGCTCTTATCCAGCCATCTTAATCTCCAGCGTCTTTCCTCTGCCATGTGAAACACATTCTTCCTCTTGTTTGGTCTCTCCCAAGGCCTGTTCTTGTTGTCCTTGGCCAATGAGGTGAAGCTGTTCATTGTATTCTGCCCAGAACTCAACCTGGAAGGGGAGAGACACCATGTGGTCAGGGTTTCTATGTGCTAGAGGCTTCCAAGTTGCACATTTAGTTGCTGTGGTCACAGGAAAGGGGGGAACTATTCCCAAGGCTTCCCTTCTCACACCACAGAGCCTGGATCAAAAGTTCATTGGTTGTCGGTATGGGGACAGTTGGAATCCCTTCTCCTCTGCTTTGGTCTATACTGTTTTAATCAGAGCTTCAAGGAATCGGAGCCTTTGCTGAGTCCATAATTCTCTGCCTTCTTGGTCATAGTCATTACCATATGCATTGAACTGTCAACAATTTGGAGGGTACAGTCTGTCCATCCCTCTTTAACTCTGTCCTGGTTGTCTTCCTCAGTCTCTCTGCACCTTATTTTTGAGACAGGGTGTCTCACTGGGCCTGGAACTGACCCATCTAGATAGGCTGCCTGGCCAGCCATCCCCAGAGATTTCATTTTCACCTGCCCAGGATTGGGGTTGTAAGCATGAGCTGTCATACTTGGCATTTATTTGTGTGCTGGGGGGTCTGAACTTGGGTCTTCATGGTTGTTGAACAAGTATTTTACCCACTGAGTGATGCATTTTTTTTTTCATTCAGGCCAGGTTCTTCAAATGCCAGTTAGATCTAGTGAGGTCATTGTAGTTTTTCAAGTCTACATGCACATTGGAGAACATTTCATCTCTGCCCCCATCTGTGCTCAGGTGAATATCTAGAGTCCCCTTGTCATGTGGGAGTAGACTGAGGGTTCTCCTTGTTCTTTCAGTCATTTGGAAGTCAGGTCTGGTCTAATATAAACTCTTACACAGGTTTCAGTGGCTCTCATCATAGAACAGAAATGTGGCTTTGTGGGAGGAAGGATATGCTAATTAGTTTAACAGTAGGAGTGAAGTCCTTATTTTGCATATCAGAAAACGTGGTATACCTTACTCTGTGAAACTCAGCTCGATCTGTCCCTTCCTCTTAAAGATGCCTGTAAGGCAGGGAGGATGCTCAGGGCTGTGGAACAGCACCTCATACCTGCCCCTTTCTTTAGTCCCACCCCACATCACTACACAATGCCCCAGGGTGCTGGCAAGTTTTAACAGTCAGCAGGGCACAGCCTAGAATCCCTGGAAAGAGTCTTAATGAAGAGTTCTGTAGATCAGGCTGTGGATGTGTCTGTGGGGTTGTCTTGATTGTTAATTGATATGGGAAGGCCTGATCTGAACATGGGTGGCTCATTCCGTGGTATGAGGAGAAAGCTAGCTGAGAGCAGAAGACACACAGGGAAGCATGCATTTCAGTCTTTCTGCTCCTGACGCTGCCTGCATGTAACGTGGCCTGCTAAGTTCCTGCCTCGATTTCTGCTCAGTGTTAGACCATAACCTGGAACCGTACGCCAAATAGCCTCTCTTCTCCCCCAAGTGTCTTGTTCTCAGGGTACTTGATCACAGCAACAAAAAGAAACCAGAACATCCCGTGTGTGGGTTGGTGGAGGACTGAATGCCATTTTCTGGCTGCTCTTGTAAAGCTCCACTGAGACTGTCTCTGAGACACCCTGTTGTGTTATGTGAGTGCTCCCATGCTTGGGAGGCTGTGCCATCTCCCAGTCCCCTACATATTATACTTTTAATTGTATCAGTTCTTATCTTGATTTATCAACCTGCTGACTAATTTTCTTTAATCTCTGCTTCTTGAATGTCAGCGATTTTCCCTGCTGGATTTAATACCCTTCTTACTGAAGATCAACTCTGATAGTCCTTCAATTAAGTGTGTATGACCATAAAATCTGTCAGCCTTTACCACCATGTTTCTTCAGTTTACTCTGTTCTTGCATAATTCTGCCTGACATATGTATGTATGTATATATTAGCAGTTGTTTTCCTCCGCACTTTGAAGGTATGATTTTATTACCTTCTGGCTTCCACTGCGGCAGAGGAGGAATCTTGTATCCATCAGACTGTTTCCTTTGTAGATAATCTCTCCTCTGTCCCGGCCACCTTCAATCCTTCCCTTTGTCTTTGATGTTTCAGCTTGATATGCTGAGATGTGGATTTCATTATATTTATCTTCCTTGAGTCCCTTTTCTTTTTTATTCTGGTCTCATTCCTCCATCCCCCTCCTCCCCAAGTCTGTTTATCATTTCTCCCCGATATCTCTTGAATATTATTTATCCGTATTTTTAGTATCTATACACTAGGGAATTGCAATAAACACTGGGCATCCCGTGACAGCCGACAAATCCTGACTCGGCCTTTGCTTTAAGATTTGCCCCAGTTTGTCTTAGTGTTTTGAATGGCTAATTTTTAAAAGCGGCTCATCAAGCCTTTGATGTCTGTGGATGGTCTTCTCTTGGTTCAGCTGTCTCCTTTAGTTTATTTGTGCCACTTTTTAATTTAATTTTGTTTTTTTTTATAGCCAACTTTTGTCTGATTTTTCTGCAATATTTGGGTGCTAACACACATGCCTTTTGCATTCACCAAGGTTAAGTCATTTTAGTTTTTTTTTCTTTATGTTCATATAATCTTTAGCTAGCTCATTTATAGTGTGGATTTTTTTTCTTCACTTAATTTACTGCCTAACATGTGGAAGTGAGGGTTTTATGTTGGCTCCGCAGGAGCCCTAGGGGTTTGGATGGTAGTGGATGATCTGTCTGTCTATTGACTCTTTTCTCAATATATTTTTATCTATTAGCTGTTCACTTGACTGATGTATCTCTCAGTCTGTCTGTCTGTCTGTCTATCATCTACCATCAACTTGAGTGATCTATTTCTTTTTTTTTTTTTTTTTTTGTTTTTTTGTTTTTTTCGAGACAGGGTTTCTCTGTGTAGCTTTGCGCCTTTCCTGGAGCTCACTTGGTAGCCCAGGCTGGCCTCAAACTCACAGAGATCCGCCTGGCTCTGCCTCCCGAGTGCTGGGATTAAAGGCGTGCGCCACCACCGCCCGGCTGAGTGATCTATTTCTTAATCTAGTTTTGTCTAGGCTAGTACACATCCTACAGGCAATAAAAAGATGACTTGGGTTTCTCTGACAAGTTTCGTATTTGAGTTTCCTACTTAAAGTGGTATTAGGTGCACGTGCAGTTTACTTTTTAAAATTTGTGCGTGGGGAACACACGTTACAGTGTACACGAGGAGGTCATAGAACAACCGTGTGGCCTGAGTTCTGCAGGTCCTGGGGATTTCTGTGTCCGGTACCCCTACCCGCTGAGTCCCTTTGCCAGTTCCAGCCTGATTTCTAGAACCTGCCCTGCTCCCCATGCTGTATGTGGTGTCAGCTGAACCAGCGTGCCCTGAGGACCCTCCTCACAGTCTCAGGATGTTGTTACCCACACCTCCTGAGCTGCCCCGTCTCGGGTCAGCACACCCCTCTGTTGCTTCCCCTTCTCTCCTGGATTCTGGATGCTGGCGGCTTCGGTCTCTCCCTTGCTCTTTGTTAGGTATACGCTGCATATAATTCTTTTCTGGGCTCAAGTGGATGGTGGGGGCTGGATTTCTCTCTAGCATTTCAGGACATTGATAATTGGAACTGGACCTGATTCTCTCATGTGAGTCTGCCTTGTGGAGAGCTTGAGTTCTCTTTGAAGGACTATTGATTGTACCCCAGGTTTGTAGGGACAGAAGGAGCTTTCAATGAGAGAAGTCATTTTCTTTTAAATTTCATTATACAGTAGTGTTTACTGCACTCCTCAAAGATAATTTTCTTTATGTAATTTTATGTTTTTGATATTAAAAACATTAGGACAGTATCAATTGTTTTTTAAATTTATTTTATTTTTAATTAAAATATAATTGCCTCTCCCTCTTCTGCCTCCAAGCCCACCTATGTCCCTCCCAACTCCTTCTCAAATTAACGGCTTCTTCTTTAATTACTATTGTTACATTTGTAACTAAAAATACCAAGTCTGTTTAGTATTGCTTGTATGTATCTGCTTTTAGGACTGACCACTTGGTATTGGATACTAACCCATGAAATCTTAACAACATGGCTACCTAAACGAGGCCTGAGCAATGACCACACCAGCTGACTTGCCCTTGTGGATGGGATGATCTCATGGGGCCCCATCCCTAGTGAAGAGCTACAGACAGTTCACTCTTCAGAATTGTTTTGTTTCTTTGAGTTACAGCCTCACTATCTGGCCTAGGCTGGCAGGGGACTCTTTTCTTCTGCTTCTGTCTCCTGGGGGCTAGCGTGGTGAGTCGGTATCACCGTGTCCAGTGCGGTGAGAATCTAAAAACTGTACAGAAACTTTTGGGAATGTGAAAACAAGAACCAGGCTGTTCATCTGGTGGGAAACTGAAAATTCAGAAGTAGAGTAAGCCCACAGCTGTGCTGAAGTGGGAAGACAAGTGCTGATGGAAAGGTCTTCTCTCCCGAGCACTGGAGGCTGTTTTAAAGGGGAATGTGGACGTCCTTAGTAAGCCTTAGGAGAGAAACGATGTAAGACAGTCCCTAAGGGCCCTGGTTAACACTGATCCTCAACAAGACAGCAGGTGGACCACAGTCTTGTAGAGAATGAAGCTGATAGAACCACTAGGGCATTTAAGGACCGGTGATGTTCATGCTGATCCCACCAGGAAGGTTTTCCGAGTGTGATTGAGAGCATTCCTCAGCACCCGAGGTGGGTATGCAGCCCAGTTAGTGCTTGCCCAGGACACAATAAATAATACTCATAGCAGATAAATTACATCGACAAAACTAACATCTATTTGAATATTGTTGGAAAGGCATACTGTCATGGCTACAGAGAGAAACAGTGTTGATACTGTTTTTGCTCTTTTGGGGGGAGGGCCTATCACCCAACTCCAAATAAAGCACACACGGATGTTTGTTCTTATTTATGAATTCTGGCCTTAGCTTGGCTTTTTTCTAGCCAGCTTTCATTAGCTTAAATTATCCCGTCACCCTTATGCCTCTGGGCATTTACCGTTATCTATCTTCTGTAAATCTTACTCTTACTCCATGGCTGGATAGGTGGCTGGGTGGCTGGGTGGCTGGGTGGTTGGGGGGCTGTAGGGCTGGGGGGCCCCTACTGTCCTTCTCTCCTCCTCTGGCTATTTTCTACCTCCTCCCAGATTTCTCCCTCTATATCTTCTCTCTGCCTGTCAGCCCTGCCTATCCTTTCTCCTGCCTTGCTATTGGCCGTTCAGTTCTTTATTAGACCATCAGGTGTTTTAGACAGGCACAGTAACACAGCTTCACAGAGTCAAACAAATGCAACATAAACAAAGGTAATATTCTACAACAGCTGTTCATCACTGAAGGAAGTCAGGACAGGAACTTAAATAGGGCCGGATCGTGGAGGCAGGAGCTGATGCAGAGGTCATGGAGGGGAGCTGCTTACTGGCTTGCTTCCCATGGTCCACTCAGCCCACCTTCTTATAGAACCTATGACCACCTGCCTCGGGATGGCACCACCCACCATGGGCTGGGCCCTCCCTCAATGATCACTAAATGAGAAAATGCCTTACAGCTGGATCTCATGGAGGCCTTTCCTCAACTGAGGCTCCTTTCTCTGTGACGACTCTAGCTTGTGTCAAGTTGACAAACAAAACCACCCAGTACATCATACTATATGTAATATTTTGTGATTATTTTTTGTATATTTGGCTATTCATCTTGTGATAGTTTTTTTTCTTGTACCTAATGAAATTGTATAATTTTCTAGATACTCTAGAATAGAGACCCATTAAAATATAAAGCTAATACAAATTTTTAGTGGAAGGAAATAGAATGGCTTACTTAATACAAGAAAAAAGGAAAGATGCTCGTCTCCAATTTAACCACCGTTTTAGCAAGTAAAGGCTATTTTCATTTAAAAAATATTTTTCCCCTTTTTTCCTTTTTTTTGGTTAGTTCTTTGGGAATTTCCTATGATGCTTCCTGCTTATATTCACCCCTCCCCCAGCTCTTCCCAGACCCACCCTTCCTTCCCTACCCACCTGACTTTGTGTCATTTTTATTTATTTTTTTCTTAACCAACCGAGTACAGTTTATGGTGCCCACATACTGTAAGATGTGTGGCCTTAACTAGAGTGTGGAGTCCACCAAGGGCCATGCCGTTAACGCAAGCAGATTCTCCTTCTCCAGCAGCCATCAGTGCGAGCAGCTCCTTAGCTAGGAGTGGGTCTTCATGCCCATGTCACCTCTCCGTGTGGGGCTGTCGCCTGGCTTGAGCCTTCACAGGCCTCCCGTGTCCTGTCCCTCCGTGTCCGTGAATCCATCTGTTCAGCTGCCATGCTGTGTCCGGAGCACACTATTCTCGTGTAATCATCCACTGCCTCTGACTCTCACAGTCTTCCCACTTCCTGTGATGCAGTGAACCCCGAGCCTTGCGGGGAGGGACTGTAATATAGATGTCCTGTTTAGGGGTCCTCATTCTGTGGTCTCTTAGTCTCTTCCCTTTGGTTAGTTGTGGGTCTCTGTGTTAATCACCATCTACTTCAAAAAGAAGCTTCTCTGATGAGGGCTGGCCAGTGCGATGCGATGCAGTGCAGTGCGATGATCATTCAGTCGGTTTAATACTGTGTTCACATAGCAAACAACAGCAGTAGGTTCACGCCTAGTGGCCCGTGATCTGCCTAGCCTCAGGTTCCTAGCCCAGATAACTGGCACTGGGTATGAGTTTCAGCTTGGGGAGCTGGGCCTTCAATCCCATCAGAAAACAGTTGTTTCCTTCGATGACGTTTCTGCCACTACAGCACCAGTTGGCATTTCCTGCCAGGCTGGTTGTTGTTGTAGCTCATAGAGTTCACACCTGTAGCAGACTGATGACTCAATTTCTCCTCTGGTGTCATGTATAGCTAGCCAGTAGGGGTGAAGCTTTCAGGTCAGTACCAGCTTGATTTCTCCATGTTACTCAAGCGTGTCTCTTCAGTAATCAGTCTCTCCATCAAGTTCCAGAGTGAGTGTAAACCTAATTAATCTTATCAATAAAAACCAGGAGTTAGATATTAGGGTAAAAGCTGAAAGATCAGAGAAGCAGGGGAGCAGCCACAGTCACTTCCTACTTCTCTGAATCCTCCAACCAAAAAGGCTAAGATCCTGGTTCCTCCCCACCTTATCACTTCCTGTCTCCTGTCTGTGCAGACCTCCTGGCCTCTATGGTTAACTGGTGGCCAGCTCCGTCCTCTGGCTCCAAGCAAGATTTATTTGTCAGAACCACAAACAACAGAGCACACAACAGCAGAGGGTAGCTGAGATCAGTGGCTGTAGCCTGTATCATCTCCTTTCTCTCAACACTCATTTTCCAAGCACCCACAGGACAGCCAGTTAAGCTTAATCACTTCAGTCAAAATTCTGGTTCTTCCATAGTCCTTCCCAAAGCATCGTATTCATATCTGTCACAACAGTACTCCACGAACCCGGTACCAGTTTCTGTCCTAGCTGGCTTTCTATGGTGATGGTAAACATCATGGCCGAAAGAGAATTGGGGAGGAAAGGGTTTATTTCATCTTAAAACTCTTCACCTTACACCTGAGGGAAGTCAGAGCAGGAGCTCAAAGCTGGAACCTGGAGGCAGAACTTGTGCAGAGACGATGGACGAGGGATGCTTTCTGGCTTGCTCCCTGTGGCTTGCTCAGCCTCACTTCTCATAGCACCCAGGACCACTAGCCCAGGAGTGGCAGCACCCAGAGTGGCCTGGGCCCTCCCACACCAATCATTAATCAAGAAAATGTTCCACAGGCTTGAGTGCAGGTCAATCTGATGGAGGCCGTCCCTCAGTTAGGTTCCATCTTGGTCCAACTCTAGGTTCAGGGGTGGACTCTCTCCAGGAATGAGTGACGCTGCAGGCATACACAGCCAGCCTGGAGACTCTCCTGTCTCTGCCTCCTGCAGTCCTGGGGTTACATAAGTTCTGGAAATCTGCAGTCCGTAGGCTGCGCAGTGAGCGGTCTTGCTGAGCTTCGGCCCAGCCCTCCTCAGTATGTTTCCAGTGTGGTTTGTCCTTTATTTCTCAGAAGGTTGCATTTCAATAATGGAACTAATATTATTGTTGTTGTTGTTGTTGTTATTATTATTATTATTATTATTATTATTATTTTGAGGACTTCCACAAGATCTTTGAGTTTCAGGAGTGAAAATCTCTTAGGTTTTATTCAGTTGCTAGTTGCATAAAGAGCTTAACTTGAAGCATCCTGTGCTCTCAGGTGTTCAAGGATTACCTCAAAAGCCTTGAGGGAAAAAGATGCGTGTGCCCGCAAGTAACATTTTACGCATGGCTTTCAGAGGGTGGTTGACTGTTGCTGCTGCTCCCAAAATAGAGGAGGAGGTTTGCTGCTGGAGATGAAAGTGCTGCCCATGCATCAGCGTGGCTTTCCCAGTCTGCGCTCACCACTCCCAACAGTAGAGACAACACTGATCAAAACTCAGTCGATTTTTGAAAGTCGAATGTTTGTACAGCTGCTCTTGAATCCTTAAAAAAAACTTATATTTGTAATGAAAATATTCTAAGTTAAAAACAAAAATTAATACAAGAAGTCATTTTATGCCATGTGGAAAGGAGAGAAAGTTTTCTTTTTTGTTTTTTTTTTTTTGTTGTTGTTTTTCGAGACAGGGTTTCTCTGTGTAGCTTTGCGCCTTTCCTGGAGCTCACTTGGTAGCCCAGGCTGGCCTCGAACTCACAGAGATCCGCCTGGCTCTGCCTCCCGAGTGCTGGGATTAAAGGCGTGCGCCACCAACGCCCGGCGAGAAAGTTTTCAAAAAGACAAGGAGTGGGTCTGAGATGCTACTCAGGAAGGCCCCCCCCACTTCAAAGCACCTTTTCAAGCTTTTACCTCACCTGATTTCCCACATCTTATGTAACAAATTTATTTTAAAGTTGCTTCAGCCCTTCCTTACTAGGAGACAGATTCAAGTTGGCGTGGTGAATGGAGGCACAGTGTAGCCATCGTATTAACATGACAACCACAGAATATGAAGGGAGCTTAGGGCTGGGCAGAAAGCTCAGCTGGTAAAGTATGTGGGGTGCATGGGGTGATCTGTGATCCCAGTTCTGGGAGATGGAGGAGGATTCCTGAGGCTCTAGGCTCAGTGAGAAATCCTGTCCCAAAACATAAGGCAAGGAAGTGACTGTTGGCCTGTGGCTTCTACGTTCATATGCACAGACATGCACATACGGAGATGTGTACTCACTCAGGGACATAGACATTCACAGGCATGCAGAACAGTGCCTCACCACTGCCAACAACTAAAGCAGATACTTATCAAAGTTCACTTGACTTTCAAGAAAATGTAAGGGCTAGAGAGATAACTCCATGTCTCAGAACACCTGCTCCTCTAATGAGGGACTCAAGTTTGATCCCAGCACTTACATTAGGTGACCCACAACTGCCTATAACTATAGTTCCAGGGGATCTGAAGCCCTGTTCTGGCTTTGGAGGACACCTGCATACACACAGTACATATGCATACACACACACACACACACACACACACACACACACACACACACACACACACTAAATCTTAAAGAAAACACTTAGAAGAAATAAGTATTATGAGGGTGAGTTTATAGAGTTAAATCCTTGTGGCATGTGATGGGGGATGGACATCTTAAGGGTTGAGAATTAGCTATGAGGGTCCCTCTTGTAGCTAGAGTTTTCCTGCCTGGCCCACAGTCAGGACAAATCTCTGTCACCCACCAGTCCCACAGCCGCTCAGATGCAACCAAGTAAAAACAGAGACTTATATTGTTTACAAACTGTATGACCGTGGCAGGCTTCTTGCTAACTGTTCTTATATCTTAAATTAATCCAGTTCTATAAATCTATACCTTGCCACGTGGCTCGTGGCTTACCGGCATCTTCACATGCTGCTTGTCATGGCGGTGGCTGGCAGTGTCTTTGACTCAGCCTTCCACTTCCCAGAATTCTCCTCTCTCCTTGTCCCGCCTATACTTCCTGCCTGGCCACTGGCCAATCAGTGTTTTATTTATTAACAATTTGACATACAGACCATCCCACAGCACCCTCTTCTGTTGGACAGATGCTTACAGCTCGGGAAATGGCTCAGTAGACAAAGCCCCTACTGGGAAAACAATCAGGATGAGAGTTTAGACCCCAGAAGTTACATTAGAGCTGGGCAGGCATGGTGCCCCCGTGTGGTCCCACACTCAGAAGGCATAGGCAGAGGATCCCGGAGCCCAGCTAGGTAGCTGGAATGGGCAGCCCCTGGTTTGTCAAGAGAACACCTCAATAAAGTAGAGACAAGTCAAGGATGGCTCCTGATGTCAACTTTGGTCCTTCCCATCATGTGTACCTGCCCACACACGCATACCAGATGGCCATACACATGCAAAAGAAGGAAACAATATTTACCTGTAATTCCAGTCTGTCAATTTGATTTTTTCCTCCCTGCTGAGTATGTTTGTTAAGATCATACAAACAGACTTGGTGGCATATGCCTATTGTTTCAAGCATGTGGAAAGTAGAGGCAGGAATATCAAGAGTCCAAGGCTATCCTGGACTGTACAGTGAGAACTTCTCTCCATAATTAAAACATATGGCACTGCATCCATTTCTGGTTGACTTGGCATGCCCTTGTCACCAGAGGAGTTGCCTTTGGTTTTCTGTTGGTTTTGCAAAACTTTTTAGCTATTTTGGGAGCACAGCAGAGGTATAATTGAGATCTCCGCTGGTGTTCCTGTCACTGGAGGTGAAATGTGTTTGGATTCCTGCCCTGTATGGCTGGTACATGGGGGACTTGCATCGGAATGGGTGGGGAAGGTTTCTTGATGGCTCCATCCTGCAGCCCAGTTACTCCTTCTGTCTTAAGAAATTCATCATTCCCAACAACAAGAGCTGGGAGTCTCCATGCTCATAACCAGAGACAGAAAAATCCAACCTGACATCCATCATGTTGGAGGCATGGAGTCACAGGTGGGTGGGGTGCAGGGCCTGGATGCAAACCCAGGCCTTCCCTTGATGTTCAAAGAGCTAAATTAGGGTTTTGAAATTCCCTAAAATCTCAAGTTGACATCTCAATAAGTTACTTATAAAGGGAACTTGGTATATTTGGTCCAAAATATTAAAACAAAAATAAACAAAACAAGCAAAGACCCCTTGGCACCCTCAAGCCAGACACATGCTCAGTTGCTTGTCTCTGCTTCCAGCTGGTTCTGTGATGCTACACATAGGAAGTTTTTGGTTACCAAAGCTCCCAGTCAGAAGAAAATGAGCCCCTTGTCCTACACTCCCCCTACACTCCCCTCATCTCCAGCCCAGGAGGGCGGTCGGTAGGACGGAGGAAGTTGATTCGAAATTGGATCCCACAGTCTTGGCATGCAAGGAGCTGCCATATGGGGTCATTTCCATGTCTCCTGTGGACCTGTCACTATACTCTGGGTTACAGGGAGGGGAGCATTCCTCACATGGGAGAGCTATAACTCTGAGACACTGGGTTGGGACTCACCTGCCTTCGGAGGCTTTTGTTAGTGTCTTCTTGAGGACAAAATGGCTCCTCATGGGTAGCTTCAGTCTCGGTAACTTAAGCACTTGCTTCTCATTCTGCTTTGAGACTCAGCCTCTCCCACAGACAGATGCAGTTGCTAGCCACCTGTGCCAGCCCAGTTTGAGCCCCAGGGAGTAAGAAGGACATGGAGAAGGGTAGCTTGGAGCTGACCTGGGTCACCAGTCCTCACAGACCATGATGACTGTTGGGGATTGTCCTTTCTGTAGACATTTTGGTTCCGTTCCTGATGCTGCAACCTCCCCCCACCCCCACCCCCTTGTCCTGTTTCTCTCTGCCTTGCTGTGGACAGTCAGGCTGTTGCTAACCTTTGGTCATCTCGGTTTCGACCTCTTCCCACTGTCTGGGGTTGTGGCCGGTGTTCCCACTGTGGCCACCCACCACACAGAGGGGAAACACCCTTTGCTTTATGAACTAGCTGGACTCCATAGAGTTCAGGGACAAACCGAGCTTTCTTCCCTCTGGTGCACTGCTCAGGTCCAGTAATGCTTATCCACCCCTTCCCCAAGTCTTCTCAAGTGCTAAACTTTCCTCATGACTTCCAGACACTAAAGGACAGTTTAGTTATGGAAAATCTGTATAAACCTGATGTATACCTGAAAAGTGAGTGAGAGAGAGTGTGTATGTCCCACCCTGTGACCATCAGCGAAGGGTATTTGTGGTAAGGCTCATAGTTCTTATTTTAAATATTGAGGAGAAAGATTCATAAGTCTTTTATTTCCAAATTGTGTTGTTTCAATGAGACTGTATATTTTTAAAAAGATTAATTGTATTTTGTTTTATGTGTAGAAGTATTCTGCCTGTGTATATGTATATATGTATACGAAGTATATGCAGTGCCCACAGAAGCCAGAAGAGAGTGTTGGATCCTCCTGGAACTAGTATTACAAATGGTTGTGAACTTCCATGTGGGTGCTGAGAACTGAACCTGGGTCCTCTGCAAGAGCAGCTACTGCTGTTAAACACTGAGCCATCTCTCCTGCCCCAAGACCAACTTAAAAAGAGGAGAGAGACAGAGAGTCACACAGAGAGACAGATAGAGACACACACAGATGTAGAATATTTTAAGGAGTGTTACTTTTGTTTATGTTGCATTTGTTTAACTCTGTGAGGCTGTGATACTTTGCCTATCTCAAACACCTGATGGTCTAATAGAGAGCTGAACAGCCAATAGCAAGGCAGGAGAAAGGCTAGGCAGGGCTGGCAGGCAGAGAGAAGATATAGAAGGAGAAATCTGGGAAAAGAAAGAAGAAAAGAGATGGAGGAGTGAAGAAAGAAGTAGCCAGGGAAGGAGGAGGACTCCAGGGGCCAGCCACCCAGCCACCCAGCCACCCAGCCACCCAGCCAGCCACCCAGCCAGCCACCCAGCCACCCAGCCACCCAGCTACTCAGCAAGCCATTGAGTAAGAGTAAGATTTCCAGAATTAAGAGAATGGGAAAATCCCAGAGGCAAAAGGTAGACAGGATAATTTAAAGCTAAGGAAAGCTGGCAAGAAACAAGCCAAACTAAGGCCAGGCATTCATAATTAAGAATAAGCCTCCTTTGTATGATTTATTGGGAGCTGGGTGGTGGGCCCCTAAAAGAGTCAAAGAACAAAAGCAACCAACAATACAGACAGACAGACAGACAGACAGACAGACGGACAGACACACACACACACACACACACACACACACACACACACACACACACACACACACACCGCACAGGTATAACCTTCCAATGTGTGTCCCAGTGACCCACTTCTACCAGCTAGGCCCAGCCTCCTGAGTTTCCCCCCACGCCTCCAAACACCACCAGTTGGAGACCAAGTCTTCAGCTTGTGAGCTTGTGGGGGAGTATGTCATATTCAAGACACAAGGAAGTTTCATCTCTCCCAGGCTGCTTCCTGGCCCTAGGGGCTTCACTTGTGGGTGTTTCGTTCTCTTTCTTACCAACAGCTGGCATCTACTTTTGAATATTTATGTTGCTGACACATGGTGGCCAGAGAAGTCTGCTTGGAAGATTTTTATCCCCCCGAAGCTGTAGGGAGATGAGGAGGTGAGGTGGCTTACTCCTGAAATTCATACTACAGTGTCACAGGCATACTTCGTCAGGCTTGTATCCATGCTGAGAGACAGGCCCTGTTCTCTGTGGCCTTCAGATGAGTAAGTGGAGACCCAAGCTGCTGCTGGGTGAACACATACCCGAGGCTGCAAGCTCAGCTGCCCCGTCCGGGCTGCATGGGCCACTTATGCCTCTGATGGTCAGTCATGTTTGCCTTTGACCATTTCCAGTAGGCTTTTCTGTTTTCTCCCTGCACCAACTGAACTCCAGGGGTAAGTCACATGGCCTCACCTCCAGCCGGGGCGAGCACTCCTGTGCAGACTCTGCTGCCCGCAGCTGCTGGCCAGGCACAGCTGGACGGGGCTGGCTGCTCACACTCATCCTTCATTCCTCTGGAGGCTGTGATTTTGCAGTTCTTCTGTCTGGCTTGCACGGCTCGGTCTCCTTTTGCTCTGACCAGGCCAGCTGTGAGCTCACGAGGCTGGTAGCATGCCTCTCTCTGGCAGAGCTCAGTCCCTGGATTTTGTGACATGTTTTTGGATCCGCTGTGCCTTCTCAGATGTGTTACGGATAATTTACACTGTCAGATAAATGCCCTTAGGATAAATGAAATATTAATAATTCTATCATGCTGATTTAAAAATACTCATTGCACATATTCACTAGGATCCTCTCTGGGATTTTACTTTGGTCTTAAAATCAGGTCCAACAGTGTCTCCACCATAAATAAATCAAGCCATTCTTTCAGTCCAGAGGTTTTGGCATGAATACGGAGCATAGTATAGCCCAGCATAAGGAACCTTAGCTCATGATTTCAAAATTCGTATTCCCTTTGCAACAATTGGAAATGAATACCACTCTAACCACCATCCATGGAAAATAGTTAACTAGGCAGTAATCCGGATTGGCTTTGGGGTTTGAAGAAAAAGAAAGTTGGAGACACTTTTGTGGACTGACGGTTTTCACAGCCTCATGAGACATGACACAGGCCGCCATCCAGCACTTGCTGTGGAGCGCTGAGGCAGGGAGGATGAGGAGCCAATGCTCAGCCCTACCTGATGGCAGAAGTAACTGTGACCACGCAGGAAACACTGGGATATGTTTAGGATTATGAAATGATTGTTCTTGGTTTTGAAAAACTGGAAAACACACGTAATTTGAAATAAAGAGAGTGAAGCTTCTCTTAGTTGAACATGATACATGAATCCATTAAACTCCCCCCCCCCAATTACAAAGAAATAGATTTATAAAGATTTTAGCAGAGAAACAAGGACCCCTTATAACTTGCTTTGGAAACCCCAGGACAGGTCTGTTACCTTTTCACAGGCTTCCTTCACGTTACCTGCTCCTCCCTTCTTCCCCGTTCCTTCTCTCCGTCTCTTACTTCTGCAGGGTCGCAGTCACACCGTACGTGTGGGCTTTGTGTCCCGGCCCTGGCCATCAGCTCTCTTCCTGTAGTTCCCTTGACAAGGGCCTGGTTGTGACGTTTGGACAATTTGAGGTAAACGCCTGTGCTCGCTCAGGCCAGGATGCTTTGGGTGGAGCTGGCTGGGGCCTCCTGAGAGGAATTGAAGGAAAGGCTTATAAACGACATTGCCAACAGCAAATGGTGATTCCGATTCAATACCCAAGCCGATTTCTAACCTGAAAGTGTTTTTGATGGAAACAGACTCCACTTTCTGTTTTCTGCAGATATTATTCTACTAAATATAATATTTGTGAATGGGATATTTTCCTTGGAAAGTTGTAAAAGTACAGATATTCCTATATATCTCCAAAAAAAAGGCATTGAGCTTTTTTGATTTTGTTTGCCAGCATATTCTAAGAAAGACTTTTTTTTTTCTTTTTAGCTTAGTGATGGTCTAATCTTAAAAAAAAAAAAAAAAAGAACTTTGTAATATTTACAAATTGAAAAAGTTGCTTTTTTTCTTCTCTGCTACTAAAAACCATTGTTTAATGATAGTCTGTGGGATGATTTTATTATATGTGTGGGTGTGTGTGTATGTGTGTGCATGCGCTTGTGCATATGTGTGTGTGTGCGCGCGCGCGTGCGTGCGTGCGTGCGCGTGCACGTTAGAGGTCAGCATCAGGTGTCAGTTCTCAGGCATTGCCCACTTTGCTTTTGGGGGATTCTCTTTGGGATGTGGGGCTCTCTGCTAGTCCGGCTGACCAGCGAGCCTCAGGCTGCCCTCCCCGGCGCTGGGATTAAAGTCTGTAGAACCCACTGTGCCTGGCTGTTTTTGGGGTTCTGGGACTGAATTCACATTCTCATGTCGATGAGGCAAGCATTCTTCTGACTTGGACATTTGTCCAGTTCCCTTTCCCTCACCTTCGTGGGATGTTTTATGAACACTGATCCCCTGTTTTGAGTAGAGAACATACCATAGGAAGGACCTGGGACGCCACTGGTATTAATGCTGGGGGCTCTGGAAATGGAAATATCGAATGTCTTCTTTACAAGAGCCTGTGTGCCTCAGCGAGGCCCTGCCTTCATTTTATGACCAAATTTTCTCTCTTACACCCCCATTCCTTCACAAGAGTAGAGTGCCCCTGTCTCTTTTAAGGGAAGATTTTCAAGTCCCCCCCTCTTTTAGGATATTTTAAAATAATGTTTTAAGAAATAGATTTTGTCATTAACTATGCATTTAATATTGGTTATTCATATTTGGGGAAATAAGGCTTAAAATTTTAATTTAATTTCAGGTTGTTCCAAGATCATTGGTGACCCAAGAGAAGCTATGTTGGTCAAGAGCAGGACAGATGACTCCCAGAGAAAAAAGATGGCGGAATCAAGGACAATTAAAGGTAAACGTTAAAAACTATGGCATGAGTAAGCCAACCCCTTGTTGTGATTTGAAGACAGCTCATCACTCTAAGTTCGGTGTAAGTTTTTTGTCAGTGGACTGAGAGGATGGGGGCATCTGCCTGTGGTTTAGGGGCGGGGCCTCTGGGAAGCGATAGATCAAATTGCCTGAATCCTGGAGGCTTTGTAAGGATGTGGAGAGAAACTACACAAAGACACAGCATCTCCCAATCTGTTGTGTCGTAGAAAAGGGGTGAGGACCCCTTAGTGGGATCTATAACATGTCGTTTGGACTTCCAACCATCAACACTGTGGTCTAAAACAAACCTCCTTCATAAAAGGTATTTTATTATAACAATGACATATTTTATTACAATTGACCACCCTTCAAGTTAAGAACTTTAAAGAAAGAGTACACATGTAAATATTTGGTATTTGTGGTCCCAAACCTCCAGACACCCTCAGATACTTCCCTAAACCACAGGCTCTGTCCCAGGCCATTCCTTCTTCCCATACTTTGGATTTTAGAGTTGTTGCTCTTAATCCTGAAGCCCTTCCAGTTCCTTCACCCACCACCTAAATTCCCTGTGACTCTCATGAAGAACTTGAGGGCCAAGGACAGTGTCCATACACGCATGCTGTTATAATGTTTCTGTGCTCCTGCCGAAGTCAGGTGTTTTATACAATGCAATAGCGTCCTCATTTCCAGAGACCACACAAGGAATGAGTCTCTGTTGACCAGCTGTGCCTCAAAACAAAAACAAAGCCAGAAATACCAAAGTGAGATGAAGCCAGCAGTCAGAGCACACCCCTGAGCTCCCTGGTCTATGAGTGCCCCATCCCCTCAGAAAAGCACTCCATAGGGAAGGCTAGGTGTGGCTCACAGATGGAGGTCACAGAGTCCTGGGAGTGATTACTAGATAGGGGGATGGTGAATACTGCTTGGGACATTCTCTGAACAGAGTTGCTTTCCAGGAAGAAATACTGTAGTGTCAACAGACATGAGACATCTGGACATGCCCCACCAGGGGCTTTTGCTCTTTATTATTGTTGTTATTTTTCCTCTTTTGGAAGGCCCGCCACCCAGCTCCCAAGTAAACATGCATGGAGACTTATTATTACTTATGAATGCCCCACCTTAGCTTGGCTTAGTTTCTAGCCAGCTTTCCTTAACTTAAACTACCCCATCTACCTTTTCCCTCTGGGCTTTTCCCATTCTCTTACTTCTGTAAATCTTACTCCGTGGCTTGCCGTATAGCTGGGTGGCTGGCCCCTGGAGTCCTCCTCCTCTGGCTCCTGCTTCTTTCTCCTCTTCCAGATTTATCCTTCTATTTATACTCTCTTGCCAGCCCCACCTATCCTTTCTCCTGCCTTGCTATTGGCCATTCAGTTCTTTATTAGACAGGCACAGTAACACAGCCTCACAGAGTTAAACAAATGCAATATAAACATAAGTAACACAACTTAAAATAATATTCTACAACACTGTATGAGTTACTATTTTATCAAGTTGTTCAGTGGAACCATGTAAGTAAGCTGCCTACTGCTGCTGTAGCAAAATACCAGAGACTGGATGGTTTACACTGTAGAAAGGCATTGTTCTCATAATTCTTTGGGTTGGAAGTTCAAGATTAAGGTGTGGGAAGGCTGGTTCCTTTTAAGGGCTCTAGGGGACATCTGTGCCAGCCCTCCTTTGTTTTTGTGATGGGTGTCCATCATTTTTGCTGTGTCTTCAGATCTTCCTTTGATGAAAGTTGACCTCTAACCCCCCTCCACTGTGTGTGTGTGTGTGTGTGTGTGTGTGTGTGTGTTTTGAGTTCTTGGCTGTGTGAGTGATTTCATGTGTGGGGCTCACATATATGTGCAGTACACATTCATGTGTGCACATGCATGTGGAAATCTGATATTGATATCAGTCCCTCTCAGCCATATTCATGGAGGCAAATCTCTCAGTTGAACACAGCATCCCCTCACACAGCTCGTCCAGCTAACTAGACTGCTCTTGGGGACCCTTGTTTCTGCCCTCTGAGGCTGGGATTATGCACAGGTCCACCAAGCTCACCTGATACTTATGTGGGCTGTGGTGAGCCAAACCCTGGTCTTCATGTATACTTGTGCAGCAAGCATTTTAACTGCTGGGCCATCTCCTCAACTCTAGTGTCTGTCTGTCTGTCTGTCTGTCTTTCTTTCTCTTTCTTTTTAGAACACTAAATATATTGGATGAGGGAATCCTTTGAATTTCATTCTTTATATAAAGCCCCTATCTCCAACCACAGACCAGCTCCTGGGAACTGGTAGTTAGGACTTCAACACATAAACAGGGAAAGAGAGGAAATGATGCAAGTCAAATTCCAGGAGTGGGCAATAATTCACTTATAAAGATGAGCCATGTTTTCCAAAGGAGCCCCCAGGTTTTGATTGACCAATGGGCACACTGAGTTTCTCATTCCCACCTCCCTGTGCTGCTGTGGGAGCTTCCTGTTACTGAGAAAAAACAAGATGCGGAGACGAGGAAACTTCAGAGGGGAGATTTACTTCAGCTCAGGGTCTTAGAGTTTTCAGTTCATGTTTGTTGGCTCTGTTGCTTTGGGCCCACAGAAGTCTAGCACATCATGGGGGAGGATGTGGTAGAGGAGGCTGCCTGTGTTATGGTTGCCAAAAAACAAGTGAAGAGATGGGAAGGGACTGGAGTCTCAGCCCCCTTAGCAGCCTGCTTCCGATGACCCGACCTCCTTCTTCTAGGCTCTTCTAAATGCTCTGCTACCTCTTGCTAGTGTCCCAGGCTTGGAACCAAGTCTTCAACTCATGGTCTACCCCACGGTCCTTGCTTATTTCTGGGTAGGTGCCACTGTTGGAACCAGAGCAGGCAGGGACGGCACAGAGTTAAGGTGGCCTCACTCTCGGGGGCTTTCTCTATGCTTGCACAAGCTGGAGAGCGGATGCCTCTTTAACTGTGGCCCCGCAGTCCACCTGCCCTCCACCCCCTGGTCTTGTTGGGAGGTCCTAGCTGAGGGCAGTGGGTGCTGATACTCCTGGCCGGAGTCGTAAGTCAGGCATCAGCAGTTTTTATGTGAGTGTGTTGTGGGTGGAGACCCACATGCCTGTGGTGGTATTGTGTTCCCCGAAATATTGTGCACCCTAATAAACTTATCTGGGGTCAGAGACAGAACAGCCACAATATTAAACATAGAGGATAGGCAGTGGTAGCACACACCTTTAATCCCAGCACTTGGGAGGCAGAGCTAGGCAGAAATCCATGTGTTCAAGGATACAGCCAAGCATGGTGACTCACGCCTTTAATCCCAGGGAGTGATGGCAGATAGCAGAAGGGTACATAAGGCGTGAGGACCAGGAACTAGAAGCATTTGGCTGGTTAAGCTTTCAAGCTTTTAGGTTTTGAGCAGCACAGTTCAGCTGAGAGCCATTTGGATATGAGGACACAGAGGCTTCCAGTCTGAGGAAACAGGATCAGGTGAGAAGTTAGCCAGGTGAGGTTAGCTGTGGCTTGTTCTGTCTCTCTGATCTTCCAGTGTTCACCCCAATACATGGCTCCAGGTTTGATTTTATTAATAAGAACTTTTAAGATTCCTGCTACACATGCCTGTTCCACTCTCACCCAGAACAAGTGCAGCCGGACCAGCTCAGTCAAGGCTTCCTAGCCTTCCTTGCTGGGGCCGCTTTGCCTAAATTATTTTCACTTAAAGACTAGTTAGCTTAAAATTGAAAACAAAAATTGATAAAAGACCCTTACAAAAAGTAGCAGATTATATATTATTTTTCTTCAGGTCACAACATTTTATTCATCAACTTAGGAAAGAAGGTGTTCATTACTTAGGAAATTCCAGCGTTTGGGAGCTCCATGCCAGGAATCAGGTACAGAGACCAAATATAGTCTCACCATACACTACAGGAGTATGACCCCCATTTTATTACTGCAGTGCACGTGTGAAGTATAGTGGTCAAGGTCAGGGCACCTTCCACGTCTGTCGCTTCCAGCATTTGTCATTTCCTTGCATCAAGGGCATTCCACTTCCTCTCACCCAGTCATTTGAAATGCCCAGCATTGCCGTCCTCCAGCATTGGGGTGTAGAACATCAGAAGTCACTGCTCTTCTTTGGTGATGCGACAGTTTCAAGATAAGGACTGGGCAATTTCTTCTGGACTTGTAGACTGAGTTCTGTTGTGGTTGGAAGTGGGTGGCATCATCAGTGGACAGGGACTAAGAATGCTCTGGGGCAGACATGCTGAGTGCAGAGCTGAGCGTCTCTAATGGCTGCCGGATTCTGTGCAGTTTTCCTGGGGAACAAGAGCCAGAAAAGTGGTTGATTGTGATCCCGTTTCCCTTCTTGTCTTGTAGCCGGTGTGGGTTCTGCATGGCTGGTGAGTGAACTGGCCTGCTAAAGGTCATGATCCAGACTGTCCCTGACCCTGCAGCTCATATTAAGGTAAGCTCCAGCCTGGCTGGCAGGTAGTTCCAGCTTCCTCCTCAGCCGCGCTGTGACGGTGAACTGCCCTTGTATCAGCCAACACAGGGTCCAGGCAACTAAGTCAAGGACAGACTCCAGCTCACTGGAAGCTCAGGAAACGGCTGACACACGTAGATTGTACAGAATTTACATCTCATGGATGTAGAGGCGGTTTTAAAGTATACTTACTTACAGCTATTGTGTGTGTCCAAGTGCAGGTTTCTGCCTACTGTGATACACTTTTGGAGGTCAGAAGACAACTTTGTGGAGAAGGCTCCCTATGTCTACCTTCATCTGGGTTCTGGGGATTGAACTCAGGTCACCAGGCTTCCTCGCCGCTGAGCCATATCTCTGTCCCTAGGGTGGTTTATAGGAAGCCAGCAGGCTCACTCATTTACTTGTTACTTGTTGGTGAATGGTGACAGCAAGGGGGCGTGGCCCCAGGCTGAAAAGCTTCACTCTCTGCACCTTTGTGGGAAACATTTGTGGGCTCTGGTTGAATTCCACCTTTGTGGGGATCTCGTAGGAGGTGACTGGAGGTGAGCTGTTGGATTTCAGTGTTCAGTGTGAATTCATCTCAGCACACTGACCCTCCAGAAGCTTCTGCACTCCAAACCTGACAGCTGGGTCCTTACATTGCAGGCCTGAAGCTCTGGAGGTGAAGGAAGGGATCAGGGCATGGAGAATCTACCGGCTCCTATTGTTCTAACATGCACGTTCATTCCCGCTGTCTCAGTAGGGTGGAGATAGGATGATTTTAGTTTATCTGAAACAAATAAAGGCTACAGAAAAAAACGGGGCTTGAACTACCTTATCCCAATAGGCTGTCTGCACCTGTACCAGTTTAACATTTTTTTAATTGTATTTTTTAAAAAGACACACTGAGGATTCCTGGGTAATGCTGAGGGTCCAGGGATCACACTTTTCAGCTGAGAAGAAGGTGCTCTCTACCAGCTGAACTGTGTCTCTGTTTCCAGTAATAGAGATTTATTTTAAAAATAAATTTCCACTTGAACCTTGTTCTGGAGAGGCAGTTTGATGATGGGAAGTCACAGTTTGATGATGGGAAGTCACAGTGAGGGACTCTCACTGAAGACCTGCTTCCTGATGAATCTGCCCGTGTTCCATCTACTGCAAGTTAAATCATCGCTCCTGAACTTCTCTCTCTGGATAGGAAATGCTGTTCTTGACAGCACACTGGAGGAACAGGTTTTCTCTCAGGGCCTCCTTAAAACCTCAGGTTCTGGACTTTCTTCAGTAAAATGGTATGCGCAGTGGGCTTCTGCCCCTGAGAGAGGGGATTTCTGCAAAGGACTGGTGCGGAGCTCACCCAGGTGCTCACTGGGCACCGGAGGATGCCACCTTTTCCCCTGAGAAGCCTCTGCCGTCTGAGGTCCTCTCTGTGGAAATGGTGCACCGCTGTGGGCATGCATCGGGTGGGTGTGCATGGAGCAGGGCCCTGGACCTTGTATCCTGGGACACAAGACTGCTGCTGGGGAAGAGGACCGCACCCCTCTCCCCAAGTTCATCTTGTGTCTTAGGACAGTTGCTTTTGGTCACAACAGTTGACTTTAGTCCCTTTCTGTTTGGTGGGCTGGAAATCATGAAAAGAAGGAAGGGTGGTCCAAAACCACAGGACAGAGTTCTGCGTTCAGCTTCTCCCGCAAGGACACGGAGCAGAAAGCACTGCCTGCTTTGACTCATTTTGTTTGCAGGTGGTGGGGTGAAAGTACACACTGGCCAGATGGCGTGAGTCTGACCTCTCGGGGGAAGCTGAAGGTGTGCCTCGCTGTCATCCAGCAGGGCCACCCCAGGTAGATTCCCTGCGCTTCACGTCAGCACCATGAAACTGTGTCAGCAAACAGTGGAAACACTGAAGTGTCAACAGGAGAATGGATACATATGGGATACTATCTAGTAAAGAAGATAAGCTGTAAATATCTGCCTTAGATACTTAGCAGTGTGGAAAATCCTCAAAAACAAACAAACAAACAAACAAACAAACAAGCAAGCAAACAAACAGTCAAGGAGAATGTCCCACAGTTAAAAGTCTAAAAACTCTAATGCATCAGGACCGTGTTGTCTGGTACAATGTGTTTGGGCGATGGAAACGCAAGTGAAGAAATGAATAGGGAATTGTGGGCAGAGTTACCTTGTGGGGGAGGGATGAGCTTGTGGGAGCTGAGGGGCCATCTGGGGACGTGGAGTCTGGGACTGGTTGGGGGAAGGATGCTTGCCTCTGTCACTGACCAGGTGAGTTGGCTACCTGTGATTTTCTAAGTGCAATAATAGCTGTAAATGCTACAAGAGGATAAGGCATAACTCAGGCGAAGCTGCTCTGGAAGAAGACGCTTTCCAGCCATGCGCCACTTTCCTGATTGTTGAAAGAAGTGTGTGCATGTGTGTGTGAGTGCGAGTGTGAATGCATGTGTGTGTTTGAGTGTGTGTGAATCTGTGTGTGTGAGTATATGTGAGTGTGTGTGAATCTGTGTGTGAGCATGAGTGTGAATTTGTAGTATGTGTGAATCTGTGTGAGCATGTGTCAATCTGTATTTGAATGTGTGTGTGAATCTGTGTGAGTATGTGAGCGTGTGTGTGTATGAACCTGTGCGTGAATGTGAGTGTGTGAGCATGTGTGTGTGTGAATCTGTGAGTGAATGTGTGTTGTATGAATCTGTGTGTGCGCGTGTGTATACACTCTGTGTTGGAATGTTGAGTACCTTGATCCTGTGTAGACAGCCACAGCTGCCGTGAGTTCAGGGTACAGTGGTCTTGTCACACCCAGGTGACACTGTTTCTCCCATAGCCTCTGCAGCCTCTGGCCCTTAGGATTCTTCCACCTCCCTTCCACGATGCTCTCCGAGCCTTGGGGAAGGGTGCTGTAGGCTGAGTGCTCCAGAGACTCTCTCTTTGACCAGGGGTGAGTCTTCCTATTAACCACTGTCCACTGCACACGTGCACTTGTCTGGTGAGGCCCGAGAGTGGCACGGAGCCTTCTCAGTCTTGTCTTTTTATAAAATAATAGTCAGATGAACTATTTGAGAACTTCGTGCACTGTATTTTGAGGCTCTCCCAGGTCCTCTCTCACCACCCGGCCACCTCACTTCCCGACACACCCAACTCTGAGTTTTCTTCTTCCTCCTCCTCTTTTTAGTTTCTTATGAGACAAATATTTTTACACTTGATCTTAGCCAAAAGGCCGAGAAGCGATTGAGACAAATATTTTTATTTTCTCATGTTCATGTTTGTCTAATAGAAATAAAAGCAAATGTATTTTATCTTAAAAGCCACTAGCTGGTGGACGTTCACAGACAAGTGAGAGCTGCCGAGGGTATCAGATCCAGGCTTTCAACTCCGGGGCTGTGTGGTTTGTGCAGCGCAAACCCACACACTTAGCAGCGTCTGCTGCTCTCTCCTGCTGTGCCAAGCATCCACACACTTGACTCGCATGGGGACACCAGCCAGACTTTGGAGAAAAGGTTACGATCGGAAGTGGCTGCTGTTCCTGTCCAGCTATCTCCCTCTCCGCCTGCCAGGAGTTCCTGCTGGTGCCAGAGCTCTGCCCTCTCTAAATTATTTGAAGTCCTGTTTGTCCCAGTCACTTTGGGAAGGAGCAGTCTTTACCACATAGAGATCTGTGTGCCTGACTTATCTCTTTGCTGGATTATAACGCACAGAAAGTGAGTGTTTAGTAATTTTAAAATCCTGACCTGTGCTTTTCCTGCGGTAGATAACTTTACATAGGTGTCGGATTAAATACAATGTGGTCACAGTGAAGAAACAACCGCCGAGGGATTTCGCTGTGTTCTGTAACAGAATTCAGCATCCACTGTGCGGCTACACTCTTCTTCCTCAGCATGATTTAACCACACAACCATGGTGTAGCAGAATGTGTTCTCAAAGGCCATATGTTTTAATGTGTGTGTGTGTGTGTGTGTGTGTGTGTGTGTGTGTGTGTGTGAAATCTGAAAGCAGGAACCTTGACACATAGTGAACAATGTATGGTAACTTGTCAAGGAAAGAGTGCTGAACACAGGCGTTATTGAGATACATGTAAGATATGTGGTGATCTTACTCTCCTCTAGTAGTCAAAGAAGCTATTTACACACACACACACACACACACACACACACGTGTGTGTGTGTGTGTGTGTGTGTGTGTGTGTGTGTATATATATATATATATAGTCTGTCTCTCTCTTTCTCTCTCTCTCTATCATCTATTTATCTATCTGTCATCTAAAATCTGTATCTTATCATCTATCTGTCTACCTACTTACCTATCTATCTGTCTACCTACCTACCTATCTATCTATCCATCCATCCATCCATCTATCTTATCTATCTAATCTATCTTATCTATCTATCTATCTATCTATCTATCTATCTATCTATCTTATCTGTCCGTCTGTCCATCCATGCATGCTCCACTTTTCACTGTGGTCTCAGGTCAGCAGAGTTGGAGGGGAAACACAGGGTTCCCACACATCCCTGCCTGACACCAGTTCAGCCTCCTCCACTGCCACTGTTCTGCACCAGAGAGGCCCATGTGTTGCAATTTTGGACTCACGTCAGTACTTCATTCGCTCTTGATCTTGTTTATTCTGTTGGTGTGGACAAATGAGTTAGGCTCTGCATCCCCTCTACAGCATTGCCTGGACTGGGCACCCTGCTCTGAAAATCCCCCAGGTACTCTGTTTTTTTCCTCCCACCCTTTCCTAACCTCTGACAACCACTTTGCCATTTTCCCAGCTTCGTAGTTTTGACTTTTGCAGAACATCATGTCCAGCTAACTGTACACTGTGGCGTCCCTGGGCCAGTTCCTTACCCCACAGTGTTGTAGAGTGTGCCAACTGGTGTGAACTCTTCACTCATTGATGAGATGTGGCTAACTCTAGATGTCTGAGGCTGTACATGTAACAAAGTGTCATGGTCCTTCTTCCAGGTGAGTAAAGGGGACCCCCCTGCGTGGTGACATGGATCGCAGTATATGTAGAAGGTGTAGCAGTTGTTCAGAGTCATTTTCTAGCAGCACATGCTCTATGGTTAGGTAGCTGGAGTGGGATAGTTACTGTTACCATAACCACAAATTTGGGGATAGCGTGGTGTGCTGTGACATTATGACCTTGCCATTGAGCTCTTCCAGCTCCAGGGTGATCTCACAGGAGCGTGGTCATTTGCCAATTGCCTGGCCAGTTGCCACGTCACTGCATGGACCACGGCTATCCGTGGAACTCTGTGGGATTCAGCCTCCTCATAGCTGCTCATTTTAATTACCACTGTGCATTTTGATTTCCTCCTTGCCTTTCCAGAGCTTGGTGATGCCTCTGAACATTTTGGATCCTGGATCTTTCCAGCAATGTGGCAGATGCTTTCTGTGTCCTCCCGGAATGTGCATGGTCAGGTACACTTTGATGTGCTCACAGATCCACTGCAGGCTGCTCCAGGACTCCCTGGGGGTCCAGCATCCCTGCTGAGAAATCTCTTCTGGTGATAGAAAGCCCACTGGATCAGTCGGTGAAACCAAAGCGAATTCTCATTCCTGCCCACCCTCATGAAACAAAACAGAACAAAGGAACCCAACCAGCACCCCTTAGATCTCCCTGGAGTGATGGTTCTTGAGAGATTGTCCAGGGTAGTCTTGATTTCTGTTCAGCACACAGGAGGGCAGGTCCACATGCTGCAGTCTGGTTTTGCAGAGCAAAGCTTCTCAGCGGGCTTTTGTTAGGAAGCAGGCCCGCGCGCGCGTGCGTGCGGTAAGTAGATCTCCAGTAACTACCCACCCCCAGTGCTGCTGGGCTGCACACGCTCCTGTGAGCATTGTGAGCATGATGGACATGATTCTCTCTCTGGATATCTCTGACAAACCCTCTTTGAGATTCCTGTGGGGTAAGAAGCACCAGCATGCCTTTCCCCCTAAAAACCAGAGGATTTACAAGCATAAAATTGCACATGTGTCTCCATGGATTTCGCCGCTTCGATTCTGGTATCCAGATGTTGAGGTTTGTCCCAAAGCAGGGACTGTAAAAAGCAGGGAAAGTTTCTTTCTTGGTCACACACACACACACACACACACACACACACACACACACACACACACACCAAATTCCAAGACTGAATGAAAATTCTGGCTCTGTTTTGTTTAATTGAGAGTGCGTGTTTTTCTGTGAAAAATGGATTGGCGAAAGTGTGGCTCTTAATTTTTAGTGATCCTCTGTAGATTTTCTGGGAAGTGCTATTTACCTTTTTGAACACAAAGTTTATACTGCTAATCCACCGCAGCTATCAACACCCCAAATAAACAATAACACAAATTTGTATGGACTTCCCACTAATCTCAGGAACTGTTAATGATGACAGTATTGTTGAGCTGAGTTTGAGACCAAAAGCCAGTGTGGCTTTTGTCATGGGAGTCTCAGGAGTTTTGTTTTAAAACACATCTTATGTGTACCTCTTGTTGGAACACAGCCAAGTGGTCAAAACATCTTCCCTGACTTGTGTGAGAGCACAGGGTTCTGCGCCTACGTTCCACGACACCGTGAGAGGATGTCGTGGAAGTTTTACATCTTTTATCACACCCCCGAGAACTGGTCTAGAGTGTGCAGGGAAGACTAGGGGTGGCAGGGTCGTTTCCCTCCTCTACCTCATCCAGCCCTAGAGAGAGGCTGTGCTGGAAGAACAATGTGTAAAATAAACAGCTCAGGTAGAATGTCCTTTAAGATGCTTTGTTCTGGAAGTACAGCACTTTAGATTTCAGTTTGCTTTTTGGATTTGGGAATACATGTACAGTCACACTGAGCTAGCTTGTGTGACTATACATGTATTCATTTCTTCACTTGCTATTACACACATATCATGAAGAAAATTTTATGCACTGTTCTTGTTGCATCTGAGGTTTGATCATGAACCATCACGGAGGTCAGGTGGGGGATTTGCTACTGTAGTGTTATATCTACCCTCAAACCCTCAAATCTCTCTGACTTAGGAGCATTTTAGATTTTAGGATTTTGGATTAGTGAATACTTAGCCTGTTATCAATGAACAAGGATTCTAGGAAATGAAAGGGGAGAAAGGGGGAGGGAGGGAGGAGGGGAGAGACAGAGAGAGAGATGGAGGGAGAGAGGGAGGGAGGGAGAGAGAGAGAGAGAGAGGGAGGGAGAGAGGGAGGGAGAGAGGGAGGGAGGGAGAGAGCGAGAGAGAGACAGAGAGAGAGAGAGACAGAGAGAGAGAGAGAGAGAGAGAGAGAGACAGAGAGAGAGAGAGAGAGAGAGAGAGAGAGAGAGAGAGAGAGAGAGAGAGAGAGAGAGAGAGAGAGAATGAATATGTGGGTTTGCGTGTTGAGGCCAGAGGCTGATGTTAGGTGTCTTTTGCCGCCTTGTGTTTTTGAGACGGAGCCTTTTACTAAAGCCTGGAGCTCTCTGAATGATCAGGACTAGCTGGCCAGTGACCTCCAGGAACCCCCTGCCTCTGCTTTCCCCATCACTGGGATGACAAGGGTGCTGGGTATGGGAACTCTGGTCATGCTTATGTGGCAGGCACTTTATTGACTGAGCAATCTCCCAGACCCAAGAAAATATTTTTAACTTTGAATCATTTGATCAGTGTGTGTGTTGGTATTGCTTTTTAGTCTTCTGTGGGAATGTTCCCAGGTATCCAGCATCAAGGCTTGATTTCTCAGACATGAAATTTAAAGATGCAAAGCCAGGAAGCTTCATGTTATATAAAACAGCATGGAGGAAAATGCCATGCGTTTTTCCTTTAACACATTTTTGACTGTTACAAAACCTTTTATGCTTTGGGGAGCCTTTTTAATTTATGAAAGAACAGGACGACGGCAATGGTCAGTTGACGGAGTTCGTATCCATTCTTATTTTTGTAATGATTAGTTGTACTTAGACAACTAAGTACATCCGAAGCTGGACACTGGCATACATTTTATGTGCAAACTTAGTTATTTAGTCAAGCTGCGGCACTGACAACACATGAATTAGCTGTTCGCTGGCTGTGCTCTGTGACAGGCTGGCACTGGCCGCTTGCAGCTTGGGTAGTCCTGTGTCATCAGCACCACCACAATCGAAGCTGAAATGTTTGATGATTTAAATGTTTTGTTTCTTGGGTTTAGAGCTCTTAGGTAAAGTTTTTTTTTATTGTAGTTTTTATTATCTGCCTCTACTGTTATTTAAGGTTGATATTCAGTTGTTTAGTAATTTGGTTAAGCATGTCATTGGTTAGCTGTACATCATGCTTAAACAGCTAAATCATGGTGGTCATTGCATCAACCTTTGCTCTGTAGAGTCCAGCATTTGGTCTTTGGCTCTGATACAGCCGAGTACCTGCACTGTGCGTGCCCTGTGAATCTCATGTTTTCCGTGACATGGGACCCAGAGTCCGGGTTCTATTCCCAGCTTGCTGGGTAGTAGGAAGGTCTCTGTCCAGTGTGGGCCACCAGGAGGGATCCTATGCTCTGCCACCCTCTTCCTCCAACCTCCTGCTTCTAAGAGAGTTTGTAATTGGGGAACTAGGATAGAACTGAAGGAGAATGCTTCCATGGATCATTGTTCTGCTCCTGCTCTGCACTTCCTCCATCAAATCTTTCCAATACTTGAATCTCCGAGGCTTTAAGAAACAGGGGTCATGACTTCAATGTCAGGTGACCGTGTGCTTTTGTGTAGGAAACCAGATATCTTCTTAGGGTGGCCGGTGCTCTGCCCCCTGGACCCACAGGAACCCACCTCTCCATTTCTTATGCTTCTCATTATTCCTCTTTTTGTTCTGATTAAGTAGGCAGTGCCTCCATTTTATTTTATCCTTTCCTCATACTTTGATGAAAATCTACCTACCTCCCATCTTTACGTTGATGTTTAATGTGCTCACAGCCAGGACCGTGATGACTGCATTTCCTTTAAATGAGTCTCGCTGGGCTGGGTTATTCATTGAAATCATCTATTCTTCCTTCATTGCTGTCATTGATCTCCAGAGCTGCTCAGTATATTGAGAAGTTTCTTCTTCTTGTGTGTCACTTAAAACAGCATTCTTGGGACTGGAGAGAGGGCTCAGCAGTTGAAAATCCTTGCTGCTTTTGAAGAGGACCCAAGATCATTTCCTAGCACCCACATCAGAGTGGCTCATAGCTGTCATCTTTGGAGCATCCAACACCTTCATCTGTGTTCTGTGAGCACCTGTACTCATGTACATGCACACACACACACATACACACACACACACACACACACACACACACACACACACAGAGAGAGAGAGAGAGAGAGAGAGAGAGAGAGAGAGAGAGAGAGAGAGAGAGGCAGACAGACAGACAGACAAACTCACAGACACATAAACCAAAATCTTAAAAAATGAATTGCGGTGATATATTGTGTACCCTAATAAAGCTTGCCTGAGGATCAGAGGACAGAGCCAGTCACTAGATTAGACATAGAGGCCAGGCAGTGGTGGCACACACCTTGAATCCCAGTACTGGGAAGCAAACACATCTTTAATCCCAGGAAGTGATGGCTGGGTGGAGAAAGGTATGTAAGGCGTGAGGAGACAGGAACTAAGGCAGTTCAGCTGAGACCCTTTTAGGTGAGGACTCAGAGGCTTTCAGTGTGAGGAAACAAGATCAGCTGAGGAGTTTGTGAGGTTAAGTTGTCTATAGCTTGCTCTGCTTCTCTGATCTTTCAGCTTTCACCCCAATATCTGGCTCTGGGTTTTTTTTTTTATTATAAGACCATTTAAGATTCGAACAACAATGAATCAAAAAACCAAACAAAAAAACCCCAAACCCCAAAACACAAAAACCTGCCTTCTCGATTTGTAGGTTTGTAGGTTCTAGAAAAGGACTAGACAAAAGACTCACTGTGGGGTTCCAGAGGTATGGTAGTCATGGTAACCACCACTCCTCTGTATTCCCGCTCTTTACTACTTTTGATTTAAGGTTGTAGAAAGGGATGGAAAGCTGTTTTGTGTTTGTAGCAAACACTCTGTAACCTCTGGCCTTGGACTAAAAGGTTTTAACTGTCCTTGGAAAAATAAAGTGCCTAGAGGACTGCAGTAGAAGGGATTGCAGCTCACCCCTTTCAGAAGGATGAAACCCAAAACTGCTGCCAATATGACAAAGTGTCATATTTTATATCATTATTTATTAGTACTGGGACACATGCATGCAATGAGTTCTCCAGTGACCGCTCAGGTCCATCCATCCCATAGTATTCTGGTCATTTCCAACTGTAAGTGCAGGATTGGATTTTCAACCATTCAGAGGCCCAGGATTGGGTTGATGGCCCAATGGTAAAGTGCCATTCCTGAAGGCATGAGGACCTGAGGTTAGATGCCCCACACCCACATGAGTGTGGAAAGCTACAGATGGTATTATATGCTGGTAACCTGGTTTTGGGGGGGCTGGGGCTGGAGGAAGACATAGAATTCCTGGCCATCAGTCTAGCCAATCCATGAGTTCCGAGTTCAGTGAGTGCCTTTTCCTCCGTTTGGCCCAGAAACCAGGTTCTCAGGTCTCTTGGTCCCACCCATCTTTCTGCACTTGGATGACACGCCCACCACCAGGTGTGGACCCTGAATCTGGTGGTGGCACCTTAGAGCTGTATTGAGAAGCCAGGAGTACAGGTGACCCTGACGAATGGCAGAATATGGATGTGAGGTCAGTGACCACCTTCTTCTTCCTCCCATGGGCTGCTGTGAGGCACAACTCTCTGCCCAGCTTCCAGAAGACACCTCTGTGGCCAAAGCTGGCATCCTGCAGCAACTGGAAGTCCCTGTTGGTGATTCCTGAGGGGCGGCATCAGGCAGCAGGTGGCAGTCCCACTGGTGGCCCGTGCAGCAGTGTGCTTGCATGGGGAACTCTGCCTCTCCTCTGACTTCCACCGCCCCACTCCCCTCCCTGATGTGCCCCTCCCACGGGAGCAACATCACCTGCCTGCTTCCTGCTGTGCTCTCAGGAGGAGCAGCCAGGAGCCCGTGTGTAGACAGGCACTTCTTTCTAGATCACTGATGCTATTTTGCCTTTCTATGTATCTTTTAATGGAGAATCCATACATGGTCATAAACCAGCATCTGTTCTAAAATTCTCATCTGCCGTGGAATTACCCTGCTACGTACCTACAAAAGTGCCGAGTATACAAAACAATCCTTAACAGTTCTCTCTCTCTCTCTCTCTCTCTCTCTCTCTCTCTCTCTCTCTCTCACACACACACACACACACACACACACACACACACCACATACATGCTAGGGAAGCCTACACTGTGACATTGCCAAGTAGGTGGTTTTGGCTGTTGACCATTGCTGGGCAGCTAAACTCAAAGCTTGGAGAGGTTCCTGGTGGTGCACAGGAATAGTTGGATGCCGGCAGGATACTCAGTAAGATGGGGTCTTGATCCCCCAGCTGTGTTAACTGTGCAGAACCTCTACGTGATGCTTAGCTCACTGCTTTAGGACCCTGGCTGCAGGAACCACACAGGGGGCCATAAAGAATTGGGTATCCTGATAACAAATACTCTGGCAAGGATAAGCCCATGGTTGCCCATGTGAGAGAGCTGGATGTGAATGCCTAGTGATGGCACTTGTGGTTAAGAAGGTAGCATTACCAGTAAACTATCATGGTGACTCACTCAGACCCTGTGGCCTTGCCAGACTCTGGAGTCATCCTCAGGCACATCTCTCTCCACACAGCCTGAGTTCACACTCTGCCTCAAAGGAATGCCAGTGTCATAGACTGGCAGTCGGCATGCAGACAGGCAGGCAGGGGTCTTAAAGAAGGATGTTATTCCTAATGGTTGTCAGCTCAAGAAGATGAAGTCATGTATTTACCACAAAGAAGAACTAAGCCAGGCATGATTTACTCTGCAGGGAAGATGTGGGGTACCTGGGTCTCCTATTTATTTGTTTGTTTAGTGTGTGTGTGGGGGGGGCACATTTCCTTTTATAACATTTTTTTAAGACAGGGTGTTATTAGGCCAGGCTGGCTCAAACTCACTATGTAGATGAGGATGCCCCCAAACTTATGATCCTTCTATGATCCTGAGTACCATTATTATAGGCATCGCTGCCCTCAAGTTTGTGTGGTGCTGGGGTTGAAACACACAGTTTTGTGCATGCTACACAAGCACTGTATCAACTGAGCCACATCCCCAGGGCTCACATTTATCCCCAAGAAATGGTCACCTGAGGGAGAGGAGATCAAGAAAGTAAGTGAAAACAGGCTCAAGTCTGCCTGCATGTTCTGCACCACCTAATCTTGGGTCTCCCCAGAAGGCAGGCTTTTGTTTGTAGGAAGTAGAAATAGGGACTGGACCACCTAATGATCAGGAGCAGATTGGAACAGGTTGTTCCTTGGTGTTACATCCCAGTCCCCGAATTGTGTTTCTTTTGATGGAGACATGGTGGTCAGAAGGAAGAGAAATGCCTTCACAGTGGGAGCACAGCATCTGTGAACTGGTTCATCACAGCGAGGAAAATCTAGTTCTTCTATCTTAAATTAACCCATTTCTATTAATCTATAAGTTGCCACGTGGCTTGTGGCTTACCGGTATCTTTATATGTTGCTTGTCATGGCAGTAGCTGGCAGCATCTCCCTTTCTCTGCCTTCCTGTTCTCTCGATTCTCCTCTCTGCTAGTCCTGCCTATACTTCCTGCCTGGCTACTGGCCAATCAGTGTTTTATTTATCAATCAATCATTCACAGCAAAAAAAAAAAAAAATGTGTCTTTTTAGGGGTGTGGGCACCTACATCAGGGTTTGGAAAAAAAAAGCTCAAGTTTACAATGTGGTGACTGGGACAATGCGTGCGGGACAGTAAGTACTGCCATGGTAATGCCTCAGTAGCGCACAGCAGATGAGGAAGAGTGTGGCGGGTTGGGCCCGAAACTGGACTCACAGCGTTGCATTGTGCAGTGGCAGGCGTGGTTCTGTGTTGGACTAAAAAGGAATGCAGTGGCATTTCCCATCACAGTGCTTCTGTCTGAGCAGAGGAAGGTCAGCTGTGCATAAAATGTTTTAATATGGGTGAGCGCCGCCACAGAAAAAGGATGAAAATTCGTAAGGGATGTTGGGAAGGAATACACAGGGGAAAACACCCTTCGCAGGTAGAGGGCGGCTTGCGGGCTGCAGAGGATGGAGGACATCGGGAACAGGAGCTGCTTACACAGTTGACCAGGGCTTGAGTAAGGAAGGGGTTAACGGTGGCTAAGGGCTCACAAGTGATGCCTGGAAGAGGAAGGGGCTGCTTCTGGAACAGGAGGGTTTGTGAGGGAGATTAGAAGGGAATGGGGCAGGAAAGGGAATGGGTGAGATGAGAGATTCCCTTTCCAGCTTTCGGACTTGGAGATGAGTAGATGTTTGGCAGAAGAAACAGGATGTTGACTATTTCAGCAGCACCAAGAGGTGTCAGGATGATGTGGTCTGGGGCAGAAGTTGTTGGTTTCTACCACAGGTTACCAGGCAGATGCAGGAGGGAGACGGTTGTGTGGAGGACTCAGGTGGAGAGAGAGAATTGGAAAGGAGCAGTTGCCATCCTGGATTGGCAGGGTCTGAGGGCAGGGGTGGGCACTTTCCCTCAGAATCAAAAGAAAAGGAGTGAGTCTGGGTAAAGCCACAGGGAGAACATGAGGTGTAGAGGTCCACGCTGAAAGAGAGGACGTCACTCGTTTCGTTCTTCTCAACCGAGTGAAAACAGGAGCAGCCCGCGAGAGGACTCAGAGAACTTTGGGGTCAGAAGCCAGATTATGGAAGGTTCCAACAACCCACAGGGAATTACATGCACTAGAGATAGACTGAAGTCAGTTCCCAGTGAGCGAAGAGCAGAGATTTGCAGCTCATCCAACCAGTGCAGTCCCGTGATTTCTATTTCACAATGTTCAGTTCTCTGGTGTCAGGATGGAGGAAGGGTAGCTGGGGACGAAGTTGTGGTAGCCAGCTTCCTGGGTTGAAACAGGAGATAGACTGGGGTTTTGGTAGCACATGACCTGAGCCTGGGGAGACAGGCGAAACCTGAGCTGAAGAAAGTCTGGGAAAACTGGGGTATCTAGGAGGAAGGGTCCTACCGGGGATTGCTGGTAGCTTCAGGAAGGGCAAGAGCAGCAGAGGGAGAAGACTGTGGTTAGCCTGGGGGATCGTAGCTGGAGATTTTTCTGCCTTCCTAAGTTCAGACCCACCCTGGCCGCACATTGCACTTAATCACTCCCATTGCATTGGCTGACTGTCTTGAGGGGTTTTGTGTATGTGTTTGTTAGAATAAGATACCCTGGGAAAGGAAGTGTAAAATCGTGTCTCTGCCATAGTAACACTGCAATAGGAAGGGTGTGCTAAGCTCATTTCTGTTAACTGTATATTTTCTAAGAATCCCATTGTCTCAACAGGAAACTCAGTATGTTGTGGCCACTATAGCTGTCTCTCTGGCCCGTGTGTGGATCATGTCTCTGCTTTCTAGCCAGTCCCTGCTCCACTATGGTGTTTTTGTGACTTTGTTCTCTGCAGACAACCTGTGACCCGTTAAACACTGAGATCCATCAGAATGTTGCCTTGTCCCAAACCTTCCAGTGATTTCCACGATGGCTCATGTCTTCCCAGTGGCCCGGGGTCATCTGACTCCATTACTTCCTGGCTTTGTCTATTGCCCAGGCTTACATCCTCTCACGCCGCCCACAGAGGTGTTTGCGGGAGGCCTCCTCTCGGGGTATTTGCACATGCTGGTTCCTCAGCGTGGACTGTCCTGCCTGGTATTTATGTGGCGTATTCCTTTACTTCTGTCATCTTCTTAGCTGGAGCTTAAACTTTAGTTAGACCACCAGGGAGCCCCAGAGATCATTTCTTCACCTCCCAGAGCTGGGGCTACAGATGTGCACCATTGTACCCAACTTTTATGTGAGTTCTGGGAACCCATACTAAGATTCTCAAGCTTGTACAAAGCAAGCGCTTTCCACATTGAGCCGTTCCCACAGCCGCTATAAGGTTTCGTATCCTCCAAGGCAAGGTCAGATCCAGAAGAGGAGGGGTCTTCCTTTGTTTCCTATGGCTCCATCTTCACTCTTTTCTGTACTCTGATGTGTTCACTGAATGGAGAACGTTAAAACCACGCCTATAAAAGCCATGGTACAAAGTGGGGAAGGCAGGTTTACAAAAGGAGCCCAGATATTGTGCATAATGCTGTGTAGAAATAATGTCCTCATGCTGTGTTTTAGCACACATGGCTGATCTATCTCCAGAGGTGTTGGTTGGCAGAAACTGACTTCAGAAACAATACCAGCCGCAGATCCAGCATGCCGTCCTGAGGACTCAGGTGGGGCTCAGCGGTAAAGTGCTTACCTAGCAAGCAAGAGGCCCTGGCTTCAACCTCAGCACCGTGAAAACAAACAAACAAACAAAAATAAAAACAAAAACAAAACCAGCAACAGGAAGAAAACCCCATCTTTGAAGGGGGTTTGAGGGACTTGTGAACTGGAGCTGAGACAGATCTGAGGACAGTGGCGCACACGGGGCTGGGAATGTGGTACCAAAAAGGCAAATGGCGTGTGTTCTGCATATATGTGTGCATGCACTGGAACAAGCGACCTGAAGAGCTAGTTCGGTTCTCGCTGGTTGTGCCCCATCATTGGGAGTACATTTGCAGGGATCAGGGTTTGGCATGCCAGAAGTTCCATGTGTTAGGTATGCTCTGTTCGATGCCTTTCACCCCCCAAGATAAGAAAGCAGAAAAGATCACTTAGAAATCTTTTTATGTGTGTATAGGGTGGAATGTGCATGTTTGTGTGGGTGCACGTGTGAGTTCACACGCATCTGTGTTTGCGTGCACATGTGTGTGTGTGTGTGTGTGTGCACGCGCGTGCGCGTGGAGGTCAGAGATCAGTGTTTTTCCCCAAGGGCCGTTCGCCGTATTTTTTTCTTTTGAGATAGGCTCCCTCATGGGCCTTAAGTCTTGTCAGGCAGGCTAGACTGGATGCCTGTTGATCTGCCTGTCTCCGCCTCGCCAGATTACAGGCATGAGTCACCATGCTCAGCTTCTTTACCTGGGTTCTGGGACTCGAACTCAGGTCCCTGTGCTTACACAACAGCACTTTACCTGTCGCCCCGGCCCCCAGGGACCTTGAAAACAGTTTAAACAAGAAACTGAATTTCTAACGGCGGTAGGAAATTTCTCACATGCCTTTGGATAGTTCTCTTTCTCTGTGCGATATCCCTCGTATTTCTTACAGGGTAGTGACTTGCTTGGAACACCCGTTCATTGTTGAGTTTCTCTTTCATGGCTCTGGGGGTTCACAGTGGAGGTGTCAGTCCATCTCAGAGGAGCGTGCAAATGCACTTGCTTGTGCACGCGTACGATGCACCAAATAGTTCGTTCTCTCTGAACAGGCCCATCCCTCTGGTTTTAGACATTGACTTTTGCAGAAGCATCGGGAACACATTAAGCTACAGAATAACTGAGATTTTAAGGCTGTGTCTCGAAGCCCCTGGACACCCAGTTGATATAAACACGGTGAAGTCTGTCATGATCGTGATGTCATTTGTCTTATAAACATCTTTTCGTCTCTGGAGAAATCATCGCAGACATAGCAGCAGAACTGATAAACATGTCCCTGGAAAATACACAGAGAGCAAAACTTGTAATTTGAGTATTTACGTTGAAAAGTCACAGGGCATCTCAGTGGCTTTATAAACAACATGATCAGAATTAGCAGTGCTTAGGATTTCTGCTTTTGAAACTATATTTTCCGAGTGTTAAAAAAATTTGTGTTTGCCCTCTCTCTCTCTCTTTCTCTTTCTCTCTCTCTCTCTCTCTCTCTCTCTCTCTCTCTCTCTCTCTCTCTCTGTGTGTGTGTGTGTGTGTGTACTTGTGCACCTGGGGGTTATGTCATATGGCATATCGCCCCCTTACCTCCTGAGACAGGGCCTCTCACTGAAACCGAAGCTTCACTGACTGGCTTGGCTGGCAGGTCAGCGGGCTGCAGGATCCGCCCGTCTCTGCACTGAAAGTGCCATGCTCATGGGTGGGTGCCGCCATGCTCAGGGACGCTCACAGACGTGCCGCTGCCACACTCATGGATGTGTGCTGCTGCTGCTGCGCTCTCCGTTACCAGTGCTGGGAATCTGAACTCTGTCGGTGTTTGTGCTGCGGGCTTTACTGACCCAGCCATCTCCCAAACTCCGAGGATCTTTTTGTTTGTTTGTTTGTTTGTTTGTTTGTTTTTCGAGGCAGGGTTTCTCTGTGAAGCCCTGGCTGTCCTAGAACTCGCTCTGTAGCCCAGGCTGGCCTTAAACTCACAGAGATCCGCTTGCCTCTGCCTCCCGAGTGCTGGGAGTAAAGGCGTGCGCCACCACCACTCAGCCTGTGAGGATCTAATTTTAAGAAGAATCACATGAATTCATTTGAATTGCAGAAGTCACCTTGTTAAATACGCTATGTGGATTTATTTATTTTACTTTATCTGTATTTTAAATAGTGTAAAGTAAAACTTTTAGAGAACAAATCTGATGATATTTTCATTTCAATTATTCATAAGTAAATTTAAATGAAGGTTCTATTTAAATCTGATGTATTGCCTCTAAACTCAGAGTATGATTTCTTTTAAAGATATACTCGGTGGTAGGTAAATCATGGAAGGCTCTTTTTTTACTCCAGGAAGCAGCAATTTATAATATGAAGTAAGCTCTTCTATTACGAGTGACATGTGATAGTTTCTTGATGTAAGATGGCCTTGGCAGGCAGAGGCTTCTTGGTGGTGCCTTCTGCAGCCCACCTCTGAGGTGTTTGGATGATCGAGGCGGCATAGTGGACTTCTGCTCAGGCCTCTGAGGATAAGTAGCCCAGACTTTTCTTCAAAGTGCATTTGAGTGAAGTATCTTAAATGGAGGTGCACCTGCATGACCCAGAGAGTTCCAGAACACATAAGCAGCAAGCATTTCTAACTGGTGGGCACCTTTCACACTGAGGTGAGCTCCTCAGACTTTTAAAGCCCTGGGGGGGGGTATAGATGTAACCAACCGTCTTATTAAATAAGAAACACAGAAACAATGTAAAAGAGAAAGCCGAGAGGTCAGAGCTCAGAGCTAAAATCTCACCCTTCCTCCTGCTGTCCCAGCTTCCCGAAAAAAAGCTTCTTCCTGTGTGTAAGTGGATTTTCCAGTCATTCTGCCTTCTCATTGGTTGTAAACCCAAACACGTGACTGCCTTGTCACTGTCTGAATGTACAGCCCCCTAGGTCTTAAAGGTATATGTCTCCAATGCTGGCTGTATCCCTGAACACACAGAGATCTATGGGATTAAAGGCGTGTGCCACCACCACCACACTCTGTCTATGGCTCTAATAGCTCTGACCCCCAGGCAACTTCATTTATTAACATACAATCAAAATCACATTTCAGTACAATTAGAATACCACCACAGGGGGGTGTAAAAAAAAAGGCAGAACTGGACCTGTTGGCAAAATTTTTCAGTATGATCACTAGGGAGACTGAGGCAGGAGGATTGCAAGCTGACGGCTGGCATAGGTTATGGAGTGAATTCTAAGCCAGCCTGGGCAACTTAGTGTCTTAGTCAGGGTTCTATTTCTGTGAAGAGACACCATGACCAACAACACTTTTTTTTTTTTTAAGATTTATGTATTTATTATGTATAGGGTTATGTCAGCAGGCCAGAGGAGGGCGCCAGATCTCATTTCAGATTGCTGTGAGCCACCATGTGTTTGCTGGAAATTGAACTCAGGACCTCTGGAAGAGCAGCCAGTGCTCTTAACGTCTGAGCCATCTCTCTAGCCCCAAGGCAACTCTTATAAAGGGAAACATTCAATGAGGAGGTGGCTTATAGTTTCAAAGATTTAGTCCACGGTTGGACATGGCAGTGTCTAGGCAGACATGGTGCTGGAGGAGGAGCTGAGAGTCCTACATCTTGGTCCACAGGCAACAGGAAGTGAACTGGGACACTGGGCACAGCTTAAGCATATAGGAGACCTCAAAGCCCGCCTCCACAGTAACACATTTCCTGCAACAAGGCCACACCCACTCCAACAAAGCCACACCTCCTAATAGTGCCGTTCCCTGTGAGCTTATGAGGGCCAATTACGTTCAAACTATCACACCATGACTAAGAATAAAACGGTAAAAAGAGGGCTGAAGGTGTAAATCAGTGATAGAGGGCTTGCTTGCCATGAGCTAAGCCCGGGTTTAATCCGCAGGACCACACACCTCATGCACACACAAGCATAAAGGCAGGGCACATATACAGCAGTGTTTTCCACACTTAGGGTATGGTCAAATTCAGTGTCATTTGAAGGTTGCACGCTCATCCTTGCCTTGCTCTCTGTCTCCTCCCAGCCCTTCCACAGCCGCCATATTGCCTTCAGGTATGGTGGAAGAAGGTGGCCCTCTCTGTGGGCCAGGAGCCCATGCGCAGTCCTGGAGAGCTCTGTTGCCTTGCTGAGGAGACGGACCTTAGCCCCCTCTCAGTAAGGATCCTCCTCCTTGGCCATGTAAGTCCCCACTGTCCCCATTCAGCATGGAGCTGCAGATGCTTGGCATCTGGCGAGCACATTCCAAAGCACATTGAAAGTGTTTATAGCCCCTAGCAGAGATTGATTCCCGGGGAGGATTAGCTGGAGATGACACAGGGTGGAGAGAGTTCCCAAAGCAGGGAGAGTAGAGATGGACGTGAGGTCCCTACCATTGTCTCCTCATCTCCTTGGAGAGTGACTAAATAGTTCTCTCACTGTGTGTGTGTGTGTGTGTGTGTGTGTGTGTGTGTGTGTGTGTGTGTGTGTGTGTGTTTTGTTAGTGAGTTGTTTTTTTGTTTTTTTTTGTAACTGTCAGGTTGGGCCAATTGGACGACACACAGGGTAGAGAAGATGGAGATTAGCCTGTGACGTGAGCACAGGTTTCCTCTGAGGGTGATAGAAATGTCTGAAACTAGGTGGAGGTGGTGGTTGTACCATGATGCAAACAGGTGAGATGGCACTGAGCTGTTAACCCAAACATGGATAACCACACAAAGACGTGGTCAGTGGATGAGGTCATTGACACACTAATTAACTTGGTCTGATCACTGTACACTGCATACATGTATTGAAATGCTATGTTACTGTTGTGGGATATCTTTCTGTATGCTGTGAATGTATGTTTTTCCCGTTGGTTAATGAATAAGCTGTTTTGGCCCATGGCAAGGCAGCTTAGATGCAAGAGGGAAATCCAAGGAGAAAAAGGAAGGAAGGAAGGAAGGAAGGAAGGACAGAAAGAAAGAAAGACACAAAGAAAGGAAGGAAGAACGGAAGGAAGAATGGAAGGAAGAACGGAAGGAAGGCAGAGGCAGGAGAGGCGCCTCCAGCACCACCAGGAGAGGCAAGATGTGAAAGTACTGGTAAACCACAGCCACACGGCAAAACATAGATTAATAGAAATGTGTTAAGTTGTAAGAGCTAGCTAGTAAGAAGCCTGCCATAGGCCATACAGTTTGTAAATAATATAAGCCTCTCAGTGTTTACTTGGATCTGTGGGACCATGGGGCCGGGCGGGACCAGAGAAACCTTATGACTATAAGTTATTATCTGTCAAATGATATACAAACATATATACATGTTAATAGAAATAAAAAGTTACTTTAAAAAAGAGATAAAATGAGTCAGGTGTGGTGGGGTATACCTTCAGTTCCAGCCCTTGTGAGACAAAGGCAGGCGGATCTTTGATTTTGAGGCTAGCCTGCTCTACATAGAGTTTAGGCTAGTCAGGGTAACATAGTGAGACCCTGTCTCAAAAACAAAATAAAAATAAACAAATGGCTAATTTCACCTTCATAAAAAGATGGAAGTAACAAACCAAATACTTTGCAATGAGGTTTAAGAGCATCACCCGGCTGGGGTGCAATCTCTCGCCCGAGGCTTGGAGCTGGGACAGACTAGAGTCTTGCCTCCCTCGAGACGGTGGCTGTGGGAGAGCACATCCCCACCATCCTGGCCATCTGTGCTGTGCTGCCTCTGGGGTGAGTCCTGAAAACTCTTTCTCATCACTTGGGAACAGGCATGGGACTCATTAGCTTTTAATGAAGGACAGAAGGGGGAACATGGGCCACCTGTAGCTCTCAGGGCTGGGATGTTCCCTTAAAGTACCCCCTTAAAAGGCTAGATAAGGCAGTGCACACCTGTGATCCCAGCATTGGAGAGTCAAAGGCAGGTGGATTTCTGTGAGTTTGAGGCCAGCCTGATCTACACAGAGTTCCAGGCTAGTCAGTGTTCCACAGTGAGACTCTGTAACAATTGATAGTAATTCCTAAATGTCTTTAATTTTCAGCTTTGTAACTCTACTTACTGATTTCTTTCGATTTTTCTCATGCTTAAAAATACACGCAGAAGTTCTGTTCATCAGTGTGGCTGATGTCTTCAACATTGTCGTCTCACAGAAACAATATGAGTGAGGTGTGCATGCATGCACATGTGTGCTCATTTGTGTGTGTGGATGCACATGTGGAGGCATGTGTGTGGAGAACAGAGGTTTGTACTGGGTGTCTTCCTTGGTTACTCCCGACTTGATTTTCTGCGGCAGGGTCTCTCACTGAAGCTGGAGCTTACTTGCTGGTTTGGCTTCTGGCTAGCCAGCGTGCTCTGGGATCCCTGCCTCTGCCTCCTGAGCACTAGGATTGGACACAGGACGTCACAGCAGCCCAGTTTTTACGTGTGGTGGAATATGAACCCTGTTCCCCAGGCTTCCAGCAAGCAGTTTATTCAGGGTCCCCCCCCCTCTCCGCCGAGTTCACATGGTCTAGAAGTCGTGTTTACAGAGTGAGAGGAAAAGGGTACGGGTGAAATTCATTCCAGACATTCACAAGTTCTTTCCTTAAACACTTTTCTACCTGTCCAGTCTGCTGCCTTATGATTTTGACAGGAAATCAGCATAAAACTTAGTGAGTCCTTTTCTTTGTCCTGTCTTCTAAGTTGGTATATGTTTTGTCCTTGTTACAGAAATCTCAGCCTTTATTTATGGTTTCTGTGGTCGGTGGCCACGTGGGTTGGTAGCCACCACATGCACCGTGAAGACCCACACTGGTGTTTTTGAGACCCCTGTGGTCTCAGATGATCACTGAACATAGGAGCAGAGGATAGTAACACGTTGCGTATTGGAGAGCCTCCACATTCTCTGAGTGTGGCTACCTCATTGTAGCAGATGTGGAAGCAAAGACATACTATTCTCTCCCATTCCACAAATGAGAAATTGATCGAAAGCTTGGACACGTGGCTGCCTGGGTATCCTCACAGGCTTTGTTCCTGGGAGAGGATTTTGTGGAACAGAAAATGAGTCACCAAGGTGTTGGGTGGCTGTGCAGTTGGTCACAAGGTAGTAAGCAGTTGGGCTTGGCTTCCAGGTGACCACCATAAGCTCCAGGCTCCAGGCTCCAGGCTCCAGGCCAGCATTAGTCATACCCAGCCATTTGCAGAGAACAGAGTACGCTGGCATAGTGTGGAGCTGGATGACTCTGAACTGTGGAAGCCGACAGAACAGGTCACTGCCTCAGTCACATAGCCTGGGACAAACCCTATCCAGACCCATCTCCAGAAACCTGCAGCTGAGGCCAACCAATGCCATCTGGCCCTCAGGGTGAGTGGTGGAAACTCACTTCTTATTAAGCCACTTGGCAGTGAAGGAGGAGGGTCGAAGGTCCGTCTAAGGAAATGCTTTGTTACACTGTCTTCCCGTAGACTAAAGCTTGAGATCTTTCTCCACGGAACTGAATGCCTCTATTTAATCCTGCCCTCGTAGCTGCTCTATTTGATGGAGAGTGGGAAGTGGAGCCTAAAAATGAGGCGAACTAAAATCTCATGCAACAGCCATATTTACTCAGGGCATTAGACAGTTTGTGTTCCGAGGGCATCCTGAGTGTGAAGCAAGGTCAAGTGAACAAAATTCCCTTGGTTCATGTTTTCTACAGTCACAAGGTCAAGGTCACAGGATTTTAGGTTTATACAGTCATGAGGGCACGGTCACATTAGTTCAAGTCGGATACCATCATAAGGACAACCTGTCCTTGGAAACACCCTCTAAATAATAATAATAGTAGATGCTGGGTAATCTGAAGTAAACCCACTCCTGTTTACACCAGGGAGGGCGTGAAAACACATTCCAAGAACAAAATCCACGTTATGGAGGAACGAGATTACAAGATTTTTATCTATTTACTTGGAGTTTTCTCACAAGCTCTGGGAAATCTCCTCCCACGGCTTCATTCGTGGACTGTGTTCCAACATGCCTCCAGCCCTGTTACTGGTTTAAGGAACGAAAACCTGAAGAAAGAAAATCCAGGGTTGAAATAATCTCAGCAAGTCCACGTGGTGCTTGGAGCAGAAACGGATTCTTTGAATAGTTCTCGCCTGCTCTTTGAATGCCACAGTTGGAAGTGCCCCGTTGCATTGGAATATCCAGAGTGTCGAACTCTGTCTTACGTTTTAGACCCTCGGGAGCATGATCCTTTGTTTCCCAGTGTGGGCATGGGCATGGGCGTGCACATATTCTCTAGGCAAGAATGGACACAGTGCTGGAGGACACTGAATGGGCCAGTGCTTGGGAGGCTTCGCTTGACCTTCCAGGGAAGATGGGGGACATCCTGAGATGGAAGGAGTGGAGAGAGACCGGCTGTTCTTAAAACCCCAGTGACTTTCACGTGGACTGCTTTCCTAAGTGTTCCTTCTCAGTGTCTATGCACCACCAGCTCTCTCCATCCCAGGGGTGGAGAAGGAAGGCGGCCGTGGCTTGTGGCCCTCTGTAATAATTACGTTCTGATGCAGTGGCCTAGGGCTGTGTCCTTAAGCAGGGAGAATGAGTCTGGGAAAGTGCCAACAATTTTGTGTTGATGAGATGTAGCAATTTTTAACTGATTGAAGACAGATTTAATAGTTTAATAATAATAATTTAATATCCATCTTTCTAGGTGGCATTCTGTAGTATTTCATTTATGTTCTTAGAAAAGGGTTGGCTGCATGTAGAGCCATCCTGGGAGATGGTGAATTCAAGTGAGTTTGGTGGTCAGTATGACAGAACATTGGAAACTGCAATTAAATTGAAAAGCTTTGAAATATCAGCTTGTCTTGGTGAACACATTCCATATCATGTTGGTGGTCCTGACGTCTGTGCAGGATTGGGAAGTGTAGGGTCACCTGTGATTCATCTTTGGGTTCTCTAGACTGGTCAACACATAGCCTAAGACAAGGACAGTGGTCAAAAATACACCACATAAATGAGTAAACATGCTTTGAAAACCACAAAGTACACAAAAGGGTAAGATTCCAAATAAATTCTGGGTGTGGCAGACAAGGCAGTCTTTTAAATTTAGCTTTATAAAAGTAGAACTCTCTACGCTGTGACTCCATTCTGCCAGCCCCCAAGCCTGGATCCTGCCATACTTTCTGTTTCTATGAATTGGAAGTATACAGTGAACTATAATTGCCAGCTTGGATGCTATTGTTTTTACATTTTTACTTATGTGTATGTGCACATGAGTGCCTGGGGAGGCCAGAAGAGGTCAGGAGATCTGACCAGGAGATCCCATCAAGCTGGAATTCTAGGCAGTTGTGGGCCACACAATATGAGTGCCAGGAACGGACCTCCAGACTTCTGCAACAGCTCCGATGGCCGGGTCATCCCTCCGGCTTCAGTTTCTTTGAGGTGCCAACATACTGATGTCCACAGAAGCTGCCCCCGTTTTATATTCCCAACAACCGCACACAAGCGCTGCAGTTTCTCTATGTCCTTGTCAGCACCAGGATTTTCTGTCTTTTGAAAGGTAGTGTCCACCTTTGTGGAGACAAGGGCGAAATACTTTCCTGTCAGATTACGCCCTAACCTGTCCTCAGGCCTTTGATGCCGCTTAAAAACCCCACTCTTCAGAGCAGACAGTATCTGCAGGCCAGAAGCTTTCCTAGTGTGAACTCAAGAGGAACTGAGTCGGGTGCTCTGGCCATGGGAACTTGGATGAAATATCCCCAACAGCTTCTCTCAGACTTTCTGAAAGAAAAACTGTAGAATTTAAAAAGACTAGAAATGGCCCTTTCCCTCGATGTGAGGAGCTCACTGTCCCACAGAGAGGCTGGCACTCCTAGTGAGTAGTCCAGGGCTGGCTGCAGAGATTGCAGGGCAGGCAGGCCAGGCTTGTGGGAAGGGAGCTGTCCAGCAAGAGAGGCAGGCTGGAAGGGCTGTGTCTGCAAGTGGGTTGCTAGGAGCCCTGGCCGTGGTACAAGTGTGGCTGGAGTGTTTGCTCCCCCCCCCTTTCCCTCGCTCCCCTCTCTCCTCTGTGTGTATGTATATGTATGTATGTGTATGTGTGTATGTACGTGTGTGTGTGCGTGTGTGTGTGTGTGTTTTGGGGTGAGGACTGTTTACTGACTAGGAAAAGCGGCTCTATTTACACAGTAACCGCTTTATTGCATGAGAACACATATAGACTTTCCAAAGGCTGGCTGTTTTAGGAGCGTGGGTGTTGTGACATCACCCAGCAGAGCTGGGTATCAGTTGAGCAGCTGGTACCAGAGTGCCTTGCAGTGAGTTATGAGCCTCTAAGACCTTCTGAGTCCGTTTACGCCCTTTGTGGCACGGTATGAAGACTTTCGTTTAGCCGAGTGTTTGCTTTAATGAGGTATTGCAGCGTAGCCCACTCAAATGAAAAACACATGATGGACCCCAGGCAAGAGAGAAGCAATAACTGCACAGATTTTTTGAAGAAGACTAGTCATACCACAGGCTACCATTATAAGAGAAAAAATAACAAGAATTTTAATACAGTTGTCTGGCCAAATATATTAATTTAAACTGAATGCCTTTTAAAAATATTATAGCTGTGAGGCACAGCGTTCCGTTGCCAGACATCTTCAAAACTCTCATTTTCAGAGGATTCACAGAAGGGCATTGAAGCACCGTTGCTGGGATGTAGGTTTGGAAGGACCACGAAAACATCTTTGATCATTTTATGTGAGGCTTCTTTAAGTCTGACACAAAGAAGTTGAAATGAAAAGAGATGTGTTCCTAAATGGGCTGGCATCTTTGGATACACATATGGAGGCAAGGTGTGTTGCAGAGTCCTGGGAGAGACCCCCTTGTGTATCCAGTGTCAGGCGGTCCTCTGCCCTGACAGGAGGCTCACTCGAGTCCCAGTTACTGAGGCAGGTTTTTGTGCATCTTCCTTAGAAATGCTTTCAGAAATATAGGTGATAGGATTCTGCTTCAGGGTTGTTCCTGGACTCTTAATATGTCTGGCCTGAAGTAAGTCCTTTATGTTGTATATTCTATTTCTTACAAATCTGGAATCTCAGCACGGTGCATTATCTTAATGTGTTTTATGTTTTATGTGTGCATCTGTGTGTGCATGCATATGTGAGGTTGATATCATGTGTCTTCCTAGGTCATTCTCCACCTTCCTTACTTTTTATGATAGGGAGTCTCATGAAACTGGAACTTGCCCCTTCGGCTACTGTGGCTGGACGGCTGGCCAGCCTGAAGGATGCTCCTCAGGCTGGCCTCCCCAGCACTGGCATTACAGGTGTGAGCTGCTGTGCCCCTGTGCTTTATGTAGGTGCTGGGGATGGACCTCAGAACATGTACAAGGGGAACTTTAAAGTCTGGGCATCCCCCTAGCCCCACCTGGTTCATTTTGGGGCCATCATCTCTGAGTCCTGCTAACGTCTGGGAGAGCATTGGAGGCTTGATGGGTCGTCGTCGTCGTCGGTGGGCATAGTTTTATGATTTGGCTTCATTATCTATCCTTGAATCTAGTTCACACATGAATCATCTCGGGAACTCTAGGGTGCTTGTTCTGAAGCTCCCACAGTCTCTTAAGGGCATCGAAGGTTCCAGGAAGGAGCTGGACCTCAGTGCTGAAGGATGAGGCCGTCAAAGTCTTCCTCACCATGAACATGTACAGGCATGGAATTTTAAGTCAGAAACTTTGTGTTTCCCGCACTGTGGTTCCACAAATGTCCCCTCAAACCTCGTGGCCATCACATGTGGCCCCCCCTTTAGTGTTTCTCATGGAAGAGTCATCGGTATCCAAAGGAAGCTTGTTCAAATTAATCCAAGGTGTGAAAGACTTCTTTTCACATGAAGCAACCTTGAATCTCAGCATCAGATGTCACTTTTCCAAGTTGGAGAGAGAATCCCTCAAACCCATTTCTCCCCCCCCCCCCACCTCCCCATCTCTGGTTATTTATATTGTTACATGTGGACGGGGCTGGTATAGATATTTTTTGAAGCTCACTTGAAGCCAGAAATTAGCACCGTTGACTCTCATCACCATCCATCTTGTTGAACCCTCCCTGTACCAGATTATCGCTGCTTGTCCATCCTAGCCTATGAATAATGGGAAGCTGACACGTTTTAGATTGCCTGGCAACTCCTGACCTGCTGGACGCTGTGAGAAAATCCTGAGCGTGAGCCCTTACACCTGTACAACCAGCCTTTGTGTGAAGAGCGAGAAAGGTCACCTAATAATAATAATTCTTCCTTACCGAAGCTCCTTCTTGAGGTGAACTGAATTATCAGGTCACTCCCCAGGCTCTGGTTAGCATGCTGGGTGCTGTCTGCATCTCTCTCTCGCAGCGTTGGTAATTGGAAACATGCACTTTCCTGCTGTCTCTCAGCTGTGGAATGGCACGAACATTTCCCCCATCGCTGCTCATTCCTGCTTTGTCCCTGTGCCTTGGTTTTTTAAATTGAATTCAAATTTGCGGATTTCTAAAGAAAACCACAAGAACACGACTTTTAATCTCTTTGAGACTTGTTTGTCCCGGTTCCCCATAGAAAATAGCCATTTCCTCAGAAGAGCCAGTTCAGATTTATTACACAATTAAAACTTACATTTCCAAAGTGAGTTAGTTTTTAATCTTTATTTAAAGATTCTCTGGGGCTAGGGATAGGACTCAGTTGCTAGAGTGCTTGCAGAGCATGCACAAAGTCCTAGGTTCGATTCCTGGCGGTGCATAAAACAGGCATGTGCCTGTAATTCCAGCACGTGAGAAGTGGATGTTGGAGGGTTAGGAATTCAAGGCCATCCTTGGATACATGTGAGTTCAAGGCCAGCCTGGGTTTATAAGAAACCCCATCTCAAGTAAACCACATAAAAATTTTCTGCTATTGAGGAGGAGTATGTTCTAGCAGAGTCATGCAGAGGTGGGTTTGAGCAAATCTGGAAGGTGGAGTTGCTATTAACATTTAGACTTTGCCATAAGTGATCATTTTGGCCTTCCTCATGATCCCGGTGGGGAAGTTGGGGTTATCCTGGGGAGACATGTGGCCACATGTGAGCTGATATCACGTGTGTAGCTTACCTAGCAAAGGAATCTTGTTGCTTGTTTTATTAGAGCTGTTTCTGATTATCTCCACTGTGAGTAATGGTGTCTTACTCCTCTCCTGGTACAAAGTCTGCACCAGTGGTCACCAGATGTGTGAGGGCAAGCACTTCCTTTACAGGCGGCCATAGCTGTGAGCACCATGTGTTCAGAGACACCGTCTCTGGTGCCTCTGTTGGAGTGAAGCCAGATCCCATTCCCTGCCTCTAATGCAGTTATAGAAAGTCCTGGCTAGGCCTATAATCCCAGCACTTGGGAGGCTGAGGCAAGAGGACCACAAGTTCAAAGCCAGCCTGGACTCTCTGAAAAGATTCCATTCTGGACATACTTATTCCCATGGCCAGTATCACTTTTTAAAAAATTAAACATTTTTTGAGTACTAACTTATGAAAAAGTTAACACTATATTTACATCATTTCAACTCCCCTTTGTCCCTGTACCCCTCCTGTATCCCCCACTCCCTCTCAAATTCATAACCTCTTCTTCTTTAATTATTGTCACCACACACACACACACACACACACACACACACACGCACACGCACACGCACACGCACACATGCACGCGCACACATGCACACGCACACACACGCACACATGCGCACACACACGCGCGCACATGCACGCACACACAGACACACACACGCGCGCGCGCACACACACACACCACACACACACACACACGCACACGCACACGCACACGCACACGCACACACGCGCGCACACACACGATTTGGAAACAAAAGTGGGAGAGTGGCCAGGAAGAAGAAGGGGTTAATTGGAATGGAAGAGAACAAGGGGTGGGGTGGATGTGACTGAAATGTGTATATGTGTGTGAAAATGTCATAATGATATGTACCCGTTACAATGTGTAATTAATATATGTGAATACACACATTAGAAAGGAAGTCTGGTGGTTTGCTGAGGACAGCATCACACACTCACACATTGTCTTTGTCACATTAAAGATTCTCTGAGGTGGTGGATTAGTAATCACCGACCTTATAGCTTTTGAGGGCAAGGGCCCTCAGGATTGTTAGCCACCCTTCTGTCCTTGACAGATCTTACCCTGTCTGGAAACTTCCAGCTCTCTCTCCTCTGGGTGAGGGGAAAGGAGGGTCTATTAGTGAGAAGATACAGATGGTGCAGTGGGTCCCTTTTCAGCTGCCATAGTCCGTCAGCACCCACAGGTGGCCCATACTGTTTGCTGGCTGATGGTATCCTGTCTTGGAAACTGCTGTTTCCAGAAATCATTTAGGAGTTGCCAAGCCAGTCAAACCTCAGTATCCACCAGGCATCTCCATGCCTCACACCTGCAGGAAGTCACCTGCCAAGAGGGTTTTCCTCAGGAGTTCTGACTATAGGCAGGCACTCTGTGTGCCCCAATTCCCAAGCATGCATTGCCCTGCGGCTGGCAGAGGCCACACTTTGAACAGTGGTGTTTTCCAAAGACTGTGTCTTTTCTCATCTGTCGTCCATTCTGGAATGACCTTTTGACAGAGCTGCCCTGGTATTGTGACCTTGAATTTCACCAAGAACCAGTATTGGGCAGGCCATGTGTACAGCTCCTGTGGCCATTGCATGGTGGGATTCTCAGAGACATTCCTCATCATGGACTCTGCCCTCAAGGAAGTCACCCTCGGGTCCAAGGGCAGAAATCAGCTTAATGTTTCCTTATGAAATGGTGCAGAGGGCAACAGTTTTCTGTGACCATATTTTCCTCACTCTGGAGCTGAGATCCTCTTAATTTTTTACTCAAAAATCTTAAGGGATTTTTGTTGATTTGTAGTGTAATTTCCCTTTTTGCTCCTTGATTTGATACTTTCATACATATATATTTATATACTTAAATATATATTTTAAATTATATATATATATATAATTTTAACTAGGGGGCCTGGGAATATACCACAGTTGGAAGAGTGCTTGCCTAGCATGAATGAGATCTTGGACTTGAGCCCCAGCAGGCTTGGTGGAACCCTAGTATAATCTTAGTACTAAGATGTGGAGGCAGGAAGATTAGGAGTTCAGTGTCTGCGTGGTGAGTTTCAGGGCAGTCTAGGCTCTATGAGACCCTGTCTCAAAGAGAAAAATAACAAGCCAACAACAAAAACAAAAAGAAAAAGATTTTTAGAACTAGGGAGGAGTCCAGAGCCTCCCACATTAACAAGACACTTCTCCTCTGGTGCACAGAGCTGAGCTAACATTTTTCCTAGGCACTTTGGCTCTGGCTTCTGTTTCCAAGGATTTAGGCTCATCCATGGTTTATTTGCTCCAGCCGCACCCCAGAATGGGAGAACAGGTCCTCTCTGTGAGCTCCACCACTGAGCTGCATCCCCCGCCTTAATCATGCTTTCATACGGAGTCTCATCTTTCTTACTTTAAATATGAACATGTTTTTATAGCAAAGTGAATGCACAGTTGATATTTTAGTCATTATATTTAATTAAATTTTGTAAGTCATATATAAATGTATAAAATTTCTTGAAAGTTAAAATGTTCACTTCACCAAGATTAAAGTCAACTTTATTTGTGGTCTTTCTCATTGCCCTGTTGGTGAGTCTTGAATACCTCTTCCCATCATGATGTGGCGTGGACTCTAGAACATGCTTGCAGTCCTGATCCCCTCAGGTAGTTTCTAGAAACATTTAATTAATATAGATCCAATTCTAGAAATAGACTTACTAGGGTTAGCAAAGATGAAAATGGTGTGTGTGTGTGTGTGTGTGTGTGTGTGTGTGTGTGTGTGTGTGAGAGAGAGAGAGAGAGAGAGAGAGAGAGAGAGAGAGAGAGAGAGAGAGAGAGAGAAGACAGGAGAGGGGAGAGGGGGGAGGGGAGAGGAGAGAGGAGAGAGGAGAGAGGAGAGAGGAGAGAGGAGAGAGGAGAGAGGAGAGAGGAGAGAGGAGAGAGGAGAGAGGAGAGAGGAGAGAGGAGAGAGGAGAGAGACTTTTTTCCCCCTAAGCAGTCTGGCCCTGGATTCCTGTTTTCAAGGAGTTTGGTTTCTTTGTGGGCTGTTTGCTTTCTGGCAGCCCTCTAGTCCCCCATTGTCCAGCCACACCCCAGGAGGGGAGACGAACTCCTTCTTAGGGACCCCTACAGCCTCTATAGTGGTCCACACCAGAACACTGTCTAGTCCTCTTCTCCAAGAATCTCCTTGTATTCTGTATCTCAGAATCTGCATCCACCCTACAGCGACTCTTCCTCCACATACCAAAAGCAGTGTGATTTTTATGTTCAGAATATGCATTCTCAATGTACTATTACCTCACTGTCCTGAAATAAGTGAACATGTGGCTTTCCTCAGATCCTCAGTGGATTGCTTGTCTTATGGGCAGTTCCCACAGAGTTGGATCTCAACCCAAGATGGTGTCTTAGTTAGGGTTTCTATTGCAGTGACCAAATACCATGACCAAAAGCAAGTTGGGGAGAAAAGGGTTTATTTGGCTTACACTTTCATATCACTGTTTATCATCAAAGGCAGTCAGGGCAGGAACTCAAACAGGACAGGAGCCTGGAAGCAGGAGCTGATGCAGAAGCCATGGAGGGGTTCTGCTTACTGGCCTGCTCCTCATGGCTTGCTCAGCCTGCTTTCTTATAGAGCCCAGAACCTGCAGCCCAGAGGTAGCTCTACCCATCATAGGCTGGGCCCTCCCCCATTAATCACTAATTAAGAAAATGCACTACAGGCTTGCCTATAGCTGGATCTTATGGAGGCATTTCCCTTCTTAGTTGAGGTCTCCTTCTCTTTAGAAGACTTTAGCTTGTATCAAGTTGACATAAACTGTCCAGCACAGGGTGGCTGAGTAGAAGACCTGGCCAGGAGACTCTCCATCTCAGCTTGCCAACTGCAGCAGATTGATGGCCTGCATCCTGGGTAGATTACCTGCATCTATGAATGTTCCTCTCCTCTTGCAGGAGGAGAGAGCTACATGGCTGAGGTCAAGTGATGGCATTTAGAAGGTAAGGCCAGTAAGGTTTTGGGGGTAAGTTGGTGGTGGGGAGTTGGCTGGCTGGTGGATGAGACTAGCTTACCTTTCTAAGAGGTCAGAAGGAACTCTGGGGGAAGGCTGGAGGCAGAGGGAGCCCTGCTCTTGGTGTGTTGAGAAGCAGTGGGCATCCAGAGGAAACAGCATCAGTCTGTAAGGGGCAGACAAAACCATGAGCCGTGAACTTGGCTTTGCATGTGGCTGGAACTCATGGCAGAGATGTGGAGTGTGAGATCCAATCCAGAGAGGTGGTAGCAGGGTTCCAGGAGGACATGGGGCGCCATCTTCGTACCACATCTGCAGGAAAGAGCCTCGGGAACCTTGGGTCATCTCTACCCACCCCCTTAGGCTCCCCTTCTTGTTTCTACAGTTAATATTCTGGTCTTTGAGATGACAGCAGCTGTCTGTTCTGTGTGAATCCTCATTCCTTCCAGGAGTCACTTAATGCAAAAAGCAGTGTTACTGTTACTAGATGCTTTGTAATCCCTCCAAAAGCATATGTTAATTATATTAGATGGTAGGCTTCTTTATGACATTTTCATACATGTGTATAATGTACAACGTGTTCTTTGTGTGTTCTGGTGTTTGTGTGTGTATGTATGTGTGTGTGTTGTGTGTGTATGTATGTTTGTGTGTGTGTGTCAATGTGTGTGTGTGTGTGTACATGTGTGGTAGACAAAGACCAGTTTGGATATCATTCCTCTTTATCATGTTCCTTGAGACAGGGTCTCTCGCTGGCCTGGAATGTGCTCATTTCATTAAGCTGGCCAGACAGCAAGCTGAGCTCTAAGGATCTGATCTGCTGCTGTCTCTACTAGTGCTGGATTTTAATTTTTTTTTTTAAACCAAGGTTTAGGGCATTGAACCCGGGACTTGTGGCTCACAGGGCTGGCTCTTCACTGACTGCGCTATCTCCTTAGCCCTGTGGAACGCATTCTTGGTTTGTGCTTGCTGGCCTCACCAGTGTGCTGCTTGAACTGCATTTTCTGTAGGAGGCATTATCCACGGAGGCTGGAGGATTCTGTCTGCCTCCGTAAAGAGAAAATCTGACTTCCCAGTTTTTTCAGTTTCATACAAACTTTCGCTTATTTTAAACACACTGCTTGGGGTGGGAGCAGAAGTCAGTGGCCCCCTCCTCAGCCACTGCTGCTGAGCTCACACCCGAGGCCCAGTGAGTGGCAGAAATGGTGAGTCTGGCTCCTGGGAGGCTCTGAGGACTCCTTGTCTGAAAGCATCGGCAGAGGCGTGTGCTGACTGTCTTCCCAGCTGTGGTTGTATCACTTTTCCCCGTCCAGTGGTCGGCTCGTTGCTGCCACTTGGTGTCACATTTAAATTTATTCTGTTTATAGAAATTCAAGCCAGAAAGACTCATAGTATTGGCAGTTGATGAAGGCAATTCCAGCCTGATTTTTGACACCAAGATTCAAGTCAAATAGTGCATTCCATCCTCCTTCCCAGTGGGCAGGGGCTTTGTGGCTGGCGAAGTCCTGGTCTAGCTTGGGTCAGGTCTCAAGGCTTCCAAAGAGAGCTTTGATTGAGAAATGATGGGGTTTGAATGGCGCCTTCCAAAATACAATTTTTAGAGGTATGAACTAAAAAAATAAATGAAAGAAAATTGGATTAATTTTTATAATTCTGCCACTTTGATTCCAAGTTTACAAAAACAGAATGTCCCTTAAAGAAAGCCCAGCCTTGACTGCAGACATGAGGATTCTGTACTACAAAGAGCAGGGGCATCTGGGAGGGTGTCTTGAGGGGGTTGAGGGTCCTGAGGAGAGAGGAGGTATCTGAGAGGCCTTTGGGCCCTGGTGGTGATCGCTGAGTTCTGCAGAACCTTCCCTGGGAATTCCTTTAAAGTTACACTTTTGAAACCAGACCTTGGCCCCTCTGCTGCCGTGAAATAACATGGAACCCAGTAGCAAGTCAGACTAGGAGTCGAAGTGTTCCCCCCATGGATGACAAGCATCTGCCCGAAAATCATGCTGGTAAGTAGGGTGAGCACTAGAGGGATTATTGGAGTGCGGCTCAGGGAAACAGCTCAAGCTGAGCAGTTGGTGGTCCCCTGGTTTCCACTCCCGCTCTGCCTCTCACTCTGACTTTGGACTCTGGAAGCCTCAGTTTCTCCATCTGCACAGTGGGGAGAATGGCACCTGCCTTGGTTATTTTCTCTTGTCATCTGAACACAACCAAGAGTCTCCCTGGTAGAAGGAGTATCACTCGAGGGATTACCCCATGGCTGTGTCTGTGGGGAATTGTCTTAATTGTTGGTTGATGTGGAGGGCACAGCCCACGGTGCGCACTGTCACCATGGGCAGGAAGCTTTGGGTTGCACAAGAATGGCAGCGGGTGGGCCTGTAAGCAGTCTTTCTCCTTGTCCTTTGTTCCTGGTGGAGTTACTGTTTTGACTTTGTTGACGGAGTGTGCCCGGGAAGTGTAAGAGGCAGTCATCCCTTTCCCCTCTGAGCTGGATTTGGTCAGGGTGTTGTTGTATCCCAGCCACAGAAAACAAATGATGGTGTCACCTTGTGATGGGGAGTGACAGTCAGGGGTGTCCAGCAACGGGACGCTGTCACCTACAAAGTTCATGCCGGAGAACCATGCAATAAAATTACAATGACAGTGAAAATATCACACGCGCACACACATCTCACAGTGTTTTATGTAAGTTTACAATTTCGTGTTGAGCCATGTTCATAGCTGTCCTGGGCGTCCTGTGGCTGGGAGCGTCTGTTGTTCACCAGGCTCCTCCTGTGACCTTTGGCAAGTGCACAAGACTTCTAGCAACCTTCTTCCTGTGAAAGAGAACAGATGTTTGTATGCAGGCATTTTCCTCAGTGGTTTTTTGGGGGGCTCTTGCAATGGATACTCAGGATGTTTCACCGTTTACATGACATGTCTACAGCACCACTGCCTTCTTGGTCCTAGCAAAGGGCGCAGGGAGAACGCAACACATTGCTTGTCTGTGGTAGATAACCAGCTGTGTGATAGTTCATTTAATGCCAGTGATCAGGAAGGAGCCCTGTGGAAGACAAGTGGGATTATAGGTGTGAATCCACGTTGTTTTTGACATGGTTCTCCTACCATCCCAACTCAGAAATTGTAAGGACTCTAGACTATAGGGCATAGGAAGGAAACCAGGGGACGTGTGGTTCAGTGGCATCTGTAACGACCTTGTCGTGTGGAAACTCTTCCATTTTTACATTTTTGACCTTGTCTGTGTGTGCATATGTGCACATGAGCATGGGGGCCTGCAGAGGCCAGATGCTGTGGATCCCGCAGAGGCCATAGTCACAGACAGCTGTGAGCAACTTGACAAGGGTCCTGAGGAATGAACTCAGGTCCTCTGTCAGAGCAGTGCATCTCTCAATTGAGCTGTTCCTCCAGCCCCAGCGGATCTTTTTATAAACATTTTGTTTTCAGAGCCACGTGAGAACCAATTGTCCTGTCTATAAGGAATAGCAGTTTTTGCGGCCCGCCGACATTGGCTAATGGAGCTTGGGTCTTCCTGTGTTTCTTTCACTTGGTGTCTGACTAGATTGATGCAGCAGATTGCTCAGGTTTCAAGTCACAGGAAACTAACAGCTCTGTCCTCGAGCCTGGTGTGAAAAATAATGAAATAAACAAGAATGTGTTTTTGCTTTTGTCCAGTATGAAGTTGATTTATGAGACAGGACCTGTATTGAACTTTGATAAATAGCCAGGAATTATTTTGAGTTCAGCCTTCATATTGCATCATGAAGCTTTATGTAGATAATTGCTTGCTCTAAAGGAGATATTTTCTCGTACCGGTCAGGCTGTCAATTGTTAATTAAAAATGGAGTGTTTTAAACCTGGTGAGTAGAGCAGTTATGGCAGAACCAGTTTACAACTTAAACCTGTTAACTGGCTTGATTTTGCACAGCCATTTGTCATTCTGTAAATGAAAGAATAGGGTGGTGTGTGGATTTGAATTTATGATATGTCTGTTTTGGTACTGATACATTCCATCTTTTCCTGTGTGAGTAAATCAAGACAAAACCTCCTATTAACAAATTTATAGATATGAAAAGGGGAAATGCATATTTTGTAAAAAACCGCTGCTTCAGACATAAATCTTTTCTTGCATTTGAATAAAGGTACAAATCTTATATCTTTTAATTTTATTAACTACTTTTTACCAAAATTTATATTTGAAGGAGCTCATGGTTATCCTGTGTCCTCAAAGCAGTTTTTTCCCCTGGTAGCACAGTCGTTTGCTGGGAACATACAGTGGAAAATTGCTGATGCTATCCTAGGTTCAGACAGTTTCCCTGTAATAGAAAACTCTCCATTTTGGAAAGTTATTATTTGTGGATGTTACCAATTATGACCCCACACAATGGGAACTGCAGCTGATGTGAAGGGTGATTGTAAATTTACACAGAGAATACCTGAACTTTTAAAATTTATCTTTCATCTTATTTATTATTATGTGATTATTATTTTATTGTGTGTGTGAGAGAGAGGAGAGAATGCAGCTACATGTGAGTTATTGTCTGCATGTGGAGAGCAGAGGGAAAGCTGTGGGACTCTGTTTTCTCCTCCCATCACATGAGTCCCGGGTATTAACTCAGGTTGTCAGGCTTGCATGACAAGGACCTTCTTCCTCCATGAGCCACCTTTCCGGCCTGAGATATCTGGATTTTATGGGCATCATGATTTTATACTCCAAAGGGGTGATAGAGTGGGAAACTCAGCTGCACCAGCCTGATGACCTGATTTCAATCCCCAGAGCCCACATAAAAATTTAAAAAGCCAGATACAGTGGTGCACATCTGTAAGACCAGAATTTCTGCAGTCAGGTGAGAGGCAGGCAGGAGAGTCGTCTGGAAACACCCAGGTCAGCTAGCCCGAGGCAGCAGAAACAGGAAGAGAAACCCTTTCTCAAAAAGATGGAAGGAGAGTATCAGCTCCTGAAAGTTGTCCTCTGACCTCCATGCATGGGCTGGCGCGCACGCACACGCACATGCACACGCACACACACTCACACACTCACACACAAATACAATTTTAAAAAGTCAAGCTTTTCTTTTTTCAAAGATTTATTTCTATTTTTAAATCGCATGAATGTATGTACTTAAGTGGTGGTGTATATACATGAATGCAGTTGCTCTCAGAGGCCAGAAGAGGCCATTAGATGCCCCGGAACTGGAGTTAATAGGCAGTTGCCCAGCCTGGGTGCTAGGAACCGAACCCAGGTCCTTCTCAAGAGTAGTGCGTGCTCTTAACTGCTGAGCTGTCTCTCTTTTTATCACAAACAGATAATTGATTTTATTACTTATACTTCTTTTATTTAAAATGATTTGAATTTTCTTTCTGATGTCTATTTTCCAATGTATCATATGTTGATTCAGATAGATTTTCATTCTTTGATAAACCCAACTTGGTCACAGAATAGGTTTTTCTACTTTACATAGTGTTGGGTTTGATTTTCTATGACTTTGGGATTTTTATGCCTACATTCACCTGTGAGGGTGGCCTGTAATTTCTTTTTAACCACATAGTAACAGTATTACCGCTCTGTCTCTGTATCAAACTTACTTCCTTTTAATTATTTGGGAAAGTTGGGTGAGTCTGGTATCAACTATTTTTCAGGCAGATTTTCGGATTTTCTAATAAATCAATGAATGCTCTTTTTCTTTTTGTTTTCTTCTTTTTTGTTGGCATATTTCTTTAAGAGAGCTTAAGATCATTCAGTGTTTTTAGTAATTTCAGAAGCTCAGATTTTATACACTATTCACTGGCTGCAAAGAAGAATGATAAATTGAATTGCATTCAAATTAAGAAATATCTGATATCTAAAATGTGCTTGTGTCTATGTGTGTGTGTGTGTGTGTGTGTGTGTGTGAGAGAGAGAGAGAGAGAGAGAGAGAGAGAGAGAGAGAGAGAGAGAGAGAGAGAGAGAGAGAGAGAGAGAGAGACTATGTGTCAGGGTTAGTGTCTTTTTCTTTTCTTTTTTTTTTTCCCCCCCAGAGCTGAGGACTGAACCCAGGGCCTTGCGCTTTCTAGGCAAGCGTTCTACCACTGAGCTAAATCCCCAACTAGTTAGTGTCTTTTTAATTACAGGAGGTCAGTAAATCTTACTTTCTAAGAAATATAGGCCAAGTGTGGTGGTAAACACTGTAATTACACTTCTTGGGAGGCCAGGGGGATTGTGAGTTTCAGGTCAGCCTGGGCTAATAAATGAGCAACTCTCTTTACAATGAACATGTGATTGTATTTAGACTGTTACATTTGTTGATAGAGGGCGGAGTAAAATGTGCTGCCATTTTTCTGACAGTTGCGGACTACATCATAACCCTTTAATTTTCAACTTGGGTTATTTTCATCCTCACTCATTAATTGTACCCAACAGTGGTTTATACATTATTTTTTTTAAAACAACCAGATTTGGGGAGTGTGTGTGTGTGTGTGTGTGTGTGTGTACATATGCTGTGTGTATCTGCAGGTGAGTGTGTCCATGCATATGAATGCTGAGGCAAGAAGAGGACATTAGAAGACCTTCTTTATGGCTCCCAACCTTATTCCTTTGAGACGGTCTCTCATTTACACCAGAGCTGGGCTGGGGGCCAGGAAGCCCCAGCAATCCTGTCTCCGCCTCTCACAGTGCTGGGTTACAGCTGTGTGCACTGAGACCTGGCCTTTTGCGTGGGTGCTGGAGATTTGAACTCACGTTCTCATGCTTGTATAGCAAGGGCTATTACCTACCTCCACCCTTCCCCCACCTCCAACCCTCCCCCACCTCCACCCCCTCCCCCCATCTCTACAGCCCACATTTGGCTTTGTTAGCCTTCTCTACCAGAGACTCATTTTCTATAGGTTTATTTGTTATTGTCCTGTTTCTTTGTGTTTTCCTAACTTCTTGAGTTTGAGGCTCACCCCACATGGGGTGGGGGTGGGGGTCAGCTGTGTCGTGCCCTCTGGACACACACTACTTCATCTTATCCATCTTCTATATTTTTGAAGCAAGCCTGTTTGAGTTAAAGCACAAACATTGGCTACAGCCATACAACATTCTTCAGACGTATTACTGTGTGTCTCTTCTTTTGAATTCCCCTGAACCAGCAGCAAACATTTGTTTGTAGATGTCAGCATTTCCCTTTTGGCATATCCCTCTGGGCAGTCCCACTTGGGGCTCCGTGGCTCCTTTCATGGTGCACTGAGTTTTTGTTTTTTGTTTTTTTTGAGACAGGGTTTCTCTGTGTAGCTTTGCACCTTTCCTGGATCTTGCTCTGGAGACCAGGCTGGCCTCGAACTCACAGAGATCTGCCTGGCTCTGCCTCCCGAGTGTAGCAGGAATCTTAAAAGTTCTTATTAATAAAATCAAACCTGAGACGAGTTGTTGGGGTCCATGCTGGTAGATCAGAGAGACAGAACAAGCTACAGCTATCTCACCTCGCCGGATCCTCAGCTGAGGAGGTTTTTTCTCCTCAGACTGGAAGCCTCTGAGTCCTCATCAGAATGGGTCCCAGATGAACTGTGTTGCTCCAAAGCCTGAATGCTTAACCAGCCACATGCTTAACCAGCCAAATGCTTCTAGTTTCTCGCCCTCACGCCTTATATATCTTCCTGCTTTCTACCACCACTCCCTGGGATTAAAGGCTGGCTTTCTGGGATTAAAGGCGTGTGTCACCATGCTTGGCTATTTCCAATGTGGCCTTGAACTCACAGAGATCCAGAGGGATTTCTATCTCTGGAATGCTAGGATTAAAGGTGTGAGTGCCACCATTTTCTAGCCTTTGTATCTAGTGGCTGTCTGTTCTCTGACCCCAGATAAATTTATTAGAGTACACAATATTTTGGGGAACACAATACCACCACACCCAAGTGCTGGGATTAAAGGCGTGCAAGGCGTGCGCCACCACCACCCGGCTGCACTGAGTTCTTTACCCGAGGTTTCTGAGTTCATGTTGTTGATGAATTTTGACACTTCCCCTAGAGTCTGAGCAGATCCTCTTTCTTTGATACCCAGCTCAAGTTTCATTTCCTCATGAGTCTTAGTAATGACTTAGTAATTTGCTGTTTTATAATAGTGTATTTAATAAGGTAGATCTCAATAAACATTAGTCTCCAGTTCTGTTAATACATTTAGTATTCTATAAAGTCTAAATGATTATATTTTAATGAATATGTTAATGAACAAGAATATACGTCATCACACTGATTAGTAATAGTTTGTATGTGTTATCTAATTTCCTTAGCATTTTAACATACTTTCTTAAAATAGGAATTATCCCCAACTTTTCCCAATTATATTGACAAAGACTTGTCAATTATATTCCAGTTCTCCCAAAACAGTTGACTTAGAAGACAGCATTCATCTCATGACTCCAAGCTCTATAGCACAGTGTGTATTTCCAGATTGTCTCCCTGAGCATGCCTCTGCACACACGATAAACTTTAAGTCCTGACACAGCTCAGGAGATGAAAAGTTCACTTAGGGCGGCCTCATTCTCTCATGCATTCATTTTGCAGCGCTGTTGACTGAATGTAGGACATAAGCAATATTCCCAACCCTGTTTTTGCTTTTGACGTTGAGGCAGGCTCTCACTAAGTTGTCTTGGTTGGTCTAGAACTTGCAACTCTCGTGCCTGAAGAGCTGAGGATGCAGGTCCTGGCGTTTCGGGCCCAGATTATTTCACTGCTCTTAATGTTGTGATAAAATATTGTGACAAAAGGAGCTTTAGGGACAGTGGGTTATTCTGGCTGTAGTTGGAGTTCATGGCTCATTAGCTACTTCTTTCTATTGCTGTGATAGAACGCCATGGCCAAGGCCATTTATATTAGGAAGCGTTTGTTTGGGCTTATGTTTCCCGAAGGATACGTGTCCAGCACTGTTATGACAGGGAAATGTGGCAGCAGGCAGGTGTGTGTGTGTGTCTGTGCGTGTGTGTGTGTGTGTGTGTGTGTGTGTGTGTGTGTGTGTGTGTTCACATAAGAGGAAGTATTTATGTATAGAGAGAATATTCTCACCACTTCATTCTCCTTCACACACATACACCCCCACCCACATCCCTCCACCCCACACCCCATACATCCACTCCCCCCACATCCCTCCACCCTCACCTCTTCTTCCGTACACACATGTCCCACACCCTTGTGTCTCCCATATCCCCCATGCCTCCTCACTCCCTCACCCCCCCCCACACACCCCTTGCTCCCATCCCCAGTACCCCACATCTGTCCCTTCTGCAAACCCCCACCAACTTGTCACCTCCCAGCATACACTAATCATATTGTAACACTGTCTCAATCCAGTCACTCCCTGCCTGTGGATCCACTGCCTGTGGATCCCAACCAAAACAATTTTGCTTTCTCCTGCAGAGACACTTGGCAAAACTAAAGGCAGTATTGATTGTTGTAACTGTGAACAAGGGAGGTACGACTGATGTCCCCGTCAGCAGAAGCCAAGAAGCTGCAGCATCCAGCACGCATTGCGGAGTCCCCACAACAGAATGAACCAGTGCATGTGCTGAGTGTGGCGAGACCCAGGGGTCTGTGGTGGTTCCGAGGACAAGCTTAGTGTTTGCACTGTTTATTCTGTTCTGTTTTACACACTGGGTCAACTTGAGAGTGCGGGACCTCTCACAATGGACTGGAAAGAACTATGGCAAATTTTGGTCAGACTTGGTTGTGCTGTGAGACACAGGAAACCATGGCAGGATTACCACCCGCACCTGACCCCATGAACTAGGACAACACAGCTGCTGAGTATATATAACCTGCTATCACCACACAGACCTCTAGTTAGGATAACGTGGCTGTGTCTTACCTATTACACACACACACTTTCTCTCTGTCTCTCTGTCTCTGTCTCTGTCTCTCTCTCTCTCTCACACACACACACTTACACAAACACATCTAGTTTCGGTGTAGGAATAGGAAGTCCCATGTGTAGACTGGCTGTGTAATTGCTGTGTTTGTGGGCATTAAAACCCAATCAGGGACTTGCAAGATGATTCAGCTGGTAAGAGTGCTTGCTCTGTAGGCCTGCAACCCGAGTTCGATCCCCTGGACTCATGTAAAGGTAAAAAGAAAGATCCGAGTCCACAGAGTTGTCTTCGGACTCCCGCACATATACATACACTAATAACAAAATTTTAAAAAGGGAAAACAAAACCAGCCAGTGTTTATCCATCTATCTATATTTTACATATGTCTAAGGTAAAATATAGTTTCCAGTATGTAGAGAAGTCTTCCATTTGGTTTTATTTTAGCAAATAGATGTGATAATGATAGAATGTTAAAAATCAGCCTCTAATTGATTTCTCCATTAGGGGGATCTTGAGCCACCTCTAGATGCGTCGGTTCTTCTATTTCACTTGTGTTTATTCCATTGAAATCCAGGGAAATGATTGCACACTCAAGTGGTTTCATTGCCAGGGACGCATTCCTCGAGTCATTAGGCCCTTAGGGGAGACCTTGGTGTTTTCTTACGTTCATGCACAGTCTGACGATCCAAGGGACACCGTCTGGGGAGAGGTCGTGACAGGGGCGTCTGATTTTCAGTATAACTTCTTCCAAATCTTGGTTCGTTAAAGGTGATAATCACCCGTGTGCCGTCATAATCAGACGGCAGTGGTAGAGCTTCCCGGAAAGGGCCTTTATTGCACGCTTATCAGGCAGAATCTTCCTGTATGTGGTCAGAGGGAAACAGATTCCAGTGTGGGCTGTCAGTTCTTGTTTGCATTTGTAAGTGAGAAAAAGAAATGAGCTGGTTTAGGGGTGACAGTTTTGAGTTATTAAGAATGGCTGGATTAGCCCTGAGCCTCCCTGGGTCACGCCAAGGTAGCGGCCGGTGCTCCACATCTGGTTTTGGTTTGCACTAACCGACAAAGGAGTGCTGTGTATGCCTGGCCTTGTTGTTAATAGTCTTTCCGTTCTTTTAAGGACAAAGGGCTCCCAACTCCAAAGGTATAGAAATACTTTTAACTCCAATTTACAGATTAGGCAAAACCTTCTAGGTCAAGGGTCACTACAGGCGTTTGAAAAATTTCTTTGTGAACTTCCCCGTTTTCTGGCTATTAAAGAAAATAATAAAATAACAAGAGTTCTCCTGTGCAAGCATTCCATAAAAGAGAGCGGTACGCGAGGCACAGTAATGCTTTCCAGTGCCCATGAAAGCAGCTTTGAGTCACATGGATGCAAATATTTCAAACCCTGGCCCAGCCTGGGAGGTGAGATTCGGGTACCCTACCTGGCCCTCTGGAACCCGAGCCTTCTGCTTCCCAAACAAGGATAGCACTTGTTCACGAAGCCCTAAGCTGGGCCCCTGAGGTAGTGTGCGTCCAGAGTCAGGGCTGCTTAGGAGTCTGAGGCAGGATGATTGCTTGAGTTCGGGAGTTTTAGGCCAGCTGGACAAACTTGCTCAAGAGAAACAAAGGACAGTTTATCTCCTTTCAAGAAACCTCCAGGTTGTATAGAATGTTTCTCACAATTGCTACATCTCTCCTGTTTTCTGTGAAGAGGGAACATACAGGACTGAGGTTTGACAAAATGGGAGTCTGTTGTGTGTAGCTGAACATACTACCTTTGCCCACAATAAAGCTAGACCCACCATTAGATTTCTCCAGATGCCTCTCAATACAGTTCAGTTGCCTAGTAGAGTCCCCATAACACCCTGGAAACTTTTGAAACCAAGCAAGGAAGACAGTCCCTTCTGTTTCAGAGATTACAACGTCCTTTCTCCACAGTGGAGTTCTTCTGTATAATAACACAGATAATGGATCATCATGCCTTCTCAGACTGCTCCCTTCGCACCCTGCCTCTGTGGATATCATGGGAAAGGGCATGAGGATTTCCTACCTCTCTTTGATGGGAAAGGTAACCTGATGTCAATGGGGGAGATGTTCCTAGAGGATGAGCAGCCAACAACCCAGACCTTGGAGATCTGCTGGTACTGGGCAAAGACGGAGAACAATAAGGTTGTAACCCTGGGGTACCTGTGTCATTGGTGGATGGGAGTATTAGTGATAATTAGTGATGATGGAAAGAATTAATGATGGTCACTTCTATCTCCTTTCTCTTGAGTCAAAATGCTGCTAGGATTTTGGCATATTCTCTCTCCAGCTGGTAGGTACCTTTTCCCTCTGTTTGTGTAAGAACAGGTTTCCTTGCTTTCTGCCATCTTCACAGCCTGGGCCAGTGCTATGTGTGTAGCTAAGGCCAATAACGATTCACAGGCAGCAGTCCCGTAGGAGGGCTCCTTGTGCTGTAACAACCTGGCAGGTGTCTTCGGGACCAGACATTGTCTCATGTTCTGAACACCTCTGGCTGCAGCAAATCACTCGAGACCCAGCGATCACTTCACGGTTTATCTCCTCCAGGGAGAGATGGAGAGGAAGTCTTCACTCATTGTCCTGCGTAGGATTGCAGTCCAGTGGCATTGGGGCTGGAGTTCTCCGGAAGCTGCCTTTGCTTACCTCTGGGGTCTGGTGTCCACTGTCAGTCGGCACCCACCCCCAGCTCTCCATGTGGACTGAGCTTTTTCCTACCATGGAGGAAGTTCCTGCTGTGTTTCCAGCAATGGAGTTAATGAATGGCTGTTACCAAGGAAACAGACAGAGGTAGCTTTGGAAGACTGGTAACTGAACCTCTGCAGTAGACATGAGCCAATCCAGATGTGAGGGCTGGGTACCCGGCCCACACCATTTAATGGAGCAGAATCAATGCCAGATCCCAGAATGATTGGGGGTGGACAGTTGTGTTGGACCATCTTAGGAAATGCAGTTGCAGTGGTGATATGGTTAGTGCCTAGAAAGGCAATGTATGCGCCATGCTCTTTGTCTCTAAGGACATGTGAAACCAGCCCTGATACCAAACCATTGTAGCTGAACATGCATTTAGACCAACTTACTTTGGAAAGTTGCAAATGCTAAGCAGTGCATAATGGGAATGATGATTTTTCATAGAAATCCAGATGAATCGACCATAAGTTCATCATGATACACATAAAACAGAAGAGGTAGGGGACTGTGTACATATGTATGACATGCATCTTGTGTGTCTATGCAGCTGAGTGTAGTTTGGACACTGAGAAGTGGACCTCATGTGATAGAGAATTGGAAGCGCTCACAGAGTCCATAAAACAAAATTCTCACTTCTAAATGCTTTGCTTAGAGCAGTTGCTGAAAAAGCCCCCTCAAAGTGACCAAGAATCTGGAGATCTGCAGTTGAATGCTTCAGATGAAAAAGAATGTTGTGTTGCGGGTGATGGAGCAGGAGGCCTCTCTTTGTTTCTGGTGTGTGTGTGTGTGTGTGTGTGTGTGTGTGTGTGTGTGTGTGTGTGTGTGTGTGTGTGTAGGGAAGAGTATGAGTGAGTCACCACTAAATTCCAGATGTCCTCTTATTTTCTGGTGAAAATCTTAGCATAGGGTCTGCTCAGCTTGAAGCCAGACAAACGGTGAAGGAACTGGGCAAGCTCTGTACAGAAGTGAGGGAGGAATGGCCAGAGCCATTCTTGGCCACAAATGAGCCACAGCATCTGAAGGGTGAAGCACGGCTGACCTTGCCAAGCCTTCCTCTGACCATGGGGCCCACACTCCCATCAAACCTGTCCTGACTAGTTAGACACTGGTTGTCACAGTGCCCTTCCTCATGCTCCTGAGATCTGTGTGCATGTTTGATTCAATCACGAGTTCAACCATTCAGGACATGCTTTTTGACAGTTATCAGGGTATAGCATTGAGACTCAGTGCGGGATGGGAGGGAGGCAGAGTGGCGGACTCCTGCTCTGAATAGACCTGCAGATACATCCGTGGACATGCGCGAGAAACTGGCATGCGCGAACTAAGTAATAGTTTGGAGTCGCTGAGCATATGGGGCTGAGCCACAGCCTCTGGGATAGGGACAGGGTTTCCAGCTCTTGTTCTGTGGACTGGCTTGAAGGTCCATCTCTCCAGCATGTCTGTCCAACCCTCCTCTGTGGAGGCGGAAGGTAGCTCTGGGCTCTCTCTTCTAGCCTCTGCTTCAGCTGTGGGAATCCTGAGCTGCTGGCACTGCCTCTTGCTGGCTGTAGTTCTTCGATGACACTCAGTGGCAGTGCCCGGGTCTTCTCCACCCTGTGATGCTGTTCACACTCACAAGCCATGTCTGTTTCCCTGTAACAATAACAGAAGAGGGAATGAAACCCTACCTTAGCTACCCTGCTCTGAGTAGTGAAAGCAGCCCTGGGCTCTGCTGGCCGGTGGCGTGGAAAACGCACAGTGAGAACTGCACCCAGGCCTCTTAGCTGCTGGTCAGAGCTTGTCCACACTCATTCCACCCACAGCCTAGAGCCAGACAAACAGCCCTCACCCACTGACCTCACCGGCCCTTGGTATATAAATCCAAGCAGAAACAGAAACAGAAATACTCCAGTTATTTTAAGCACAAAGAAAGACAGGGTAAGCTGCAGAGGTCACTCTGGGTTCGGAGGACACTGCTGAGGACCTCACGTATACGTTTAGTATTTTGCTGATCTCAGAGTCAGTGGGATTGCACATTACCATTATTTTCAGGAAAACTACCACATTTAGTTGCTCATAAAACTTTTTGTTTGTTTTGTTTTACAATCTGAAACAGGATATCGTGGAACCTAGGTTGACCTCAAACTTACTATATAGCTAAGGCTGACCTTAAACTCATAATTTTCCTGAGTGCTGGGGTTATAGGTCTGAACCATGTCTGGATTATGCTTAGTTTAAAAACTTCTTTTACTCACACTCTCTCTCTCTCTAATTATATATATGTGTGTGTGTGTGTGTGTGTGATTGCATTATAAAATATAAATATAAAGAGGCTATGTTGTAAGCATAACCCACAATATCATAGTGCCGTTTTTAAAAAATACATGTAGCAAATTGCATCTACCTTTTACACTGAACATGTTATGATATAATTCTTATTCTCTCGAATTTTTCAGCTGTGCAAAGAACTGTCTGAGTTTGGAGATAAGATGAGCATCTCAGGCACAGGCAGCAGACACTGTAATACGCTGCAGATTTGGTCCAGCTCTAATCAAGGCCACATCTACATTGTTGTGAAATAGACTCATCCAGGGCTCAGACTTCCCACAGTGCTGTAGAGAAGACATACAGGGCCCAGGGCCCAGACTGTTGCAGGCAGATGGACATGGGTGTCTGCTGCCCAAATTTATTTCCTTTTGTTCTATAAATGATGTGCAATTCAAGATTTTTCTTTCTTAAACTTTATGAATGTTGAGTTTTCTTGTTGGTGAATAAAACCAAGACAGCTTTGTGGGATAATAACAACAATCCCAGGAATTTCAAGGCAAGCCCTAGGCGTATTGGTTTGCTCTCTTCTGGCCTCTTAGAGGGACATGTAGTGCCCTCTAGTGTCAAAGATTCCAGCAGTTCAAGGGGACGCCCGCTCTGAGGCTCCAGCTTCTAGGGAGCTTGGCCCAAGCTGTGCCTCTCTCCGGGGGCAGTAGGTGGCTGCTTCCCGCAGCTCTCCAGGCGGATCTACGCAACTATACATGAAGGCAGACTGTTATCTACGGGAGACATGCAATGTGGGAAAAGCACGGCTTTTCCCTTAGATTCCCATTTCTGGTCTATCAGAAAGGGTCTGGGAAGATGGCTTAGTGGGTAAAGATGGCTCATGGGGGCCTGAGTTTCAGTTCACAGCGTTTACATTAAAAGCCAGCCATGGCGGTGTCCATACCCTGTGTGGTAGGGTGGGAGGAGACAGGAGGACCCCCGAGGCTCAGCCAGCCAATCTAGGTTAATCTCCAAGCCCCCAGTTTCACCGAGAGGCCCTGCCACAGAAACAGATCTTCACCAGGGTCATCTGGAAGAGAAATGGCCAAGTAGATTTCAAGAGCATCGTGAGGCCTTACCTTTGTGCTGTGGGAGATGAGGTAACACAATGGGGAGGGCACAACCCAGAAAGGTAGGGTGTAGCCGAGGGATGTGCAGCAGTATTTACAGTGGAACCAACTCTGACTGTTCTGTGCCCTTGACTCCAAACCTGGCCTCTGGTTCCCTTAAGTCTGTGGGTCGCTAGGTGAGACTTGAGAAAATGTCAATGAATCCATTAGTTTTTCTGTGTTGGCTTCATTTCTAATTCCATCTGTGATAGAAGTACATAAGTAAACAATGAATCATGTTAAGTGATGTCAAAATAAAGCCAGGCTGTCTCCGTCTTAGAAAAGCAACCAGAAGGAGCACTCTTGGCGTAGACGTCTCTCCAGATCTCCATGGCTGAGTGCCAGTGTTGTGACACCCATTGCCATTCTTTAAGATATTGTCTCTACTTTTTGTTATAAAAATAATTTAATTCTTAAACTTTCATTTATTTGTGTGTGGGGGTAGGAATAGAGGAGTGCTTTGGGACATGTGCGTGTACTTGTGGAGGTCAGGGGACAATCTTTTGGTTTGGATTCTCTCTTCCCACCTTTACTTGGGCTCTAGGGACTCCGCCTGCCAGGCTTGCTGAGCAGGTGCCTTTACACACAGAGCCATTTCCTTGATCCCGAAAGAAACAGTTTACAAAGTAATTATGGATCAATAAATGATGATGTCTGGTATCTGATAAGGGAGACAAATACACTTTTAATTATTATCTAAGATTCTGAATGGCGATAAAAATCAAAGTCTCAGTAGCCCAAGATGACGTCAGGGCAGGGCAAAGGGTACTGACAAGGACAGTCCTGTGATGGAAGACTGATTCTGATGAGGGCAGAGCTGTATCACAGTCTCCACCAGTGTGGCAGAGTGCTTTTGTGTACCCTTTGACAGTGTGTCTTTTGGGCAGACCAAGCCTCCAGGTGACCGGTAGGAAAACAATGTCTCCAAGTAACATCTGTGCCCATATGCACTCAGCTGTATGTCAAAGAACCTTGAGGTGCATTGTGTTAGAGACATGGTAATGCAATCAGGAAATTTAAAAGTTGCTTTCAGCTAAACTATTGTGTCAGAATAATTACTCCTCTTTCTTTTTTAAGAAAAGCATGAGTAATACATGAACAGATTTAGGGTCCACAAAAATGGTGTTAACATCCCAGGCATTCAGGGATGAGGACAAGCAAGTTTTGCACAAACTTGAGACTATGTTGGATGTTGAGGAAGTCATGCTTATGGGAATTGTTGCTTCATTTGAACCCACAGAGCCGGACCGATGCCCGCCTCACCAGTGAAGGAAATTGCAGCATGGGTGTTGAAAGTTGAGGATTTAGTATGTGATAACAATTTCCTCACTTTAAATTAGTTCAAATCGACCGAGAGGCTGAAGACTGTATTAACCACTCAGAGAAAGTGTTAAGCAATAGTTTCTTACGTGGTAATTTGATTGTTTCTTAATGACCTGCTGGAGGGTATGGCAAGTACAAACATAGACACATTCGTAGGCTCACACACACATGCACATACTCATGCACACATAAACACACAGGCATACACACATACACACATATAAATACACACATATACATAGACACATGCATAGATTTCTACACTCACACACCCATAGATGTATACATACTTGTACACACAAATACTTGGACATTCACACACATACATACATACACTCAATGCACACACACACACACACACACACACACACACACACACACACACCTAAGCATGTCGCACACTGTAAATAGAAAGAGTCTTCAGCCAGCGACTGGGAGACAAGACCTCGATTCTGACAGCACCTTCGCACCCCGCCCTGTTCTCAGGCAAACCCTCTCACTGATGTAGATGGGAAAGTTCCACAGCGTAGTGGAGTTTTCCATTGTGGGGCCAGCTGCAGATGGCCGATTCTTATCTCTAATCTCAGGCACGTCCCTGGCAAAAATCCTTGGGACATCCTTCTTGCAGGGTTCTTGTGAACAATACAAACAGTATGCATTTTAAGATTCATGTGTCATCTGAGGAACAATGTACAACATTTGTTTTGTCCTTAAAAAGCCTTTTTTTTTTTCGCGTGCACGTGTGTGTGTGTGTGTGTGTGTGTGTGTGTGTTGTGATTTGACTAATTTGACATGGGCTTCCTGAATGCTAAGATCAGTGGTGGGTCAGAGCCCCGTCATCCTGGCTTTGTAGTGCCGACTGGAGTTTCTGGTGGGAGAAATGTGTGTCACTAATGCCATCAGGATGAACTGTTGGATGGATGGCCACCATAACACATAAAGGTGTCTTCTGGATTTTTTACTAAAATTAAATTTTTAAAAAAGAATGATTTTTTGTGTATTTAAAAAGAAATGCTCGTGGTTGTTTTTTTTTTTTTTTTTTTTTTTTTTTTTTTTTTGTGTGTGTGTGTGTGTGTGTGTGTGTGTGTGTGTGTGTGTGTGTGTGTGTGCTATGTGAGAGTGTGTAATGTATGCAGGTGCCTAAGGAAGCCCAGGGGATGTCAGGTTCTTGGAGCTGGAGTTACAGGCAGTTGTGAGCCACCTGACATGGGTGTTGGGAACCAAACCTCTGCAGGAGCAGCAGGTGCTCTCAGCTACTGAACCATCATCTCTCCAGCCCCAGCGAAGTTACATGTTTTGATATGAATGCACGAAGGGTCTGACAACCAGAAGCACGTGTGGTCTGTGCACACGGGATGTGCTTACATTCCTCAGGTATTTGCAAAACAGTAAGTTGCATGTTACTTAACCACCTTTAATATAAACATTTAGCAATGCCCATTGCAAGGGTTTTGAAGATATAAGTGAAAGAAAGAAGATGGGAAAAGGAATCAAACAAAGATTCTCTGTATTGGCGTTGGGAGGCCAAGCTTGCCCGTCTCTCTGTCTTCCCCTTTAGAACAAAATATATCTATGAAAATTTTACATGGTGATTTTTAATTTACCAGGCAGCACTTTTCCATATCAGTAAGTATTCATACACTATGCAGTTTTCCTACCTCTGTGTGTGTTTGTACACATGTGTGGCGGAATCCTCTTCTAGTGTTGTGTACTTTATTCCCTTGAGACGGAGTCTCCTTGAACCTAGACTGCACTGTCTTCCTGTCAGTGTGACTTACAGGTGGCCAAGGCCATGCCCTGTTTCTCATGTGGGTGTTGGGGATCAGAACTCAGGTTCTCACACTTGAGCAGCCGTGCCGTTCCCTGCCAAGCCATCTCCCCGCCCTGTCCCTGCCGTATTGTTGATGATGATGGATATTCCATTTTGTAGATGCCTGAAACGGGGGTGATGAATACGGAGGCCATGATTCTGCTCTTGGCCGCCCCGTTACAAGACGTTCCATTGTTCCTTTGCTGTGGTCGTGTTTCATTTGCAGGGCTCTGCTGTCCTCCGCCACAGTGCTCTATGACGCGCTGACCCACATGCCGAACGTAATTAATGAGGTCACAAGGCCAAGACCATCACAGAATCAGAGGCATGGCTTGGGGACAAATAAATGATAGAGTTTATTTGTTGTGATGGTACGTTTGTGCAGTTTTGTGTTTTACACGATTTCCTTTTTGCTTTGGAACAGCTGTGAACACAGTCATCCGAGGGACCTGGCTTTGTGAGTGATGGACTCACTCATGGTGGAGAACTAAAAAACAGACTGTGCCATTCATTTACGGGTTTTGCTGTCCGTGACTGCTGTTGGTCCAATAGAGTGTTCCTGTGCTTTAAGGAGGGAGAAAAGGGAGCTAGCCCCCAGCAGCTGTCAGGTTGCTCTCTAACTGGAACTGTCTGGTGATAGCGTCCCTCGATGTAACATCTTGGGGGAAAGGCAGCCAGTTCTGCAACTGCTGGGTGGCCAGGAGCCAAGGCCACAGGAGAGCTCAGACATAGGGTCAGGGGCAGATGAAGTAAGCTTCCCCCGTCTCAAATAACTCCCAGGATAAGGTTTGGAAGTGGCACCAGGGTGTTCTAATAATAAGTGCTCTTTATGCTACCAATAGTCAAATAAGTTTATGGGAAAAGCTCTTGCATTCAATATTCTGGAATGACCCAACTTGAAGGCAATTTTGCTGTTCTTGGCATCGAGAATTACTCTCTTTGAAGGTAAAAATCAGCTAAGCATTTTGTCACTAGAAACAAGGGATTTTTTAAACAGAAGTGGTTGCCATTTTAAAATGTGGCAAATTTTATAACTCCAATCCCCAAATTATTATGCTGTCTGATCACTACTTAGACTTTTGTTGAAGTTCAAAATTAGGCACAGTGAGAGATACAGGTAGAATCTTTAGAAATTAGATAAAATAATTATAGTGTCTGGTTTCTCTTATAATTGTCCAAGCAAAGAATTCAGTCTCTAATAAAATAGTATTTTATCAGCTAGTAAAGGGTATATGTATTGTGCATAAGTAATGGAGGGTTGGGCAAATGGTGGAGATTATAGAAGACTGAAGTGTGTGAGGAGGTCTCTCTCTGTATTGTGATTTTTCCTCTAAGATTGAAATCATTTCAAAGTCAAAGTTAAAAAATTTTCTTGTGACAATTTGGCTTGGATTAGACGAGCACCATAGTGTCTGTCCTGGGCAGGCCGTGGGGGTTGTTAGACCTCTGTAAAGAGCATGCTGCCCTGCCATAGGACACAGTCACGTGCCTTGTCAGCCCCGGTGGGTCCAGGAGGCAAGACCATCTATGGCTGTTTTATTGCAAAGAAGTCAGCCCTTTAAAAGCCCCCACACAGTAAATCCACACGGTGGACCTTCCCTCTTACAGAAGGAAGCAGTGAACATTTCAGATGGCTGCTTCACAGGAGAGAAAAAAACAACCCAGGGACATGGAGATCACCCAGCATCCTTAGTTTGTTTCTTTTTCTCAGCACTTGTGGGAAGCTGCCGGGATGAAACAGCTCAGAGCTTTGAGAATTTTAGGGGAAACACAGTTGTAGTCAGCCTGCCATCTTACTCATTGTTCAGAGATAAAAAGAGCCGGAAATCAACATTCCCTCAAAATGTAGGTGCTGAGAACCCATCAGTCTCCAAGACTTTTTACCAGAATTATACCGGAATTGGCGTTCTTACGTATTTTTCTTTCTTGCCTTTACTTCCCTCCTCCTGGTCCCACCTCCTTTTCCCTTCCTGCTCCTCCCCTCTTCCTCCTCCTTTTCCTCCTCCCCTCTTCCTCCTCCTTTTCCTCCTCCCCTTCTCCTCTCCTTCCCTCTCCCTGTCTTTTTGCACTGTTGGGGTTTGAGCCCAAAGTTCCTGCACATGCTAAGCCGGTGTCGGACTACTGGGCTCCACCCCCCTCGTCCTCCTCCCGGTCCTTCTTTCTCCTTCGTTTTGTGTCTTTACTCACAGGGATGGAGGAGGACGAGGGGGCAAACGAGAGAAACGGGCTAGTGTGTCGAATCTGGGCAGAGCCGGCTCAAAGTCTGAATGAATTCAGTTCACTGCCTGTCTACCCCAGTCACCAAGACTTGTCCGTGACTCAGGCTCCGGTCCATTGTGTTCCTTGGGTCCCCGTGAGACCATGCTCTATGCTGGCCCAGCTTTCACGTGGTTCAATTCAAAGCAAACTTTTGTTTCTTCCACAGAGCAAGTAATTTCCTGAAAATGAGTAATTAAAGGCCTGAAACCCTCTAAGGAATGTTCAGGCCTGTGTCAGCTCTACCTCCTTCAGGGGAAGGAGAACTGCCCTGAACCTGCAGCCTTGGGTTTTATGCTCTTATGAAGAACTTCTCAGGTACCTCAGAGTTCTGTTGGAATCTGTGGTCGGCAGCATGGGTGTCCATCAGCAAGGCATATGTCCTAGAATGTGGAAACTAGTTATTTGTGTGTGTGTGTGTGTGTGTAAGCATATGTAGTGTATATGCCTATATATAGGCACATATGTTTGCTCAGGTGAGTGTGGAGGCCAACAGTCAGCCCTGGATGTTATTCCTCAGGTGATGGTCTGGCACCAGCTGATTGGCATAGGCTGGCTGGCCAGTGAGCTCCAGGGATCCCTTGTCTCCGACTCCCCATGTTAGAAGTGAAGGTACGTGGCACTGCACCCAGCTTCCTTCCCATGGGTCTTGGGGATGGAACTCAGGTCCTCAAGCTTGCACAAGAAACACTTTACTGACTGAGTTATCTCCCAGCCCCTTAAATACGTGTTTGAAAACAAGATTTTGATATGTGTCTATTTTTTTTTCTTTAGTTTTCTTGGTTACCTTGATTCCAGCGCCTTCATTTTCAACTCATTTCTCGGGGAGCAAATAATAATGCCTTCTCGTGTTTGTAAAGAGAATTCTTGAAGCAGTTTTGGAATATTCTATGGAGACATTGAATCAATGGAGGCTTTTGAGAGCCGGCCAGCAAATTGTCCTTACTAAACATGACCGTGCAATAACATGAAGTAGGTCCTAGCTGGCTGGTGGCATTCCCGGGGAGGAGGGGGCTGTGAAGCCCAGGCATCCAGGCTGTGAGGTGCCTTCCATCTCCCATGTGCGGCCATGCAGAGCCCCATCACATCTGTATCCTGCTTTGGTCTGGTGCAGCCTGTCACCCAGAGTCACACAGGTCACACCTGCTGTGACAGTCCCAGCCCCAGCCAATTGATGCCTTTTTTTTTTAATTAAAAAAAAAATCTCCTGGCTGCATATCATCAAGAAAAACAACATTGTTTTCAGGGTCTCTTATCTCTCCACTCCCAAATATCCTGTTTCTTTGGGCTGGGCAGCCAGGACCAATAGAAACCTCTTCCTGCCATTGGCTGACTTCATTTCCCAGACTTAGCACAATCTCATCCGCTCAAACAACCTCATCAAAACTACTTTCTGGTCAGAGAGAAGCAATAATTATCATTAACATTTATTAACGATCAATAAACTTGATTGCATTATGGCCAGCACTATTAAGGTAAGGAGAGGGTTCCTCTACATTTGACAAAATCTTGCTCTTCTCGCGCTTGGCTTCCTTTATCAAGGCAGATAAGTTAGGGTTGGGCAACACCCCCCCCTACCACAATAGAGGACAACAAGATTTCCTTTGCGCTGCCTAGTAAATTTCCTTTTTCCTACTCCGACCATCCGCAAGGCTTAAAAACTTCAAACTCAGAAAAAAATTGGGGTTTCTAAATTCTCTGTTGAGCGCCGTGGATTACTTTTGTGGAGGCTTTTTGGAGCGCTTCTGAATTTTCAGATTCTTTACCTGTTGCTAACGGTGTCTGGATGTGGGTCTGAGGCAAAGCGACAGGCGCAGAGGTCGGAGGGCAGGGTCACAGAGACAGGCTTGTCCATGGCGAAGGTTTGGATGGACGCGCTTCAGGGACTTCTCACCACCAGCCGCGCCAGCCCGTCCCCGTGGAAGTGAGGAGGCGCTCGGTGGCTGTGGGTAACAGGACGGACACATGTTGACTTGAATTGTGGGACCTCCGTGCTGAGAGGACTGAGCCGTCCCAAAACTCAAATGGTGGTAACGGAGTGTGTTGGTGTATGTGTCTATCCCAAATAAAGCACCTGTCCCTCTGTGCACTGTATGCTTTCTTCCTAGTCATGTGTGGTGTGTGGGGACCGTGAAGCTGCGGTCTGTTGGTCTGTTCTGTGCTGTGTTTGGCTCTATGTGTTTTCTTGTAAATGCTTCTGGAAGACAGCTGGTAGAGTTTACCACGGAGACAAATCTGCACGGGTGGAGACTTAAATGTGGGCTGGTTGCTACAGACAGCTGAAGCCGAAATAGATGTCAGTGGAAGTACTGGTGCTCTGAGGTGGCGGGTCTGTTAAACTACATTCCAGGCCGCCAGGCTTTGGTGACATTTGTAGGAATGAGGAAAGTCAGCAGCCTACATAAAGGAAGCCAAAGAGTGTGTTATTTGTTATGTCTGTAGTTCTGTGTCACAAAGAGGAGACGTGACCGTCTGTCCACTAAGAGTTCTGCTTAGCTTGAAAACTCATGAAACGTGGGCTTTGCCCACAACTGAGATGAGGCGTTAGAAAATGCTCTTTGGTTTAATATCCGTCGCGTTATGTATCATGTAAGCTGTGTTTCAGAGTTCCTTCCAATTTTCAGTTCTCAGAAACTGAAAATTTATAATATAATATAATATAATATAATATAATATAATATAATATAATATAATATAATATAATATAAGGCTCACAGCAAAGGCTGTCATCTTAGTGTTTACTTTCTCTGGCTTCAAGGATTAGGGCCAGCTGCAATAGTGTGACCTAGAGGGGAATTTTAACATTGGGTCTGATACATTCTACTTTCAGATAAATGAGTAGAAATGACTTGACTTTTATAACCCCAAATTCTGTTTTTTGCTTTCTGCTTTAGATTTTTAATTCTTATCCATATTTCAGAACAATTAAATCAAATATTCTTTGTAAATCTTAAGTAGCTTGAGTAGAAGCGTATGTGGGCTCCTTCCCGCTCCCCAAATCAATGCTTTAAAGGGCACAGAGAGAGGAGGCCGCCTTGTAGAAGGCGGAGTACATTTTGACAAACACTCCAATGTGTTACACTGTTTTGTTTAAGATCCATGTTTATGAAGAAGTCGCTTTTGAAGTCTGAATGCATTTTTATCTTTTGTATACATTTGGGGACAAGTGCTTGTGATTGTGTAGGACTCTGTGCATGGTTGAATTCTGTGTTACATGACATTGTATGTCTCCCTGTGACAGAAATGGCTTCCAGGGAATTAATTCTTTAAGGCTCCCTGTCAGAGCAGTCTCTCTTGACAGGCGACTTCTTTGAAGTTCAGCTTTCTGTGAGGTTTCCTGGATAAAGTAATGGGATAGTTTTATGGCTTTGTTTATGGAGTGGGGGAAAGGCCTTGAGTCTGTTGACTGCAGTTTTAATTACACTAGTGTGAGCCTCAGATCAGCACAGGGAAATGCCCTCTCCAGTTGAGACAGTCCCCACAGGGGTATTTTCCAATAGCAAATACACTTGGAGTTTTGGGTGTTTCAGTAAATAAATCATTGAGTCCTTTCGTTCACAGGTATGCTGTGCTTGTGAAGTGGGCACAGCACTCCAGCCTGGGATTCCTTCCCTTCAGGCATTCTGCCTACGCCGGTGAGGCTCTTTGCTGGTAGTCTTACCCAGCTCTGCGGGTCTGAGTTCAAGAACGTGGTGTTTCAGTGGGGGAGAGGTGAAGGTATCTTAGGAACTTAGATTTCTCTCTGCACATTGACAGGCTTCAGGAACAGGTTGAGGGTTCTAAGAAAAACATGTTAGCAAACGAGCCAAGCGTTTGGAAGGTGGCTCTGAGGGATGATTGACCCTGGAGGCCGCTATTCCTCACGTAAACCTTCAGTCAGGGGCTTAATTCAGCCCTCTGAAGATTTTTCTGACCTTGTTGCAATACCCATTGCCTTTTGGGTAGCCCAAGGAAGCCCGTAATCTGCACACAGCCTGCATTTAAAAATATTTGGCGGCGGGAGAGTAGGGGAGTGGGGGGAATTGAATAGGGTTCCCACAGAAAAACAGTCTAACCCTGAACAATTTGAGACTGGAAATCCTAAGTTGAAAGCCTTGATTCTAGAATTGAATCTTTCAAGTGTGTGCGTGTGTCTTTGCATGTGTGTGTGTATGCACGTGTCTTTGCTCGAGTGTGTGCGTGCGTGTGTGTGTGTGTGTGTGTGTGTGTGCGTGTGCGTGTGCGTGTGTGTGTGTGTGTGTGTGTGTGTGTGTGTGTGTAGTATACATGGAAGGAGCATGTTCTAACAGCAGCTTGAGTGGAACCAGCGTAGGAGTCAGACAGGATCTGGAAATTTCCTCAGGAGGCCCAAGGCAAGCAGCTCTCGATCAGGCTCTGGACAGTTGGAAAGTTACTGAGCAGGCCCATGGATGGCACTCTGACACGGGGGATGATGAGGGAAAGGTCTTCTCTGCGTGGGCTTTCATGGAGGTGGCGAAGCAGCTAACTACAGCTGTGTTCCTCACCTCCCTCTGGGCATCAGGGGAATGGGCAAGGCCTCCTTCTCGGGGATTCTGTGACGGTGGAGGAAACTCCAGGTGCCGAGTGCTGTTGTTCTCGCTTGGTAACGGCCACATCCCAGAGCAGCCCCCAGCCCCCACCCCTGCTTCTGCCCTGGCCTAAGTGCATTGAAAAGACAGCATCTCAAAGATACTCACTGTGTGCACTCGGGGCTATTCTCAGACCCTCTGCAATACAGCACACTTACGTCTGCACATGCGTGATATAATGCCTGTGTGTATATGTCTGTGTGTGTGCACCTATGTCCACCTGTCACCCTGACTGGTGGCCCTGGTGAGCAGAATCGAAAACAGATGAATCTCTGGGTGTATCCCCCTGCCCCCACCCCATTTAACACACTGCAGGACTCCCACACCCTGAGAATGTTCCAGAACAAAATGATGTCTTCATCATCTGTATCTCCTTTTAACTCATTAATTTTTTTTTTGCTTCTGAAAAAAGCAGACTCTGATTTTTAAAAACATATTCCCAAGCACACTCATACATTCTCACCAATGTTTCTTTAGAAAGCATACATACAAAATAAAATTTGAAAAACCAACGATGCCTTCAGGAGAGCATTACCGGTGCATTCAGAACTTCTGAGTGGGTTTCCTTCAGCTGAGAGGCACTGATTTAGCTACTGGTGCTCATGAGACTCTGAGGAGGCCTACGGGAGGTTCCAAAACATACAGTCTTGGCAAAGGAAATTTGCAGAGATGGTCTTGACAGAGTGTGGTTTCACACTGCCCTGGTGGGCCTTGTCCATTTGCTACGGAGGCTTCTGCTTCCTGCCCTGCCCTGGGATACTATGAGATCACCCCAGAGGCCATCTCTTACTTTATGTGGCCCCAGACACACTTGCATTTGGGGGCTCAACTATGTGACCCCAGCTTTCTCTCCATCACAGTGGTGACCCTTCCTCATGCTGGTGTGAGCCGGCTCTCGGTGAATGGCGGGTGCCACGGCACTCAGGTTATTGTCCCCTTTCATGACGAGCTGCCATGCTTTCTGATGCCACTCTGTGCTCTGTGTTTCGCATAACCCAGCTTCAGGAGTAAAGCCCACCGCCATGGGCACTGCCTGGGTGGTTTCATGGACAGAGCGAATGGCGGGGTCTCTTCCAGCTTTCATAATTGTAGCCGCCCAGCCTGTGGTGGCGTATACAGGGCTAGGGAGAAGGTGGGAGCGCTGAATGGCGTCCATCGAAAGGTGCCCAAGAAGTCGGTTGCTCAGGTGAGGGGGGCCAGCCTGCTGCCTTCACCTGTTCTTGGTGAAGAAAGACCATGTGTTTGGTGACAGCAGGAGGCCTGGGTTGTGTCTTGTTCTTGTCTGCTAGCACAAAAGGAAGGACCCTAGGGCCGGGCGGTGGTGGCGCACACCTTTAATCCCAGCACTCGGGAGGCAGAGGCAAGAGGATTTCTGTGAGTTCGAGGCTAGCCTGAGCTACAGAGTGAGTTCCAGGAAAGGCACAAAGCTACACAGAGAAACCCTGCCTCGAAAAACCAAAAAAAAAAAAAAAAGACCTGGGATCCTCCACTACCCAATTTTCTCCATAAGCTTTTAGGGGAAAATGTAATTTGGCTTTGTACAATTTACAGATGGAGAGTGCAAGGTATTCCTATACGGAAAGTGCAAAGATGTTCCAAAGTCAGTTTAGTTTCTCTTCATCCCAGCAAGCCACAGTGTCTGCCGACCTCTGGCATGGTCTTTCTGATTGTGTGTGCCTGTTAGTTCTTCCACATAGCTAACTGTTCTGCTTTTTGCTCTTGATACTAATTTACACACATTTTACCACCCTGTCACTACATGCTTTTCATAAACATCATTTTTATGCTTTTTAAAATATAAAATCGATGTTATCATTTTTTACAACCAGTGTCCTGCTGCAGGAAATAGCCTTCCTTCAGATTTTCATAAATGCAGGGCTGGGCAGGCCCTCTCTGATTTCTAGAAAACACATTTTGTGGGTGTTGTTGCTTAGAAAAGAAACTTTTGAGTATGCATTTCTTTAATACCTTTGTCAAATTGAAACTGTGTCAGTTTCACGGACACTTGCCAGCTTTCCCCTAGAGGGAGTGACCAGCAGCTACAGCCCCTGGAATATTTTGATCTAATCCACATCATTTGGTCAGGGAGAAGGGATGCTCATTTTTTTTGCATTTTGATTGGAGTTTGTGTTTGTTTTAGCATCCTGTCCCTTTCTGTGTGAGCCTGTCTCAGTTGTCCTCTGCGACCTGTGTTATCCTCTTGTTCAGGCTTCTACTTCCTGGTTGATCCAGCGCGTCCCCTACTGCTTCTCCCATGGCCCCGGACGGAGGCTGGCGGTGGGCGCAGCCTGCCTTCTCCAGTCCCGAGCTGCTCCTTCTGTTTCTGGCCCCCTCTGCCCACGGCTCGCCTTTGTGTGTCTGCGTCTGTGTTCTTACGAAGTCACAGGGCCTTGTTCTTGGTTAGAACGTGCACGCGTCTTGGGCGTTGTCTGCAGTGGCTGGAAGACTGTAGGGGCTGACAAGTACAGGAACAGTGTTTTAACTAAAGTTTAATTATGATCGCCAAGAAGAAAAGAGATAATTATGTAGTCATTGTAAAGTCGTATTTCTTTAGTGATCTCTCTCCCACTGAGATGAGTTAAATGGACTTTGTGTTTAAAGGCACATAAAATGCTTTAAAGCACATGGCTCTGGGACATTGGAGTTGTGAATCAGTTTGACACCATCTCCAGAGCTGCCTGGCAGGCCTTGTGCTAAATAAACGGGCGTGTGGTCTCACGCTCAGAGCGCTTGTTCACAGATGAGGGTGGAAGCTTCGGGAAGGATGTGGATCCATCCATCTCCTTTCTCAGTGTCCCGGTGATCTCCTTATGACGGTTGTTTCCTGTGTCCTCAGCACTAGGTTTCTCTGCAGAGAAGAATGGTGTGTTAAATGATGTAAAACACATGAAGACGCTGGGTCATGAGTTCTTATAACTATCTACTCTGCCATCTGTTCTTATGTGGAAGAAAAAAAAATCCCACCAGCAGCTGCTTGGCCACACGAGGCGGCTCCCCAATAAACTGCTGGAGACTGAGGGCGGCATGTTGCCTCTTCTGTGTCGCCCTGATGACAGGGATTGTTTTGGGTTGCTGTTTTGCTTTCTGAGTCTTTGAGATGATCTCACTCTGTAGCCCAGGCTAGTCCAGAACTCTTGGCAATCCTCCTGCCTCAGCCTCTCCACTGTGAGGATTGCAGGTGTACACCACCATGCCTGGCTTAAAGAAATATATGCAAAGTGTGATTTTTTTCCCCCCGAGGTCCTGGGGATGGAACCCAGGGCTTTGTTCATACTAGGCAAGCACTCTACCACTCAGATCTACTCTGCTCTAAGAATTCTTTCCTTATTTGGCAGTATCCAAGGGGCAGAGGTTCCTGATTCCAGGTCGGTTGGTGACTGGCTCACATGTCCCGAGTGAGCCCAGGTGTCAACTTCCGTGCTCTGTCTTGGGCGTCAGTAGTGAACACTCGGGTCAGAGTTTTCCGCTCGGCCCTGCAGCGTCGTCTTTCGGCAGGGTGTTGGTGGAACCCAGCCCCAGGAGGAACAGGTGCCGTGCTGTTGCGTGCAGATAAGTGCTGAGGGTTCCAGAAAAGAAACGCCAAGAAAGCCAAGTAAAATTATTTATGTTTTAAAGTGCCACATCAGAATCCAACCATAACATCAACAGCGCTGTTACTTCAAACACTTGCTAAAAACAATGCGTGCTTAGTTCTGGAAAATACGATAGGGACATCAAGCAGAGATGCTCCAGGTTGTGTGTGTGTGTGTGTGTGTGTGTGCATGAATGAGTGTGTGTGAGTCTACGTGCACCCATGCGGGTGTGCGTGTGGCGACCAGAGGTCAAGGCTAGCTGTCTTCCTCAGTTACTGACTGGCCAGTGAGCCCCCCAAGTCTATCTTCACCACCCCACTGCTGGGGTCCACGTTTACAGGAGTGCCAGGGATCTGAACTTGGGTCCTCAGGCTTACATAGCGGGTGCTGTATGCACTGAGCTGTCTGTCACCCCAGCCCTCAACAGTCTTTCTTCCGAAGCATCCACATCTATGATGTACCGTTTCTTTTGCTGCGTGAAATCACGGTGTTACAAATCACACACAGGGCCTTTTCATTTCCCTTTCTCCTGTTTGATAAGTGTCCTCATGGGTTCAGCTCTGAAGAGAGCCCTTCACGCCCCCACATGGATCCCCAATCAATTGATCCGAATAACCTCAGCCCTTTTGGCATCCTGTTCGGCATTATCTTTTAAATGATCTGTTTATTCTTTGACAGTTTCATATATTTACACAATGTATATTGAGCATATTCATATACAACTTCCTCCCTCCACCTACCCCCAGCTCCCCACCCATCTCCCTCCTAGCTTCATGATCGTTGTTGTTGCCGTCAGTAGCCGCAAGGCTGGTTAATACAGTCCATCTGGGCGTGAGCGTGCGGCCATACTTGATAGCGCGTTCATGTGAGCGTCGCTTCAGAAGAAGAAGAAACTATCGAAACAACAGTTCAGAATGTGTCAACAAGGTGAGTTCATGTCTCAATTTGAGGCAGGTTTCTTAAGACGTTGCTTTAAGAACATGTGGTTTCACGTTGCGTGGCTCTCTCCTTGGAGGTCCTGTGTTTGTACAGTGGCCATCAAGAACATGAAGGCTGCCCAGGACACCACAGCCCACAGTCGTCTGTGCCAGGGAGGCGCTTGGTATTCTATTTCTTCGTACCATTGTTGTGATGGAGTCCGTGGGAAAGGATTGATTTTACCATTCCTGCAGGGGACGGCAGGCACAGAGGGGCCACAGGAGAGGGGACTCCCTGGGAGAGGGTGGTCAGATCTTCAGCCTGGCACAGTGGGACCTCAGCAGGTAGCTGGCCTCCCTGGCCTTTGTTTTTTAGGGGTGGGAAGAGCAGAGCTGGGATGCAGAGCCGATCCTCTTTGGGTTTCAGTAGCTCTGTTGATCTCAGGACTCACAAAATGGTGCCTCATGAGACCTGGACAGAAGGGAATGTCTGTATGCCTAGACAGAAGGCTCCCAGCAAGGATTCAAATTCTGTCCCTTCTGTTCCCTGGTCCACAACAAGTCATAGCCTGTTTCGCCTGGCATTTTTCACCTGGAAAAACCATCGTTCCCACTTGTGTTACCGTAAAATGGACCGGGCGCAGGAGCGCAGAACTCGGCAAAGCATGTGGGGGCTTCGGTCCTCAGTGGAGGGGGGACGTTTTCATCCACCCAGGCCAGGGTCCCATCTGAGATGAGTGACAGCAAAGGATATGAAATTGCCCACCAGTGAATCCCGCTTTTCCATATTCGAGGGGCTTGTTTGATCTTTTTCTCTAAGGAGCTATTTTCTCTGTATCATGAGGTAAAAGTTCTGACAGAAACAGCCAGTTTCCAGTTGGTCACAGCACTGTGTGCTGGAGGTGGCATGCCCCAGTGCCGGGAAAATGCCAGATGGTGTATTTTCCCGACTCTTTCAGGGCATGTCCCTCTTCTCTCTCCCTCTCCCTGACCCACACCCCCCTCTTTTCTTCTCTCCATCCCTCCTTCCCCCCTTCACTCCTTGCTCTTCTCTTTCTCTCTTTGCAGCTCTCTCTCACTCACGGTGAATGCTGCAGGGGCATTGAAAAGCATAAAACAAGCAATAGAGCAGAAGAGGCCCCTGCCTGAGTGTTCAGGTGACCAGTGTCCTTATTGGGTCTGGTCTGCTTATTGCTCTCATCCTGGGAACTTGGACAGAACAGTTTTGTAAAGTCTCAGTGTTAAAAAGCAGAGAGGAAAGCTGGGTGGTGGTGGTGCACACCCTTAATCCCAGCACTCAGGAGGCAGAGGCAGGCGGATCTCTGTGAGTTCGAAGCCGGCCTGGGCTACCAAGTGAGTTCCAGGAAAGGCGCAAAGCTGCACAGAGAAACCCTGTCTCGAAAAAAACAAACAAACAAACAAAAAAACAAACAAACAACAAAAAAAAAAGCAGAGAGGAGATTGCCCAGGAGAGGGCCTCATGCAGAACTCATCCACATGCATGGCTTTGACTTCTACAGTTTCTCTTCATCTTTGCGTGGATGCTTAGAACCAAGACCATATTTGCAGCCCCAGAAAATTCAAACATTATTGAACGTCAAATTCAAGTGACTTTTGGGGTTATCTGACTCTAGGGGTTATTCTTTCCACCGACATGAATTAACACAGATAGTTTTGTAGACCTGGCCTATTTTTATTCAAAGAAAATGAAGCATGAAGCTTCTAAAAGAGAAATAAAATCTGCTTTGCTGCTTCATACCACGGAGAGGATGTTGCCTGTCTGACACTAGCCCTGCCTCTGCCCCTTTGGCTGGCTGGCTGCTGAAGCATAAGCCCATGGCAACTCGTTTTTTAAGATGGTGGTTATGAGAAAAGAACACATACATTTTTTTTAAGCCTTGTTCTCTGGTGATGGAAAACATCTTTTTTTAGACCCTCTGTTTACTGCTTTGGTAAACAGTAAAATGCTGCTACAGCAATCACCTTGAGGATAAATGGCTTGTAGACAGACACTTCCTACCCTTGCTTCCTGCCCTGATAGCCAGGCCAACCAGAGGCGCAGGCGCAGGAAGGGCTCCTTGTGGAAGCTTCCTGTCCGTGTGCTGCTCCTTCCTTAGCGGGACGGAGGCCTCCGGATTTTCAAGGGAGGATTCTGTGTTTTGTAGCAGGTGAAGATACGAAGCTTTACTGACTTCTGTGTCTGCCTATCTTGGTGTTATCTCGTACACAGACAGGACAGTGCTGTGTCCTGGGTGGGGGCGGGTGGGTCTCTCGGCCTTTTGAGTCCTGGAAAGAGGTTTATGATTCAAGTCATTGTCCCCGAGGTTGGATGAAAGGCATCTTCTAGTATTGCTCCATTTAAAGCCATTGTGGAGCTTGCTCTCTTTAGTCAGGCAGAAATCACCAGATTTGGATCCAAAAATTTTCAGTTCACAGTTTGTTCTCTGTGCCGAGCTTATGCCAGTTATTAAATCCCAGGGAACGCATTGTTTAGGCCCTTTGAAGCAAAGCAAATAAAACCACAAAGCACAAACACTGAACGATAGAGAGTCATCCATTACCCATCTACAGGATATGTCCTTAGCAACTGGCCCTTTTGTAGGGGGAAAATATATCAAGTCAACAAACAATAAACTAAACAAAATAAATAGCACCCGAGAGCCTGCAGCTCTAGCCCTGGCAAAGCCCCAAAGAATGGTGTTTACAGGCTCAAAACAGGGAAACCTGCCGCCCCCACCGAGCCTCCTGTAGAGGTTAGAAATAACCACACCCTGAGCAGCCCCTCACTGCCACCCCTACTCCCACCCCTGATCCTGATGTTGGACCTTAGACAAGGCAAACATCTCCAGCAAGCTTTGCAATGCAGTGAGAAGGACACCAGGGGGGCCCTCTGGCCCTGTAGACACAGGGTCCATAAGAGATGGTGGCTGCCTCAGTGGAAGCAGAGACTAGACCTGCCTCTCTTTAAACTTGTTTGCTAATCTTGTTGGAGACCTCTAAGCCTAGAACCTCAGTGTCCCCTGTGAGTGAAGACAGCCTCTTCGTATAATAACACCACATCAGCTCTCTCCCAGCATGATTCCCCAGAGGCCACCTCTGCAGGCTTGCAAAGGGCCTCGGGGTTGGTAGGACACCATGAATGGTGGCTGTGTGATTCTGGGGCCTATGGAGAGTCTTACCTATTGGGGTTCCTTCAGAAGACCACCCACACTATTGAGGAGGGATTTTGGTCTTGGTTTGTTGACCTTGCCTGGACGGATGCAGGCTCAAAAGAGCTGTTGAAAAATATCAATGAAATGTCAACAGTGATAAAAAAAAATTTTTCTTCCTTTTTTTTTTTTCCATTTCAAAACAACTACATAGAAGCTTAGAAAATTAAAATTCGGGTTTGGGGATTTAACTCAGTGGTAGAACGCTGGCCTAACAAGTGCAAGGCCCTGGGTTCGGTCCTCAGCTTCGAGAAAAGAAAAAAAAAAGAAAATTAAAATTCAGAAAAGAAACTTTGAAAAAACCTTATATCACACCATCAAGAGTCTGCTGGCACTTGATTCCTTTCTGATGTAGGGTTTTTGTTCTCCATATTTGCAGGTAAAACATTTGGAAACGAAACTCATTTAAAAATAATGATTTGCTACTCACTTCCTTTTTCATAGGCTCCTTTAGAAATAGAAGCCCATGTTGCCTTTTTTCTTTTGTCTTCCTGTTTTGTTTGTTTGTTTCCAGGGTTGGGAATTGATCCCAGGACCTAGTGCATGGGAGGCAAGCTCTCTGTCAACTGAGCTATCTGCAGTCCTGTGACTGGTTTAAAAGCTTGATGTGTGCATGAACACTGAACAGCAGGGTGCCTAGGTGTGCAAGGGTGAGCTCTGTGGGTACTCACCCTAGCTTCTGTGTTTTGAAACTTTAAAAATTATTATTATTATTATTATTATTATTATTATTATTATTATTATTATTATTATTATTTTGGAGTGGAGGACCAAACCCAGGGCCTTGTGCTTGCTAGGCAAGCACTCTACCACTGAGCTAAATCCCCAACCCCTAAAAATTATTATTTTTTAAAAATATTTATTTTTATTATTTTAAAAAAAGTATGTGTGTGTGTGTGTGTGTATGTGTGTGTGTGTGTGTGTGTGTACATGAATGCAGGTGCCTGCAGAGTCCAGAGGTCTCAATCCCTGGGAGCTAGAGTTACAGGTAGTCACAAATCATCTAATTTCGGGAGGCAGAGCCAGGTGGATCTCAGTGAGTTTGAGGCCAGCCTGGTTTACAGAGTGAGATCCAGGACAGGCACCAAAACTACACAGGGAAATCCTGTCTCAGAAAAAAAAAAATCCACACCTTTCTTCAAAAATGGCTTAAATGATGACTTGGCATTTACTTTGACTTTTGGTTGTTTATGTGTAGGTATATGACGTGAGTCTTTGCACACATTAGATATTGATAAAGCTACTGTACTCAAGCAAGCTAATATGTCTGCTGTCTCCTATGGCTACCCAGTGTGTATGTCAAGAGCAAGAGTACCCCAGTTTAGTGTGAGCAAAGTCCCGAAGTCCAGCACCGTGTCCCCAAGCACAGCTCTGTGTAGTTCATGTTCTCTAGACTCCACCATCCTTCATTCCGGATGCTGTCTTCCTTTGGACTTCGTCCTGCCATTTCCTTCTGGACCCATGCTCACTGTTTTATCTTTGGTTTGATGTCTGTGCACTTAACAGTTGTAGATTCTGCCTGTGAGCAAGATCATCCAGTGCTTTCCTTCTGTAACTACCCTGTGGTACTTAGCATATTGTCTTCAAGATTTCTCCACATTTGGACAAGTGATAGAAAATCCCTCTCTCTCTCTCCTCTCTCTCTCTCTCTCTCTCTCTCTCTCTCTCTCTCTCTCTCTCTCTCTCTCTCTCTCTCTCTCTCTCTCTCTCTCTCTCTCTCTCTCTCTCTCACACACACACACACACACACACACACCCTTTTTTGGTAAATGTTTCATGTAGCTCAGGCTAGCCTGGGATGATCTATGTAGCTAGTGATGACCTCCAACTTCCGACCCTCCTCCTTGCATCTCAGGTGCTGAGATTTGAGCTGTGTGATGCCATGTGTGGTTTACACAACACTGAGCATTGAACCCAGGGCTCTGTGAACACCAGGCAGGCATTCTGTGGACTGAAACACATGCCCAGCCCAGAATGTCACTTTTCAAAGATGAGTAGCATCTGTACGTGGCACAGGTCCTTCCTTTGTTCCCCCACAAAGGCTGTTTCCATGTCGTGTTTTAGGTGAACAATGCTGCAGTGACTGGAGGCTTGTGGGTGTCTTTATTGACTGTGGACCGATTCCCTTGGGTGTATAGACAGGGACGGTGGAGCATATGGTGTTCATATACTTGAGAACCCCCACGACCAGCACCCCGCCCTCAGCATCTCTTGTCTTTTGGTAGGAGGCATCATAACAGGTGTAAAATGACACCTCATTGTAGCTGTGGCTTTTATTTCCACAAACACTAGTTAGACTGAAATCTTTCTATTTACCTGTTGGCCATTTTTAGGTCTTCTTTGGGGAAAGGGAAATACCTTTTCAGGGTTCTTTGTGAATGTTTTTGCTGGTAGACTAATCATAGGACTACCCAGAGTCTTGTGGGGTTTTGAGAGCTGCGAGTACTTCTTTGGTGAGTGCATGCAGTCTCCTCCAGGCTGTGGATGGAGACTCCCCTGCTGGAAAATTCCAGCAGAAAGGCAGCATCTGAGCAGCTCTGGGCGGCGGCATTTCCTTCCGTGACATGACATTTGCTTTGAGTGAATGACAGCACCTCCCACTGTTCACTTGGGGTCTGCATTGGGTCCTTGGCATGTCCGTCAGCTCATTGGCTGTAGTCCTTTAACTGTATCTTGGGTGTGAATTAATGAGAAGTTGCGCTAAGTGTGCAGTGGTGGAAACTTTTCACCTCTTCTGTGGCTGTAGTCACTCCTTTAAAGTTTCAAGGACTCTGTCACTTAACCTCCTAATTCCTGGTGCTGGTCTCCATTCCCTGGTCCACAGAACAAGTTTCCCCATCAGTTGGAATCTGTCAGGTGACACCACTGTAGTTTTTATATTATTTCTACAACAGATGTGATGTAAGATCTATATTAGTAGATCAGTTTCCATATTTAACTACAGAATAATCTACTTTTTAATGGAGGTTAATTTCAATAACAGAGAATGACCAGTTTATTAAATTTAAAATTACTTAATGGAATGTCAAAATGTGCAAGTATATTATTTAATTTGGTAAGTCTTATGGCTTAAATTGCTCTGTAGAAAATGATGGAATAGGATGTTTGGGAAGTCGTTCAGCTCTTAAGGATGATTGCTGCTTTCCCAGAGGACCTGAGTTCAGTTCCCAGCACAGCATCGGGTACCTGTGACTCCAGCTCCAAGGGATGCAACACTGAGACACTTTCTTCTACTTGTCCGTGGCCACCTGCACACATGTGACACACATTCATACAGAATCAGACACAGACACACCTATACACGTAAATAAAAATAATAAAAATGGATGAAGAAAATGGTAAAAAAAAAAATGTCATCTTCCATGAAATGAGGTATTCTGTGATCCTGGCTAAATATTTTTGCTTAGAAAATAGTAGATTTACATGTAGTTTTCAGAGAAAAGTTACAGACAGGTCTCATGGACTCTTTTCCTAGCTTCCCTGAAAGGTAAGATTTTTAAATGTGTTCATTCTTTCATAATCTCGTGCATCTCTAAGGTACTTTGACCATATCCTCCCATTTTCTTTCTCTTTTCCAGCTCCCACTGACTCCTCCTTTCCAACAAGTTCCCCCCCCCCCACTTCCATGTGTGTTTTGGAATCCCTGTGTCAGTCAGCAGTGTCTGTGTGAGCAGGTGTGGCTTATGTAGGAGAGGATTGCGCCCGTGGCTGCACCATTGGGGCAGTGGATCTGATTAAGGTTTTTTATTTTTATCTTTATGGACATTGTCCAGTTGATCATGAAGGAATTCGCCTCTTGGTTGTCTCCTAGCACAGGGAAAGATCTGTCGGTAGATGTTTACTGAAGGAATGATAGTATGAGGAAGGGATCCAGTGCATGCGAAGGAAGTCTTTCCTGGATGTGAAACTAGCTAAAACAGGTTCTAGTTTGTAAGGAATCAAAGGGAAGGAAATGACTTTTATTCAGGAATCAAAATGTTGGAAGAAACTTGACTGGTCCCTGAGAGCCCATTGTGTCCTGAGCTAATTGCATTTTGGATCTGTGCACTTAATTGTTCTTGGATAATTAAAAGAGAAGCAGGGCTTTGCTGGAGGAACAGGTATGCATGGGATAATCATGGAGTAATTTGCTTGCAATTATTGGTTGGAAAACATACCAAGGAAATTATATTTTAACTTCCTTTTGTTGTTTCATTTTAACTTTTAAAATAGTTTTTTAATTAATTAATCTCTTTCTTTTACATTCCGACGGCAGCAGCCTCCCTCCCTCTTCTGCTTCCACTCCCTCCCCCCCCACCCACCCACCCCTCCTCCGTAAGAAAGAGGCAGGCCTCCCAGAGGCCTCAGCAAAGCACGGCACAGCAAGCCTCCATAAGACCAAGCACCTTCCCTGTGTTCATGCCGGGCAAGGCAACACCGCATGAGGAGTAGGTTCCCCAGAGCCAGTCAAGGCCCCAGGGACGGCCTCTGCTCCTCTTGTCAGGAGTCCCACAAATAGACCCAGCACAAAACTGTTACATGTATGCAGAGGGCATGGGTCAGTCCCATGCATGCTCTTGTAGACTCTGTGAGTTCCCATGAGCCAGACTAGTGGTTTCTGTGGGTTTTCCTGACCCCCCTGTTTCCTACAACCTCCCTTTTCTCATCAGGATTCCCCAAGCAGGCCCCAGTGTCTGTCCTTGGGTCTCTGAATCTGCTTCCATTGGTCATTGGATGAAGCTCCTTGGACCTGGGGTAGTGACCAATCTGACCACAGGGGATGGCCAGCTCAGGTTATGCATCCTCTGCTGCCAGGGGTCTTAGCTGGGGCCATCCTTGTAGACTTGTGGGAGTTAACCTTGCATCAGGCTCTACCTGACTCTGTAAAGGCCCCCTTTCTAGTCATCTTTCTCAGCACTGTCTCCCTCTTCTCACCCCTCAGTCTGATCCCTCAAGATCCCATCCCTGTCCAACCAGGAGGCCTTTATTTCCCCTTCCCGGGGAGATACATGCGTTCCCCACCCCGCTTGGGCCCTCCTTGTTACTTAGCCTCTCTAGGTCTGTGGATTGCAGCCTGGTTATCCTTTACAGTTAATATCTAATTATGAGTGAGTACCTACCATGTATGCCCTTCTGGGTCTGGGTTACCTCACTCAAGATGATTTTTTCTGGTTCCATCCGTTTTCCTTTCCTGATATCATTATTTTTTTAACAGCTGAGTAACATAGTTGAGCAAGTGTCCTTGTGGTATGATTGCTCCATCCATTGGGTATATGCCCAAGAGTAGTATCCCTGGGTCTGGAGGTAGATTGATCTCCAATTTTCTGAGAAACTTCCATACTGATTTCCAAAGTGGCTGTACAAGTTTGCACTCCCACCAGCAATGGAGGAGAGTTCCCCTTGCTTCACATCCTCTCCAACCTAAGCTGTCTACAGTGTTTTTGATCTTAGCCATTCTGACAGGTGTAAGATGGAATCTGAGTTGTTTTGCTTTGCATTTTCCTGATAGCTAAGGGCAATGAACATTTTTTTAGGTGTTTGAAATTCTTCTGTAGAGAATTCTCTGTTTAGGTCAGTACTCCATTTTTAAATTGAATTATTTGTTTTTTGTGGTTTTTTTTTTTGTTGTTGTTGTTATTTTGATGTCTAGTTTCTTGAGTTCTTTATGTATTTTGGAGATCAACCCTGTCAGATGTGGGGTTGGTTTCCCACTCTGTAGGCTGTTGTTGTCCCATGTATCCTGTTGACAGTGTCCTTTGCCTTACAGAAGCTTTTCAGTTTCATGCGGCCCCATTTATTAATTGTTGATCTTAGGTGCTGTGCTGCTGGTGTTCCCTTCAGGAAGTTGTCTCCTGTGCCAATGTGTTCAAAGTTGTTCCCCACTTTCTCTTCTGTCAGGTTCGGTGTGGCTGGATTTATGTTGAGGTCTTTGATCCACTTGGACTTGAGTTTTGTGTAAGGTGATAGATGTGGATCTATTTGCAATCCTCTGCGTGTTGACATCCATTTAGGCCAGCACCACTTGTTGAAGATGCTTTCTTTTCTCCTTTCTCCCCACTTGGTTGAAACTCAAGTGTCCATAGGTGTGTGGATGTATTTACTTTATCAATTCCATTGATCCACCTGTCTATTTTTACAGCAATGCCATGATATTTTTATGACTATAGCTCTGTCATGGAGCTTATATTGGGGATGTCGATGCCACTGGCAGTTCTTCTATTGTACGTGATAGTTTTAGCTGAGTTTTTTTTTTTCTCCATATGAAATTGAGTACTGTTCTTTCAAGGTCTACAAAGAATTGTTTTAGAATTTTGATGGGAATTGCATTGACTCTGTAGATTGCTTTTGGTAAAATGGCCATTTTTACTCTGTTAATCCAACTGATCCATGAGCATGGGGGATCTTAACATAGTTTTTAAACAAATACAGATTTCAGAAATCTAAAGATGTGTGTACCATTTGTTCCCTACAGAGTGGTGATGCCCACTGGGACATGAACTGGATGCATCCTCCACTAGTACAAGGGTAGATTCTCCTAAGCAGAGAAGCAAAGGTGTGCTCAGGCACAGGGTTTGACATGAAATAGTCTACAAAGAAAAATATGCATTCTTCTGAGGAATCATGGCTCCCTGGTTACTGTAACCAGGGAGGAACTCAACTCTTGGCGTAAACCCACCACTGAGGAAAGTTTGACTAAGACTATAAGGCAAATGTCTGTTCATGTGATACCCTAAACTGGAAACATGTTTTGTTGTTGTTCTAAACAACTGCTGCATTAGGATATCAATACCCACCCCCCAACACCACTCCCCTTCCTCCCGCCGCCGCCGCCTGTGACAAATCCCACCCCACTGACTTTCAGACTTCACGCTTCTATTCTCCCATTTAGGGAGGATAGGTGTCCCAGTTGTCCTGGCAGGGCAGGCTTCTCACGGAGGTTCTGAGGGGGAACAGACCCCATGCCTCTTCTCTGGCTTTGATTGCCTGCTTGGGATGCTTGTGGCTCCCTTCATTCTGTTCACTGACTCCTGTCTGTGTACTGTTCTGCCTCTAATAAGGATGCTCTCACAGAGTCTAGAACCAAGCTTAACTTAGTGTGACCTCATTGCAGCCATTCATTACACTGGCAAGTCCCATCCTCTAAAGAGGCCGTACTTTGAGATCCCAGGTGGACGTGGATTTGTAGGAACACCTACAAACACAGGATTTGTTCAACCACCATAAATAAGAAGGTGATGGAGGTCACGGAGGGCTGGCTGCATACAGTCTGTTGTTGGGAGAGGCTCAGGTCACTGAGGTCCCTATCAGGTGTAGCAAGAATGCCAGGTGTCTTACCTTCATGACTTCACACCAACCGCTTCTGTGTAAACAGCATTCCAGAAGGTAGGAGAGTAATTCGTTTTATTAGGAAAAGAAAATGAAATGTGGTAGTGTGCCTGGGCACTGCCGCAGTGTTAAATCCTGTGTGATAATCAAAGTGAAATCACTGTAGGGCGAAGCGTTCACCCGGCGGCTGGTTCAGTTTCAGAAGATACCCAGTGGGATGCTGCGGTTTCTCTTATCAGTTGACTGAGTAAAGGCAAGAGAAGTGCAAGGCAGACTCAGGGCTCCATAGACGCCCCCGGGTTTGCTGCCCCAGCTGCCAGTCATCCTTCTTCTCTTTGCCCCGCCTACCAGGGTAGATGAGTGTGCTAGTCACCTCTTATGAAAATGTGGTTGTGTGGCTTTCTTCACAAAAAGACTTTGTGTATAGTGTCCTCTGTCCAAAGACTGAATTCATAAAAATAGGCCCACATGCTAATTGCCAGGCATCATCTCTTTGTTCTTGCTTCTGTATCTTTGATAGCTGCTGAGGAATCACACATGCAGAGATTTCATTCTAGAGATGGGAGCTGCCTGTGATGCTCAGGTGCTTTGTCTTCAGAAGTTTCAACTTAGTTTCTATGTTCAAAACCTCATCTTGCCACTAATAATGAGGGTTCTGTAAGATTAAGAAACGGGTTGTGGGCTGGGCTGGGCTGGGCTGGGCGGTGGTAGTGCACGCTTTAATCCAGCACTCGGGAAGCAGAGGCGAACAGATTTCTGTGAGTTCAAGCCTGGTCTACAGAGCAAGTTTCAGGATAACAAAGGCTACAAAGAGAACTCCAGTCTAGAAAAAACAAAGAAAGAAAGAGGGGGGAGGGAGGGAGGAAGAAGAGAGGAAAAGAAAGAGAGAGAGAGAGAGAGAGAGAGAGAGAGAGAGAGAGAGAGAGAGAGAAAGAAAAAGGAAAGGAAGGAAGGAAGGAAGGAAGGAAGGAAGGAAGGAAGGAAGAAAGAAAGAAAGAAAGAAAGAAAGAAAGAAAGAAAGAAAGAAAGAAAGAAAGAAAGAAAGAAAGAAAGAAAGAAAAAGGAAGGAAGGAAGGAAGGAAGGAAGAAAGAAAGAAAGAAAGAAAGAAAGAAAGAAAGAAAGAAAGAAAGAAAGAAAGAAAGAAAGAAAGAAAGAAAGAAAGAAAGAAAAAGAAAGGAAGAAAGAAAAAGGAAGGAAGGAAGGAAGGAAGAAAGAGGTTGTGGACTTGTGTCACGAGTTGTATTGTCTATATGCTCTTGCCTCGTTCATGTGCATAAGATCAGGGATGAAAATGTGTCCAGCTCACATGCGGCTGTCCATCTAGCTGTGGCACCAAGGGGCACGCAGAGTGATGGGTGAGGTGGGACCACACAAATGGAATCCTTTTTACACTTGTAATTAGTGGCGAATACAGGGATAAGGCAGGTCCCTGGGATTTGGAATTAAGATCTTTCAAAGCTTCTAAATGGACGGATGGTCAGGGCTTCATCTCTTTTTGTGTACCTTTAAGCACACAATTGTAAGTTTGCAGAGCAAGACCCTGTTTCCAGGGTGCTTTTTCTCAGTCTACAGTGATACTTCTCTATGTGACTCACATCTGTGCCATGCTATATTCAGATCCTAGTTTTGGACTGGCCTATACCCAAAACATGGGTGAGGTAACCATGGAAATGTGTTTGGCTGTGTGCAAACATGTCCATGTCCTCGAGGCCTCAAGGGCCAGGGCTTACCATTGGGTTCAAACTGGAGATAAGAGCTCATGGGCTGTTTTAAGAGCCATGTTAGGACAGTAAGATGGTGAGAGAGGCTAAAACCTGGGTGTAGATAAGTTTGTTTACTGCATGCTAAATGAATGCTTTCAGATTTCCTTTATTTTAAAATTAAGATGTAAGTTGTGGTCCTGCCCAGACAAGCTAGTCACATGGATCACCAACCCCCTGTGTGGTTTTGCACATGTACTTTGGTATGTCTTGTTCTTTTTATTATTTATGTCTAAATACTGGGTATAGCAGGAGGTGCCCTATATCGGTTTGTGACCAGCCATGAGTATCATCCGGTCTACCTGTTTAACTAGCATCCTATGCATCCATGCATAGGCACAGCCCAGAGGCCCGATATAAGCAAATACCAAAGAAAGCTACCGCCTGGATGATAAGATAAATGTCTGCAGATCCTGCTCTGGGCTTGCAGAGGTTATTTTTAGCTGCCAGCTTTCCCAGCAGATGCCTTAGCCTTTTGGTGCTTTAGAGGGGCCCTTTGGTTAGCTGCATCCTTATAGTGTGTGCTGATAAAGATGAGATCAGAGGCTTGCTGTTTATGAAGCCAGAACCTTCTCAGAGAGGAAAAGGACAGCAACTCTGTCCTCTGGGACCACCAGCAACATGGTTTCTGCAAATGCTTCTGTGGTCCGTAGGCAGGAACGTAGAGCAAGACCGTTGCATGAATTTCTGCTGATAGACAGAGGGAAAGAGAAAGTCTGCAGTTCCTCCCAGTGGTAGACATAGCCCTAAAACAGCTATGCCCTGCTCTCCTGAGGATTTACTTCAAAACACCTCAGTGGGGTTTTATACTCATGACTTCAGCTTACTGAACCCGAGGGCAGAGGTTACCAGTGTGGTCATCAGGGATCCACTGTTGTCTACATTTTTCCTGAACTTGGTCGTTGGTGCACATCTGCGAAGGGGCCGTTGACGTGGAATTCAAATCTGGTTGTTTAGTCTACGCGGAGTGGGGAAGGGTTCTGTCTCTTTAATATTTATAGCAGTTGGACAGAACTTGCCGGGTGAAGGTTAATTGCTCTCCAGTTTAAGCAGCTCTCTGCCCAGATGGGTTATCAGGGCTGAACACTCGTTACAAGATTAATCTCATTTCCGACAAGACTTCCCTTTCCTTCAACTGATTTCTGCCCAGCCATTGGAGCTGTCATCGGCCGTTAAAAGGAGGGTGGATCGCTCTGGGACAGAAGTACTGGTATGCACAGAAACAATGCAGAGCGATGTCCTATCTCGTGGACATCTTTAGGAGAACGCATTTCAGCCCTGCTGTGAAGGCCAAGGCTCGTAAACAGCAGGGACAATGGGAGCATTTGTATCTACATGTCCGTGACAAATTTCTGAGGTGATTGCAGCCCCTTCCCTTGCTGGGGGATCCCGTCCTGGGACATGGAACCACACTTTGGGTGTTATTGGTTTGAAGGTTTCAGTCATCCTGTGATCAGTTTCATATCTGAGGTCCCCACCCGGGCAGGGAGAGGCTTGCACATCATACTATGTGCCATTGTTGTGAATGGTAGCTATAGCTCAGAATAAGTAGCCTTCAGGGACCATGGCTCTGGGCAACCCACTGTGTGCTGTGTACCTATTAGGTGGCTCCTTCAGGGGAATTCTGTGCACACCCAGGTTTGTGTTTAATCTCAGAGACTTCGATGGATGGTAATGACATGTTGGCCTAAGAAGAGCAGGCTGAGTTCTCTTTACTTGAGAATAAGTTTCTCCGTTTCTTTAAGGTTGTTTCAAGAAGTTCTTCCAGGAACGTGGCAATTGGCTGTGGGGTATGATGTGTGGGAATCGACTCAATGACTTATTCAGCAGTGGTGTTCCCTCCCTCCACCAGCTGAGGCCACGCGGGTGGATGGTCAGGCCCCCGGTCCAGTGGAGATGGAGAAGGCAGCGGTGGGGGCGGGAAGTATTGCACACACACAGATCCCAGGCATACCGAGATGCAAAACACCAGGAGGCTTTGAGACAGAGCCGGAGGATGGGGCTCAGGGGCTCGGCGCAATCAGGGTGGCCAGGGTAGGTTGGCAGACAGCAAGAGCCAAAGCCCTGCGGCAGGAGCAGCCTTGGGGGTCTAAAGACAATGTTCCCCTGGGTCACAGAGGAAGCAGAAGGGCCCAGCGCCCTGATAAAAGACCCCCCTGCTTTGGTTGTGGTCACATATGATGTTAAACACCAGAACCCTCTCCATATCGAGGAGCACCCCCTAGGTGTGGGGAACCTGTTCAGTGGAGGCGCCTTTGACAGGGGGCTCGCGTGAAGAACGTAGAAGAAATTTCAGTCGTTCAGGTTACACTCTCGTGCCCTGGATCTGCTTGGCTCTGGGCTGGGTGGCGTTCGAGGCCTCGGGCTTCCTGTGCTGTGCTGTGGCTTTGCAGTTCTCTCAGTGGGGTTCCTCACTGACCTGTCTTCAGTGGTTACTACGCTCAGTCGGGCTGGAGCCCTGCAGCTGCGCTAGAATCCTGGCTTTGCCGAGCAGCCCCAGGCATCTTAGACGGCTGAGCCTCCATTTCTCTGTCTTTAAAATGGGTGTTGATGTGGCTCCTACTTTAAAAGGTTGCCATGTGGGTGTGCATTCCTCCCTGCAGGAACTTCTCATGGCACCTGCCTGCCACAGGGTGTGCATGCTATCACAGTGAGCTGTCAACTGTTACAAAGGCTCCATGCTGTCTGCATGCTTGCTTGGTCCATTTTTCTTTTCAAAAATATGATGGATTCCTATTCAGCCAAGAGACATTTCCAGTGACATCATCAGGGGAGTACTTTGTGTGTCACACGAGTATTATGTTGTTTGAGGAGATCGTGTGTGTGTGTGTGTGTGTGTGTGTGTGTGTGTGTGTGTGAGAGAGAGAGAGAGAGAGAGAGAGTCTCTGTGCATGCATGTGTGTGCATGCCTGTGCACATGTATGCACGTGTGTATATGTGTGGGTGATACATGTATGTATCAGTGTGTGCATATGCGAAGGCCGGAAAGGTATACCGAGGTCCTGCTTTATCATGCTCTGCTTTAGTCACTTGAGAAAGGCTAGGTGAGCCCAGAGCGAGGCTGGCAGCTGGTAAGGCCCAGGGTGACATTGCCATGCCCAGCTCTTTATGTGGGTGCTGGGAACCAAACTTAGGTCCCCACGCTTGGCAAGCAAGTGCTTTTTCCCATAGAGCCGTCTCCTCAGCCCTGCTCAAGGAGCTGTGTGAGCCCACAAAGGCGTGTGGTATTCAGAGAAAGAAGTAGGGAGGAGGTGGGGAGGGAGGGGAGGACTGAGTCATTGTGCCACCCGGCGGGCGGGCGCCATGATGGTGATGACAGATCCCTCTAGGGATGCACTGATAGGCCGCTGCCCAAGGGCAGATAAGGGCCCTTGGTGCTGCAGTCACCAGGGTGGGTGGCATCTGGGTGTTTGGGTCTCCTCACCTTTCCCTCCTGAGAGTTCTTCTAGGGGAGACACAAACTGGAAGTGCTTTGGAGAGGGTGAGTGGAGAGAGCCCACAGGAAGTTCTTAGATGTGATCATTTTTGTTGGTGGAGTCAAATCCCAGTGTGTCTCACCCTTACAGTTACTCCATGGGTGACTCACGAGGCAGCCAGAATTGCCACTCCCAGACTGCACTACGGTTTCTGGGAAATAAAGGTCTCCTACATGATGTATTTCCTTGTGAGTAAACGTTGAACCTGCCTTTTCCTCACCACTCAGAAAAACATCAGTTGACATATTCATTCTAGCTCCCCCCCCCTCTCTCACACACACACACACACACACACACACACACACACACACACACACTACATGCACGTGTACATATATATAAAACTCTATAACTATTAATATATAGATATCTTATTCATAGATATATATCCATATCATATTTATAGATATGTTACATATAGATATGTATAATATATATTCTTATTTAAGTTCCAGCCCATCTAATTTGATAGAGAACATAGTGAACTTTAAGATGATAGCTAAATTATACAGTTACATATAACTTTTTCACGAAATTATAGCACTCCTAAGCCGCGTCTTTGAAAAACGTTTTTTTCTTCTCCTGGTTATTACTCCCCACATGTGTGAGAGAGTTCCAGATTTGGGTCTCTCTCTCACATCAACACAGGATTAGGTTTGACTCAGCACTCCCTCACCACTGTCTGCTGTGTGCCTAATAATGGTCTCTTCGAAACCGAGAACAGCTGTCTGGGAGAACTGCATGGGTGATCGGAGTGATACAGGGAAACAGAAACAGTGACAAGCCGAAGAAGATAAAGAGCTGTGGCTGCAGCAGGTCACAGGCCACCTGCAGGACTTCTGTGACTCCGCCCAGCACGGTGACCTCGCTGTGGTTGTACTGCTCTGGGGACTTTGGAGGTCTGGGTGGTAGCCGTTCTCTTCTTACTTGATTTGGAAGTGGAGGTCAATCTGCAGCTTCCTGGAGTTGTCAGGCCCAGGGTTCAAGGTGACCCGGGCAGGCCTTGTCCAGAATTGGTGTCCTCCCTACGTTGCGCGTCATGTAGACGCCTTTGAATCTACTCTCCTTTGTCATGGTGACAGAGGACACCCACAGATATGGCTGTTTCACAACAAAACTTTGTGTTCACAGACAAGGACTGCCCTGGGCTAGGGAACTAAGTCTCCTGAGTCCTGGTTAATAATCCTAAACCAGTACTATTTTTTGGTCTTGCTCATGAAATCCTGGTTTTGTTAAGATTCCAGCACACGTAGAGCTAGGGTAGGTATACAAAAAACTCTCTGTGAAAATCAAGAAATTCTTCTTATAATTTTTAAGTTATTTCCCCAAAATAGTTTGGAAAGTGGAGAAGCAACAATTGTGTGGCTGTGTGCCAACTTTGGATGGTTTCTGTGTACCCCTGCCATGTGCTCCTGCTGTATACCTTCCGGCCCCTGGTACCTGGATGTAGTCAGGTGTGGCTGTACATATTCCATCAATACAGCCCAGCCCAGGAATACATTTTCTGCTCATGCTATCACGTGAATGGTAGAGAGACGTCAGGATCTAATTCCTTAGAATGAAGCTCTCCAAGCCTCAGAATGGATCCCTAAAGGGCCTAATAGACGTTAGCTCAACAGTGTCAAGTATCTGGACTGTGAATCTCTTCCCCTCTCTCTGCGGCATGCTTGCTTGTAAAACTGGCTGAGTAGACTCCACTGGAACCCAGGGCTTGTCCCCCAATTGTAGGCACAAGGACATGAGTTCAGTCCCAGGGGTTGTAATCTCAGTTCTGGGTTGGCTGAACTAGCCTAATTGGGGAGTTCCAGGTGGGTGAAAGATGCTGTCTCAAAAAGCAAACAAAAGGTGGACAGCTCCTGAAGGATGCCTCCCAGAGCTAAGCTCTGCCCTCTACACACAAACACACACACACACACACACACACACACACAGACACACACACACACACACACACACACACACACACACACACACACACACACACACACACATTCCTAGAAAAGCAAACCAAATGTGCTCCTTGGCTTCCACTCCAAAGCTCTCCTGAAATGGAGAATGGCTCTCTACTGAGGCTGAGGAGTGGAAAGACAGGATTAGAGTTTGTATCTCTGGGAACTCATCCTTCAGAAGGACAGAGACTCTGACCATTCTGAGCTGTGGAGACCTCTCTCCGAGCACATTTCTAGGCAGGTGTTCAATATGCAGAGCAGGCAGCCTGACCGAGCAGGGAAGGGCCTCAGAGAGCGAACCAGAGCCTGAAGATACAGGATAGAGAAGCCTCAGCAGGGCCAGGAGTTACAGGTGGCAGGCAGCTGCAGAGGCCCATGGGCTGACACACATGTGGATCTGTCCACTGGAGTTGGAGTTAACCAGAGGCCACACAGTGGGAAGCTCAAAGCTCATTCTGCAGGTCTGTGGCAAATCCAATTTGCATTGCCAAATTCGGACATCGAAAGTGAAGCTGAGTTCACTGAATGGAGGCTGATGTTTCCCTTTAGGAAGAGGAGGGCTTCCCGGGGCCTGAGACAGTGTGCCCTTTCTCTAGACCTATAAGAACCTTCTTAGTAGCAAGGGCCAGGATCCTGTGCAGAGCTGTGGGAGTGGCCACTTTCTAAGTAGATGGCGGTCTTGGTCTAGTTTTTAACTGCCATCCTTTCTCTTGCTCTGTCTCCCTGGTCTCTCTGATTCCTGCATAGATGTGTCGCACAGTGCCTCCTTGGGCTTTGCCATCTCTGGACGGGAGTTACAGGTTCATAGGAAGAGTGTCTCAGAGGGGGTGTGTCCACCTTGTGTCCTATCAGAGGGTCAAGATGCCAGTCAGGGACCGGTGGGCGTGTTCACCCGGGTGGCTTGGTTGAGGCACCATGTGCCAGTTTTCTCTATTACAAAATTACTGCTTCTCTCTCTCTCGCTCTCTCTCTCTCTCTCTCTCTCTCTCTCTCTCTCTCTCTCTCTCTCTCCACTTTCTTTCCCTTAGAAGTAAGCGAGTAACTGCACCCACACCTCAGGGAAGAGCTTTAAATTCTACCTTTGGCAAGGAAGTTATAAAAGGGTTTGTGGACAAGCCAGTGGTTTGTCCCTTTGATGCTGCCCTGCTGATCTCAGGGCTACTCAATAGCTCGTGTGTGTGGTGGCGACATACCTTTCCCTCATTCCTTTGCGCTTACTATTTTGAATTTTTTTTCTAAAGAAGAGCTCTCTCTAAGGCCGAGGAGATGCTCTGTTGGTAAAGTGTTTGCAACACAAATGTGAGGACCCGAGTTCACATCCCTAGGACCTAAAAAGCCAGGTGTGGTGGGGTGCAAACCTATGTTCCCAGCAGTAGGGAGATGAGTACAGGGAGATCCCTGGGGCTGGGTGGTCGGCCAGTCTGTCCAGTCAGCGAGTGTAGTCCAAGGAGAGCCTGTCTGAAAAACTAAAACGGAGAAGTGATTGAGGAAGACACATACAGTGAAATTCTGACTTTCACACAAATACATGAACACTCCCTGCACACACACACACACACACACACACACACACACACACACACACATATACACACACACAAACACATGCATACACATACACACACACACATATACACACACACAAACACATGCATACACATACACACACACACACACACAAACACTCCCTGTATATACACACACGAATACTTTCTACATACACACACACACAAACACTCCCTACACATACACACATACACACACACACACACACACACACACACACACACACACGAAAACTTTCTACATACACACACACAAACACTCCCTACACACACACACACACAAACACTCCCTACACATACACACACACACACACACACACACACACACACACACAGGAAAACTTTCTACACACACACACACACACACACACGCGAACACTCCCTACATACACACACACACACAAACACACAAACACATGAATACTCCCTAGGTACACACACACACACACACACACACACACACACACACGAACACTTTCTACATATACATGAACACTCTCCCATATATACACACAGGAACATCTCCACATAAACAAAAACACATACAGAAGTGTCGCTTACCCTGACTGATTTTATTTAATTCTGTTGTGAATTTAATCACTCTAGACATTTGGATATATTTATTTTATCCTTTGTGTCATAACCTAGGAGTGTCTTGATTTACTTGATTGCTCAGCATTGGCCTCCAGGAACACCTGTGTCCTTTGGAGATGTTTCTAAGACTTGGATTCACTTGTTCTTGAGCATGTCTGTTGTCACTCTTTGAGTAGCTGTGATCCTCTGCTTACGTAGAGCACTCTACCCATAAAGGTGGCCTAATTTGCAAATGCAGGTTGAGCATGTGCGGCCTTTACCTGACCGGCCACCGGGCATGGCTTAGCAGCACCCTGCAAAGGGCCTGCTGTTTGTTCTTGCTGTCTTGGGGCTGGGCTCACGGCTGCTGCCCAACGTCTTGAGAGAGGTCTCCATTTCGTGATGCTTGGCTGAAAGAGGTTAAAAGTTCACAGTTCCAAGCACGGTTCCCACAGACTGCATTGCGCTGTCATAAAGTAAAAAGATCATGAAATCATGGTAAGTGGAGACCCCCACACTGCAGACTGCTTTGCGTAAGGGGAAGGTGCTGTTCTTGTTTAGAAGGCAGTAGGAAGGTATGGGGTGCAGATTCTGGGGTGCACTAGCCACAGCAGGGAGTTGAGGTCCGCCCCAGAGCTTCGAAAAGGTGCAAAGACAACATGTAAGACAAGACCAGGTGGACACAGGCTGCCAGACTCAGGCAGGTGTGAACACAGGCTGCCAGACTCAGGCAAGTGTGGACACAGGCTGCCAGACTCAGGCAAGTGTGGACACAGGCTGCCAGACTCAGGCAAGTGTGGACACAGGCTGCCAGACTCAGGCAGGTGTGGACACAGGCTGCCAGACTCAGGCAGGTGTGGACACGGGCTGCCAGACTCAGGCAGGTGTGGACACGGGCTGCCAGACTCAGGCAGGTGTGGACACAGGCTGCCAGACTCAGGCAAGTGTGAACACAGGCTGCCAGACTCAGGCAATGGTGGACACAGGCTGCCAGACTCAGGCAAGTGTGAACACAGGCTGCCAGACTCAGGCAGGTGTGGACACAGGCTGCCAGACTCAGGCAAGTGTGAACTCAGGCTTCCAGACTCAGGCAGGTGTGGACACAGGCTGCCAGACTCAGGCAGGTGTGAACACAGGCTGCCAGACTCAGGCAGGTGTGAACACAGGCTGCCAGACTCAGGCAGGTGTGGACACAGGGTGCCAGACTCAGGCAGGTGTGAACACAGGCTGCCAGACTCAGGCAGGTGTGAACACAGGCTGCCAGACTTAGGCAGGTGTGAACACAGGCTGCCAGACTCAGGCAAGTGTGAACACAGGCTGCCAGACTCAGGCAGGTGTGAACACAGGCTGCCAGACTCAGGCAAGTGTGAACACAGGCTGCCAGACTCAGGCAAGTGTGAACACAGGGTGCCAGACTCAGGCAGGTGTGAACACAGGCTGCCAGACTCAGGCAAGTGTGAACACAGCTGCCAGATGCATTTCCTTCAAGTCCTTCAGGGGCTCCTTGGAGTAGAAAAACGGGAAAGTTGGACAAGATGTCCCCTGAATGCACAGGAGGTGGACTGAGTCTGCAGGCCAGAGGTCAAAGGCCATGGCTGGTTCGTGTGCAGCTGCTTCCACTGAGGCCATAGACCAGAGAAGCTAGCTGAGTCCCGTGCCAGCTCAACTCTTCCGTCCTCTGGCTGTGGTTTGGGAATGGTTTTTGCAAACCGATTATTTTTCTTTCCTTTCCCTCTTGATGCTCAGGGCACCCACATCCTAGAACTGGGGTTGCTCTACACAGTGATGATTCCAGCCACTGTACCCAGTGCTGGCACCTGCTCTGAGAGTCCAGCCTGCCTTACTGCTATTATGATGTGCTCTTGTGGGAGAAATACAGCATCTGTAGATCACAGAAATGAGCCTCCAGCGAGCACCGAGGACACAGCCTGCAGCTTTGTATGGGGACCGTAAGACATTCTGTGCAGTGGCTTAGGGGCTCAGTTCAGATTTGTGGTTACACAGTATTTATTAAGTGTAGGGTTTTACCTATAGTCTATGCTGTGAGCGTACACTCTACCTAGTGGGACATCCATTTTACAGACTGCCAGAAGATAATGTTTTACATGTTAGGGCTACATATGAAAATAGGTTATCCATCCCTCCCTCCATCCATTCATCTGATCACCCATTCTACGGATGGGTGGGGTCTAGAAAACCTCAAGTCAGATCGCCTTTCTAGCCAAACCCTGTATTCCACAGTGAGATGCTGTTCATGATTCCATGTGTGATTAGAAAAAGAATTGCTTTCTATCTTTAACAAATAGGTGGTCCAGTGAATCATGTTCCCTCTTTCCTCTTAAACATTCTCAGGCTTTTGATTTTAATGGTCAAGTTCAGATGGGAGGAAATTAAGCCCCTAAAATTAAGCCATGGGAGAAAACTTGTTTTCTTACCTAGAGCAAGTCAATGGAAGTGCGGCCACTGAGTCATTCTGTCGTCTGTTTGTGGTTAGTTTGGGTGCCAGCGGGAGTGCGTGGGGCAGGTGTCCGTGGGAAGTGGGAAAGGAAGCGTGTGTACTTCAGTGCTGCTGGTACTTGGAGACCTCTCAGAAAGAGTGGAGAGTTTGGCTTAACAACGATTTTTGTACATGATCGTTTTCTGATGATTGAGGTAGACGCTGGTCCTCTCAACAGGAAGGATGGAGGCAGTCATGAGGATGGACACCAACCTCAGAGGATGTTTCCACATTGTCTTCTCATTCTCAGAACACCCTATCCCTATCCATCAGTGTGGCAACACAACTTGGACACAATTGTTCTTTACAACCTTCTGTTTGGGAGAGAAGAGGCATTTAAGGATCAATTAATCATGTGGTATCCTCTCTCTGTCTCTCTCGTCTCTGTCTCTCTCGTGCATGGATAGTTTAGAAGACAGCCTTTGTTTTCAAGCTCTAGGTGCTGGCCTAAGAGGTTGGCAGGTAGGCTAGGCTGGCGCAGCTGAGACCGTGGGATCCTATCTTTGCCTGTTCAGCACTAGGATGACATGAGATCTCCAAGATGGTTGCCTTTTGTGTGTGAGTTCTGGGTATCAAACCCAGGTTCTCATGCTCATGAAGCACACATCTGAGCATCCCACTGAGCATCCCCCAGCCTAGAAGCCCTTATTTTTTTAAGAGCTTCTTTAAATTTCCTTATTTTAATGTTTAAACCAAGTGATTGGACTGCTTGTCCCTTTTCATCACTGACCCCGGTCATCTCATTGAGCCTGCTTGTGAATGAATCTGCTCTGATACCACAGCCTCTCTGGGAAACTAAGCAGTAAGGCATGCATAAACCAGGGAGACAATGTCATAGTACCTACTTAGGGGAGGGAAGCTCAGAGGAACTCAGCTTCAAATTCTACAGGAAGACACAGAACCCTCAGTCACCTGGGCCTTCCCCAGCCCTCTTCTGGCTCATGGTCAATCTTATGAAAAAGTGCACAAAACTTCTTCCATTTTAGACCTTTTTGGTTTGTTTCTTACTTAGAGTCAAAATGTGAATGATTTTTGCATTGTCCCTTTATAGCAATTTTTATAAACTCTTACAAAAATAAATAATAGAAATTGATGAGCAGTAGAAAGTGGCCCAGGTCAGATACTGAAACCATGGGGGTGTGTAACGTCTTTCACAAATGAGAGCCATGCCCATGCAATGCAAATAACACAATTAAACAGACGGATTCCTTATGAAAAGGGTGTAGAAAACCAACAAGTGTGAATACTTACTGTGTGAAGATGATATTGGAATGAAATGGGGCTGTGCATGTAAGCACAACCATGAGCTGTGCACAGGAGGGAACAGTAGAATGAAATGGGGCTGTGCATGTAAGCACACTCCGTGAGCTGTGCACAGGAGGGAACGGATATTATCATTCATTCTCCACCATCATCTCCTTACCATCAGCAGTCAGCCCATACAGTTCAGGCTTTATGACCTGAGCGACAGCAAGTCCTGCTTAAGAGCTGCCTGTATGTTCAAATCTATTATACAACACTTTATTTGAAAATAAAAATGAAAAATAACTTAGGACATCACAAAATATGTTTGCTATGAATCAGTATTGCCTTAGAAGAAAGAAGGGACTAGAATAAAACAGTACCGCACTCTAGGGGAACGCAGAGCTCTGTTAACTATGGCCAGTTGTACATCTTCATTCCCTAGGAAATCAGGCTGTTCCCAGCATCAGCGCCCTGCACACGTGCACGATGGTTATGAGCGTTTGTGACTGTGTGTCTATCAAACTCCCATGCAAAGAGCTGGAAATTCTTAAGGTGCTTTACAAACGGCAGGGACCACTGATGTTTGTGCGCTTGTCTGCCTCCCCGGCATGGGTCACCACACCCTACTTTTTTACGTGGGTTCTGGGTATCGACCTCAGACCCTCACACTTGTGCAGCAAACACGTTCCTTCCCCGGGCTGTCTCCCGGAGCTGTGGAACTCAGAGTTGTTCAGATCACCTGCAGAGAGAGAGTGACACCAACTGCAGCAGGTGACACAGCACTCTCCTAAAGTTTGCTGGCTCCAGGACCTCACGAGCTCTTAGAATGTGGACAGCCATTTGTCACTATTCTGACAGTTGGTGTGATGGCTGATTTCGATTGTATTAAGAAATACCTGGGCGGTGGTAGCGCACGCCTTTAATCCCAGCACTCGGGAGGCAGAGGCAGGCAGGTCTCTGTGAGTTCGAGGCCAGCCTGGTCTACAGAGTGAGATCCAGGACAGGCTCCAAAGCTACACAGAGAAACCTTGTCTCAAAAAACAAACAAACAAACAAAAGAAATGCCCAGGGCGTTAGTGAGACACACCTTTGGGCGTGTCTACAACTCAGGAGCTGGATGTCAGCATTGCCCTGTTGACCACGGGCCTGCTTCTCACACCTGACAGTTCTTGAGTCCAGAGCGTAGGGAGGTTTGACAATAGGCCGACATGCTGTGGGGCTTCCTTTTCCAAATTTGCTTTCCTCTTGTTATTGGAAGTTATCTTTATTGCTCTGGTCAAATAACTGTCAGAGCAATCATCTCCAGCCACCTATGCATGATGGGTGGCTCTTCTGAGAACCTGTTGGGCCACCCAGGCCAGATTCAGAAAATTAGAGGGTGATGTGGTAGATTCATCATTCCTGGTGAGAGTTCCTGCTTTTCAGGTTGTTTGTGAACTTTCATGCTGCCGCTGTGGGAGGCTTCCTCCCGGCTGTGGCTTTACCTTTCGGAGGACAGAGAGTTAGGTCACAGTCTAATGAAATAGATCCGTATCATAACTAAAGAAATCACCGAAGGACTTGCTGGTTTATGTGAATCAGTACCCAGCTCTCTGTGCCGCGACACCCAGCTTTCACGTGCAGCTTTTTCATTTCTTTTTTTTTTTAACACGGGCTCTGGAGGTAGAACTTACGTGTTTACAGGGCAAGGACTTGACCAACCGAATTTCTTCCCAGTTCCTGGTTTATGGTCTTCTTGGCACAGCCACCTCCTTTGTGCCACAGCAGTCTCACATCTTGAGGATTGTCGCGAAGACGGTAGAGGGTGGACACCCTCACCCACATTTGCGGTAGATCCTGTCTACTGGGAATTAGAGAGTGGGAATCAGCACTTTCCTCCACTCCTCAGTTATATTTTAAGTCATGAAGTTATAGATTTAATGGAACACACCCAGAGTCACCCCCCCCCCCCACGCTTCCCATTTCCTACAGCTCAACTACCAAAGTGAGTAGCTGGGTAGTAAACTCAGTAGAGGAGTAAACTACGACATTTTACTGCTGTAACCACGGGTCACTTTAGGCAGCATAGACTGTCTCGGCCATGATTAACCACCTAAATTGTGGGTCTCAGACTTTTGGTCTTAGGGTCCTTTTATGCTCCTAAAAGTCAGAGTTATAAAGCATAGTTCTTTATGTCAGTTACATCCATGAACACTCCCAGAATTAGCTAGGGAGCCAGAGAATTTGAAACATCTACTTACAAATTCACTCACAAGTGACAGTGAGAAACCTGTATGTTAGTACCAACAGTATGTTTCTAGGAAAAAATAGATTTATTTAATAAATGTTTAGAGAGAAAAGTGTATTAGTTTTCTGATGGACAAACCTCTTTAATGCTCAACCGAAAGTATCATGGGTTCCCAAGTGTTTACAGGGGTTCACCTGGTCCGTTTTGCTTTGAGGCAATGTGTAGGCTCTGGCTAATGTCCTTGGCTTGCAGCTGTGAGAAGACAGAAACAGGAAAGGCAAGCGTGTCAGAAAACAGCTGCACAGTCCCTGGAGGCCTGGGAACCCCAGGGTGTTCCTGGACCATACTTGGATGGCTGTAATGTCGTACCTAGCATTATGCTGTGCAGAGACACCAGCAGTGAACCGAGGGTTATACATTCTCTGTCCTCCTTGAAGAGGACGGTTGACTGCCATGGTTGAACTGTGTCTCCATGGTCATATGTCCTGACCCTCAATACCTCAGAATGTGACCTTTTTGGAAAAGTCTACACAGAGGTCGTCAAATTCAAATGGGCTCTTTAGGGTGGTCTCTATTCCACTGTGGATGCAGTCCTAATGAAAAGGCCATTTAGACCCAGAGACAGGCATGTGCAGAGGGGAGAGATGTGAAGCATAGGAAGAAGAAGGCCCTAAGACCATAGTGGTCCATTTCCAAGCCAAGAAGAGGGGCATAAAGAGGAGTCAATCTAGCTGACACCTTGGCCTTAAACTTCAGCCTCTAGAACTCTGAGGCAAGGAGGTATATCTCTCCAGCCACTCAGCCAGTGACGCTGTGTTTGTAAGCACTGCAGATGAACATGCCCAGAGTGTCCAGCACTGAGACTGGGTTCAGAGCAGGCTATGAGACCCAGCCTGCCACCTTGAAGAAAATCTTGAGGGCAGAAGAGGAGCTTCCCTTCCTGAATGAGGAACAGCCAGACTCTGTGGACACTCTGAGAACTAGAATTCTCCAGAGGCTGGAACAGTGGCAAATGGTTCTAAAAGCCCTTTCCTCAGACACGTTGATTCTTTTGTCTAAACAGGAAATAGCTGGCGATTTGCATGGTTGCTCAAGCCCAAAAACCCATGTCTGTGTGTGCACATGAGGACGGAGGGGATCGTCAGGTCTGACTTTTTTTTGTTTTTGTCCTCCAGGACCTGTTCTTCCATTGTACTGTCCCCCAGTCAGCAGAGATGTGAGGCAGGGGATCCACCGGGGTGGTTACTGAGCTTTTGTCACAGCTCAGGTGCCCCGATTGCTCTTCTTAAGGGAGAGGTGAGGGTAGTCACCGTGCGCTGGTTTCTGGTTTGTGAAGTCTTTGAAAAATAGTCATAGGCTCTCGGGATAAAAGTTCCCGAAGGTCCTGTGTGAGAGGACAGATGGAGGTAACATGTGGGCTGGGGATGGCGGTAACATTTTATTAGGCATGGCTTTTGGTGTGCACATGGCAGACACACCACGCATGTTCTGATCTTATTTCGTTTGAAAATAATAAAACTTAAAAGATAGAGTTTTCTGTGTGGAGTCCTTATGATGTGGAAGATATTAATCCGTCTCAAAGGAGATAGTCTCTGGCTTTTGGCCAAGGCAGCTAGAGGGTCTCTTGTCTGCTTTCTCTCTCCAACACCGGGTCTCTGCCTCGGCCTGGAGGACACCACATCGACTCCTTCCTGCATGTTCTCATCTCCCTGGGTTCTTGCTTTTCCTGCTCCAAGTTCCCCACCCCCATTCCCGGAGTCTGACTCTGGCTGCTCAGCTGTTGCCAGGGCTGCAGGTCACTCCCTCCCTCCCTCCCTCCCTCCCTCCCTCCCTCCCTCCCTCCCTCCCTCCCTCCCTCCACCCTTCCCTCCACCCCTCCCTCCATCCCTCCCTCCATCCCTCCCTCCATCCCTCCCTCCATCCCTCCCTCCATCCCTCCCTCCATCCCTCCCTCCACCCCTCCCTCCATCCCTCCCTCCACATGTGCTCAGGCCTCACCTGAGGACTCCCTGATAGCTCTGCTGAGAAATGCCATCGACTTCTCCCCACCTGAGCCTCCCGCTTCCTTCCCGCTTCTGCTCACCATGTTCTGACCCAGTTCTCACCCAGTCCAATATGGGTGTGATCTGCCTGACTCAGGAACTCTGGGCTGGGGTGGAATTCTGAATCCCTACCAAGGTCCTAGGTGCTGCCTCTTGCTCAAGAACCTGACAAGGTTTTGATTTTCTCTGTAAATTGTTGACTGATTGGGTTCAGGTAGGGGTGAATGTTTACTTGGTAGACAATGAGAAGCATCTTGAAGCCTCTAGAGTATGAAAGTTTAGTGCACACTTGTTGAACTTATAAGTGTTGAACATGTAAATATTCTCTTCAGTACAATGTGTAACTAGAAATGACCTTACTAGGAGGCAGAATTCCAACTTTTTTGAATGAAGTTATTTTGACCTTGACCCCATCCATTGTCTCTGGAGTGACCGGTCCTTAAGGTGACACAAAATACTGTGTTGGTGTAGAAGTCCTAATTAAGTGGGTTATCGGGGTAGCAGGAGCAGAGGTGGGTTCCATTGTGTGGGAAGATGTGCGTCGTCCCGTTGGTCTTCAGGGGACACCTTGGCGGTGCCCAACCCTTTCGTGTTGTCCTGATGAATGTAGTTGAGGAGTCCTGGTGTCACCATCTGAAAAGTAGTGACAGGAGGAAAGCTCGCATCTGAAGATGACCCTACCCTGGCTGAGTGCTCCCCGACTCCTGCAAGTCTCCTGTTCTCCAGTTACACTCTAGGGACTTGGCTCACCCAGGGAAAGAGACTGGATAAAAGCCAGCAAGTTAGGAAAATCCCATCATGCAAGTGCGGTCCTTCCCGAACAGTGTCACCCTTGAAATAAAACTGTCTGTGGTGGGTCAGGGGGGATGGGGATGGGGAGGCTGAGGCCACAGGAGGGGCACAGAGAGGGTGGCATGAGGAAGTGGTGTCCACTGAGGGAAGTGCCCCCAGGGGAGTGCTGAAGGAGAGCTGATGTATAGAGAAGCAGGGGAGAGAGAGGGAAGGTTGTCAGAGAGGGCCAGGGGAGCCTGAGTCAGCACAGGGGGAGTGGCCTGACTAGCTAGTCAGTCACCCACCCCCACCCCAGGGGCAATCAAGGAGCAGCAGGGACTGTGCATCCAAGGCTGCCGTCCACAGCTCACTGCTCATCTTGGCGCAACAACGGTGGAAGAACCAGACCGCTAGGTTAGAAGAAGGAGCAGGAGCTGAAGATTCATTAAAGAGTTATCAACCATGTAACACAGCAGTCCCTGGTTATCTGACGGTGGAGGTGCTTCAGGGTCTGTCAAAACTCAGATGCAAAAGCCTCCCAGATGCAATGGCTCATTCTGCGCATTGAACCCAGCACAGCTTCCTGTAGTTAGTTCTTCACATTCAGTACTGCAGCGTTAATGTTGTATGAATCCTCCTTATACTATATTGTTTTGGGGATAAAAGTCAAGATAAGACTGTATGTTTTCAGTAAAGAAAAAAGACTGTACATTTCCAACAAAGAAAATAAGACTGTACATTTTCAGTAAAGAAAATAAGACTCTACATTTTCAATAAAGAAAATGTGTACTTCAGTACCGATTTGGGATTTTTGTCTTAAATATTATTAGTTTGCTGTTCATTAACTCTGTGGGCAATAGACCTGGAGTGCTGTCTGGCTGAAGGCTTGTCCTGTACGGCCAGCTACTGCCCATCCCCTGACACTCAGACCCATAAACTTACAGTCTTTGGCTTGAAAGCCAACTAGGAATGTTGGAGACGTAGGCTTGAGTGGAGAGGAAGTGAACATTGCTCGATCTTAGATAAATGTTGCATATTTTCACTGGATAAAAGCAGCTTGGGTAAATTCTGTGGAAGAGCAGTGTGGTTAGGAGGATACCGGTCCAATGTCATGTTAGTTAATAAAACTCCAGGGCCTATGGCAGCCCGCCTGTGCAGGCACTGCGTCATGGGACCTTGTGAGGGCGCCTGTGTGGATGCTGGTTCGTTCTTGTTTCCTTCAGGTCAGAAGCTCAGTCCGTAAGAGCTGACCGTGGCCTGGATGGCTCCCTGGTTTCCAAGGGTGCAGTTCTTTACACCTTTCAAGCTTTTCCCAATCATTTTAGAGTGAGTCTATGTTTGCAAATATTTAGAGATAGTCAAGTTGACTGCACTGGGAGAAGGGAAATGTGACGTCTCTTCCCTTCTGTTCTTTGATGTAGCTACCTGGCCATGCATGTACAAGGTTGGTTGTGCAGGTCGGATGAATGGGACAGTTTGAAAGCCCTCTTTACTCAGAAGGGAGGTCGCCTCTCAGGCTACAGGCAACTGCTCTTCACCTCACCTACCCCCATCTCCATCAGCAGATACTGCCATGAGGCTCAGGGTCTGCATGGGAGCTCACGACAACTATGCACCCTAGAAACTTCCTGTTCCCCAGAAAAAGGTAGGGACATCTGTGACTCTCCTCCTTCGGGAAGTGATGAGGTGCCCAGTAAGGGTGTAGTCCTGAGACTCCTGTGGAGGCTAGCTACATTGAGAGGTCAAGCCTCCTAGTTAGTATGGAGGTCAGTGTAGTCTGGATGTGAATGGATCTTCAAGTTTTTAAAGAGCCTTTGGGACTTCCAAAGGAAATCTATTTACAGAGGGGCTTGCAGCCAGATGCTGGAGACCCCCTTTTGAGTGTGATGGATGTGTGAGTGGTTAGGATTTATAATTCAACTGTATGCCGGGGCGGGAGGGGGGGGGGGCGGGGGGTTGATGTCAGTGCTCCCAGAGTTATAAAAACCCAGCCTACTGGCAACCCCTTTGTTGGGGGGGTGTTAAAAGTATAACATCAACGGGGTGCACCCCGCCCCTCAGACTACGTCATGGGAAAAGAACGAGCCGGCCTGGAGCCTGCACAGAGGGCTTGACACCCTGGCTGCCTGGACCCCTTCCTCTGTAGCAAGCAGGGAAGATTTATGTGCTGGAAAATCTTCTGCAAAGTGAAGGCTTAGCCCGCTGGCCCCAGAGAGGGAGGCGACACCATTCACCCAGAGGAAATGCCAGCTTGGTAGGGACTCACAGTGGGGATCAGTGCTGCTTCCGTGGTGGGTGTTAGTCTGAAGAAAAGAAAGGTCTTCATTGGTGTCTGCCTTATACCGTGTGTGGCCTGTGCCTCTAAACATTGAAGGAAAGTGATTAAAAAGGGGGGCTCGAACCTTGTGAAAACAGTAGCCACTATACCTGTAGTCTCTTCTGCTAGCACCCCAGTTTCTGAATGACTTTTCATTAGAACCATGTTCATTATAAATGATGAATTTTACACATGAAACAGCTAATGTTCGCACACAGGCGGCAGGGTCGCAGCCACCCTGGAAGACACAGAGCCGGCTCTAGGGCACAAGCCTAGCTTAATTCTTCAGTTAAAAAAAAAAAAAGTGTGTATGTAGGTTGTGTGTGTGTGCGCACACACACACGCATTGGTGGGAATGCTTCCCTGTTCGTACGTGTGTGGAGTTCAGAGGTCAGTACTGGTGGTCTCTTCCTCAGGTATTCTCCACAGCTTCTGAGACAGTGCATTTCAGTGAACCCAGAGACACCATTTCAGCTAGACTGTTCGACCAAGTGAGTCCTCATACCCTAGATGCTGGGGCTTCAAGCATACACGACCGTGCTTGGCTTCTTAGTGAGTGCTGAGATCCAACTCATTCTTCTGTAGTGAGTGCTTCCCCCACTGAGTTCTGGCCTGAAGTCCACGAGCTATCTATAGAGACGCAGGGAATTAAAGTCTGGGGGCAGCACCTGAGACCACAGTGCTATCCTTCTAACCCAAATTTGCAGAAACTTCTTAACCATTTCATCTGCAATACATGTGTATCCTACCCTGTATGTATTCAGACATGGAGAAGGAGACCGTGTCTGCTACATGGGGCAGGAAGAGAATGCTGCCGGTTAATAAACAGGTTTGGGGGTGGGGGGCATGAGACAGGGCCTTAGCAAACACGGGTGCACCAAAGCCCTCAATGAGAAGACCAAGTCTCTGCCCCGTGTCCTGTGGTTGTGGCTCTTCCTGGTGTGACCCTCCCGACATCTGCACGTCAAGTCCGCGGTGACCTCCATTTCAGGAAGCTACATCCATTCTCTAAAGCCCCAAGGCTCTTGTAAAACCTGCCTCTTATGGAAAATTTTAGACTGGCTGGTTGAAGGCGTGAGATAGACACCCGATGGACGTGAGCTGAGCCGGAGACAGAGTTGTGGGAGGAGGCCAGGGCATCTGCCGCTTCCACCTCCCACTCGCCAAGGCTCTCCATTGTGCCAGAATTTTCTCATGAATAAAATTCTTGGAATTCTGTGGAAAACAATGAATCCATGTGTCAGGGATTCATGGATGAGGCCCGTTCCAGATGTGTAATGTGTTATATTTTTAGCACATGTGGTTTCTGTGGAGGCCAAGCACACGGGGACTGCCTGGTTTTCATGGACTTTCTCTGAAGACCAGAGGAATGCTCTCCCATTCCCTCCTCCAGAGGAGGACTGCTGTAGCAGAAGATGGATGCAGAAGGCTGCTGGCCTGGAGGTATTTTCATGCCTCTTATAACCTCACTCATCAGACTCTGCAAGCCTCAAGGATCAGAAGGGTCAGATGGGGTCATGGTGGGATGGGGTCATGGACTTCTTCCCAGACCACCATCAAGATACTACTGTGCTGCTATTGGAAACCCCAAGACGTTTTAGGGAAAGGTAAAAGCATCCTGCAAGGATGAGGTGGGACAGACGGGTAAGGGTGCTTGCTCCATAAGCAGGAGTGCTGAATCCTCAGCACCCACATAAAAAATGGGGCATGGCTGCGTGTGCTTCTAACTCCAGCCTTGAGGGACCGAGTCAAGAGTTCCCAAGAGCTCTCTGGCCAGGTAGGCAAGCTGAAACAGTGAGCTTCCAGTTCAGTGAGAGGCCCTGTCTCCGAGCCGTACGGTGGGAAGTGAGAGGGAGACGCTAATGTTCTGCTCTGGCTTCTGCATCATGTGCACAAGAGCCGGCTCTCACACATTCCTGTGTACGGAAGACACATACTATACCACACATGTGTGTACTGGCATATGAGTGTCCCATGCACACACACACACCAAAACCATACACAAGGCATCATGAGTCACCCATCTCAGGAGTTTGAGGAGCATCAATTGCATGCCATGTGCTAATCTAGATGTGTTGGTTTCCTTTTTCTTTCATGGTGTTGGGGATGGAATCCTCAGTGCTGTACCACTGAGCCCACACCCCTTGGCCTTTGCTTGTTTTAGAGATGATCAGACACATGCCAGGAGCACGCCAGGCTCCCTTCCTTCTGGACCAAGCTTCTGTTGAATCCATATCAGTGTGGGATTATAGTTGAAAACCCACGAGAGAACGGGACTAAAACAGCTAAACCACATGGGGCTCAGGTGACCAGCGTGCTCTCATAGAGAATAAAGATCCTGTGTTCCTTGCTTCCCTCCTTAGACGGATGATTTAAAATTCGGGACTTCCTAAGGAGAAGTGACTAATCACATACAGAGGGTTGTGTCATCTTCCTGGTATCCAGCTTATTAGAATAATATGTCTAGAGATGGATAATTCTGCTTCCAGCTATTGAGGACTTTGAGTCAGCATTGTCAACTTTCTCAAGCATGATAATAATTTGCATGTACTCAGGCTTATAAAATTTTTACACGCAGTGGCTTACTTGACCTACCGAGAGCTGGGTGGCTGTGACCTGCACTACCTTTGTAGTGGAGGAAGTGAGACCCAGAAAAGACAGAGCTGAGCTCGGTGAATTGGCATGTGCTAGTAACCCCTGGAGGATGCCTTATAGCAAGAGGCTACTTTCCCAGGCTGTGTTTCAAACCAGCTAGCTCAAACATGGAGCAGGAGGGATCTGAGAACTGATGGAGAGTAGGGGCAGACCTAGCTGTAAACTGGGGTCTCCTTTCCTCACTCAGGACCAGGACTTCTTTGTTCTGTAAAGCCACCTCCTATTTCCTGCTGCTTCTCCAGAGATCTCCTAAGTTTAGCTCTTAAAAACTAAAAGCGAACGAAACCAAAGGAAGGGGCTGGGGAGGCAGCTCCATCGGGAGAATGCTTGCCTCCATGCCGGAAGCTCCGGGGAGAGGTGGTTTACAGTAGGGATGTGGCCCTCAAGAGCCATGCTGTGCTCCCGTAGATGGTCTCACACCCCAACACGGCAAGGCGGTGTAAGGGGGCTCAGTGGGTTTAAAAACAGAGCACGTGGCTTTGGAAAGGAGAAGTCATAAGGCCATGGTGGAGGACTGGAGAGGTGGATTTGATCAAAACCCTTTGAAATGGTCATGGTGAGGCATGCCTGTAATCCTAACGTGAGAGGTGGAGGCAGGAGGATTGGAGCGGAAGGTCATTCTCCTTCTGCCAAGACTGTATGAGATCCTGTCTCCACACAGAATAAAAACTAGGCACCATCTTTTCATGTAAAAGTAGAGATGTCTGTGTGGCTGTTCTGTGACCTGTTGACAGTGATTAGAAAAACAAGAACAAAAAGAATCGGCTGAGAAGAGTCCAGACAGAGGAGCTGGAGCAACAAGCCGCAATTCTTCACACTCATTTGTTGGTGTGTGTGTGTGTGTGTGTGTGTGTGTGTGTGTGTGTGTGTGTGGAGTGGGCAGGGAGGTTAACTTTTAAACTTTTTGTATCCATATACTGTATATTTAGGGTGTTGCTCAGGATACCCCAAACCCTTCCTTTACTCACCCCTCCCATCAGGCCCCTCCATCTCCTGTTCGTTTCTCTTTCATGTCATATTACACACACACACACACACACACACACACACACACCTACCTTTTTATCTATGCATGTGAAATCTAGAACCACAACTGAGAGAAAACATAAGGTTTCTTTCTTTCTTTTTTTTTTTTTGGTTTTTGGAGACAGGGTTTCTCTATGTAGCTTTGCGCCTTTCCTGGATCTCACTCTGTAGACCAGGCTGGCCTCGAACTCACAGAGATCCACCTGCCTCTGCCTCCTGAGTGCTGGGATTAAAGGCATGCGCCACCACCGCCCAGCGGTATCTGTCTTTCTTGCACTGGCTTCATTCACTTAATATAATCGTCATCAATTGAATCCCACATACAACACTTCTTATTTTCTTTATGAAAATGCATTTGTATATATTTTTTACTAGCCTTATTTATAACTGATTTGTAAGACATAGTAATTGTGCATTGGATAATCAGGTTAAATGTGTGAGCTCTCCCACCTATCCTTCAAGGGACTGACTGACCTTTGCCAAGCCAGTATCCCTGGCTCCTTCTAGTCCCCAAATATTTGAGGGCACCTCATATGCCACCAACCAAACAAAAAGAGACAACTTCAGCATTGTATTGGTTGGGTTTCTTAATTTCTCCAGATCCACTGGAGTCTCTTTCGTACTGTGGGGAACATCCTTCACAGGTTTCTGCAAAGTTCCAGGTTCTAACACTTTTAGACTCTCTGCTTCCTGATTGGTGCTTTCTCTCCTTGCTCTGGAAAAGTTTGTTTTCTCTAAAGCCTGATTGTCCTCATGGGCTTGTACAGTTTAGATTTCTTAGCCTAAGCCTAGATGAGGTTAGAGCAATGTTGCACATTCATGTGCTTCGTGATAATACAAGAAGGCACAATGCCGCTCCCAAACTCCACACCCACCATCTCAAGAAGCACATTTCCCCTACTCTGGCCATGACAAATGTGTTTGAACCCCACTGACAGCATGTCCATGGGGCTTATTACTGTGCCCTAACTTCGTTATATGGTTAAAATGAGCATCAGCCATCAGGAAGCTGTTTGAAGCACATTTGTGGGTGGAAGGTGGCGGTGTTGGTGGCTGAAAATGCTTATGTTTTATTTATTTAGTTATGCTAGTTTGTTTACTTTATTTATTTAAGATGTTTTTATGTAGCCTAGGCTAGAGACCTGTTTACTTATTTGTTTACTTAAGACTTTTTTATATTGCCCAGGCTAGAGACTTAAAATTCACTGTTCTCCTGCCTCAGTTTCCCCATTGCTAGGATTACAGGTCTATGACAAGAGACCTTGGTCAAATGTGAATTGAAATCCATTGATTGCAAAACAAGATAGAACTGGCCTTGGGCCTCCAAAAGGAAGGATCTTATCTGGTCCTTCTCCAAAGAGATATAGGCAGACAAGGGAAAACACCTTCTAGGATGAGGAAGGAGTCAGTGGCAGTGAGAAGAGAAGAATTCAGACTCTGTATCAGTGAGGTAACTGCCATCTTACTTAGTGACCATCTGAAGGAATGCCTGATCTATTAATGAAGATAATACAGCAGTATATTCCCTTATGTCTATTTGCTAATATATGTTATATATATATATATATATACATATATATACATTCATGCATATGTGTACATTGCTGTGTAAACCCTCATGTATATGTGTGTGTGTGTGTGTGTGTGTGTGTGTGTGTGTTTCTGTAGCAGTTCTGGGTCTCATTCCCTTAGCACTGGGTCAGTATTACAAGTTGTAAATTGTTGGATACTGAAGCAATGCCATATTGGAAGAAAACACTCTTTAGATGGACTTAGTTTGCCTACATACACTTTCCCTTTGAGGTTAATCCAAGTTTATATATATATATATATATATATATATATATATATATATATTTGGAGGACTAAAATAGCAACATGTTAAATTAGAAAAACGTGGACACAAAGCAAGATGCTGTGTTCAACACATGACTCTTCTCTGAAGAAGCAAGAAGAGAAGAAACAACATCACCGGGACACAGAGGACCATGCCCAGCCTCACCAGCATCTTCCATCTTACAAGATGCATTGATAGTCAAAGGTTCACTGTGTCTGAATTGTAAATATTCATGAGGGGCGGGGGTGGGGAGACAGACCTGCCCATGGGGTATTTGCTGCTGGCATGAGGTGCTGAGCTCCATCCCCAGAACCTGTGTAAAAAAAAAAAAAGTGGACATGATGACAAGACCTTAAACCCCAGTGCTGGGGAGGCAGAGATGGGCAGATCCCTGGCATTTTCTGTGTTGTCAGCTTAGTCTTTGTGGCAAGTCCCAGGCCAGTGAGAGACCTTAGCTCAAAGGGAAGAAAAGCCCGCCGAACTAAACAAGGATGGTACTTGAAGCATGACCTCTGGCTTCCATGTGCACACACATACATGTGCAAGCATACATACATGCACACGGGGACACACACCTCCACATTGAAAATGACATTCCCTACAGGCCCAGAGCGTGATGCTGTTGGCCACCGCAGGGCTGTCTGTAAGTGTGTTGTCTGTTGTGTTGAATTTTCCAAAAGCATCTGCTGTATGTGCTTGGAAAGAAAGAAGACATAAATAATTGGCAGCCTAATAGGTGGGTCCACAGTGTCGTTGGGTGCGCGGACACCCACTAACATTCTCCCACTGGCATTCGGCTCCTACATAGTTATAAATGCTGTCCCCACCTGCCCTCATTTTCCATGTATTATTAACAGAACACAGACATCCATCTGCAATGACTGTGGCCCAAGGTGTGACACAGCATGTTCTTCGGATCTGAATAATCAGATTAGTCAAGAAAAGAGCAGGTTTCTTGACCTAAACTCGTACTTAAGAAATGAGTAATACTTCAGGATTTGTTGTAAGTCCTGTGTGCTGGGGGATCCCAAGAGACTCTCCCCACTCCCTTCACCGGGTGTTTACTCTCTCGTTCCTCATCCTGTACTCGTTCCAGCCTGCTGCATTCTAGGCAAGCACTCCCTTGTCCTCCTCTACTCTCCACTCTCTCCCAGCCTTTCTCTTTCTCGGTAGTTCTATTTCTTATCTTCAGGACAGGGCATGTGGGCTGGTAAGATGTCTCAGTGGGTAAAGGTGTTTGCCACCAAGACTGACAACCTAAGCTCCATCCTAGGCACTCACACGGTGGAAAGAGAGAACTAGATTCTACAAGGTCTGCTTTGTCCCACACACACGTCTTGTGCAAGGGAGCACACACGTTCACCCACAAATAGACTTAAAAGATGTTAACATAGTGCATTTAAGGCTCTGCCATGTCCCGCCGTCCATACACCTGCTTGTTTCCGATGACAGCTAGAGACTAGTGCTCAGCCCTGGGGAATAAGTCCACCACATATGCGCAGGCCCAGCTTCTACATCAGCCTCACAGTGAATGCTATATCTCTTTCCAAAACCTCATTTCTATCTGTGGGCAAGAGTGATAGCTGAGCTTACGGGACTATTGTAAACATGGAATGGTTATGTCCCATAACTCAAAGATGTCACCTGTGATTAAGCACAATGCTATTTTGCATTCCATCTGAACAGAAGCAATGCTGGTAGAAAGCCTTGGACATGCCACTGATTCTAAGACACAGCCAGCTTTCAGAGCTGGTAAACTGTGAAAAGTGATGTAACTTAAAGTCAAGAGCATAGGATTCAAGAGTCTATTGCATGCACGGTGTGCATAATGCAGCTTTTATTTTATTCATTGATGGATCAGGTGTCTGTGAACATGGTCAAATGATGATCCTTCACTGGCAGTGGCAGGAGGAGGCTGCTCAGTTTGTGTGAGAGGAATTTAAGGAATAGGCTGTATTGGAATATTATGGGATGAGAGGTTGCACAGTCAGGCTGTGATGGGTGAGGGTGAGACTTGCTTCCTGAGGATTGATGGCTGCCTGGGCTAGGTAGGCTTGATTATCAAATCATGATTTCCCATAATCCTCGAGGACGCTGATTTTGGAATCTGCTGGCTGTCTTCTGGTGTTCAGAAAGCATGGATGGTCATTTCCCCACTGCCCTCCGCACTCCTATGACAGAGAGCTGATTATTCTGTAAGATTTTCTGCCTGTCAGCACTTCATCATTCGCAGATTCTCAAGGAAACTTAAATGTGGTGAATTCTCTGCATGAACAATGGAGTATTTTCATGGGCCGTGAGGATCACAAATCAGAAACAAATTGGGGCTGAGACCCTGACTGTCCAGCTTTCAGTGAAATGAGTCTAGCAGCACTGGGGTTCATGAAATCTGTTTCTCTCTCTCTCTCTCTCTCTCTCTCTCTCTCTCTCTCTCTCTCTCTCTCTCTCTCTCTCTCTCTCTCTCTGTGTGTGTGTGTGTGTGGCATGTGGAGGTCAGAGGTCAGTGTAGAGTCTTCTTTAATTGCATCACCGGTCAGCAAGCCCCAGATGCTGTATCTATCTCCACATGCCCAGCGCTGGGGTGATGGATGTGTGCCACCACACCTGGCTGTTTGTGGGTTTTGAGGATCCACACACAGGTCTCCATCCTTGCACAGGGATCGTTTACCCACACTCTCTCCACATCACTCTGAAGTCTTTTACTGGAAATGTCAGTAAACATGTGAAGTGTCAAGTTCTCATTTATGTTTTTTAAATGGGACTATTTTAGAAGATTTTTTTAGTATCCAGATTCAGTTTCTTGAACATATATGTTCATTTTGATACTTCAGTATAAAACATAATCTAGCTGATCTTTCCCTTTTCTGAACTGTTCCTTGATTGCTATCACAGGATCAGGACCAGATGAAGATGGTCCTGCTGCTGATATTGTCAGTACTCAAATGAGAAATAAACACTCATTGGTGTGTCAGCACAGCAGGACCCTTTTTTCCCCCCTGGGGGCAGTTTAGTTAGAACTTATGTGCTGCTTTTAAGGTCATAAAAAATGGCCTTGGGAGGCAGCCACTAGCCACATCAGACTACCCCAACTTTCCTGGAGCGACAGAGTGAACACCCCCGCACACTGGCACACAGTGATATAAAGTGCAGGCCTTTTTATAGCAATGCAGAGGCGGGAATATTAAATTATTAGGCTACATTTCTGCCAGATTTTGACTGGTCTTGAATTTTGAGTTAAAAAGCAACCCCAGCCTCTCCCAAGCCCTGGGCTGAAGGTTGCAGAGAAATAACTGTAGCCATGTTATCTTAGGCCTCTGCAGACAGACCTCTGGGCAGGTAGGCAGTCAGGGCAGTAGCAGGCAAGATGGCCAGCTACAGAGGAGGGCAGCCAGGAAGCAGGGACAAGCTAAGGTCAGAAAGTTTCCCCAGGGCTGGAGGCTAGGGACCTCCCGTGCTCCTGGGTCCCACTCGGTTCTCCTTTCTGGAGTCCCATCAAGCTCGGTGCCCTCCTTCTCTTGAAGTGCTGGGACTGCAGGCAGAGAGGCTGCTGGATGCTTGGGCTTTGTTTTTATCATTCCGACTTGAAATGGGAATGGTGAGGCCTGTGTGTGCAGTTAGTTGAACTGGGAACAAAGTAATGTTTGGGTCTGTGGCTGGCTTTTCATCCAGCAGCTAAGTTCAATGACACAGGCCTCAGAATCTCCCTGTGGTGTGTGTGTGGTGTGCACGTGGGTGTCTGTGTGTAGGATGTGTGGGTGTAAGACTGTATGTGTGTGTGAGTGTCATTTGGGGGGCACTTTTGGACTTGTGTTTAGGATGGAGTCCACATTTTACCTGTTTTGAAGCGTTTATCCCAAAGCTCCAGTCAGCCCTTTTAGAGTCTTTTTTCTCTCGTGAACAAAGCAACCACAACCGATGAGTGTTTGGATCACACCGCCTTCCTCATTTTCATGCAGCTCTGACTTTGAGAAGAATGTTCCGAGAGGAAGAAAGGACGTGCGCCCTTCTTATCGCTAGAATTTTAAGGCTTTCCCCACTTTAATCGATCTCAATTAACTTTGATTTCTTTCTTTAGAAAACCATGTGTGAAATTACACTTTGCCAGATGTGAGAGACTCCTTCCCAAGCACACACACATTTAGGCCTCATTTTAGCTGGGTTATTTCAGTCCCTCCCCCACCAACCCTGCGCCACATTTATTTCCCCAATGGCTTTGTTTACAAGAATATCTTACTTTATCCTGAGAATAAGATTTTTAAGTTACTTTATTTTTGTTGCTATTCAAGACTTCTAATTTTTAAAACACAACCTCACATTTTGTCAGCCCCCCATGTAACCTGTTTTTGCCAGTTTCTGATAATAAATCACATATTTATTCGTGTGTCTTCTCATCAAAGAGCCAAAGCTAACATTACACAGTGTGTTATTCTCCACGAGCCTTGCTTGAGTCCACATGCCCGAGAAGGAGCAGGAGCAGCCGCCAGCCTTGTCTTCTATTCTGAGACCATAGGAAGGGGGACCTGCCCAGAAAAATAAGTTGAAGGTATAATACCCCAGGTTTAGTAGGTCTGTTGGACTTTATTGGACTTTGGGGGACCTATTAGACCCCCACAACTCTGAGATTAAAGTCCTTAACTCATACATCCAATGAGACCAGGAAAGATTGCTCTATGATTCATACTCTCTGACATTCAGGATGCCACTGAAAACCCCATTTTCTGGGACTGCAACTTCATGACCTGTGTGGATATGAATGTGTTGCATAGTTAAGGTGTCCACCCTACCTTGTGCCTGTCTCTGGCTTTCTGGCAGACACAACTCATGGTTCAGTTCCTGTTTAAACTCTAGCTACGCTCTTCGCTGAAGTGTGGCAGAGCTGTCACAGGCTGAAGCCAAGGCTGGGCTTTCTGTATGCACAGATACCTGCTACTCCATTGAGAGGTGGGCAGAGAATTCCTTCACCTGCTTCTTAGGCATTGACTCAGCACAGTCAACCAAAGAAGCCTGTGCATGTGGGAAAGAGAGAGACACCTGGTCCTCGGGGGAATGAGAGGGGGGTGGTAAAATGCCCTTGGAAGGGGCAAGAGTGCAGGGGATTGCTTCATGAAAAGTTGTGGTTCTGGTATGTCGGGGTGGGGGGTGGGGGGAAGGACTTCAACAGGTGCTGTGAAAAATTCTGCTGCTGCTGGTGAGCAGTTTGACTCACTTTAAGGTCCACCTGAGGAGTGAGAACAGAGTGCCAGTGTGAGCATATTTCCTGGTGAAACAGATGGTGGCACAGGTCTGCTGCACCTTCGCAAACTCCCTGGCTTGCCTTGGCCAGCGCACTCACAGTTAGCTCAGCTCTCATGGTTCTGGGTCATGATGAGAAAGGTTTCTAGGGCTTTTCCCCCACCTCCTCAATGGGTCCTAAGTTCAATTTAAAAAAAAAATTATCCAGGGCTAGGGATATGGATAAGTGGCCAAAATGCTTTTCATAGACATATGAAGACCTGAATTAGGTTCCCAATGCCCACGTAAAACCCAGGAATGATGGTGTGCACCACACACTTGTAGTCCCTGCATTGGGAGGCAGAGACAGGGGCACTCAGGGTGCTCACTCACTAAGAAATAAAGCTAACTAGCTCAAGGTTCAGGAAGAGTTCCTGCCTCAAAAAATAAGATGAACAATTTAGAAAGATACCTTCCATCAACATGACCTATACATGAGTATGCACAGATGTGAGTGCACACACACACACACACACACACACACACACACACACACACACACACACACACACGGCTGATGGCAGACCTAGGGATGGAAACAGACATAGTTATGAGTTGATGAGTTGTCTCAAGGAGGGACTTTTCTCTTGTTCTAGAAAATCAGATTGTTTCTTAATTGCAGCATGTAGTAGCTATACAACGTATTTTTCAAGCAGCTGAAATTTCTAAGTCAAATCTGCCTTCACTGATTTGCTCATAGACTCTAAACACAACAATAGGCTCACCCCTTGCTGAAGCCCAGAAAAATGTCCCCATTGGGACAAGTTTCTATTTTTTTCTCACAAAAAGAATGAAAATATCAGAGGACAGAGAGTGAGCAAGTGTGAGCTAGCTCTTTGCTGATCCAGGTCTTTCAAACATCCCGGTATTTGGAGGCATCTGGGTAATTCCCAGCTTTTTATTTTTTTGCTTCATTTACCATCCAGATGTTCACCATCATGGAAGCGTTGTTTGAAACCCTATTCGGCTAATAACACAGAGTGGAAAAAGCCGCGTCTTTGTCTGGCTGTCCTTTGGTGTTGCGTGTCCCTTCACTCTTGGGAGGACCTCTCTCTCTGAGTCTCCTGGGGCATGGGGGTCCCACCAGATGCCTAGGTGTCAGCCTTCACAGTTCTTTTTTTAATCTTCATGACCATTCTGCGACCTGTCTGCCTGAATTATAGATTGCATTTGTCAAATAATGACAGATGCAATTGGATGTCTTCTAAGACCTTTGAAATTCAACTTCCCCGTGTTGAGATTAAAGTGGGCACTGTCTGCCCCTGCACAGTCCAGGCTAGGGTGCTTGAGACCTGCGGCTAAGCACTTCTAGGCTGGGCAGCTCCAACTTTCACAGTGTGCAGTGAAGGAAACAGAGGTACCTTGTTTTCGCGTTCTTCAGTACAAAGTAGAAAGGCAGGCCTTTGAAACCATATAAAATGTGGTCCCCCAAATGTTGGAAATGGCTCTGAGACACCATGTCCGTTGGGAATCATGTCCTGAATCTCCTTTTCTGTTTCTTCATCATCCAGGAGGCCTTATCAGTTGTGAGTGAGGACCAGTCACTATTTGAGTGTGCCTACGGAACGCCACACCTGGCTAAGACCGAGATGACTGCATCCTCTTCCAGTGACTATGGCCAGACATCCAAGATGAGTCCTCGAGTCCCTCAGCAGGACTGGCTGTCTCAACCCCCAGCCAGGGTCACCATCAAGATGGAATGCAACCCTAGCCAGGTGAATGGTTCCAGGTAAGCAATGCCGGCCTTTCCTCTTCCAAACCTTGATGTTTCCCGTCTGCTGAAACGTGGTGTAGCTTCTCTGCTCTGCTTCAAGGGCTCCCAGAGAGTCAGGCCACTAACTGGAAACACAGGGGCACTTCTAGGAAACGTACTCTCCAGTGGTTGGGGCTGAGGACAGAGGCTGCAAACCGGTAGTGCATTTACCAAGAACTGCCTTTGAAGACCCGCTGCTCAATTCTGTGTCCCAGGTGTGAGGGCTGGGAGGGAGGGAGGGGGAGGGGGCTTGCTCACATATGGCGGAGTTCATTTCTGGGGTTTTATTGCCTGGAAGACTGCTGTCTTGTGATTCTGTGGAGACACAGGGTCAGCTAGTGACCAGCCAGCGTAGCATCTGTCCAGTGGGTCCTGCCCCATGGATGCACACTCAGCCTTAGCCCGCTGTCCCCCTGGTTGCCGGTCCCTTTCCACATACTTTAGCGCATGATGCTTTTTATCTCAGCTTAAGCGGCTCAAGTCTCACATGGTTGCTGCTTCTTGAATTTTGTCGTGGAAATGTGGCTGGCGCTCAGAGTGTTTTATCAGACCTTCCCTAGCAATCCAAAGCCTTTCATGACCCAGAAGTTTGAAAGGTAGCAGGAAGGGATAGGGAGATTGCTCAGTGGATGGAGTATTTGCCACATGAGCACAAGGACTTGAGTTCGAATCCCCTGCACCTACACACAGCTATGGATAGCAGCATACGTCTGTAATAGCAGCAGTGCCCTTGCAACAAGATGGGAGGCAGACACGGAAGACGTGTGGGAAGCGGGAGGCCCAGCTAGCCTGACGTATAAACAGTGTCAAACTACAAGAAGACCGGTCTCAAAAAAGCTGTAAGAATTCTTTAATATGTGTTGTAGCACCCCCACCCTGAAAGAGAGAGACAGACAGACAGAGAGACAGAGGTGGGTAGCATTAATTTCCATTATGCTATGCTATATATACCCAGGGGAATGAATGTAAAACCCAGAGACAAAGACAGGATGATTTCTTTTAAATCCCCTACGATCTCCATTATACACAAGGTCCTAAGAACAGTTCCCATTTCCTTGTGTTTCGAGAACACAAAGCCCCTTTATCTCCAGTAGGTCACTGATCCTCTAATCAGCACTAGGATTCCTCATCTGATGGATGAGGAAACCGCTGAGCAGGCTGTTGGCTGGCTAGCCCAGACATGCAGCTTAGAAAGACTCAGAATTTGGAACGCAACCAGCAGTGCTGGGCTCAACACCCAGAACCCTTTCCGCCCTGCAGCCGTGAGAGGGTCTCTTTGTTACACGTATGTCTCAGTGCTAAGTATGTTTAAAGTGTTGTGTTTCCTAAGTGCTGGAAACCATTGCGTCAGCTGCTAGTGTGGTGTTAGCACAGGTGTCAATCATGGAGCTTCCAAGGAGCTGTTGGCGTCATGGCCGCTGGGGCGGCATGGGGAGGTGGGTGGTGTGGAGCTGGCCCGCACTCTGAGAAGGTGGCCACTGCCTTTTATCCCCATGGGTGTTTGTTTGCTTGCTTGCTTTCCGTTTGTAGCTTTTTTGAGGCAGAGTCCCACTACATAACCCAAGCTGGCTTTGAACTCAGAATCTTCCTGCTTCTGCCTTGTAAGGACTGAGAGGGTGGGATCGTGCCACTACACCGAGAAGTGCAGCGGTGGAGACAGGGGTGGGAGGCGTCCTTCATCGGCTGAGGGCCTCAGTACTTGGAAGCTGAGGGCTGGGCGTGGCTCACCTGCGGACAGGTGACAGGAGGAGACTCGGTGATTGGCTGTGTTGATTCCCTTCAGGTCTGCCAAAGACTTGGCCCATCTCCTTGTCCCCAGGCCAGTGGCTTCTCCTGACTGTCTCCGACCTGGGCTTACCCTGATAGGTCTTCCTGAAGTGATATGCCTTTGGAGGCCAAGTTCAGACACTGGGCTCTGGCTGTGGTATCTGGCCTAGGACCTGCATGGGCTCTGCTGCTCTTTACGTGGCTTCATGAGACAAGTGCATTGTACAGCCTTGTGCTTGCCAGAGCCAGGCCACTTCTGTCCACACGGGGCAGAACTCTTGGCTGTGGCGTTCTCTGTCTACCCATCACTGCAGAGGAGCCCGCAGAGGAGGAAGAAGGGGGAGGGAGGGAAGGAGAAAGGAGAGAGGGACGGCGTGGTGGTGGAATACTGCCGAGCTTCAGGCCCACCGCGCTTACAAGCTCCTGAAATAAAACACAGGGACAGGGTGAGCATTGTTGCCATTCGGTTTGTTTTTATAAAACATAAGGAAGGGACAGCAGAGAGGAGGGAGCCGCCGCCGCTGCCGCCGCAGGAGACAGCAGGGAAGTCCTTGTGGGTCTGGCTGGGCCATGCAGGATTCTCGCAGACAGAAGCTAATTTCAAGTTGTCCTGTAGACACTGGTCACCTCCCAGCTTCAGGGTTCGGTGGTAATCTTGTCTCTCCCCTTTCTTCACTCAGACCTCCCTCACAGGAAATACCCTGGGGTTCCCACAATCAGAGGCTGGCAGGGTACAAAGCTGAAACCAGCCACCAGCACGATGTACACAAAGGGCCCCCAGGGGCACCAGCCTCTCCCAGGTGCCAGCCTCCCACAACTCCGTTTGCAGTGGGGTATCCGTGGCTCACTGTAGGCTGGCCACGCGGGCCAGAGCTAGTGTTCCCGAAGGCGTGGCCATACCAACGGCCTCCACTGCCAGGTGGAGGGCTCTGCCCCGCGGGCTGTCTCCCAGCCCTGGGCTCCCTGGCCCAGGCAGCCGGTTCAAACAGCTGTCTTGGGTAGTAATGCCTTTGCTGGCCGCTCACTGTGGCAGTTCTTCTTTTATTTTAAATATCCATAGAAATCCGTACCATACATTGAACAAATACCTCAGAGACCGCCTCATCTCTTTGCTTGGCCCTCCCCACTCTTTCATCAATCTAGACAGTGGTCCTTACACTTTGATGTCCTGTATTCATATGTGATTTCATGTATCAGTTAAAAAAAAATCTGTTAAGAACCATAAATGACAAAAACCATGAAATTCGTCTTTCTGAGACCATTCTCTTCTTTATCCGTGAACTAGATGAGTTTGCTCTTTTTATGGCTGAAAAATATTCCATGTGTGTAGATACCACATTTCCTTGATGGCAATTCTTAGTGGCCTGCCTGTGGTCCCACAGCTACTGGCATGTCATAAACTGGGCTCCCAGGCCTGTCCCCAAACTTCTCGGAGCCAAGAACTCATTGATTCTGTCAGATGAGGGTCTCCCTGGGGTGGTGCTTCTCAAACTGAGGTCCTGAGCCAGGACCTGGGGACAAGAGCTCCTCTGTGCTCTGGAGTCTGCAGAGATGTGGGCTAAATCTGCATGGCTGTGAGGAACACTGCAGCGTGTCCTGGTGACGGAGAAGCACCACTTTGGGGCAAACAACCCGTTATCTGAGCCCGTGAGCGGCAGATAGAGGGGGCTGTGCTTTGGAGGTCTGTCCACCCATCCACACATCTCTCTTAACTCACCGTGAGGATCCTGTGCCTCGTGGGGTCTGGGAGGTAAGAGATGGAGTTCCCTGGGCCTTGGCTCTTGGTGTAACCTGGGAAATCACATGGGACCTGCCTCACTCCAGCCTGTGGTCAGATAGCAAGATGTATTTTAGAGTTTTCTTTTTTAAACTGATACAGGGTCTCCTGTATCCGAAGGCTAACCTTAAGCGTGGTGCATCATGGCTAGGGATCACCTTGAACTCTTGGTTCCTCTGCCCCCACCTTCGAAATGGCTGGGATTACAGGGAAGTACCAGCAGACCCGATTTATGTCGTGCTGGGAACTGGACTTCGCACCTCACACATGATAGGCCAGTGTGCTACCAACTGAGCTGTGTCTCCTGCCCGGTGAGGAACCACTTTAACAGTGTGCCCCGTGGAGTGTGATGAAGGTCATAGGAAGGGCATCGGGTCACTTGATTGGCCCTTTGATCTCAGACATAATGGTTATTTACAGAATCAATTCATCCCACTGAGTTTGCTAAGCACCTACTATGCGCAGTCAGTATTCTAAGGCTGCAGCAATAAGGGCCTTGGCTGTTGGGTGTGTTAGGGAGGGAGGCAGCCATTTGATCCGCTGACTCATTAAAATACTCCTTAAAATACACAACGAGCTGGGAGAAAAGGAAGGCAGTTCCAGACAAGGTGGCTCAACAGGATCACCTTACAAAGTGACATCTGATTACACACCCAACAGCAGAGAAGATCTCGCAGGCAAACAGTGGGAGAGCATCCTAAGTTAAGGGGATGTCCTGCGAAGGCCCTGTGATTAGCCTGAAACCACGAGAAGGCTGTCCACTTGACTGTAGTGACCAGGGGAGGGACCGGAGGTGGGTTAGCAGAGAAGGACCTTGGCTTCACTGCGGAGCAAGCTTGCCGGTGAAGGAGGGCTTCGAGTTTCCTCAGACTCCGAGGGTCTTGCTGGCTCCGGGGCTGAGGCCGAGGGCTGGGTGCTCTTGCAAGGCACCGGGGCGTGTCGTCCTGGGGCTCTGCAGAGCAGCAGAGTGACGAGGGCAAGGAGAGGGGCTAGGGGATGTGCATGCCCTGGAAAAGGAGCTGAGTGCCCTGCTCCTGGGGTGAGCAGTGTGAGGAAGGAAGGAGTCAGGGACAGGGTAGAGGTTATAAATCAAGCACACGGTGGGCAAACCAGAGCTAGAAAGCAAACACCTTGGGCTCACAGCCCAGGCTGATCTTCAGGGACAGCTTTCACTCTGTGGCTCGGCTCCCACACAGACCAGGTAAAATGGTGGGCTCTCCTGCCTCCATTGGTTCTGTAAACCTTCACCCAGTCCACCAATGGGTCCCAGCCCAAGGGAGTGTTGCCTACAGGTGGAGGCTGGCAATGTCTGAAAGATAGTGTGTGTGTGTGTGTGTGTGTGTGTGTGTGTGTGCGTGTGCGTGTGCGTGTGCGTGTGCGTGTGCGTGTGCGTGTGTGTGTGTGTGTGTGTGTGTAATGAGGATTCCCTAGGTTTGGGGCAATAGAGGCCAAGGGATGTTGGTGTCACAGGGTGGCAGGCACCACCCCCTCCCACCATGGCCTGACTCCGCCTGCTCACAGTGTGTAAAGGAGACCCAGACTCCCCAGCAGCAGGTTGTAGGTCTTCAGTAATATTGTTTCTGCTCACTGCCGTAAAGATGGGGCTGCGCGGAACATACAGTCTGTCAAGGGGGATGTCGCTCCTCCCCCCCAAGGGGGATGGTGTAGAGGGTAGCGTGCTTGTCTCCCATTCACAGCCCTGGGTGTCACACCCAGATTTGCGTAAGATAGGCAAAGTGGTTCCCACCTATAATCCCAGGACTCTCAGAGGCAGAGAGGCAGGCGGATTAGGAGTTCAAGGTCAGCCTTAGCTAAGTGGAGTGTTTGAGAGTCACCTGGTCTATATAAGACCAGGCCTCAAATGAGTGATTAACAAGACAAAAAAAAAATATCTCCAGGCCGGGGGTGGTGGCGCACACCTTTAATCCCAGCACTGGGAGGCAGAGGCAGGTGGATCTCTGTGAGTTTGAGGCTAGCCTGGTCTACAGAGCGAGATCCAGGACAGGGACCAAACTACACAGAGAAACCCTGTCTCGAAAAAACAGCAACAACAAAAATGTCTCCAGAGATCGGCAGCAGGTAATCTAAACGCAGAGAATGCCTAGGACCCTGCGATGGTTGAGGTAAGGGTGAGGTCTGCTCTAGGGGCCAGGAGGGAGGGCTGGAGAAAGCCACCATTGGTCAACATTTCTGTAAGGCAGTTACTGTTTAGACAGTATTTTACGATAGAGGATATCCAATTTCCTTAGTGGGACTACAAGATGGGGAAGCTATAGTGAGACTCATCTGTCTGTTTGTTTTCCCTGCTGAAGTTCTTGGGATTTCTGAAGGTTATATAGCCAGCTCCAGCCCACCCGCCATAGGTGTTTTGTCCTCAGACCCAGGTCCGTGGTCATTCCCTCCGGCCTCCCCACTTAGCCGGACATTCTCTTGGCTGGCGGGGACAGCGGGTCTCCTGCGGGGAATGGTAACGCAGTGGCATCCGCTTGAGCAGGTCAGCGCCGCCATTTCACCTCCGTTCACCTTTGTGTCTCCCGTGGGAACCGCACCTCCGAGTCTTAGCGGTGGACCCTCTACAGCGGCCCTCGGTGAATATCCGCCGCACTAGAAATAAAACTTTAAAGGTTGTGTTTCAGGGGCTCAGTCTTCACAGTTTCTGCGTGTCACTGTGTTAGAAGTGGTGCCTTGCTACAAACAACTCCTAACACAGGTTTTTAATGCCAAGAACTCTCTATGTGCAGCTAACTCGTGTTAAATATTTGAAGCAGTTCACAGGCTTCTTTTCCCACTTTTTTTTTTTCTCGCTTGGGTTTGCGATACAGATGTTTCCTTGTACTTGGGGAGCCTTAGGCATTATTTGGGGGTCAGTGACATTCCCTGGACTAATTGCATTTGCTCCTTTCTGCCTTGGGGTTCTGACTTGAATTGGCAAGCAAGTTACCTCCTAATTAAGCTCAGCTGCCCTCCAGGCTGTGGCTGGCACAGGCCTTGGAGACTCTCAAATGAGTGGTTTTTCCTAACAGCCATGGTGAGTGTCTTAGTCAGCTTGGGTTTCTGTAACAAAAATACCCAAGACTGGGTAGCTTATAAACAACAGAAGTGTATTCCTCATATTTCGAGAGATTGAGAAACCCAGCACCAGGGCACTGGTGGATTTGGTGTCTGGTGAGCACCTGTTTCCTGTTCACTGAGGGTAGCTTCCTGCTGCATCCTTGCATGGCTGAGGAACAAACTCTTTGTTCTCTGTCTCTCTGTCTCTGCCTATCTCTCTATATCTCCATCTGTCTCTGTTTCTCTGTCTATCTCTATGTCTCTGTCTCTTTGTCTCTCTGTGTCCTTCTGTTTCTCTTGTCTCTCTGTCTCCTCTCTCTCTCTCTCTCTCTCTCTCTCTCTCTCTCTCTCTCTCTCTCTCTCTCTCTCTCTCTCTCTCTTCTCTCTCTCTCTCTCCATCTCTCTCTCTCCATCTCTCTGCTGCTGGATATGAATGCCTGTTTGCAGTCTGTGAGCACCAGAGGTTGATCAGACAACTTACTGCGAAGGCTGGATGTCTCACTGAACCTGGAGCTTTTCTACTAGCTCGTCTAGCTGTCTACCCGACCCGGGGGATCCCTTGTCTCTGCCCCACAAGCCCTGGGATTATAGGTAGCCACTGCCACAAAGAGGCCTGTTGGCAGTGGCTCCTGTTACTTGTGTGGCCCCCCTGTCTTGGTGAAGGTTGGCTCACCGTGCTGGAAAAGCGAGGCATCGGTGTACGAGGGCAAGGTGAGGAAGGGACACAGGCGGGCGCTGCTGTTTGCTGTCTCGCTTCCCTTCCTCCCTTCTCCCCGGGGTCCTGCCATCTTTACTCCCATAGGGGCCAGACATGCAGACTATTTTGTAAACGAAGGGACACAGGGCCTTGATCCTTCCTAGGGTTGATGAAGGGCTGCTGCTGGAGAGAAGGGCCTCTGCTTTGGCATTTTCTGTCTTGAAAGTGAAGTCATTTCAGTTTATCAGAATTTACATGTTTTGAAACATAAAAATCCAAAGCTTGGGGACGGGGAAGTGGCCCAGTAATGTGCTTTCTGTGAGGACCTGAGTTTGGATCCTAGCGTCCATGTGAAAGCTGGTAGCGTAGCACCTCACCTCTAATCTTACCCTCGGGTCGGGGCAGAGACAGGTAGATCCCCCTGGGTCTCCTTGGCAAGCTAGCCTAGCCTAATTGGTAAGCTGTCAGTCCCAGTGATAGACCCCGTCTTAAAACACAACCTGGGAATAGACTGAGGAGTGACATCTGACATCAACCTCTGGCTTCCACAGGCATGCACACACATGTACACACAGTATCAAACACATATACACTACATACACCACACACATACACATGAATACACACATAATACATACAACGCACATGTACACACATTATCAAACACATGCATACACACTACATACACCACACACATACACATGAATATACACATACACACATAGTACATACACCACATATATACACATTAATATACACATACACACACATACACCACACACATACACATGAATACACACATACACACACAATGCATACATCACATACACACAACCCCTCACAGCCCCAGAATGATGACTCAGTGATTTCTCTCTGAAAAATGTATTTCAAATAAAGCTAAAGAAACTCACACATAGCTGAGATATTGTATAGATCTTCATGATAGAACTATAGACATCATATTCTATAGAATACTCTAATCCCAAATAGCAATCCCTCCACAAATTTTGAATTTCTCTCTAGTTTTCGAGACCCAATGAAGTACTGTCTTTCTGATAGCCATTTTTGGCTATAAATAGAAGCATGTATTTAAATAATTAAACTTCTCCGGGGAAATGTCAAGCCCCTTTTGGGAGACAAAGAACTAACTGTTGTCGAGTTAGCGTTTAATTAATTTTGCCTTCGACTGCTTCGGAAAGGGGGAGGAACAGGGTTGCTGGGAAGAGGCAGAGATTCCAGGTGTAAGAGAATATTTAGCCGGAGTAAAAATAACAGGCAGCTGTGAAGACAAACATGCATGGTTTCAGTTTGAGCCTGGAGTTGCACATGAATCATGCCGAGCCCCACCTGCCGCCTGGGCCGTGGGGTCTGAAGCAGCTTTTCCACTGCGTCTGATTCAGAAATAAAACAGACCCACCAATTACCCCGGAGCTGGCCAGACAATCCGCTCCTTGTCTGGGGTCCTAAAAATACCTTTTGTGGGGAGTTGCTTCCATTCACACTGTGAGACCTGGGTCGGGTGGTTTGGCTGATTAACACTAGGCAGGGGCTTTGGGGAGGTTCGATTGAGTTATACTCCAATGGGACCCAGGCCTGGAGAACTCGTCTCTAAGCCAGCCCTGTGTGGGGTGGGGGTAGTCCACTCATGGAAATGATCCTTGTCTCTTAGGACAGCTCCATGAATCTTTATTAACGTGTGTGTGTATGTGTGTGTGTGTGTGTGTGTGTGTGTGTGTGTGTGTGTGTGTATTTGTGCATGTGTGTGTGTACCCTTGTGTGTAAATGCATGTGGAAGCCAGAAGATAACCTTGGCCACCATGCCTCAGGCCCCACTCACCTTGTTTTGTTACCTGAGACAGGGTCTCTCTCTGGCCTGGAGGAACCCAGGAAGCTTGGCTGGCTGACGACTGGAGTCCGGGACCCCTTGTCTCCACCTCTCCTGTGCTGATTTTTCACTTGGTTCTGAGGATCGAGCTCACATCCTCATCCTTGTAAGGCAGGAACTTTACTGACTGAGCCAGCACCCCAGCCCTAGCATGCGAAGCATCATCATGGGATGTAAAGTGAAGGGGCCTTAGCCACTCTGGTGTGGCCCCCGAGGACAGGGACACTGATGTCTCCCTGCACCCGAGGCAGTGCATGCTGGAGAAGGCTCCAGCACATTTGTGGGTGGAGGAGTAAGGCGGGGTGCCCAGCCCCTGCTTGCTGGGGAGTGCGCCCTTATCCCTGTGGCTCTTGGCTTTGTCTCTGGGAAGGAGAACCCTGCCGTAGCAGCAAGGACATTTGAAAGTACAACTAGGAATGTCCCAGTGCAGGACAAAGAATAAAGCTGTAGAGGGTTACCTTTCTGTGCGGCGGAGTGAGAGCGAGCTAGGTGAAGGACAGCCAGGTATCTGACAGATTGGGCGGGGCGGCTGTACCCCCCCACACAAAAAGATGCCTCAAGTTTCCCAGGTTCCACCTTGGCTGACCTTGCACAGGACCCAGTGCCCCCTCCAGCTGTTCTAAAGGGAGGGTGAACCCCAGGCTGAAGGTGGCCGGAGAGCTTGGGTTTGTACCGGGTGACATCCCTGGATAAATGAGGGCCATTCACATTCACAAGGGTGGTGACAGGTAACACAGCGTGGACAGCAGCCACACTTACCAGGCTAGTGGTCACAGCTCTGCCATTTATTGCGGGCTTATTCCATGATGGAATAAGCTGTAAGTAGACACCATGTGAGAAAATAGATTGCAGATGCCAAGTTTATTTTGTTTTTTGAAGACTTTCAAAAGACCTCATTTTATATTTCTCAGTAGGTTTTTCCAGGGTTATTAATTCTTCTTTAAAAAAAAAAGAGGGGGGTATGTATGGAAACTACTGAAAGAGACTTTCTTCTTGGGCTGTATGCCGCTCGGTCTTAAAAATCTGGTCAGTGGCTTTCCCAGCAGCCCGTTGTCTGTCCTGGTCCTCGACCATCTCTTCATGGGCCGATGACCTGAGTCGGGTTTATTCCCACTCAGCTCTGTTGGCCTGAAACTTTCGGCTCTGCCTTTCTTTCATGCTTACGTACATCCATCCATCATCTCTGTGGAGCATGTACCATGCAGGGCACCTCCTGAAACTTCTAGAGAATGACATGTGACCTTCAACTGCAGAGTCAGGTGACTCAACCAGACTTCAGGATCGTATGTATGTCCACACAGGCACTGCCTTCTTCAGAACTCTCTCAGAAGCTCTCCCTTCCTTCCATGTGGGTGCCCCCAACTCGGTCAACAAAATCATGTGTCTTCACCAGCCAGCTCCACTCTGAGGAGGAGATTCTTTGGAAAATATTCAGTACTGAAGGAAAGGAATCTTTTGAGAGTCCATCCAACCACATCTTGCTTGTGTGGATGTACCAGTGAAATTGTAGTGTACGCTGGTAAAGAGCTTGAGTTCAGGACCTTGGATACCGGAGTTTAAATGTCAGCTCTTCTAGGACTGGTCATGTAGCTTTGGGCAAGTCATCCTATCTATCCATGCTTTATCTGTGACACTGCTGCTTACTACGATGGTCCCTCGGCACTTGGGGACAGGATAAGCTCAGTTGGAGAACTGTGAGACTTGTTTTTCAAGATTTTTTTTTTATTTACATGTATGTGTATCTGTACAAGTGTACGCCGTGTGTGTGTGTGTGTGTGTGTGTGTGTGTGTGTGTGTGCGCGCGCGCGTGCGCACGCCCATGGAGGTGGAAGACAGAGGAGGGTGTCAGAACCCCTGGGACTGGACTTACAGGTGGCTATGATCTGCCTGATGTGGGTGCTAAAAACCGAGCTGGGGTCCTCTGGAAGTACAGCCAGTGTTTCTAACCTCTGAGCCATCTCTCCCGTTTATATGAGTTTAAAGGAATACAGTTTCTGTGTTTAAAGGAACGCTTTCCTGCTTCTGGTCCTGATAAGATTTCTTTTTCTTAAATAAAGCAATACCTGAATTGATGACTTTGAAAATGATTTCCTTTCTGCTGGCTCTGGTTCTTATGTGTGTCTGTTGTACATGGGCTGTGCCAGGGAGTGACTAGGTCTCCAGCTAGGACACCATGTCAGGGTCGCACTGCAGACTTTAAACTACAACAGCACGTGACCCAAGGAGTCCTGGTCTACCTCAAATTAAGGTTTTTGCCTTTCAAAGTAGAGCCTCTTCCCTTCACTCTCTGCAGGTGACGAAGCGTGGTGGTGAGTTCACGCCACCTTGCGTTCTACCTTGTCTCAACAGGGCATCTCTATCCCACCCTGCCCCCATCTTATTTTTGTGTGTGTAGATGTTTTGCCCTGTGTGCATGTCTGTGCACTGCTTGTGTGCCCAGTGTCCAAGGAAGCTAGTGGATGTCAGACCCCCCAGGACTGGAGTTACAGATGGTTGTGAGAAGCCGTGTATACGTTGGGAATTGAACCCAGGTCCTAGAGAAGAGCAGCCAGTGTTCTTAACCACTAGGCCACCCCTCCACCCAGCGTCGTCTTTTGTGTGCTTTCCACCTCTGTAAGATGTAGGTGGCGTCTGTCGAGCTGTTGCGAGGATGGGTTCCCACTAGGCAGGGCCCCACACATGTCAGTGCCGGGCCTTCCTATGACAGGTTCTAAGGGATTACCACAGACAAGATGGGGATGAGATCAGAGCAGCTCCAGCTCCTTAGTGTTTGCTGAGAAGCTGCTTTGGGCGCTGGACCATGCAAGATGGGCCTTTCCTCCAGAGTTAAGAGTTTCTTTAGTTGTTGAAAAAGTTATAATGTTCAGAATCATGGCTCCATCCTTTCTTCTTCTTCTTCTTTTAATAACTAAATGGAACAGGAAAGAACATCATGTATTTTATCTATTATTCTAGAGATAGAAGTTTTGAAGATGGGTCTACTGGTTTCCTTTTGATCTTTTCCATGGTGAAGGATGAGATTAGAAACTCACTAACATGAATTATGCCTGAGGTTATGAAATGAACACAGAGTAAACTTTGCTAAAGGCTGCCTATGTTGTGTTTGTGTGCTTGCTTGTTTAGAGACAGAGTCTCACTACATAGCCCAGGCTGGCTCAAAAGTCAGTCTGTAGCCCAGGCTGGCCCCAAACTCCTGATCCTCATGTTTCAACATCTACTCTCCCTGGCTTTGGCTGTATTTTAAATAGTTATATATAGTTTTGGCACATACACCGGCAAAATGCAACAACCCATTATATCCAGATTTGGTGGAGGTCGGGGGCGGGGGGTCTCCTTCATTTCATAGAAAAGCTCTAAAAATTCATGTATGGAGCTCATGTCCTCGGGTAGGAAAATTAAACTGTCAGGAATTAAGTGAGGGACAAGGATGTGTGTGTGTGTGTGTGTGTGTGTGTGTGTGTGTGTTTTCTAGTATTTGTAAAGCAATGTGGGGTGATCAGATACGAGACTCCTAAGAAACTTCAGGGCCAGCTAGCTTGATATACTCAGTGGTGGACAATAGGAGACCCTAACTCAATTAATAAGGAAGTAGGTGAGGACCAACACCCACGGCTGTGCTCTGGCCTCCTTATGCACACAAAGGCATTCATATGTCTACACACACACACACACACACACACACACACACTCAGGTGATGATGGACAAAAAGGTGGTTAAACCCCCAATGCCACATTTTTCCGTCCCTTGATGTTCAGGTGATTAATTTCTTTGCTGGATAAGAAAGAACTGTCAGTGTCTGGTATACAGTAGGTGCTCTATAAGTTGCCTAAATGAATGAGCAAGTGATTTAAACTTTATAGTCGTTTCTGGTATTGCTTTCATGCCCTGGGTACCATCTACTGTCAAAAAAAAAAAAAAAAAAAATTTCCTCCAAATGCTTAACTTCTCTCTCCCAAGTATCTTTGAGACAAATACACCAGAACATTCACACCGCACGAGGTTGACGGATTTTTCCAAGGGATTAGGAAACTCTGTCTCAAGCAAAGATACTGTGTGGTTTGATATTAGGATGAGTCTCATAGAGATAAACATTTGAAGCCAGGAAAATATTATAGCATCAAGCAGAAACCATGCATGTGTGGACAGCACTGGAAATACACTGGCCCTGCTCCGTGGGAACGTGGGCAGTTATTGTTCTTAAATTGCCTTTGTGTCAGTACAGCTGTGAGCATTCTACACGACAGGCTGTGTGTTCCCAGGCCTTGTAAGGACCTCGGGGTGTCACGCTGGTGTCACGCTGGCGTCACCTGCTCAGAGAGCTCGTTGCCATCTCCTTGGTGCCAGCTCTGAGCTCCTCTGTGGTTTTGGATGCAGTGACAAGTGAGGCTGAGAAGAAATCTCTATTTCGAAGCCCCTGGATACTGTGTAAACTCTTCCTGGGCACCGGGTCCTCAGCCAGGCATTCCTGTCCACAGTTCTGCCAAGGCCTCTGGATGAGAATGAATTTCACTACTCCATTTCAGCTCCGTCCTGCTCATAAAGTAGCCCTGCACACCTGCCTTAGGTGCCTTTGCCCTTCTCAGATTCAAAGGTCAAGTCCATTGCAAGCCTGAAGTTCTGTGACTCTACAAGTTACCTGCAAAGCTGAAGCTAGAAAGCCTCAGAGGAGACAAACAAAGCCCCATAGAGGCAGGATCAAAGCCTTCAACACTAGATTGAAAATCCAAAGAGTCCTTGGGGTGTCTAAGATTTCTAGGAATACGGAAAATGGAAACCAAACCACAGCGAATCCATGTGCTGAGTAGAGTTTCAGAGATGCTTCCAAAATTCTACTTTGGTTAATGTAGCCAGAATGCAGAGATACCACTGCTCTGGTGATCCAGGGTTATCTGTCTGTGGGCTAGCCATCGTCTGTGGGCTAGCCATCTGAGGAGACAGCCGTTTGTTCTTTGTTCTCTGATGAAAGTGAATTTCTTCTTCTTTTTTTAAAAAATATTTATTTTATTTTGCGTGTGTGTATGTTTTGCATGCATGTTTGCATGTGCATGCCTGATGCTTTTACCAGTCAGAGGAGGGCACTGGATCTCCTGAAGTGGGAGTTACAGGTGGTTGTGAGCTACCATGTGGGTGCTGGGAACTGAACTTGGATTCTCTGCAAGAGCAGCCAGTGACCTTAACTGCTGAGCTGTCTTTCCAGCCCCTAAACTGGTTTTCTTACTTGATGTTTACCTGTGAAGCCTGATTCTGATAGCTCTCAAACATCACTTCACACACACACACACACACACACACACACACACACACACAACTCATATACACACACACAAACACACACACACCACACACGCACACAAACACACACACACACACACACACACACACTTTTTTTTTCCTAGAAAGGCATGTTTGCCTTTTTGCAAAGACAATGACTGCCTTACTAACGGTTCCTGTGGCCTGTTCCCAGGGCCAGTGGGGACACCTCATCTCAAACACAGTGCCGTTTTCAGGTCACTTCCTGAGTTCTCTCAGGCCACTAGGCTCTCCTCTTCAGCCGCCTCCCTTACCTCAGTCCCCAACCTCCTCTCACTTCCTGCCTCGGCTACCATCACCAGGCATCCTCAGCACTCCAGATCCTGGGCTTGGCAGAGGGATGGGAATCCAAGAGGGGGTTTTCACTGAGGTTTCAGAAGAAGCATCACCCCAGGAGAGCATCGCTGAGCAGCCTGGGCCCCAGTGTCTGTCTGTCTGTCTGCTGGCCCTGCTTCCTGTCGCTGGGCAAGTGTGAACACCAGCTCTCTGTTCCCAGCCAGCTCTCGCAGAGGGGGCCCGGACATGACGGTTTCAGAAGGAGCTGCCTAGCAAAATAGAAGCCAGACAGCAGCTTGGCTTCCCACTGGCGTGTTCGGTTTCTCCCGAACGTGGGCACCAGTGTGGTCTCAGACTGCAGTGCAGGCTGCCGAGCCGTAGCAAGAGGCACGCTTCACTCACGGTTCTGCAGATGGGGCAGCCAAGGTCAAGGCGTCCTCTGACCCCAGGGCTTTCTCCACGGGTTAGAGGTGGCTGCATCCTCACGTGGAGGGAGTGGAGCAGTGAGGGGCGGGGGAGGGGGGCTCTCTTCCGCTTTCTTCAGATTTGTTAGTACGTGTGTGTGTGTGTGTGTGTGTGTGTGTGTGTGTGTGTGTGTGTGTTTGTGCATGCGCGTGTGTGCAGGTATGCATACTCATGCGTGTGCCAGCGGAGGCCAGACTTCAGAGTCTGGTGTGTTTCTCAGTCACTTTCCACCTTAGTATTTGAGACCAAGTGTCTTCCTGAAGCATGGAGCTCACCGATGGGCTAGACAGTCTGGGCAGCACCAGGACTGTGGGCGTACATTCCCCATGCCGGGCTTTTGAGTGGGAACTGGGGATCCAGCTCAGGTCTTCACGTTTGCATAAGCGATTTGCCCACTGAGCTGACTCCCCAGTTCCTCACCTACCTCCTCCTCATCCTTTTGTTACTGGCTCTATCTTCATGCCCTGGGCTAAATCTGGTGACCTCTCTATACCGTCACATGGGGTTTGTAGCTTCAACATGTGAATTTGGGGTACCACAATATTCTGACTTTTTTAATGCTTTCACAGTCTTTCCCACATCGCCTCTCACGGGACGCCTCCATACATCACAAGCCCCGAGCCCTGCTCCTCGGGTACCCTACTAACAGAAGGATTTGTTTCTCCCACAGGAACTCGCCCGATGAATGCAGTGTGAGCAAAGGTGGGAAGATGGTGGGCAGCCCTGACACTGTGGGGATGAGCTACGGCAGCTACATGGAGGAGAAGCACATGCCACCCCCCAACATGACCACAAACGAGCGCAGAGTGATCGTCCCTGCAGGTCAGAGGCCTGGGAGTTTCGCTCTGGTTAACCAACCATTCCTTCCAGGAAAGATGGGCCATCTCTGTCTCCCACACATCTCTGCCAGGGACGATAGGCGCAGCATTCCTGCCTGGGGCAGCTCTCTGCTTCACCCCTGTCCCTCAGCCCCAGTCTGTCTCCTTGCTCTTCCACTCACTCCCATCAGGGGCCTTCATCCTCATCGTCCCCTCTCACGAGGACATAAGCACCTTCTCCAGGGCCAACCATACTGCCTGGCACATGTCAGCACTCTGGGTGTTAACCAAGGACAGGTAGGACAAAGGAGGTCTAGCTGCTGGCACACTCCTTGTTGGAGTGGTCAAGGGTACGCATAGCAAAGCTTGCGTAAGCCCCATGGTCCCTGGCTCGAGTGTCCAGCTAAGCGCATCTCTGTAAAGAGCCACAGTAAGCAGGATCAAGCTCCCCGTGGTGTCATGTCCCCCCTTGCTCTGTCGTCTTCCAAGCAGGGAAGTTCAGCATGCAGAGACTCATGTAAATACAGGCCTGCGAAATGTGTCACCAAAGGGGGGGGGGGTCCCTTCAGGTATGTCACGACAAGACTTCCAGCAGACCAGAAAGATAACTCGATGTCATCAGGCCACCACCGGGGTCCTCCTTTAGGCATGTAGTAAGACTGTCAGGGGACACAGGGTGGCGGTCCCATGGGCCAGAACTCCTCCAGATATTTGTTTGAAGATGGGTGGCATTTACTCAGACCATCCTTTGGCTTTACTCAACATCCACTGAGCTGCGTACTCTGAAGTCACCTTGCTTGCCAGTGTGCCTTCGCATGGGGGCAGTTCTCATGGGTAGAAATGCAAATGTCCTGGGCCTTGTTTCTTATGTGTGCCGGCTACACCAGAGACTGAGAGTGTGGATAGAAGGACAAGGGGGGCATGGCTGGATGTGAATAGGAGGAAGTAGAAACCCAAGGGGGGCCCACCCTAGCCCACCTGCCTCTTTGCCTTCCTCCTTAAAAACTTCACTTCTTCATCTGGAGCAAACAAAGTCTTAATCAAGTAAGATAGAGGACCAAGCTGAGCAGAGGCCTGCCTGAAACACCCATCTTGTCTTGTAGAATCATGACGGGTGGTGCTGTGTTAGGCCATCTTGTATTTCTGAGATATCATCGGGGTGCTTCAATGTTCTCAAAGTCTTTTTGAGTGAGGCCAGGCTTGTGTCTTTCCACATGGAAAAATGAGGTGAAGAATCAGTCCGATCAAGTCAGAGCATCAGCAGGTCTCATTCATAGGCACATGTTCAGTGCTGGCTGAATAGGCCAAAGGAGGCTTCTGCAGATGGGCTCCAGTTGGCACTGGGTAGAGGGCTGTTTCTTCACTCTGAAGGAAGCTTTCTTTCAGCTGTCCCCTTTTTGGGTTGCTTCATGCCAATGTAGGCAGTTATTCAGTTAATGGTGTTGGTAAGAGAGTGAGCTGTGGACGATTTTGCAAGTTGTAAATTTTTCAGTTATTGGTCAAGCTCCAGGTATGTGTGTTCACATGTCCACAGATGAACACACACACACAGAGAGAGAGAGAGAGAGAGAGAGAGAGAGAGAGAGAGAGAGAGAGAGAGAGAGAGAGAGAGGATTTCTAGACATCTCATTCAGATACCTTTGGGGTGTGGAGAGCTCTACACATTGAAATCACCAGACCCGAGTCTTGACTGGTTCCTGGAACTCCTGCTGGTTAGATGTAGTGCTTGGTACCCAACAATGTAAACTGAAGCCTTAACTGCTCTCAAGCATTTGATCTTTCCATCACTACATGCTGACATTCATATCAGAGAGATCAGAGAGAGACAGAGAGGAAGACAGAGACAGAAACTGAGTTCAAATGCAGGGCTTGGCAACTCTGCACCCTAGAACTGTTAGAGTTCATTTTGAAAAGTTATTCCGTTAATTTTGACCTTGAGACCCACTCAGGAGCTAAGAAGCTCAGAAAATATTCGTGAGGAGTAACCATAGGCATGCTCGTATGGATGGGTATACCATGATCAGGTATATTTACACTGCTTCTTGTGGCAAAATGAATTGAAGAAATATCATATGTACAGACATATTCAAAAGCAGGATGGACTCAACTTCAGAGTGAAGGAATGAAGTGTGTGGACAAAACGGAGAATTTAACATCAAAGGAGACACGTGTGGTACACATGGTATCTGTGTAAACATGAACATGTGTGCATTCCTCTACTAGCTATGAGATTGCATAGCAATCAGTTCATTATAAATTGAGGTAGTGTTTGTAACAAATACATTTACTACAGTCCTCTAGTAGACATACTAGTTTAGCCTCACCTGTTTTAAGCCTGCTTGGAACACCTGCACAGGCAAAATCATCAAACCAAAGCCCACTTTGTAATGAAGTGCTGAACAGCTCAGGTAATGTGTTGACTGAAACCCAGAATGCGTGTTCTGTGCCTCTAGTCTGGGAAAAGATCATTCCTCAGCTCCATTTCGTGTCAGCTCAGATTTCCATTGTGACAGATGGCACCAAGACCCAAACCAATGCTGTTTCCTGTTCTTGGTTCCTAACAACAGCCCAAATCTAGTAGGTTTAACTCAGAAGTCTGATTTCCAGGTGTTTCCAAGGCTGTGGCCACAGACCAGTGTGTAGAAACAGTAGATTCCCACTACACATGGAGCCCATACTAGAGATGATATACATCGCTCATCTCACAAGTGTCTGCCATCAAGGACAGTGTCCTCTGTGTGATGGTGTACCTCTGTGATTCTTCTTTGTTTGTGTGTTTGTTTTTTGTTTTGTTTTTTGAGACAGGGTTTCTCTGTGTAGCCCTGACTGTCCTGGAACTCACTCTGTGGACCAGGCTAGCCTTGAACTCACAGAGATCCACCTGCCTCTGCCTCCCAGGTACTGGGATTAAAGGCGTGCACCATGACCGGCCTGCATGCCTTTGTGATTCTTGGAAGTGCGTGGAATCGAGGCTGCTATTTCATTATTGGCGGTGTACACCGAGATGTGCTAATGGTGCGCAGCTACAGAGGAGGGCAAGGTTACAGTCTTCGTGACATTCTTAAATGTTGCGAAATGCTGAACAAATGCAATAGGACCTCTGGTTTTAGCAGGTTATAGCATTTTTGAAAGATTTTTCTTTTTGTTTATTCCCTAAAATAGGTGCTAAAATGTTGAGCTCTTCAAACAACTTTCTTTCTTTCTTTTTTGCCAACATTTTAGTTTTGGCTTTCAAAACAATCGGTTCAAACCCTTTGATATCAGTATCTCAGAGACTGAGTGGCCACACCCCCATCTCCCTGGCTCTGCATTCTCTGAGCTTTTCCCGTGTTCCATCACCATGGACAAAGGCGCCTATGAGGCTGTTCTTTCTTCTCCGTCTCCGAACACTCATGGTGGAAAGCCCTGGCATCGCATCCTACCCATGTTGAATCACCCAGGAAGTGTCCACTGAGCGTCCATTGCTCAGACACCAGGCTCTTAGGAGATGGCCAAAGAGCGCTGAGGTTGCTCTGCCCACTCAGGTGGGTGACTCATACTCATGTATGAGAGCTCAAATCAATGACTGATGAGCGTTCTAGAATATCAGAGCTCAAATCAATGACTGATGAGTGTTCTAGAATATCAGAGCTCAAATCAATGACTGATGAGTGTTCTAGAATATCAGAGCTCAGATCAATGACTGATGAGTGTTCTAGAATATCAGAGCTCAGATCAATGACTGATGAGCGTTCTAGAATATCAGAGCTCAAATCAGTGACTGATGAGCGTTCTAGGATATCAGAGCTCAAATCAATGACTGATGAGCGTTCTAGGATATCAGAGCTCAAATCAATGACTGATGAGCGTTCTAGAATATCAGAGCTCAAATCAATGACTGATGAGCGTTCTAGGATATCGGAGCTCAAATCAATGACTGATGAGCGTTCTAGAATATCGGAGCTCAAATCAATGACTGATGAACGTTCTAGGATATCGGAGCTCAAATCAATGACTGATGAGCGTTCTAGGATATCGGAGCTCAAATCAATGACTGATGAGCGTTCTAGGATATCGGAGCTCAAATCAATGACTGATGAGCGTTCTAGGATATCGGAGCTCAAATCAATGACTGATGAGCGTTCTAGAATATCGGAGCTCAAATCAATGACTGATGAGCGTTCTAGAATATCGGAGCTCAAATCAATGACTGATGAGCGTTCTAGAATATCGGAGCTCAGATCAATGACTGATGAGCGTTCTAGAATATCAGAGCTCAGATCAATGACTGAAGAGCGTTCTAGAATATCAGAGCTCAGATCAATGACTGAAGAGTGTTCTAGAATATCAGAGCTCAGATCAATGACTGAAGAGTGTTCTAGAATATCAGAGCTCAAATCAATGACTGATGAGTGTTCTAGGACATCAGAGCTCAAATCAATGACTGATGAGTGTTCTAGGATATCAGAGCTCAAATCAATGACTGATGAGTGTTCTAGAATATCAGAGCTCAAATCAATGACTGATGAGTGTTCTAGAATATCAGAGCTCAAATCAATGACTGATGAGTGTTCTAGAATATCAGAGCTCAAATCAATGACTGATGAGTGTTCTAGAATATCAGAGCTCAAATTAATGACTGATGAGTGTTCTAGGATATCAGAGCTCAAATTAATGACTGATGAGTGTTCTAGGATATCAGAGCTCAAATCAATGACTGATGAGTGTTCTAGGATATCAGAGCTCAAATCAATGACTGATGAGTGTTCTAGAATATCAGAGCTCAAATCAATGACTGATGAGTGTTCTAGAATATCAGAGCTCAAATCAATGACTGATGAGCGTTCTAGGATATCGGAGCTCAAATCAATGACTGATGAGTGTTCTAGAATATCAGAGCTCAAATCAATGACTGATGAGTGTTCTAGGATATCGGAGCAAAGGGAGCCATTATAAAAGACAGGTCGTGGAAGTTCCGCTTCCAGCTATCACGATCCCTTTTTCCTCAGCCTCCTCTGTTTCCCTCAGCTTCTTCCCTCTTCCTGGGCTGTCCCCCAGCCCCCAGGCATACTGCTGTGCATGCCCTGCCTCTTCAGCCCCGGTGCCTGTCCTGTGCTGTTTGTATAGCTGTGGTACCCTCTTCCTTCCTTTGCTGACAAACTCTGCTTAACCCCCCAGACCTCTTTCCAGTGCTCCCAATCTACGTGCCTAATAATTCTCTAGCAAATTGCTTCTCTTATGACATCTGACCAATCATTTCTTATCACTCTTTTGTTTCACTCTACATTCCGCAAGGCGTGTATATGCTCATATTAATAGAGACAAAGACATTTAATTCTAAAATAGATGGGAGATGCTTTATGAGCTGTAAACTATTGGCCACCGAAGTATGACCCAAACTACTGATCGAATCAAAATTCAGATTCAATGCAGTGCAGTGCAGTTAAAAATGCACATGGAAGGCCGGGCGGTGGTGGCGCACGCCTTTAATCCCAGCACTAGGGAGGCAGAGGCAAGTGGATCTCTGTGAGTTCGAGGCCAGCCTGGGCTACCAAGTGAGTTCCAGGAAAGGCACAAAGCTACACAGAGAAACCCTGTCTTGAAAAACCAAAAAAAAAAAAAAAAAAAAAAAAAAACACATGGAAAACTAAAAGCACGTGAAGGAAGAATGAATTCATGCTGGTGACAGGTTTGGCCAAGATGCTGTAGTTAGGCCTCTAGTGTGGCCTTTAGCTTCCTGGTGGTCAAGATAAAAAGTGCAATTTGGGAAAACAAAAAGTTGTTCTATAGGGGAGGCAATGCTTCTGTCAGCACAGACGCCTCAAAGCAGTGTCCTTGGAGACGCTGCGCAGTTGTGGCCCAGGCTTTCGGCAGGCTGGTGTTGTGAAAGGCTGAGTGAGTGACACTGGAGTCGGCCTGGGGAAGGCAGCAGCAGATTACTGGGGACTCTTGGGTGGCTTCATGTGACAGGGTTTGGAGTTCTCAGAGTGATAAAGGACTGGCGTGACCATCCTCGAAAATGAGGTTGCTGAGCTGGACCAGGGACCAGACAGGTGAATAGGACTGGAATCCCACCCTGCCCCCCCACCCCTACCCGGGGAGGAGGGGGGTAGTTCTGACAGCACAACACATTTTCATCACACCGGCATTTGTTATTTATGTATGACTAGATCGTAAGTTGTACAAGGTGCCCGAGGCGCCCTATTCACCAGAGCTGCGGGTAGAGACAGTCACGGCGAGTTGTTGAGCTGACGATAATTGTCACTCATTAAGCGGGAATCAGAGGATCATGAGAGTTGCATGGTGATTGGAAGTCACGGTTCAATGTCTCCCTTTAAACATGAGGAAGCAAATACTCAGAGAGATGAAGGCAACTGTCCCAGAGTCACCTGCCCAGCTGAGTGGGGCCAGAGCCAATGCCCTGGTCTGCAAAGAACCCATTGGTTAAAAAACAAAACCTATACTCAGTCCTCGCCTTTCTTTGTCCCCCACCACGCTCTCCTGGTGGCCTCGTCCCTTATGCCATGTTTCTGTGTGGACTCCTGCTATGCCAGCCCCACAGACTCAGCCACCACACGAATGAGAACTGAAACCCCGAAGTCACTGTTCGCTTTATCTGTGAAGTTAGTAGCTGGATGGTGGTTGAGGAAATTGCATGGGGTTCTATGTAAGCCTGAAATTTTACAAAATAAGATGATGACAGCCGGCACCTACTGTGTACACATGATTGTCAAGCACTCAGACACAACGTTTCTGGAAACGGTGAGGCCCTGCCAAGATAGGATGCAGGGAGTGGTCACTGTTCTCACTCCCCCGAGGAAGCAAAATCATGATGCCAGGAGAGTTAGTTGCCCTGGATACTCAGGCCAGTGCTGCAGAAAAGCCAGAATCCTAGCCCAGGGTTGTGTGACTCCCACACAGCTCTTAATCCCATATGACCCCAATAAAAACACCCAAGAAGAGCTGGGGGATGACACCGTGGAGTGCTGAATATCATGATGAGATTCTGCAATGGCCTTTTCCAAGGGCTTCAAGTGAAGAGGAGAATCATTGTGAGAACACACAGGAAGCTACAGAATTAGTCAAATTTACTACATTAATTGAAGGTGGAATTAGATTTTCAAGTAAAAAAGTGAGAGTCTATTGCTAAATGTCCCTCACTTCAGGAAAATAAGTTTTAAAAATGGACTTTAACCAGAAGTTGGTTAAGTATAACTCTAAAGAAAGATGGGTACAAAGTAGCAAACGTCCTCATCTCTTCCTGGTTTCACTTTCGCTGCTGGCAGCAAAAGTAGCTTAAGAGAGAGAGGCTTCCTTCCTTCCTTCCTTCCTTCCTTCCTTCCTTCCTTCCTTCCTTCCTTCCTTCCTTCCTTCCTTTCTTTTTGGTTTTTCGAGACAGGGTTTCTCTGTGTAGCTTTGCGCCTTTCCTGGAACTCACTCTGTAGTCCAGGCTGGCCTCGAACTCACAGAGATCCGCCTGCCTCTGCCTCCCGAGTGCTGGGATTAAAGGTGTGCACCACCACCGCCCGGCGAGGGTTTATTTCTTATCACGGTCCTCCGTGGTCCACCTGGGTCATAGTGGCAGGAGCTCAAGATGACTATCATATCCACATCCACAGTCAGGAGCAGAGAGAAATACACACATGTAGCATGCTTATTTGCTTGCTTATGCTCAACACTGTTTCTCTACTTGTATACTGTTCAGGAATCCCTGCCTTGGGAACGGTGCTGCCCGAAGGGGGCTGGGACTTCCCAAATCAATCAACTTAATTAATACAATTTCTCATTGATACACTCATGGGCCAACCCAACATAGACAATCCTTCATTGGGAATCTCTTCCCAGGTTATTCTAGGGTGTGTCAAAAACCATCATAGTCTCCTAGATGGGCCATAGGAACAGGTGGAATGGCAATGTTATCATGTAGGAGAAGGGATTGGAGATGAAGCTTTCTATGTTCCTTTTGTTACTTGAGAAAAAAAAGAGAACCTTGATAATAAAACTTTACGTTTATTTTAAATAATAACAAGAAACAAGAGAAATAGCGTGGAAATGCCCAAAGCAGTAGGAGAGGGAATGAACATAAAAATAGATCAGTTTTAGGTTAAAACAATGGCTCACAGTGGTTAAGAGCACTAGCTGTTCTTGCAGAAGACCTAAGTTCTGTTCCCAGCACCAGATGGCGGCTCACAGCTGCTGTAGCTCTTAATTACAGGGAGCCTGATGCCCTCTTCTGGTCTCCACTGGCACTGCACACACGTGGTGCATAATGTGTTGTAAGGGACACCTATACACATAAAATAATAATGAGTAAAATTAGAGCCCAGGACGGAGGTGGAAAAAGAGCTAGCAAAGTGTAAAATCTAGAGGGAGTAGTGAAATAATTCACCCAAAGCAATTATGTGTATTTATAAATACATTTGCACACACACTAAAATGATTGATAGTAAACAGCTGGATTGAGACATTAATCAAAAACTAACAAGAGGGCTGGAGAGATGGCTCAGTGGTTAAGAGCACTAATTGCTCTTCCAGAGGTCCTGAGTTCAAATCCCAACGACCACATGGTGGCTCACAACCACCCATAATGAAATCTGGTGCCCTCTTCTGGCCTACAAGGACACATGTAGGCAGAACACTGTATACATAATAAGTAAATCTAAAAAAAAAAAAAAAAAAAAAAACTAACAAGAATCTGAGAAAAATTAAAATAAAACATTGGCAAATAAGATTTTAGACAGAAAGCCTTATTGGGGATGATGGAGGTTTATTATATGATATTGAATTCACAGGAAAGGCATAATGATGATAAACATATGTACCTAGAAACATAGCCACAAAATAAATAAATGGCAATGAGGGAAACCAACAAATCCATTTCAGTGTGTAAGTTTGATTTACCTTTCTCAGTAATTGGTAAGTCAGTGACAAAATTGTGTGTGTGTATGTGTGTGTGTGTGTGTGTGTGTTCTTTCTAGAGCTCTGCACGTAACAGGTAACATGTGCTTTTAGGCACGCAAAGGGACATTTACAAATGTTACCTTGGTCTCTGCCATCACAAAGGCTAACAAACCAGAGTGTTAAAAGTCAGTGTTGTAATAGACCTTGCTCTCTTGCCAAACTGCAATAAAATTAAAAACTAGTGCCAGGAGGATAGATTAAAATAAACCACACACCATCAATTATAAATTTGAAAGTTTTAAAAACTGCTTTGAGGAAGTCCTTCTCTGGGGGTCAAATTTCAGTTTGTGGTATTGAGCACTTCTGAAATTCCTGCTCTCACCTGGGCCTGCTTTATAAATCGACTCTGCCCTCATCAGGAGGCCGAATGTTTAGTCCTGTTTTCCTAGGCTTGCCTTAGGTACAGATCGGCTCACTTGCCCCAGGTCTGTTTTTGTTAACAAAGACTACACTGGGCTTGGGAGCACTTTTTATTTTATAGTATATTCTACATTTTTCATAAGCAAGAGTGACTTTTCTGTTGCGAAGGCACAGTATTTCTCCTTGATAAGTCTTCATCAATTCTGATCATGTTTAACCTTATTCTTCAGAAGGGCTTTTGAACTGGAAGTGTTTGCCCATGCCAGGGATTGTGTTTCATGATGGCACAGTCTGCCACTGACAACACAGTAATCTTTTTCCTAATTTCAGTCAATATCTATTAATATTTTCCTGGCAGCTGATGAACTTAACTGGATCAGAGTCTCGTTTCATGGAACTAGAAGAAGGTTTTCTTTTTCTTTTTTCTTTTTCCTTATTTTTTTTGCATGTGAATTCATTTATTGTGTAGGCAGATGGGGGCACTCCACAGCTAGTGTGAGGGTGTCAGAGGACAACTTGGATGAGTCACTTCTCTCCCTTTACCATGTGGGTCCTGGGAATCAAACTCAGGTTGGCGGCAAGGGCCATCTCACCAGACACAGAAAGTCTTTATGACTTTTCCCCACCTTGCTCACACGTGTCTCTTCCACACATAGGGGTTAAGAATAACATAATCAAGAACTCTATATGATAGTATGCTTATTCGTTTTAAGATCCAGTTGGTTGAAATAGAGTTCATAAACCTATAGACTGTTGATCATGTGATTCAAGATACAGGAAAGGCAGGGGAGCTCTGGCCCTTCCCGGTGACGTGGGTCCTTGCTCTTTTGCTGTCCTTGGAACCATAATGACACGACATGACTGTTTCCAAAACAGTCCAGCTTCCCAGGAAGAGGATGAACACACAGTTTCTTATCTTCGTTGGCTTATGATTCATTCAACAGCAGCACCTCCAAAAGGCTCTTAAAATAAGAGATAAATCAAGCTTTTGTGTACGTACACAGGAAGAGGCAGCCCTGGAAATTAAATTGATTATTTCATTTTAGCAGCGTTGACTATGCAAACCCTCTGTGTGGGTGCTTTCTTCTCTTGAGTTTGTTACTGTTGGCCAAGTGTTTTCGCACACGTTATCTCATTGACTTTTCAACACCCCCCCAACAGTTCATTTAATTAGCCGTAGGAAAATAAGACTAATTCCAGAGAAGGCAGTGTTTACACCCGCTAAGAGGGGAAGCCAGAGCCCAAACACACATGCTCTGACTCCCAAGAGAGTCTTCCGTTTCCATCACTGAGTTCTCTGTGCTTGCTGTGACTAAAGACACCTTTCCACGCCTCGGAAATTCCTTATGACTCTGAAATTCCACATTGTAAAGTGTGACCTTACCAAGGTGCTCACAGTTCTCCTCCATCTGACCCCAACTTCCATTTCCATCCCTCATCTCCATCCTCATCTACACCTCCCATCTCCATCCTCCATCTCTATCCTCCATCTCCATCCTTCATCTCCACCCTCCATCTCCGTCCTCCACCTCCATCCCTCATCTCCATCCTCCACCTCCATCCCTCATCTCCATCCTCCACCTCCATCCCTCCTCTCCATCTTCTATCTCCATCCTCCATCTACACCTCCCATCTCCATCTCTCACCTCCATCCCTCATCTCCATTCCTCATCTCCATCTTTCACCTCCATCCCTCACTTCCATCCCTGATCTCCATCCCTCTCCTCCATCCCTCATCTCCATCTCCATCCTCCATCTCCATCCCTCACCTCCATCCCTCATCTCCATCCTCAGTCTCCATCCTCCATCTACACCTCCCATCTCCATTCTTCATCTGCCTCCTCCCTTTCTACCCCCCACCCCATACCTCACTTTGATTCTTCCTCTTCATCTCTAGTCCCCATTCCCACTCCCTCTGAGAAAACCCGTGCACATCTTGAGTGTCTATGTGTGTGTACGTGGGGAGGTATGTGGAGGCCAGAGGACTTCTGGAACTCATCAGATATGTTAGGCTGACTCGCCAGTGAGCCCCAGGGACCTACCTGTCTTCGCTTCCCCAACTCTGGGCTTTCAAGTGAGTGCCACCACGCCCACCCTTTTTCTTTAGTAGGTTCTAGGACTTGAACTCAGGTCTTTACACTTGCAAAGGAGACAGTTTACAGACTGAGCCATCTCCCCATTTATATTTTTTGTAACCTGTAATAAGCACTCTCTTGATGATGTTTCATAACTATCTTTTATATAAACACACCAGTAATTTTTCAAGGGATGCCTTTTAGTCTTGTACATTTTTAAATGAATAAATAAAGTGAAAATAACTTAAAATGAACTCGGATATCTACAGGAAACTGTCTGAGCCACAGCAGCAGCAGATCAAATTCTCCTCAACTTGGAGGATGCTTCACTTTGAGGATGGAGATCTGTGGATGGGGCTCTCTTTTGTCACTCCCCAAGACACTGTTTCTCTTGCCGTGACTTACTGAGCTCGACCACAGGCCTGTGCTTCTGGAGCGGTGAGGGGGGGAGGCTGCTCTAAGGCTGTGGCTGGGGTGCGATTCCACTGGGGTGCCCTCTGCTTGGAGCTTTGCCTTCAGGAATGACTGAGTCTGTCTGTATTCCCTTTTAGATCCGACTCTGTGGAGCACAGACCATGTCCGACAGTGGTTGGAATGGGCAGTGAAAGAATACGGCCTTCTGGACGTGGACGTCTTATTATTTCAGAATATCGACGGGAAGGAGCTGTGCAAGATGACAAAAGATGACTTCCAGAGGCTCACTCCAAGCTACAATGCAGACATCCTTCTCTCACATCTCCACTACCTCAGAGAGAGTAAGCTGCCCGCCCTCAGTAGCCGTCCTTGTTGCCATGGCTACAGACCCACCTTTAGTAGGTTTGGACGGGGTGGTCCCCAGCATCCCCTTGCTCTCACTCAATGCCCATGTCCGACCTGAGAGGACCACATAATAGAGCTCAGAGCTTCGTGATGTAGACGAACACCACAGTCTCTGGTGGGAACAAGGTAACAGCGTTCTCCCTCCTCCCACGTTCCCAAGGCCAGGAAAATGGAATTTTGTAGAGAAGTGGCCACACACTCGGTAGTTTCTGTGACGACGTTCCAGACTAGAAGGCAGAAAAGGCTCCTCCTGGACGGGAGTGTGGGGAGTTACCTTCCTGAGGGCCGTGTGAAGCCCCTCCCCCAGCCAACCTGAACACACTCTTGACAGAATCAGTGGCATATTGGTCAGTATAGGCATAAGTCAGAAGATTGCTGCATGCTGTAGTGATGGCAGCTCTGAGCGTGGTCCAAAAGGATCCCAAATACAGGTGGGTGGGGTGACTCCCTAGGTGCCCTTCTCTCCTGTATGAAGTCGTCCCTTCTCCGATTTACCTTGTTCACCAGTGTCAGGGGTTTAGATAATTCCAGCACCCCTAGGTGAGGGTAGGGAGGTATGTTTTCCTTTGGACTCCGTTTGTTTTTAAGAAAGGTCGTTCTCTGTCTTTCCATCTCAACATTGACTCTGTTTTGTTTTGTAGCTCCCCTTCCACATTTGACTTCCGATGACGTGGATAAGGCTTTACAAAACTCTCCACGGTTAATGCATGCTAGAAACACAGGTAATGCTAGCCTTTCCCACACCAGGACAACACATAGGTTGCTGTCTCCAGATGCATGCTTTCGAATGAAATGCACAGGTTAGAGGTTAGAAGGCAGATGCAGAGGTGAAGGATGGGGAGGCTGTTGGGAATCGGAACACTTGCTGTTATTTCCTCCACAACCTCCTTAGCCATGAGAGGATTTGTTTTGGTTGTGTTGTGTTGTGTTGTGTTGTGTTTTTGGAGCAATTGTACAAATCCCCCAACATGTCCCACTGTTAGTCCCAATCCATCCACCAGTCCTGTTGCCTGTGGAGATGAAAAGCTCCCTGGTATATGGTGCCCGCCCCCCCCCCACCCCGACCTCCACTGGTCTGTTGTTCTCCATTTCCATCCCTAAAGCAGTGTTTCCTAGGACTCCTTGGTGTTTCTCAGACAGTTTGGGCTATTGGACTTGCCTTGACTTAGTCACACAGATTTGTATGTTTGCACAGGGCCCTGGAAGGAATATTTCATACTTTTTGCAAACTTTTATTCCCAGGGAACTCTGCCACCACTTCAGAGAGTATAAAACCAGCCCCTAAAATCCAGCACCTTCCTGCCTGCCTCTGACTCTGGTTCTACGTGTGTGTCTGCTGCATGCCTGAGTCTAGCAGGGCTTCACCAAGGCTAACCTCCCTCCTGCTCTCAGTTTGCTTGGGGTTCTCTGGATAATTGTGTTACTCATATTCCATAGACAGACCTACTTCCCCTCCTGGTGGTGTCGCTGCGGGATACATGGCCACTTGCTGCTCACCTACTGGGTTAGTCTAGGACCACTCCCTCCCATGTTCTCCCTGCGCCCAGCTAGGGCGGACAGCAGCAAGTGCTGGGAAAGCTCTGTCTCCTTGTAAGCCAGCCAGCCCGACCGCGGGTCTCCCCAGCCGAGCACGACAGCAGCTTACAAAATACCCTCCTTTTGTTTTAACGTGTCCAATCTCATATGAACCGAGCCTCAGTTCTTTATTTATAATAAATAACTGGTTTGCCTTAGTCTTCGGCATCCCAACAGGATGCTTTTAACGTCATGTGAAGCTCTTTAACCTGTTCCTTCCCAGTCTGCATCACACAAATCAACCTGCTAATGACCGTGTGGCCAAAATTAGCAAAGAGCCATCCCTCTCTTGGGAAACACCTCTGAGCTACACACGGATTCTCACATCATATTCATTTAGAAGTTCTAAAACAATGGCTAAATGTTCCACAAAAGTTCAGAGTTCATAGTTTTACTGTAGCTACACAGAGAGGAAATCCAAAGACAAGGATGATAAAGTTTTCAAAGGACTTAATGCTGAAGGGGAAATTTTCTCATCTGGAGAGATGACCCTTGATTGAGGAAAATAAGGAGAATCATGTATTTGAATAGAGATATGGATTAATTCTGAATACACTCCATAGAGTGTTAGGAAAAATATGTATAAATGTTTCCGAGATCTGCTTTCCAAGAGCTATTAAGATATTTTGTGACTCATATACAATTTGTAATAAGTAAATAGCCATGCCACGAATAGATCTTAATAAAATAAGATTGCTGGTGGGACACAGCGGGGCTCCATCAAGAAGCTTACAAGGAAATAATAAAGAAAGCATAAAATTTCAAGCACACGGGAGACTCGTTCACATTCAGGATCCGAGTCTGACCCAGGGCTCCTGTTTGCCCAGAACTCTGCTGACATTTCAAGGCCTCTCCTAACATTCCAGGGTGAGGTCGGATGGCACTGATGTTCAGGTGAGCAGTCACCACAAAGGACCTTCACACTGTGTCTTTCCTTTTGTCTGCAGGGGGTGCAGCTTTTATATTCCCAAATACTTCAGTATATCCCGAAGCTACGCAAAGAATTACAACTAGGCCAGGTACGCTAACACACCCCCGCGTGATTCCTTCATTGAGAGACTCCCAGAAGTCCAGTTTAGACCCAGGACTGCAGCCCATGACCCCAGGAGCATGCCTTGGACCTGAAATGCAGAACCTTGCAGTCAATCTTTTCCCTGTCCCTGTTGATGTGCAACCAAAATGCAGCCGGATTGCTGCATTCAGAGACCACTCTACAGTGGCCAAGCTGTGGAGTCAGACACAGATAAGGGCCTTATGTAGTAGCTTTGAACATTTGGGCCAACGCCTAAGACAGGAGCCCTTGAACCATCAAGTTAAGAGAAGGGTTGATGTGCGGTCTGTCCCTTCTGAGGGGAGAGCAGTTCCAAAATCAGTAGCAACTGATTCTTATCCCCCATTTCTCAGAGGAGAAGCATCCAGCATCTAATATTTACATCAGAGTCATACTTTATGTCTTTTCTGATGATTTAATTAGGTAATTAACTTACTTTATCGTTCATGTAAAAATAAACATTTATCTAATGCCAGTCACAGAGTTAGCCTCTGGGAAAGGAAAGCTGAACCAGACTCCAAGCACTGTCTCTCTTCAGAATGCTCGCTTGCACATTCCGCTAGGTTTGTGGTTGGTTGAGAGCCTTGTCCGGGTCTGGCGAGGGGCAGTTGCAGTAAGCTGGAAGGAAGATTTAGCACGAAGTTCTAGAAGATAATTCAGTGGTGTTACCTGGAGCCAGAGAGAGCCAAGAACGGACCAGATTAAGCACCAGAGCAGGCAATAGAGGTGCTACCTGGAGTCTGGAGGCCTGGGAGTCGAAGGAGTCAGACCCATGTGAACACAGCCAGGAGGCCTTCAGGGAACTGGGCAGGGAGAGGACACCGTGAACTATGGGTCTGTCACTCTTAAACACCACCCCTCATGGGGGCCATGACTACCCTGTATGTTGGAATCCCTCATGCTGTCGTGAACACTGAGGGGATCCTAGTTCCAGAAAGCACAGTGGATTTCCCCATTGGTCCAGCATACATGTCTTCCCCAGCCCAGGCTGCCTCTCCATGGCCCTTTGCACGTCCAGCCTGCGTGAGTCTAGCTGACCGGGTCCCCAGGCTCAGAAGCTCTTTCTTTTGGGGGAGGAAGACAAACTAGGGCTGGGGGCTGGCTGAATGGTGGGGATAGGGATACTTTCTGGAGCGCTTTCGTACCCTTGACCACACGCTGTAGCTTCTCTGGCCTGAGCGAGAAAGCTTACTTCTTTGTTCCTAGAAACTACGTGAAAATGCCCAGCTAAAGTCCCCTGTCATGTTAGAGGTCGGTAAAGTAATGGAACAGACCCAGTGTCTTTAGATAACTCAGATGGCCCCAAAGAGTGCCACCAAGAGCATTGAGAATGAAGAGCAGAGGCCTGCCCTTTCCCTGGCTCCAGGACTTTCTGACCTTGCTACCTACAAGTGCATCTTGTGGGACCCACAAGGGAGGGTATGGATGGACATGAATGATTCCGGGGCTCTTTCAAAAATGCTTCTACCCATAGCTAAAAATAAATGAAAGCTCCCCGCAGAACATTTGGCCTTTACGATTAATTAGCCAATTTAAAAACTATGTTTGTTTAAAGTCACCTCAGGAATGCTGCTGGCTGGATTTCAAGGCCAGGGTTTGTGAGCCGCTGTGGTAAGCTGGTTGGCGAGACAGGACAAGGGGCCCTGTCGCAACTTTGCTTGTAGGGTGGTGGTGTGACTGTCTAGGTTCATTTTCTGAACCAATTAAAAAATCCAAAGGGGGGGGGGTGCAACAGGTAGCAGCAGGGGTTTCAGTCAGAGCAGCCGGAAGTAGCCTGTGAAGAAAGGCACACACCCAGCAAGACAGAGAGGATCTCGGCAGGGTGGGGCAGGGGGGCTTCTTGAGAGTCTGGTGGCAGAGACCCACGTTCCTGTCCTTTGTGTTCCTGTCCTGTGTGTGTCCCTGCCCACTTCATTCTCTAACTCAGCGTGAGGGACAGGCACCGGTCCAGCAAGCCAGGCTTCGGTCGCTAGTCCGTTTAGACTCTCCCACCTTCTCTACACTAGAGCCGTTTCACCAGGGCCCCTGCAAGAAAAAAAAAAAAAAAAATCAACAAAACCAGAAAAACCACAAGACTTCTGTGTTTCACGAGATCAGATGAGATGGCATTCTCGTCCTTTTGCAGGATGCCTCCATCCACACCCACCGTCCTCTGAATCCTGCTGCCAAATGGTTCCCCTCACCTGACCGCCTTCCCTCTGCCTCCAGTCACAGTCTACCTACCTGTCCTCCCTCCCTCCCCCCTCCCTCCCTCCCTCCCTCCCTCCCTCCCCCTCTCCCTCCCTCCCTCCCTCCCTCCTTCCCTCCCTCCTTCCTTCCCTCCCTCTGTCCTTCCCTCCCTCCCCCCTCCTTCTCTCCTCCCTCCCTCCCTTCCATCTTTTTTTATGACCACACTTCTGCAAAGGTTAATTTATCCGAGAACCGTGCACGACCCGTGGGCTCCATTCCCCTCCTGCCTCTGTGCCGTAGCCATCTCTTCCGTGGGCTGTGCCTTTGCTCTCCACAGTTCTAGGTTAAGACCACAGCTTCTTCCCCTCATCTTTGTTGAATGAGCACCTGGATTGGTCCCCTGTCAGGATGCTGGCACATCTTGTGTGTTCTGTGATTTGGTGGCCATCCTTTTGTTACTATCACCCCAAACCCTTCTCCCCAGCTCCTCTGTGCACACCATTTTCCTCCCCTGAGTCTGTTTCTTTTAGAGCCACAGACCCTTGAGATCTCAGTTTAAAGTGTGGAAGTCAGAGACAGGCGCCAGCCACAGAATCGCATTAGCAGTGTGGCCTTATGACACGCTACCTAGCCTGTCCTTTTATGAGTTGGTCATGGGAAATCTGGCCTATTACATGGAAGACTTCGTGTAGGCTGTTCCTTTACTCCGCCATCACCACGATAGCTCGAGAGTACCCAGGGTGTCACCAAAAGTAATTGGAGTATGTAACTGCCACACACAGCTTTGTGTGGAGTGTGACTTTGAAGCTGGTGCCTCTGGGGGGGGGGATTCCTCCATGAAACTCTGAAACTTGTTGCTGCTGAGCGTGACTGAGCTGGGTGAGCCCACGGCTCTTGTACCCCTCAGTTGGGTGCTCTGTAAACCTCGGGCCTTAGCAGTTGGCTTATTGCATTCTTTGCTTGTTCCAAGTTTCTACACAGCCACAGAGATTTGTAAGCATAGTTAAAAGCCCAGGATCATCATCCACAAACATGATCTCTAGGTGTTTGATGTAGGGGTGAAGAAAAATTTAGAAAGATATGGATGAAGAAGATGGTGCAGGTTAATTACCCAAAGGCTGAATCAAAAAATTCCTGCTCTCCAGAGCTTTGCAGATTGGTTCTAGGCAGTAACTCTTCGACTACTACCTTGCCTTCCTCATTGACTTCAAATGCATGAGAGGAGGCCCATCCATTCCTTCCCATCTCCTTCCTTCCTCCAGGGGATCACCAGAGACATCTTGTAGACCTGGTATAGATTCTGCAGAATGAGGATGAATGTTCCAGAGAGCCAAGTCCTGGTCCTTTAAAATGCAAAGTGACTCTGTGGAGGTCAAGAGCTGGCAAGCCCCCTCCAGTGATCTGAGCCAATGGAGAATGCAGCTTAGTAGAACTTACCCCTCACTAGGGAGGAAGGCAGGATGCTGGGATGATCCTCTGATGTCTTAGGACCTCCTTCAGGATTAGAAACTGATCTCAGTTCCCCCAAAACACACAAGCTGCTATGTGTGGGGGTCTGCACCAGACAAGCCTCCCCTACTTTGTATCTCCATGTTGTTGTTTTCATATGGATCGTGGCATATACCATGTTTCGATAGCCATCCAAAGCTGCCCGTGAGATTGCTTTAAAAGGGTTCAGGCTTGCCAATCATTTTCAACAGCTACAATAGCAGAGTGAATGCCAGAAAGTGACTTCCTGTGCACAAATGTGTGAGCTAATTCCTTTGAAAAGACAACTCGGAAAAAACTCGGCATTAGGCTGCTCACCAAATTTAAATGTAAAACAATACACACACACACACACACACACACACACACACACACACACACATATATATATATATATATTTTTTTTTTAATTAAAAGCCTGTGCTCTTCTATCAGGCTGGGCAGCAAAGGCTCATGGGTAGTGGTCTTCTAAGCAGTCGGGGTAGATATATGCCACCATCCTGATCGTTCCTCATCCCCAGAAATTTCCAAGGTCAGCATTTCCCGAGGTCATCTGCCACAGGAGGGGGCTTAGTGTCACAGCGTGTGACCAGTGGCTGATAAGGAAATATTGGCAGAGACTCTCATGAAAGAAAACAAGACCCGCGTATCTACCAGGGCAGTGTGTTTGTGAACATGTTAATCACTTGTCCATGCAAACATCTCAAATACTTGGCTGAAAATTAAACTCAGCCTGGTGGTTGTTATTTCCAGGGGAGGGTGGGACATGGCTATTCATCTTTCAAAGGATTTTATGAATAAAGAGTTTCCAAATATTAGTTCTAGTGTGATGGTTAGTGTTCTTTTCCCAGCCACACTTCACAACCAGTGCTGTTCTGGGTGTAGTTGAGAAACTCAAGGCTCTCTGGTACATCCACCTGCCTTCTTCTAGCTCAGGACCCATAGGCCCCTTTAGAACCTCCATACCAGACTGTTCTACAGTTGTAGTTAGATCTCCATAGTCTGGCTAGCATTCCTGAAGTCATTATCTTTGAGAATGGTGAATTTTATAGGAACTCTTAGAGTGGAAATTCTCTGGAGCTGGCTTTTGCACGCTTCCGCACATGTGTGAGTGGTCTGGGACCTGAGCGGGCTTCTGGCTTCATTCTCTAAGTCCAGGGTTAGAGTCTGCATTCCTAACCCTCAAGGGTGTCTTGGTTGATGATCCATGGAACACACTTCTGTGATACCACCATTTTTATTTGGTAAATCGGCCTTTGTTGGTGTATCTGTCTGCCTCTGAAGTAGGTGGGGTATCTCACTTACTGATTTCTGTCATAAAACTCTGGTTAACCATTTTTTAAAAAATAAATATTACAACGTTTTATTTATTTTGAGGTGTGGGTGGGGGTGTACACATGCCACGTGGAAATCAGGGGACAGCTTAGCTGAGTTGACTCTCTCCTTCTACCGTGCAGATTCTGGGGGTCCACGTCAGGTAACAAGGCTTGGAAGGAAGCCCCTTTGCCTACTGAGCCAGCTCACGGAATTCTGCCCCCACGTCCTGCCTTTATTTTTTCATTTTAGAAATAAAACCAAGACAGGTTGAGAATATATTTTCAAAATGTTTCCAGAGATGTAAGATGGAATTTAGTTGTAAATTGATTGCAGTTACAGATTTCATTCCCACATGCCTTCCCAACTCTAGAAAAGCTGAAGGTCCCAGAATGCAGAAGTGCCCCCGAGAGAATGAGCAATAGTGGGGTTTTTAAAAGGAAAACTGTCTCACTCTCCGAAGCCCAGGAGGGTAGAATTTCACAGACCACACCAGTTGCGATGGGGGCAGCCAAACAGACTGATTGAATTAAGGCCTTTCTGTGTTGGGTTTCACGTCGCTCTCTTCGGATGTGAACATAGGAAGGGGCACACACTTGGCAGCGTGGTGGGGGTCTTTGAAAGCTGATCCACCAGATTGCCAGTTTTGAGTAAGCTTAAACAATTTACTTAAAGAGAGACCCAAAATAATTGCACCACTCCGTCCTCCAAGTGAGAGTTCCATGGCCATCCCCTGTTGTGTGGGAGCAGCAAGCCTGCCCAAGTACGTGGCTGTGGCTTTCAGGTGGTCTAGAGTGGCGCTTGACATTGAACGGAGACCCACCAACCAAGGGAGTGTTGTTTTAAAATTCATTTAAAGTTTTGCTTTTGTTCCAAGACAGCATCTTACCCTGGAGCCCAGACTGGTCTTGAACTTACAGCAATCCTCCTGCCTCAGCCTTTCAAGTGCCAGGATTACAGACACGAGCCTTCACACCTAGATCCAGTTTGTTTTGAGGTAGCGGGGCATGTAACTGAGGCTGGCCTCAGATAGTTTGTGTAACTGATGAAGACTCTGTGCTGACTTTCTTGCCTCTGCTTCCCAGGTGCTGGACTCACAGGCCTGAACCACCACACCTAGATCGCAGTTTTGAGACAGCTCTGTAATCGAATTACATGTAGAAGTAGCTTCCCTATACACATGGTTAATAAGAGGGAGAGAAATAATGATTCTGGGCTCTATTTCTGAAAGAAAACTGAAATAACCTAAAAGCTTGATGTGACAAGCACCTCAGTGACAGAACCTCCACTGGGAATACAGAGCTGTAGTTACTACATTAGCAAGTGCAGTGGGTAATGGCGGTCCGCAGCACAAGTAACGTTATGTATAAATAAAAATAACTGGCGTGTATTTATGTCATTGTTGATGTGTTGTAGGACAATCGTTTCAGTCCGGAATTTGTTTTGTGCAATTCATTTTAGAGAGAGATTAAGTTCTCGTAGGAAACAGGAAAGAGAGGCCTTTTGCCTAGAAAAACAACTAAGCCGATTAAGACTGACGATATCAGTGGGTAAGATTGTCAAAGGGAGGTGAGGGGATCCTCGGGAGCGGATCACAGGGGGGTAAGAAAGCGGCTCTCATTCCCAAGTAGAGGGCAGACAGCAGGAGCGTGAATGTCTGTCGCTGGGTAGATTTGGGGTGATTCATGCCAGGTGTGGGCTCTGAGTTCTGAAGATGGTGAAAGTGTAGATTCTGACCAGTCCTGTGGTAAGTCTGCCTGTGAAAGAGTAATGTGCTATGATCTCGATTTCCGATCCTAGGAAAAGGCTTTAGGAGACTGAGCAGGAGGGGCCAGGAGCTGGCTCAGCTGTCTGGTGCTTGCTTTGGGGAGCTGAGTTTGATCCCAGTTTCCCCGTAGAGATCTGCACCTGGTGACATGTGCCTTTGCAGCTTAGCTAAATCAGTGAGCCCCAGATGAGCCCCAGTGCCCCAAGGACAAAAGCTGAAAAACAAAACAAACAAACAAAAAACCGATGTGAATGGCACTTGAGGACAATATCCAAGGTTGGCCTCTCCAGCCTCCACACACATGTGTGCCTGCACATATATAATACACATATAACACACACACACACACACACACACACACACACACAAGCAAAGTCTAGAAGATTCTACGAATGATAGTTTTAAGCTAAATGAAAATGAGCGTTTTATTTAGATCAATAAAATATACATACAACTATATAAAATATGCAAAGTGCAATGTATAGGTAAAACCTACATTGATTTTTTTTTTTTTTTTTTTTTTTTTTTTTGGTTTTTCGAGACAGAGTTTCTCTGTGTAGCTTTGCGCCTTTCCTGGGACTCACTTGGTAGCCCAGGCTGGCCTCGAACTCACAGAGATCCGCCTGGCTCTGCCTCCCGAGTGCTGGGATTAAAGGCATGCGCCACCACCGCCCGGCATACATTGATATTTTTAATATGTCAGTATTTATTCTAAGAAACAAATCTGTGATTAAAAAAAAGCTGTGTTTTTCTTTAGTCCATTTATCTCTTTTTTACAGATTTACCTTATGAGCCTCCCAGGAGAACAGCCTGGACCGGCCATGGCCACCCCGCCCCCCAGTCCAAAGGTACAGGCTCCGCCCCCACTGCCCTGAGCTGTGTCGCAAGGCAAGGGTGACGATAGCCAGGGTCAGTTGCAGTTTCAGTGGTTGATCTGTGATCTTTGCAACATTCAGAGGGGTCCTTCCCTTGGTGGCAAAACACGTGTGCTCTTTAAGCGCGGTTCTTTTTGTTTGAGAAGTGACTGGAACGGTGACTCTCCGTGTGGACTAATGGGGTTTGTTTACACACTGGCGAGCTGAGCAAACTGCTGCTTCCTCTCACCGCGGCTCCCTCCGCTGGCTCCTCTTCTTCCCTGGCACTTTCCCGTATCTATTTATTTTACACCGTAGTTAATTTCATTCTCTTTTGTAAGCCAGCTCAAGTTTCTCTTCATTATGTTTAGAAGTAATGTCTACAGTAAATCTTTTAAATCATGAGAAACATTTTAGAATGTTTATATTTAATGTCATTAGAGGGGGCAATTTCTTCTTACCACAAATGCTTCTTGTTGTAGAATAAAATTACCATGCTGACAATTAATTGATTATAAAGTAAAAAAACATTGAAGACATGCAGCCCGATCTGGGTTGTGGCTAATTTTCTTTTTTTGTTCTTTTTGTTTTGTTTTTCAGCTGCTCAGCCATCTCCTTCCACAGTGCCCAAAACCGAAGATCAGCGTCCTCAGTTAGGTGTGTTTCAGAAGCCATCTTGGGAGCCCTAAAAAAAGGTTACAGGCTTAGCTGGGGGTCTTTAAAGTGTTCCCTCTTTAAAATGAACTTCACAACTGTCATGTATGTAAGATGAGTTGGAAGGATTTTACTCAACCATCTCTAAGGCCTGTGGTTGAATGTGAGCAAACCATCCGGCTGTGCCCTTGGGATCTGTGGGTTCCGTTGCTTTGACTTCCCGTGGTGTGTGTCTAGGTGTCTGTGTCTGTCAAGGTGGAAATGCAGTGGAATGCTGACCTTGAACAACCTGGCCCGTGTGGCCCCAGGCCCAGCACTGCCCCCACTTAGATCCTGGCATAGTGAGGGTTGTGGGTTGGTGGTGGGAATCTGGGACCCCGAACTTTCCTACAACTGTGATGCTCCCCTGAGATCTGGTGTGACGCCTTACCTCGTGTAGGAGGTAGAAGCAGGAAATGGGGGAGGGGGGGCAGGGAGCATTCTCACCTCTACACGGTTCTGTCAGCCGGAAGTTGCATGGTACCAGACCCCTGCCGCGTCTCCCAGATCTGACTCATTTTCTTCTCTCATAGATCCTTACCAGATTTTGGGACCCACCAGCAGCCGCCTTGCTAATCCAGGTGAGTTGCCACTCGTGATCTGCTCTATAGTTACTTTAGAATTGGGACAATTTCCGAAGGAGAACTTGGCCTGGTGAGAAACTTCTCCAACTATGAAACTTGCCTTTATTGAAAAAAAAAAAAAGGGGGGGGGGTCAGGTTATAAATTAAAGTTTTAGCTTCAGCAAGGAAATTTATAACCTAATTGAGCATATAGTGTTTCTCTAGGGTTGTGGCAACAAAGTAACACAGGCTGTTTTGGTTCAATACCATCAGTGCATTGACATAACTCTGAAGGCTGGAAACCTGAGGCTGGTGGCTGGGAGCTGCTGAGTTATGAGGAAAGAATTCGCTCAGGGCCTTTCACCCTGGCTTGGATGGCATCATCTTCCTGTGTTTCATTTAATTGTCTTTCCTCTCTGTGCTTCTGTGTTCATACCCCACCCTGTGTGTGTGTGTGTGTGTGTGTGTGTGTGATTGTACATGTATATGGAAGCTAGAGGATAACCTTGAGTGTTAGGGTAACAATCCAGACAATATCACACCATCTATCTTTCTGTTTTTTTAAGACAGGCTCTCTTACTGGCCTGGGATTTTGTAGGTAGGCTAGGCCAGCTGTTCAGTGAGCCCCGAGGATTGATCTGTCTCTGCCTCATCATGTGCTGTAGCTTGGCTTTTAAAAATCTAGGTCCTGAAGATCAGACTTAGAGACATCTCCTCAGTCTGGGACATTTCCTTTCTTAAAATGTACCAGTCATTCTGGAATAAGGACCCCAGCATACTGGAGCATGGGCTTCTTCAGTGTCCTTAGTCTATTTGATAACCTCTGTAAAACCCTTGTCTCTAAAAAACAGGTCACTTTCAGAGCTACTGAAACTCGGATTTCAATATATGAATTTTAGGGGACATAATTCAACCTGTCACAAACCAGATCCAATAACCAGTATTTTAAAAAAGATAATATTACATCCATCAGATTCCAATTATGGTCAACTGTGAGGATGTATTTCTGAGCTTAGACACAGGAGGAAAACAGACTCCTCGCGATACCTGGCGGAGACCCATCACCTGTCCTCACATTTTGGTGCCAACGAGCTTGTTCTGTTTGTTTGTATTCAGATCAGAACCAGCTGTGCTGGCATGAACTCCAGGGTTCCATGGCATCTGCTTCATATTCTCAACTGTAAATTCGGTGTCAAGATGTCACAGCCACACTGCAGGTGCAGGCTGGGATTTCTGTTTCCTGAACCTTAAGCCAAACAGGGGTTGGAAAACACAACAATTCAGATGCCATCATTGCACACATCCCCACAAGAGAATCCATTCTCGGAGAACCTGAAATACCATCATGATTGAACGACGGAGTCTGCCATGAAATTTTGATTAATGCTGATTAATTCTGTAAATATGTTCGAAACAGCTCTGCAAACAGAGGAGGCTGTTTTCTTCATTGTTTTAGCCCAGAGGGTGGTGCCCAGCACCTTATGTGCTTACTAGTTCATCCCTGAGAATGACAAGACACGGTTGGCCCCAGGGATCTGTCACCCAGTGGAGAGATACGCACAGGTAGATCCAATGATCTCTACCCCATGGAATCACAACCCGTTGTCTATTCTGTGGCTAACCACGGGTGGCCAGGACTTCCAAGCAGTCCCTCCTTGACCTCCTTTCAGCCTTCCTTGTAACTGTCTCATAGCTATTCTAACGACCATAGTAGCTGTGAGGCTGGGGAGACCATCCAGTGGGCAAGGTGCTTCCTGTGCAGTGGGGAATCCCCAGCACCACATAAAAGTCAGAAGTGTGTGAATCTTGTATGTTTCCAGTCCCCCTGTTGCGAGAGGGGAGCCTGAAACCAGAGAATCCCCGGGAGCTCACGGGGACAGCTTGGCATACACAGCTGTGAACCACAGATGCCTCAAACAAGGTGGAAGACAAGACAGACACCCAAGGTTATTCTCCCACTTCCACACGTACATCTGGCTGTGTGCACCTGCACTCACTCACACGAATGCACACGTACATACACTTGAAGACTTTGCATGGCTGTGTTTGGAGGTGGTGATAACTAAGCTCCCACTCCACGGTGGCCGCCTCACAGGGAGTGTTTACACCTGTGGTCCCCCTCCAGGCTTTGTATGGCCCACGGCATTGTTATCCCCATCCTGTAGAAGAGGAGCCAAAGGCCCTTTGAGGTCAAAGAGCTTCCCCTGGGTCACAACCAAACAGGAAGGAGGCTCAGTCTGGAACCGAGTGTCTCTAAAGGCTGATTTTGTTTTCTTTCCCCCAACACTTCTGGAAGATGAGCTTGAGGGGAGGAAAACATGAGCTGTGGGTAAGAAAGGAAACACTTTGATTTAGCTGTACAGCTGTCAAGGTTTGGAGGATGAGGATGAGGGAGAGAAGGCAGAGGGGGAGGAGGAAGAAAGGGGAGGCAGACAAGGCATAAGAGCAAGAAGAGGAAGGAGGAGGAGGACAGTGGCAAGCTGCCTTAGGCAAGACCATTCCAGCCCTTCTGCTCATGCCCATCATGTCCTTGTCCCCACGCTCAGCTTGTTTAGAAAACAGAGCCACAGGGAGTCATTTGTTCCTAAGCTAAGTGCCTGCTTTCAGGGTGCCCCCTTCTCCTCCTGTGAGCTGCATCCTGGGATGCTGTCTGTAGGCAAGGATGCCAAGTCAGAGCCAGGAGTCGGAAGCACACCCTGGGCCTAGGAGCAACATCCTGAGGCATCACAGGTCCATCACTGGTCCTGGTGTCCAGTGTCAAGGACCACATTTCCTATGCTGAGACCATTCCTGCAGGACCTGGGCAATGACAGAATCCAGCCTTTGATTGGTAGTCAAGAGACTCAATTAGTTTACAAGGAAGGAGACTTCTGGTCATACACCCCCAGGCTCTGAGCCAGTTGATTCGTGTGGCCTTTGACACCAGAATGTCCCCATCTTTTGTTTAGTAAAATGCTTCTTGTTTGAGTATCTCTTTCTATTCTCTGATAAATTAATCCTTTGTCACTCAAAAATCGGTGACTTCTAGCTACTAGGGAAGCTGAGTCTGGAGAATCACAAGTTCAAGGCTGAGTCAGGAGAGTCACAAGTTCAAGGCCAGCCTGAACAACTTAGTGGGGCACTGTCTCAAAACAAAGTGTTAAAAGAAGGCTAAGAATATGTGTCTGGACGTGAAGCCTCAGGTTCAATCCTCAACACTCCTTCCCCACCCAAACTTGATTTTAAAAATTAAAAACAATGCCTATGTACAGAGATAATTTTTTGAATTTCCAGACTTCTCATTAAACCTTCAAAACCAATATGGTGTCAGGAAAAGAAATCCAATAATTCAGCAGAAATAAAACACCAGCTAACACATTTATAGGAAATAACAAACCCCTTTATATGTTTATCTTAAATGTAGATGATCTCAATGCACCTAAAGGATGCTGATTAATGGATTGAATTAAGAAACAAGAACCAATGATTTGTTCTCTCCAAGAAACACACTGATCTAGTAAAGACACCTCAGGATGCTAGAGGAGCAGCCCATTCTTTAAATGGCTGAGTCCCCTCTCCAAGCCTTGTCATGCATATGAATGCACAAGGTGATGTCAGGGTATGGACGTTCCAAAGTCTCCATTCCAAATATGCATTTGGTGTGTGCTTAGAATACGATTTCTCCTGCTGAGAAAGGTGTGTCCTGGCATCCCCACCTCATGAATCAGTGATGAGCCACCAGCCCCTTTACATTCCACCAGAACTGCTGAGCACTGAGTACCTATGATGGAGTTCAAGTTCTTTTCCGTGGAGGAACTTTTCTTGAGGTCCGTCCAGGCATTCTGAAGTGGTGGGTGTGAAGATACACTCAACGCCTTGAAAGGGTCAGAGCCATCTCAGAAAGGTTTTGTCAGTTGTTAGAAGTAGGCATCTGTTACTTTCAGGAGAGTGCCCAACAATTTGTAGGCCCAAGGGAAGACAGCCTGGGAAGGACCAGGAGGCTGTGGAGGTGTGTGTAGATACTGGGCCAGAGAGTACTGGTCTGTGTAGGACAAAGAAGTTTGACCTCTGCTGATGTTGGGCATAAAGATCAGTCCGTCTGTGTGCGCCCATGTTTTCTCAGCTCTCCTGTGGGCTAAACATGATGTTGCGGGGATTAAACACACCGTCACATGTGAGCATTTACAGTAGTGCCTCGCTCCCAGGGAACTTCAGGATGAAGTCAAACTCTGAGAATGGCCCCATTCCAAGCTTCTGCCTGGCCAGGGTGGTGGTCCTGAGTGGTCAACTGCATTTGGCTGCCTCCAGCCAGACAGTGAGAAGGAGGCTGGAATTACAGATGGGAGACTGTCCCTACCTGGCTCTGGTTACCTGAACTCCAATCCTCAGATTTGCGTGGCAAATGCTGAGCACTCTCCCCAGCCGCAATCTTGTTTTTCCTGATTGGTTTGGCCGGTGAGTGACCCAAGCCACTCCCTGAGCCCTCATTACATTTCTTGTCAGAGTCCTGCTCTGTATTCTACTGTATTCTGCACAGCACCTCATCACATGATGACCATCACAGTATGAGCAATAGTAGCAATTTAATAAATTGATTTAGAATTTTTGGCAGACAGTAGGTCACTTAATTTACCCAGTAATGATTTCTCAGGACCCCGACCCCCATCATATCCTTGAGAACTCTTGCTCAGTGAGAACATGTGTGGCCCTAAGTGGTTTAGGGATTGATGGACCGCTTCTGTTAATAGTGTTTACTTAAGCGTTTGTTGATTTTTACAGCTAGTTTCCTCTTCAGGTTTGGAGGCCAGTGGGAAGGCTGGGCAGGCTCGTCCTCAGTCCTGAGCCCTGAGTCCTTTGTCCTTCTATCTAATGAGTAAAGTGAACAGCCCAGGGCTATGTGAGCTCATCTGTCCTCTGAGCTTTGAGCTTCCAGCCATGCATGTAGAGCTTGTTTTCTGGTTCTTCAGAAGCGAGGGAGACAGACGATTTCCCCCTACTGCTTCCCTCCTACACATGCTCATGAGGGAAGTGGGTGAGGGACACATTCCCAAAGATGATGCCAATGTTTGAACAGATACCAAGTGTTATTTGGTCTGTGTATTTGTATGAAATCTGTAGAGTGGCTCTCTCCCTATGGGAGGAAGCTGACACTAAATATTTATTTTCCAGCAACTGTCCATGTTTAGAGTGAGGCATATGTTAGACTGTTAAACCCAAAACTCACAGCTTCTCCTATTCCCAGGTCATCCATGGAATTCTTTTTTCAAGTTTTAATCCTTTGGTTACAATATATATACTAAAACCATATGGTTCTCTCGTTCCATCTTTTATATTTTTCAATGCATATTAATGAGATGTTGGAGGCAGCAGCCCTTGATTGAGAACAGTTTGTATGTGTAGCTCCAAAACAGCACAGGCTTCCATTCCGACAAGCTACAAGCTGTTAATACATTTCAAATGTGTCGCTTGACTGAAAACAACCCTTTCCAGAATATAGTGAAAAGAGGCTGACCTTTCTCACGATGCTATTGCATCTCTGGGTGGATCCACAGACCCCCCCATTTCCATGGAGCCTACATGGAGACAAGGACTGGACAGTGTGTAGAGGGTGTGAAGGGTTCAAGAAAAGCAAATCCATCATTGAATTTTACATCCCATCAATTCCCTGAATGGATGATTGTCCAAGTTACTATAATCATTGATCACATCTATTCACATTACTTATCGTATCATAAAAGATAATATTTCTGGTAATGAGCCCAAGGCAGTGTGCTGCCCTGGAGGCTGGGAAGAAATATCTGCCTCCCACTCACTTTTAAACTCAAATCTGTGCCAGTTAACTTTGTTTCTCTTAGTACTCGACATAACTTTCACTAAGCAGCTATGGACCATGAACAGGAGTATCCTGTAGCTCCGTCTGTCAGTCTGGCCTGGACTGTCTGGGCACAGCTGTGCTCTTGTCCAGCAAGGGTTGCCCTCTGGAGAAGTGGGCAGCCAGGGGACAAAGCAGAATGGCCCCAGCCATGGGGGCAAGTGGGAGGGCAAACCTTGTCGAGGACATATTGGGTCCCTTTACACATCCAGAGATCCCCTGGAGCAATGTAACATGGTGGCTAGAGTGATTTGCTTAGGTTGTTCTCTGGAAAGTCATGAGGGTCAGAGAGGGTTCAGTCAGCCACGTGCTTGCACTGGAAACATGAGGAACTGAGTTTGATCTCCAGAACCTGCGTAAAAGAAAAAAATGAAAGAAAGGAAGAAAGACAGAAGGAAAGAAAGAAAACCAAAAACCCCCAAACCTCAGTGTGGTTGTGAACCCTGATAATCCTAGTGGTGTGGGTAAGTGGATCTTGGGGACTCATTGGCCAGGCAGCCAAGGCTAATGGGTAAACTCCAAGCTAACAAGAAAGCCTGTCTTAAAACACTGAGACAACATCACCAAATGTCTTTTTCTTACCTCTACACACACACACACACACACACACACACACACACACACACACACATAGCCACACCCACACACTTGAACAAGCACATACATGTGTACACACACATATCCATACCCACAAACACCCATACGTACAAGCACACACACACACACACACACACACACACACGCACGCACGCGCGTGCACACACACACACACACGCACACGCACACACACACGCGCACGCACACGCACACGCGTACACACACACACACACACACACACACACACACACACACGCACACACGAGTTCTTTGAGGCAGCCTCTCTTTGCCCCGGGACTGGAAATGGGTGATCTGGTTTGAAACAGAGCTGGTTCTTTCTCAGAACTTCCTCATTTTGAGTGAGTTATTCTGTGCTGGGGAAAGTTCTGGCAGAACTGGTCTCTGAGCACCAGCCAGATGTTACGTTAGAAATAACAGTGTTTACTTCCATTCTCTGTTTGATTTTCCATGAACTTGTAGATGTTCATTTCCTAAACCTGGCTTTTGTTATTTCACTGGACCCAGCCAATATAAATGGTGCTGGGCTATTATTGCCATCCATAGCCTTTTCTGCCTCACAAAAAACGGTGGGGGGGGGGGGTAGTAGCTCATTCATTCCCCCGAAACCGGTGTGACCTGGTTGCTCTTTGAAAGAACTCTGCAGTGAAAGGACCTCCCCGAACCTTGCCCTGTGTGTGTTCTCCTCTTTGTGTGGAGAACTTGGATCTACGAGGCCGTCCTGAGAATGATCAGGGACGGTCATACAAGGACAGTTTCTTAGAAGTGGAGACAGAAATGAGGACACTCCAGGAATAGTTCCTTCAGGGTTCATTCTCAGGAGGCAGCAGCGTTGGGCAGTGGAAAAGCTGAAGCAGCTTCCAGCCTCCTCCAGCCTTCATGTGCCGCACGGTCCCTAAGGAGCCAGGGGTCACAGGCAGCAAACAGAATTAGGATGTCCTGTGGTTCCCCCTCATCAGTGTGACCTGGGATGTGTGGGTGTGGACCAGCTCCGGTCTAGCCAAGGCTCGCTCTCTGGAGAGGTGAGAGACAAAAGCACCAGCAGCCGGGGAGCAGAGGTCTGGGGTGGGGGACCAGACCTGGTCCAGGGAGCCTGCCGCCGAGGAGCGGCTCTCCCGTGCTTGGCTCTCACTGGCTTTGTGTCCCTCCCCACCGTCATTAGGTAGTGGCCAGATCCAGCTGTGGCAGTTCCTGCTGGAGCTGCTCTCCGACAGCTCCAACTCCAGCTGCATCACCTGGGAAGGTACCAACGGGGAGTTCAAGATGACGGACCCCGACGAGGTGGCGCGGCGCTGGGGGGAGCGGAAGAGCAAGCCCAATATGAACTACGATAAACTCAGCCGCGCCCTCCGCTACTACTACGACAAGAACATCATGACCAAAGTGCATGGGAAGCGCTATGCCTACAAGTTCGACTTCCACGGGATCGCGCAGGCCCTGCAGCCCCACCCTCCCGAGTCATCTCTGTACAAGTACCCCTCTGACCTCCCATACATGGGCTCCTATCACGCCCACCCCCAGAAGATGAACTTTGTGGCTCCGCACCCTCCAGCCCTCCCGGTCACATCGTCTAGTTTCTTCGCGGCCCCAAACCCATACTGGAATTCACCGACGGGGGGCATTTACCCAAACACTAGGCTCCCGGCCAGCCACATGCCATCTCACCTGGGTACTTACTACTAAGAGACCAGAGGGAGGCCTTTCCCAACAGCGTACAATCACCTAGCAGTCACCACAGACTCAGAGAACACACATCGGAAGTGCCTCATGAGGAATGACAAAGGCTGACCAGAGCTGGGGAAGGAAGCCGGAAACCAAAGACTCACAGGGGAGGGTAGGCGACACCCAAGTATTACTACAGAAATAGAGGAAGCTCGAAATATAATGTACATGGACGTATAACCTGTGGTCCACCCTTGTCAAAGACATTGTATGTAGAAAAGCATGACATGATAAGGACAAACTGCCAAAGAAAGTGGCCTTAAGTAGTGTACAAACTGTAGAGTGTGGGACCTTGCTTGTACCAACCAGGATTCAGTGAAAGCACTAGAGATAACAGTCACACAGTCTTGGCCTAACATACCATTTAGAATGTCATTTGAAGGGAAACTACCTGTGTTTAGATATAGAAACATATCAAAACCAAATGAGACAAGAAAGAGGGCGGCCCCTCCACAAACCACACTGTGGATTTCCTTGGCTGGCATTTGCTGTTTGGGATGAAGTCAGGTTCTTTCCATTTGATAGAGAGATACCAGGTCTGTCAAACTGTGAAGACAACCCAAAGTCTCATCTCCTTTTCAGTATTACGGGAACTGTGAGCCACGTGGTGGGTAGGGCATGTGTCTGGTGTGTGAGTATGTGATTACAGAAAAGAATGAGAGAGGTGGAAGTAGAAGAGGAGGGGTGGTGGGAAGGAGTGGAGGAGGAAGAGAGGAGGAGGAGGAAGAGAGGAGGAGGAGGAGGATAAAGAGGAGGAAAGGAATAGAAGGCAATTGCTCAAACCATCAAAGCTGAATGTAGGACATCTTGGGACCAAAGAGCGTGAATCGTGATGTTTGATGCAGTCGGTGTTGAAAGAAAGTTCACAGTTTTATGGAGGACTGGGAGCAGTCGTATTCAAAACCCAAAATACATCTCTGTGAAAAGAAAGTCGTAACTGGAATTATCTAATATTCAAAAAAAGTCCAGGACCTCTGCATTTGGTGGAGGCTTTGTCCTTCATGGGAGCAGTCCAGAGGCGACCTGTGTGGCCGCCACAGTCAGAGACCAAGTAGGCATTGTGGGGAGGTGGGCTCCAGTTTTCCTTAATGAGTCGCGAACGCTGTGCGTTCGTCAGAACGAAGTCTACAAGTCAATGGGTTTTTTCTTTTTATATAATAATTATATAACTTATGCATTTATACACTACGAGTTGACCTCGGCCAGCCAAAGACACACCACACACAAAAAAGGAGACAATCAATGATATGATGTGGCCTTGAATTTTAACTCTGTAATGCTTAATGTTTACAATATGAAGTTACTAGTTCTTAGATGCAGAATGTATGTAATAAAATGAGCTTGGCCTCTCATGGCGAATCAGAATGGCAGGGGTCTCGGGTTGTGCTTCTTTACTGATGAACGGTTGTCAGCAGAAATCGGAGCTGAAGCTTATGGATTTGTGTTATAGTCGTTGTCCCAGAGCTGAAGCAGATGGGAGTAATACAGATAGAGTGTTACACACACAAGCAGCATGGACCTCTTGACTCCCAAGAGCCCACTCTTTCCCATCTTCATCCAATTCTACAGCAGAAAGAGCAAAGGTTTCACCCCGGAGCCTCCATGACTGTCCCTTCAGCCTCTTCGGCTGAGATTATCCCTAAGTAATTCCAGCCCTGCACTGGCCACTTGTCCCCCGGATTATTGTCATGTTCATAAAACGTTTGTTGAGTGATGAACAAGCCCTTGTTAAGCCAGATTTTCTCATCCTTGGTAAATCAGTCATGGGCAGCTGCAGGATCCTGTTCCAAAGTGTCAAGGGAGGGCCAAGCAGATGGTCGCGCTAAAGCGCTTCCCTTGTAAGCATGAAAACCGGAGACTGATCACTAGAAGCCATGTAAAATGTCAGGCATGGTGGCCCACTCCTGTAATCCCAGTTATGGCAAGATGACAGCCAGAGATACGCAGGACCCTGGGACTCTGGTCAGCTAGCTAGCCTGCCGTGTGAGGTTCTAGGCCAACGAGAGACCTTGTCTCAAAGCTGCGGAAGGTACTTGAGGACTGACACCTGAGGCTACTTCTAACTCTGACCTCTTTGTGCACACATATATGCGCATGTGTGCACCCCACCCCCGCCCCCCAGAAATACATGTATTTGCACACACACACACACACACACACACACACACACACACACACAGCCCCAAGGCCCAGCTTCTGAGCTTGCCACTTGGCTCCTCATTCTGAAGACTCCCCGTCTAGACTTGGGTTCTGACTTAAACACTCTGGAATCCTCGTTCTTGGGGTGACCTTCCCAGCTCTCCTTCGCACACACTCTATTTTCTGTGATCAAACATCAGTTTCCCTGGACATCACTCCTCGTCTTCACAAACGATGCCCACTTGGACCAAGGGGAAGTGGTATAGGGGTGTCACTCAAGCCACCTGCTGGGAGCAGAGGGCCCAGGCCCTTCTGAGCCTGAGTCAGTTTTTAAATTGGCTCCATCGTCTAAGCTGTTTCACGTCTTAGCAGTTTCAGGACTCAGTTTGCACTTTGTAATCCCTTCGCCATGATTCAGTGCGCCTGCCAAACCCCTGCGCTGGGGATATTTTGGCAACAGTCTGTGAACTCAGTAGGATATGATTACCAAAGCTTCAGAGGCCCCTCATTACTGGGATTGAGAGGAGTCCAGACATCAGTCATCCTGCAGCAGCTTGGGAAAGGCCACAGATGGCCTGCATCTCCTTAGGACTAAAGACAGCAGAGCATCGGCCCTGGCTGCTGGGGGGCGACCACATGGTTCTTGAGGGGAAGATGAGTGATTTGATTTTGCAGCGCAGAGCTAGGGCACACCTACATTCTTTGTATAATGTACAAATTCATTTGGATAATCACTCAATTCCTCCTTTCAAGACTGCATTGTGAGCGAAATAATAAAAACAAGCCATGGCCATTAGATTCAACCCCGACAGATGTTTTTAGTTAGATCCCTCACAGCCCCCAATCCCATCCTCTGCCCACTTGGGTTTCTGTGAGCCCAAGGACCAGCCTGAGCAGCTGGGTCATTTTGAGATAACATGGTAGTGCTGGTTCTCTTGCATAAGTAAGGCTCAGTCATCTTGAACTAGTGGTAAAGGTCAAGGTCTGGGTCTGTGCTAAGTGGTCTGTGGATTCCAAGGCTTCTCCAGGGCTCTGACCTGCTCCTCCTCCCCTCATTGTCTCTGTCTCTCCCTCTATGCATCCCTTGCATGAAACCCTCCTGCTGGCAATACATGTCATCAATGATCTTTGGGACTTTGTCCTGGGTGCAGTCCCCAGATCTCAGTCAAGACTTGACCCTGACTCTATCACGCCATGCCACGCCACACCACACCACACCACACCATACCACCATCTCTAGTCAGAGACCCTTGTTGCATATTGGAAGGTCCCAGATGGCATGCTTTGCTGTCTGGTTTCCCTCTGCATAGTTGGCGGCTGGCTCACCAGCTCTTGAGAGCTACATCTCAAACAGCTGCCCTCAAAGGGCAGGCGCTGTATCCGAGGAGGCAGAGGCCTGCAAGCTGGGGAAATGATGGATACCAGGGAAACGCGGGTGTCCTATACGTTTTGTAAATACCAGGTTAGATAAATACTATAGAACATAAGGGGTGGCTGGCTGGCAGACGTGGGTCACAGGGATTGAGGGTTCTGATCCCATTCTCTGCTTCGTCTGGCTGCCATGGAAGGAGATCCATTGCCAGCTGTCATTGTAATGGAGCCACTTTCCTGGCCACTCCTTCCTCCCATGTGGGACTGAAGCCATGAGGGCCCAGTAAATCCCCACTTGAGTTGTTTCTGTCAACTGGACGTGCATCCTGGTGATAGGACACTGGCCTGGCATGCATGAGGCTCTAGGCTACATTAGAAGTGTGCTACGATGCCGTACACGTCACAGACACCTAGACATGGGACCGAAAAGCAGCTTGTGGATCGGGGTCAGGGCTACGGCAGCAGTGATGCCGACAGGAATTAGAGCTAGCATGGAAGGAGCCACCTATGAATCAGGCACAACCCACGTGTCCTAGTTAGTTAGCTCCTTAGAATGTATTTATTTTTATTTGATGCATATGAATGTTTGTCTGCACATATGTGTGTGCATTGCACATGTGCCGTGCCCGTGGAGGCTAGAAGAGGGTTTTCAATTCCCTGGAACAGGAGACAGGTGTTAGCTGCCATGTGAGTGCTAGGAGCTGAACCCCAGCCCTCTGTAAGAGCAGGGAGTGCTCTTAACCCCTAAGGCATCTCTCCAACTCCTATTCCAGTTAAACTGTCAGCTTGACACATCTAGAGTCACTTGAGGAGGGAGTCTACATTGAAGGATTGCCCAGTTCAGATTAGCCTGTGGGCATTCCGTGAGAGATTGTCTTGATTGCTAATTGATGAAGGAGGGCCCAGCCCACTGTGGGCGGTGCCATTCCCTAGGCAGGTGGTCCTAGGCTGTGTAAGAAAGCTAGCTCAGCCTGAGTGGGAAGTAAACCAGGAGGCAGCCTCTTCCAAGGTTTCTGCTGCACTAACTGGTCATGAATGCGTTCCCCCATTGGAGCTAACAATGCGTTAAGTAACAAGGATCCCTGGCCTGAACTGTGGACTGTGCCCTGAAAGGGTAAGACAAGACCTTTACTCTATAAGCTGCATTTGGTTAGAGCATTTACCAGAGCGAAGGAAGGAGTACTAAACATTGTGTTGTCTTCTTGCCTCTTCCAACTGTTCCTATGAGACTGACTTTTACTTTTGTTGTATTTAATTTGTTGGGTTTTTTTTTTTTAGAATTTCATGAGTACTGTGTTTACTTCATTTCCACTATATCCACTCTCCTTACTCTTCTCATGTCTTTCCCCCATCCCCTCTTCCTGACCTTGTATTCTTTAGTTACACACACACACACACACACACACACCCTGCTGAGTCCATTTAGTGTTGTTCTTATGTACCTGTGTTTAATGCTGGCTGCTTGGGATTAGATAACCTATTGGGGCCGGTTGCTGGAGAAGACCGATTCTCCCTCTCCTGGCAGCCACTAATTCCCGTAGCTGTTCATCTGCCGGTGGAGTCTTGTAAGATTTTCCCGTCCACACTGGCATGCCCCCTGGTATGGTCATCACTGTAGCTTTTGTTTCGGCAGCCATGTTGTTGAGACATCATAGGTGAGCATCCCAGTAATATGCAGAAGACAGAATCTCACAGCGGACATTCTGGACATCTTTCTCTCTTCCTCCGCATTCCCTGTGCCTTAGGTGCATGGGTTGTGCTACAGACGTTATCCAGTGTGTGTGTGTGTGTGTGTGTGTGTGTGTGTGTGTGTGTGTGTGTGTGTGTGTGTGTGTGTCTGCCAGCTTTTCTCTGCAGTTTTGATTAGTTGTAGATTTCTGTGATGGTCTTCTACAAGGAGGCAACCATTTAAAGCTGCTTAAGCCATTTATCTGGATCTCCCAGGGTCAGAGGCAAAACGAATGTATGTTGCGCCCCAACTTCCACACTAATCAGCTTCACGCTGACCTAAAAGCCAATGCAAGGGTCCTCGTGTGAGTAAGACCACATCTGTCAAGTACTCACTCAGCACTGGCGCATCTCGTGACAACAGTAAGCTACGTGCATGGCTGAACCAGAAGGTTTAGCTATTAGAGGCTCTGGAACGTTCCCAGGTGTGTGCCCCTGCGGTTCTGTGTGCAAACTGACCTAAGCCCAGTTCGCCTACAGATGATGACGTGAGGAAGACCCCTGCCTGTTCAGAACTACGGGGCCCAGGCAAAGACAGAAGCAGCCAGTTTACCGCTGAGCCCTTTCCTTCATAGTGGGAAGCCTGCCTCCTGCAGCACCCAGGCATAACAGCACGTGCCGTCGGGGGTTGTTGGTCACAGCCTGCTCAGCATTAGACACGGCTCAGCAAAGAGTGTCAGCCTGCTTCAGGGACCCTCAACCCATCTCCAGACTAAGCATTTCCACCTCAGAGTTGGCAGAGGAGGCTGGCTGTGAGCCAAGGCTGCCTCTCCACGTGGGCTCCGGAGGTGGAGAATAAGATAGGGAGGGGTGTGGGTCAGAGGTTGTGGAGTCATCTTGTAAAGTGTCTTGACTAGCAAGCTGTCAGAGGTTGACAACTGTGTGCCCGTGTGAGTGTGAGTGTGAGTGTGTGTGTGTGTGTGTGTGTGTGTGTGTGTGTGTGTGTGTGTGTGTGTACTTGTCCAGGTACATGTGGAAGTCAGATATTGACGTCAAGATGTTTGTCTCAGTCTCTTCACCACCTTAACTTTTTTAGACAGGTTACTCACTGAACCTAGAGCTTGCCTTTTTGGGCTAGATTGGCTAGCCAGCATGCCCCATGATCCTCTCTGCCTCTGCTCCCCCACCCTGTGAATTACAGATACTCTCTGTCACAGCCATTGCTTTTACGTGGCTGCTGGGAATATGAACTCAGGTCCTATGCCCGCATAGCAGGCATTTTAGCCATTGAGTCATCTTCTCAGTCCTGATATAAACAAATTTTATGTAAGTTTTAGTTACTTTCTTTCTTTCTTGGCAGGGATGCAGTGGAAGAGGCTGGAGGTGGGTGAGTGTGGTCACTTCTAAGTTCTTCCCATCAGGGATAAAGGGAAAGGAAGAAGTCAAGTGTCCACTCCTTTTCTGTGGTTCTGGGCTCTGGTCGTTAGACCGTGGTTCCATGTCACAGTTGAAGACCAAAGTTCCAGGCTGTGATTCTGGGACACGAGAACAAGCTATGGTTCTAGGTCATGGTTCTTAGAACAGAGCTGCAAGCCATAGTTCCAGGCCAAGGCTGTAGTGCGTGGTTGCAGACCATGGTTCTCAGGCCAAGGTTGTAGGCCATGGTTTCGGGTGAGGCTTAAGGCCATAGAATCAGGTCAGGGTTTTGAAGCTGCCGTATCAACATGGAGAGCAGGCTGCTGGGGCCATGGGAAGGCTGCAGGCCCAGAAAGGAACTTCTTGATGAATATAATTTTCCTCCTCTGAACATTAATACTAATTGCAGCTATTTTTTGTGTTAATAACTGAGAAATGGTGAAATATACCTACGTGAGCCTTTTAATTTAGCTTGCACAATAACACTGAAATATTATCTTTTGTCTGTGAACTTGAAGCCCCAGGTTAATCCGTCTCCCTCACATGAGCACCTTCTGGATTCAGAATTCTGGCAGCGTCTATAAACCATCAATTGGATGGTCTTCCAGACTGTCAGGCCAAGTGCCCTCCCATATCTTGGAATTCTGGTCAGAAGCCTGCCTGGCGGTAGTTATCAACAGGAAATAAAACACAGTCCTCCCATTTACCCATCCCACCCTCCAGTCTTAGTACTGGAGAGTGGGTGGAGGCTGGTGCTGGCCACACTGGAGGCCTCTGCTGCAGAGCATGCGTGTTGAGCGCAGGGCCCTCCAACAGTGCTAGCTGCTGCGCTTGTGACCCAGGACAGTGAAGAAGATGCTCCTGCACTGGAGGCTGGTGACTGCTTTGTGCTGTCAGAGACGGAAGGCCAGCTCACAACGGGAAGGCTCAAGTATCCCCATAGCCATCTGTATTCACAATCAGCACCGGAGTCACACAGATAAGTAAACACTGCACTAACAGAAGAACATGATTCTCATTGGTGTGTTTGGTCAGACGCAGGGCAGAAAGTGGCCCCCCAAAGACAGGGAACAGAATAGGCATTTGAATGTAGGTCTCACCTCCTGTAGGAGAGAGTAGGGAACAGGTGGGGGAGACGGCCCGGACGAGTGCTATCGGAGCCCTCCCTACGGAAACATGGCTAGTGAGGGACAATAGTTCCATATGCAACAACGGCCTGGGTCTCCTTGATCAATTTAACAGTTTCCTTGCCCGTATCATAGTTTGCCTTTGTTCCTTTGATTGCCTCGGTCACAGGGCATTTAAAAAGAGAGGGTTAAGTAGGACACGAAGGTAGACTTCTGTAATCCTAGCAATTGAGAGAGAGGTGGAGATCAGAAGTTCAAGAGCCTCCTCAGCTAAATAGCAAGTTCAAGGATACCCTGGGTGTTTTAGCTTCATTTCCATCACTGTAGTTAAATTCTCAGACGAAAGCAGCTTTAAGGGAGAAATGGCACATTTGGGTCACACTTTGAGGTTATAAACCATCATTGCAGGAAAATCAAGGAAGGAACTTTAGCTAACTACAGCACATCCTCAGCCCAGAGCAGAGAGGAATGAATTGGTGCATGCATTCCTAATGCTCAGCTGGCTTTTTCTGCTCTTAACAAAATTCAAGACTTAAACTTACAGAACGGTGACACCCATGGTGGCCTGGATCTTCCCACATTAAGACAGGTCTCCATAGACATGCCTACAGGCCAGTCTGATCTAGGCAGTCCCTTGCTGGTGCTCTCTTCTTGGGTGATTTTAGATTATGTCAAGTTGACAATTAAAACCAGCCACCACAACTCCACCCCGTCAACTTGACTCACAAGCACATCACTTTGAAGATGTAACCTTCCTTTCGTGTTCCCAAGGTATCGGTTGGCTCATGATGTAAATACAGTCCGACTGTAAGATGCCCCATAGTCTTTGAAGTTCCAAATACTTTAAAGTCTCAAGTCTCTTAACAGTGAACTCCTCTAAAAAACTAAAGTTTACACATGAAACATGCAATGGTAGAGAGTAAACACTCTTATTCCGAAAGGGAAGTGCCCTTGGAACAGTGAGATTAAAACAAAGCCTAGGCCCAGCAGGGCTCTGTGCCCAGCCTTTGGGGCTTGTGATGTAATCTTCTGGGCTCCAGAGGTCTTAGACCCCTGCAGTTCTGTCACTTGCAGCATGCAGACATCCCTCAGGCTTTGGTGGCTCCTTTCTGCACCTTCAGCGGCTTTCCTTGGTCTTGGCATCTCCAGAATCCTGGAGTCTCCACTGCCGCCAAGGCCTCACTGTCACAGGTTCATACAGTAGCCTCTCAGGGCACAGGGACTCCACCTCTGCCACACAGTGTCCGGTCCCAGCTGTCCTGTCCTGCATCGCTCATCCCAGTCTTGTGTCTTTGCCTTCAAATCCTGCAGACAGTCCTTAGCACACTGCCAAGTTCTGCTGCCACGTGGTGCTGCAGCCTGGCCCCCTTGGGGCACAACTTCTGTGTGCTGACCCCAAGCAAACACTTTCCCAGGTGGTTGCTTATGAGAAACAAGGAACCCCTTCAGCTAGGCTTTCCTTAAATGAATTCAGATCTCATCGAGGTAGGGCTTCTTATAGGCAAGATCTTACCCCCAGGACAGACTTCCCATTGCCCCAGGACAGTACAGGAGTTTTTACTTCAGAGATACTGGTATCACAGCTACTTTCTCCACCTGAATGCTCCCTCCTCCTGAAATTTCCTCAAATAAACCAGTCCATTATCTTCAAACTTAATCTCACAGAAGGCCTCAGGACACAGGCAGAAGGAAGCCAGATTCTTTGGCCAAAATATCACACCAATGGACCTTATCCCAGTTCATGATGAAGTCAAGATATTTATCCCTTGTCCCTCTGAAACCTCATGATCCCAGCCTTTTTCTCCTCCTAGGAAACTCAGAACTCAAATCTAGGGAATGCTGCCACCCATAGTGGTCTAAGTTGCTGCAAGCCGCAAAAATATACAAAGTAGGATTTCAGCTGATTATGACAAAGCTAATACCCGGAAGTAGCCAAGGGCCTTCCAGAGGTCAAGCTGAGGCTCAAGGAGCCATGGTGGTATTTGGCTTTTGATTATCAGCCGTTTCCTGCTATGATTTTCTTGTGTGCTATTGTAGCTTTTCCATCATTTATTGGGCACCATTTCCCCTCTACCAAAGGAATATTTAGATAACCTTGTGCTTGACAGCTACACACAGCCAGAATTCAAGCCTCCCTGTAATTATCATCATTAGCAGCATCCGGCCAGGTCCATCCCCAGACGGAGGAAAGTACCTTATCAGAGATACCTCTGTACTCTCTAAGAACAGACTTAAGTGTCCAGACTACCTGTCTGAGAAGGCCTGGCGGATGTGCCAATTAAGCTTTACTTCCTCCTTTCCCAAATCTTACCTCTGGTTCCAGATCTCCCTTTAACTATCACCAGAGGCATCTAGCTGTATACAGATTGCCTAGCAACTGAGCACACCTTCCCCCACCCTGCAGAAAAACAGCAGATAGCTTGGACAGATAGGAGCCACAGGAAAAAATAAGGCAGTTTTATTTTCTCCCATTGACCTAGCAACTTATAGATTCTTAACATTTTCTACCAATCATTTTCTACCAATAATGTTTGAGGTTATAGTTGAGCATATAAGATCCTTCTTCTTAGATATTACCCAAATTTAGCCTTTAGTTAATTCATTTCCCCATTGGTCACTTCCCTTTGGGGTTACAAATGATAATTAACAATTACTGCCTCTCTATGTGATTCTTATCACCCCTCTGTTTGACCCTGGAGCCTGGCTTTGCACTGCCAAGGGATTACTGCTTGTAAGTGTATATATACTGGGACTCCCAGGGCACTGGGAGACAGAGAATAGAAAAGAGTGTGGAAGAACTAGATGGGTAAGAACTTGAGAGGAACAAACTGAGATGGGGAAGAACTAGATTTAAGGGCTAGAAAAGAGTACTAGAGGAACGAAATGGAAGATAAGGAAGGGCCAGATGGGGAAGTACTAGCTGGGTAAGAACAAGGTGAAAAGGACCTAGATGAGGCAGAATTAAGACAAGAGAATTAAGATAGAACTTAGAGGGAACAGTAGATAAATATAGAGAGAAGTCAGGCAAGAAAGGAGCTAGACATGAGAACAGAACTGAAGCTGTGTATAAAGGATGTTATGCCAGAGGAATTAAAGCAAGTGGACTATAGAGCTCCATGTGCTGAGATTCTATTTCCCAAAAATAGTCCTCGCCGTTAGTAGTTCTCTCTTCTGAGTCCCTGGGATGTGTGATATCAAGGCTGGTCCCTCTAATAATATACAAGATAAGTGTCCCCACATCTACTTACTAAGACGGTCCTTCACAGATGTGCTGGCAGGCCCGCCTGATCAGAACACTCCCTCACTCTCAGCATCCCTGTCTTCTCCTACCAGATAGCCAGTTAAGTTCTGCTTCCAGCATTCAGTGGCTTTCTAGCTCAGTGAACCTCATAGCTCTATGGTCCTTTCACACATTAATTCAAAAGTGTAAATGCTGTGGTCAGGTTTATCACAGCAGCGGCCTCATGTCTTAGTTTTGTTTTTATTTTCATTTTGTTTTTCCCCCCATTTCTGAGATAATATACCTCGACAAATGCAACTTTAAAGGAAGATAGAGTTTGTTCAGCGCACAATCCCAGGTTCCAGTTCTTTATTGTAGGCAGGAGCTGAAGCCGCGGGCACATCATATCAATATAGTCTTTAGGGGTCATTCAATGGCAGTTTAGAAAAGAAATGAAAAATGATGGTTCCAAGGTGGAGGTGAGAATCAGAGAGATAGGATGAAGAAGGGCCTGGCTTCTGACTGGTGTGCACAAGACCCTGATCTCCAGCAGGGAGAAAGGATGGGGTGCAGGAGGAAGGGGAAGGGGGGAAGGAGAGAGGGGGGTGGAGAGGAGGAGAAAAGGGGATATAGGGAAGCGGCAGAGAGAAGGAGTGAGAGAGGAAAGCAGAGAGGGAGGGTGAGGAGTGGTGTGTGTGTGTGTGTGTGTGTGTGTGTGTGGTGTGTGTGTGTGTGGTGTGTGTGTGGTGTGTCTGTGTGTGGTGTGTGTGGTGTGTGTGTGTGTGTGTGTGTGTGTGTGTGTGTGTGGTGTGTGGTGTGTCTGTGTGTCTGTGTGTGTATGTGGTGTGCGTATGTGTGTGTGTGTGTGGTGTGTGGTGTGTGTGGTATGTGTGGTGTGTGGTGTGTGTGTGTGGTGTGTGTGTGTGTGGTGTATGTGTGTGTGGTGTGTGTGTGTGTGGTGTGTGTGTGTGGTGTGTGTGTGTGTGTGGTGTGTGGTGTGTGTGGTATGTGTGGTGTGTGGTGTGTGTGTGGTGTGTGGTGTGTGTGTGTGTGTGTGTGTGTGTGGTGTGTGGTGTGTGGTGTGTGGTGTGTGTGTGTGGTGTGTGTGTGTGTGTGTGTGGTGTGTGTGTGTGGTGTGTGTGTGTGTGGTGTGTGTGTGGTCTGTGGTGTGTGTGTGTGTGGTGTGTGGTGTGTCTGTGTGTCTGTGTGTGTATGTGGTGTGCATATGTGTGTGTGTGTGTGTGTGGTGTGTGGTGTGTGTGGTATGTGTGGTGTGTGTGTGTGGTGTATGTGTGTGTGGTGTGTGTGTGTGTGGTGTGTGTGTGTGTGGTATGTGTGGTGTGTGTGTGTGGTGTGTGGTGTGTGTGTGTGTGTGGTGTGTGGTGTGTGGTGTGTGTGTGTGTGTGGTGTGTGTGTGGTGTGTGTGGTGTGTGTGTGGTGTGTGTGGTGTGTGTGATTGTGGTGTGTGTGTGTGTGGTGTGTGTGTGTGTGGTGTGTGTGTGTGTGGTGTGTGTGTGTGTGGTTTGTGTATATACATATATACATGTAGGAACACACACACATATATACACACAAATGTTTGTGTATATATATATGTAGGCACATATAGAAAGATATATGTGTACATATATACATGTAGGAACACATATGCATATATATACATGTAGGAGCACATATATGTGCATATATGTATATATAAACATGTGGGAACATATATATGTGGGTGCACACTCACACACGTATACTCATACATACATATACATATATGTGTTCTTTTAAAACGTGTCCCTGTGTAGCATTGATGTACGAACTGCCTTCCTATATTTTAAACGTGCTATGCAAAAGGAGATTAGGCGACATCTCTTCAGAGAAGCAAGCCCTGAGGAGCTCAATGGGAAGCAAAGCACTCTGGGCCGTCTGCGCTTCCTTCCTCTTAGGAGCAGGCCTGGCGCTCACTCTGAACTGAGCCCTCTGGTGGTCGTTGCTGGGAGGGTCTCTAGATTCTGTTTTTCTCCTGTGGATCCTGTGATTTCTTTTCTTTTTTAACTTTAAGAGATGGAGCCTAAGGGTCTGGAGAGGGTGCTGAGAGGGAGCAGGAGAGGAAGAAAGAAAGGAATACTGTGTTTTCTCTCATGTTCGGAATCTTAATTTAGATGTGTGTTAAACAGATATGGTAGGGAAGCGGCTGGGGGTGTTTGGAGGGAGGAAGGGACTGAGGAGGGGAGGCGCAGGAGGGAAGGGTGTAGGGTGATGTGAGCAAAGTACAGTGACACACACGTACAGAAATGGTGTAAAAACCCTGTGTTGTGTTTGGTAATTACATAAAGAAAGAAAACAAGATATAAATAATATAACTAACGGGGCTCAGCCCAGCACCCATCGCAAGGCTTGGTGTTGGGAGCCTGGGTTCCCCTTTAGCCTCTAGGGAATCCAGGGCTGGCCTGAAGACAGAGACCCCTCCTGGGCCTCTAAGGATGTCTTCACAGCAGGGTCTTTCCTCACCCCTCACCTCCATTTCCTCCCTGTGGGCTTCAGTCTTGAGCAGGCTCATTTGATGTAACAGCTGGGTAGAATTGCTGAAACTAAACGTCCATGGCATTTCCCAACCTCAGTGGTGGAAATCTGGGGCTGAGTGCTTTTTCGCTGGGAAGGGACACTGGCCTGTGCACTGGTGGGATGATCGGATACACTCGGGGCATCTACCTCGTCTGTGCCAGAGTTACTCCGTGTGCCCAGCCACGTGTCTATGTATGTAGCCCACTCTACATAAAACCACTTATTCTCTTCCCAAGACGAGGGAGCTTTCTGGAAAGCAGAATGGGTCCTCAGGGTTGTGTCGGAAACTGAGACAAACATTTGAGTAAGTGGGGGGTAGTCCTTAGCAACAGGTAGGAGCCCCGTGCCTCCAGCCTGGAGATGAAGTGCCACTTGAAAACATGCTCCTAGGTGCTGTTTCTTTGGAGGTCAAAAACACTCTCTGCACCTAGAGGAGTGGTCTGATCTTGGGACTTGGTGGCCATAGGATATGGAGTTGGTGACTGTGGTGGCGGTTGGACCCCGTGAAGAGAGCCCAATCCCAGGCCCTTTCTATTTTCGTACATGGGGAGTGTCACAGGTTCACACGGGGGCTTTTCTGTTGCCCCTTCCCACCAGCAAGCTGCCAGGGACTTTTGATTCCGGAAGCTTCCTATCACACTCAGAATAAACTCACTCTGCTGCAAAGGCTCTGCAGGATGTGGCCCCATGGCGTCCTATCTCTCATCATGGCCTGGGTGCGCTTCCTACAGGTCAGAGTGGCTGTGCACATCCTGGAGTCCCCGTGAGGCCCTCCCTGACCTCATCTCATTAACCTCGTTAGCTGGATGGAGGGTTTGCTGCACATGGCCAGTTCTCTACTTCATCGTCTGCATTCATCCACACTCTTATGGTTATTGTGACCTACTGGGCAGGAGTCTCCTGGCATGCAGTAAATATCCTCTGAATCATGACTCTGTGCCTTGCATAGGCCATGGAAGGCCAGGCCTGTATGTAGACAGAGATGCTTCCTGGTCTCAAGCGTTGTCTTTCTAACCTTCCCCCAACCCTCAGCTCCATTTTCTCTCTGTGAACTTCCATCTTGGGCAGGCTTATTTTGCAATGTCAAGGTCATCACCCAAACTCTCACCTTAAGTGGACTTTTTCAACCTCAGCTTGATTGACAGCCTGAGCTGAACAATCTTTCGTTGGGGTGCAGCAGGCCTGTTCTACCCATCTTTAGGATGTTTAGCTCCGTCCTTAGATCCCACCTGACCCCCTGCCAGTGGGTACTCTTAGACATGTCAACCAAAAATGTCCACAGACATTCCCACATATCTGCTATGATCACTGGCTGACAGCATGGTGTCTTAGCTGCTCCAACAGAAATCTAGAAGAATCTGAACTCTGAAGATTCTCTGCCCAGGGAATGTGATAGTTCCTCCCTTATACCTTGAGATTTTTCTCTATCAGTCATAGAAAGTTCTAGATCCTCCTTGGAGCTGCATCATATTTCAATGTGGGAATTGTATCTATTTTACTTGATTTGCCTCGGCATTGATAAACGTTTTGGTCATGTCCAATCTACTAATTATGCAAATGACACGGGAATGAGTAACCATGGTCATTGGAAGGAGAATTAATTAGTAGAAGATAAGAATAGTTGGCAGGCTTATATTTGAAAGGAACCATTAAAAAACATCTGGAACAATGATATTATGTCCATTGCTTAGAAAGTTACGTGGAGCTGCGGCAGCCCAGTCCTGTCGGCTACATTCAGATTTTCCTCGTCTAAGCAGGGCCCACGTGCCAGCCCTTTGTAAAGCTTTTCGTGTGCCCCTAATGGATGCCAAGGTCTGAAGCTTAGAGTGTGAGGAGGGCCAGAGACCGTATGAAATGAAAACCATGTTTTGGAGAAGTTTTGGCAAGAATGGAGAGAGCCAAGGTGAGGGGCTACTGCCTGCTTCAGGGGACTTTAGCAAGACGTGTGGGCAAGGACATCGCTTTCTTCATGCTTTGGATGTAGGATGACGTGCAGTCTCCCTTCCTTACGGGCTTCAAAGGCCAATTAATAAAAGCTCCCTCTCTCCCGAGGCTGACATAAAATGGGCAGTGCAAGGTGTGGGACACACGAGCTGTCCAGAGTCTTGACTGTGCCGGTGTGGATGAGGCCTCAGGCTCAGTGGCCTACCCAAGGCCCCCAGCTCCGCGGCAGGAGACTCACACCCAGGCCTGCCAGCAGGGCCTGACTTCCTCTCTAACAGCGGCCAGGGCTCGAAGACCCGTTGCTTACTGTTTGCTTTTCCTTCCCTCTCTTCATCTTGTCTAAGTCCTTTTCCCTCTGGCTCTGGGACTGACTTCCCAGCCTCCCTCGGGTGAACCGCGCTCCATGGAATCTTAGGGAAGCAGGGCACACAGGGGCTTCTCCCTCTCTGCGAGAGGGGCAGTGAGCTGGGTCTCGAAGCTGTCATCTTTGCTCCAGGCTGTTCCTGCCAGGATGGTCTTTGGGAGCCCTGCCCCCATAGGAGAGCTGCTGGGTGTGTGACGGGCCAGGGCCTTCCTTCCACCCTGATAAGGCCAGGCAGCGAGGGCTGGAATGTAAACCACCCCTGCAGCGGAAGAAGCCCGGCCAGTCCATTGTTTCCTTTCTGGTGTGCCAGTACAGTCTTACTGGGGCTCTAAGGAGAGGGGACCTGGAAAAGGCAGCTTTGGCCAAAAGGATGATGGGATAAAACATTCCATCCAAGTTTGGAAAGTAGCAGGATGCAGATAAGTGGGTACCAAGAGGACTGGTGGCCCTCGAGGGGCTGGGGCAGAACCTGTAGACACATACTTCCCTAGGTAGATGTCTCTGTTGAGGGTGTGTGTGTGTGTGTGTGTGTGTGTGTGTGTGTGTGTGCCCACGCGCATGCATTTGAACAGTAAATCCTGCAATTCCTTTTAAAGTTGGCTTCACTCACTGTCTTGGGGAGGGGGTGGTAGGTCACACTTCTTCCTCCCTTCTTATGTTTATCTTGTTTTAGGCCCCTACAGAAGAACCAGTGTTGGTGTGTTGCCCCCTTTCTCTTCCTTTTAAAATGAAATACAAATATAAGAGGTATCAGTTGCATTGTTCCATTGTTGAGCACATCTTACTGGCATATTGCCAAGGTTTGTAAAGACCCACTGTGGGTACCACCTAGGAATGTGGCCTATGGAGGGGAAAAACCCTGCACTCTGCAGGTGGAACATCCTGGAATGGGATGATCCACTAGGTGGCGCTAGAGCTTCATCCACCTGCCACGGTAGCCTCTGGTAGCTTTAAGGCTTGGCAAGTCACACTGGAGTAACTTAGAAGCTAGTTGTAGCAGCATCTCATGTGTGTTTACAAGAGGCCCAGCTATGGGGTCGGTGGGACACAGCTCATTGGCTCAGATGGAATTATCATGACCTTGAAAAAAATTACAACACATTTTCTTAAAAATTACTTTATAGCATCATTTCCACTTCCCTCAAGTTAGGTATTGTACCATTGATGATGGGAAATGTTGGGCCACAGGCTTTTTATCTGTGAGAGCAGGGGTCCAGCTGGCCCTGGGGTTTAAGAACTGTGTGCCTCCAGAAACCTACTAAGCTTCAGGTTGTAGGAGCAAAGGGAGACTGGAGGTGTGGTGTGGTGTGGTGTGTCAAGGCCACCTGCTGCAGGGCAAGGCCTGCTTCAGACATTAGGCTCTGCAACCCAGGACTTTAGAGTCCACATCTACAGACCTCTGTTCTAGGAACTCTAGCTTCTCCATGACCAAGCATACCCTACCACCAGGAATACCCCGCCCCCGGGCTCCTGTGCTCTGCCCTGTCTGTTTTGATCCCCCTGCCCCATCAACAGGGAAAGACAAAATTTAATTGGCTCAAACATCTATGCTCACAGCCTCCAGGGCAAAGAAGCGTTCTGACTTAGGCCTCTTAGGTCAGTGTGGGTAAGATACTGTCAGTTGCTGTTGAAGATCGCTCAGAGTCGCTGCCCCTGTCATAGCCCGTCAAAGACCCAACATGTGTGGACCTAGCTCAAGGACCACATTGCCCACTCAGATCTTCCTAGTCCATGTTCAATCTCAGAGCCCAGTTCCCCTTTTCTCCCCCCCCCCCCCACCTTGCATTCTTGGTTTGTGGATTTGAAGGGTACCTGACAAGCACCCAAATGTACCTAAGAAGCCTTCCTAAGAAATCCCAAGAGGAGGCAGGGTGACAACCTGTGACCCTTCCATTTTTCTTTCTTTTCCTTACCCCCCCCCCCAAGTCCCAAGCTTCCTTGCTCTAAACGAAGTTAATACAGGGATTGGAGATGTGACTCAGTTGGTAGAGTGTTGAATCTAGCATGTCCGAAGACAGGTTCTGTCCCTAGAACTGCATACACCTGGCATGATGGAGCACAACTGTAATTCTAACACTCAGTGAGATCAGAAGTTAAGATCATCTTTAGCTACATAGAAAGTTTGAAGACCAGCCTGGGCTACACGAGACCCTGTCTCAAAACACAGACAGGTAAAACGCACATAAAAACACACCACCAAAGATAAAAACAAATGTTGCAAAATTAATCTGTGTGCACACTCTTTATTTCTCTATAGAGATCTTCTTCCTCATTCCCTCCCTCCCTCCCTCCCTCCCTCCCTCCCTCCCTCCCTCCCTCTCTCTCTCTTCTCGTCTAAAATTGGCAGAAAAGAAAACTCATTTTATCACTTAGGAAGGGTACTTGATATGGCTTGATCATCAGTTTTAATGCATCTCCTTCATTCTGTGCTTAATCAAAGCTGAAGGGTGCAGAGGAATTCCCTGCTCTGAATATAGTGAGTGTGATAGGCCTCCCCTCTGAACCTGGGCAGAGCCTGAAATGGAGCCTTGAGGCCGGGTGGACGAGGGCCCTGCTTTGTGTGTCGCTGCTGCTGTGTGTCACCACACGTGACCCCGGGCTCCTGCCTGTGAGGGCCTGTTTCATGGGTTACAGTGTAAGCACTCTAACTCACACCCTGTGGGCAGGAGTGTGAACACAGTGTAAGCACTCTAACTCACACCCTGTGGGCAGGAGTGTGAACACAGTGTAAGCACTCTAACTCACACCCTGTGGGCAGGAGTGTGAACACAGTTTCTCCTTAGTTGGAGAAAGACCCTAAAGAAGAAGCGCAGAGAAGCCCCGCCCGGGCAGTCACGTCTGGTCACCCAGCTGTGTGGAGGACACTGTAGTCATTGGAGCTTACACCTCCTGGAGATTGCACCAGCCTTGCCTTCCAGGACCCAGATGCTGACTCCATCAGATCATTAGGCTTTCCCTATGGGCCTCGGTACTCAACTGAATCACAGGGCAGAGGGACAGTCACTGAGGGAAAGAGAGCCGGCCCAGGTGACTGACTGGGTGCTGCCCTCAGGCTTCCTGGTAACCTCAGAGATCTATTCGTTGAGGTGCTCGAGCACGCAGGTGCGACTTCTCTGTGGTCACATGCTTGTGGCTCTTCACAAAGGGTGGCATTGGGACTCTCAGCATCATTCAGTCTGTGAAGGCTCATTTTTGCCTTCTCTATCACCCCATCAGATGTCTGCAGATTTTAAAGGGCTGATTTCTATGTGTGTTTGAGACTGTGGCCACAAAAGAAGACCCGTGTCTAGACTTATGAAGATCCTATTTCCCTGTGTTTGTATAGCGACTCATTTATTATTCCATCTCCTTTATAGATAGAGTTCATCAATCAGCTTAATTTAACTGGGGAAATGTTCACACACAGATATCTAATGGAGTAAACAGGAGTGGTAAATGATTCATCCAGAGTACCCCGAAAGCTCTTGTTTACCACAATATCTCTCTCTCTCTCTCTCTCTCTCTCTCTCTCTCTCTCTCTCTCTCTCTCTCTCTCTCTCTCTCTCTCTCTCTCTCCAGGGTTTCTCTGTGTAGCTTTGCACCTTTACTGGAACTCACTTGGTAGCCCAGGCTGGCCTCGAACTCCCAGAGATCCGCCTGCCTCTGCCTCCCGAGTGCTGGGATTAAAGGCGTGCGCCACCACCGCCCGGCTACAATGTGTCTTCTGTTTACTCAATAGCCATTGATGAAAGGAGACAGCCAAGGAAACTGAGGTAAGGCCCAGCTGTGCCCGGTCAGGCAGGGCCCGGGGGGAACGGGGATGGTCCTCTCTCTAGTCCCACTCTAGGCCCCACGCTTGCTGCCAGGAGCCCCCAGCTGAGATCAGTGGTCTGAAAACAGGGCTGACAGACCCCAGAGTCTAATCCTAGGTGGGGGGCTGCTAACCACGCAGACTCTTGACATGGCCTACACTCCGCTTTCACCAAGCATGCTGCAAAAACACCGTCCTGTGCTTGGCCTGGGCAAGCTTGCATAAAACCACGACCCGCTGTGCAAGTGGTGTGAGAGAGGAGGCCGATCCAAAGGCTCAGAATCCCGAGACGACGCATCTACCATTCCAGGTGGCTCCTGCAGCCAGCTTGGTTATGGGTGAGGGAACTGAGGCACAGAGTGATTCTGTGACTCGCCTGAGGGCACCATGTCCGAAGAGAAGACAGAGTGGCCGTGGGCCCTCAGTTCAGAGGCCGGCACCTAACTGCTTTTCCACACAGCCTGTGTGGAGTGGGAGTGGGAAGGGCCTCCCTCTGGAAGGGGAAGCATCTCACGACGTCCCCTCTTTAGAGGCTGAACTTAGCTCCCCAGAAACTAGGACAGAAGCCTGGGGAGACTGGCCAAAGAAGCTGGGGTGAGGGGAGGGTTTGCATGGGAGACAGGAAGATGTGCAAAACCCTAGTAAAGAACGATTCCTGGAGGCTGGGCTGGGGCACATACGGAATTACGGCACTAGCCCAGTGTGCATAAGGTATCTATCCCAGGAGATACAAGAATATAAGAGGGAAAAATATGGTGGCACATGCCTGTGATCCCAGCACTTGGCGGGGAGGGGGGGAGGAAGCAGGGGATCGGGAGTTCAAGGTCACTGTCTGCTACATAGTGAATTCCCTGTCAGCCTGCCTGGAAAAACCGAGAAAGTGAGAGGAGAATGGCAGGTGGAGGAGAAAAAGGAAGGGAAAAGAAATAAAAAGGAAAAAAAAAAGAAAACGGTTGGAGCCTTGGTGTTCCAGGCTGGGCAGGAGATACACTACGTACCGTACGTATGCCTGCTGGAGACCAGGTTGGTACTTCCACAGGGGATGTCAATACCGTGATCTTCCAGGAGGTGGCGCCAGGGTGATCTTCCAGGAGGTGGCGCCAGGGTTCCCTAAACCCGAGGCAGCTCAGCTCCTCCCCCAGCGCTCTGCACCCCTCTTTTGTGGGCAGCTTGCTTCTGAACGGAGAAAGCCGGCACCTCAACCCCAAGCTGTGGGGAAAACACACCCTCTGCTGGCGGAGCTGGGCAGCAGCCGTCCAATGCACCGCACACCCAAGCTGCGATTTAACAGGAGGGCCTGGAGGCGGAGAGGTTGAACGGAGTCCAGTCCTGGGGAGCCAGCCCAGCCCCGCCCCCCCCCCCCCCAGCCACGACTGTCTGAAGAGATGGTTGTTATTTTAATCCCTACTGCACAGGCCAGAAATGAGCTCAGACAGGACGCAGCCAGCGAGGGTGACAGGCCCATCCAGAGCTGGGGTGGCAGGTCTGGTGTTTGCAGTCCGCCGGTGCAGACAGCCCCTTTTCCTCAGATGGTGCAAAGCTCCTTCTGTGCCCAATAGTCAGTGTGTTCAGAATGTCACCAGAGGGGGAGAGGGGAAATCCTGGGTGCCAATCTGTCTTCCTGGTGTTTGCTTTTCTCCTAAAGGCGGAAACTGGTCCGATTAATTGAGGGTTTCAGTTAGCGGCACTCAGGCTGACTCCGGGGTTTAGTGTGCGCCCCTCCCCTTCCCACCCCCAGTGAGGAAGCACCTGTAATCTTCAGGACTGGTATTCTTTGCAGGAGCTGTGAAGAACTTGCGTTCTAGGACAAGGACAGCAGAGGAAGAGGAGGCTTCTCATTCCAAGGGTCTTAGCCACACCGTGTGGTGTGGTCTGCCTTGGGAAGCTTCAGATTTCAAAGATCAGGAGACCAAGCTGAGTGTGATCTCTCTCCCTCTCTCCTCTTTTATCTCTCTTTCCTCTCTTCTCTCTCCAGTCTCCCACCCCGCCTCCTGCTCTCTCTTCTTCTCTCCATCCTTCTGTCCAGTTCTTCCGTCTCAGTCTCTTGCTCCCTCCCAACTCCTGTGTTCTCCTCTCCCTTCCATTTCTCTTCTTTTTCTTTCCCCCTTTCTTCTCTCTCTCTCTCTCTCTCTTTCTCTCTCTCTCTCTCTCTCTCTCTCTCTCTCTCTCTCTCTCTCTCTCTCTCTCTTTCTTTCTCCCTTTCTTCCTTCCTTCCCTCCCTCCTTCCTACCTTCCTTCCAAAAGCTGACACTCTGGAGACCAAAGATTCTTAGATTTTAATGTGCCCTAAAGGAAATGACTTGAAGATCTTATTAAAACACAGACTGGGCCCAGGGTGGGCCTCAGCTCCTCCTTGTCTGACAAGGTCTTGGATGCTGCTGCCCCAGCAGACTAGGCAGCAAGTCCTGTGTTTCTATCAAAGGATGAAATGTGATGTGGATCCTGCCTGGGTCAACCGGCCTCAGGGGCTGCTGACTGGCTGTAGTGGAGCCTAGGATAGCCCCCAGGGTAGCGGGGACTCCATGATGACTAGACCCTGGGCTGCCTTAGACCATTGCTCTGAATCCAGAAGCACTGGGCTGTGGCTCTTGGGGGAGGTGGAGTAGGGAAAGTGGGAAGAATGGGGTGGACACTTGGCACAGTCTTATGAATTCCTTCACCAGTATTGGATATGTCAGCTAATTTTCCATTACTGTGATAAAATACCTTGGGCTGGTGACTTTATAAAGAAAACAAGTTTATTGGGAAGCTGTAGCCAGTCTTTCTTGGCCCACCAACCCCCAAATAATGACATGGAGACTTATTAATTATGAAAGCTGGGCCTTTACCTTAGGCATGTTCCCAGCTAGCTCTTATAACTTAATTAATCTGCTTCTATTAACCTACATTTTACCACGTGGCTTTTTACCTCTCTCCCATTTTGTCTGTCCAACTGGCTCTGTCTTGCTGGCGTCTCCCACTAGATTCATCTCCAGTTCTTCTCTCTCCCTGGAAGTCCTGCCTCTTCTCTCCTGCCTTCCTATTGGCCATTCAGCTCTTTATGAAACCAATCACAGCAATACATCTTCACACAGTGTACAAATATCCCACAACAGGACACTAGATGCCTAGATAGCCTGGTCTCAGCTCTGATGAGTATTCACCCTCTCAGCTGCATTCCAACATGGTGGGTAGGTTCTTCACAGGAGCATTTGCAGGAGAGCATGCTGGGATGAAGAGGCCAGGGACACATCAGGGAAGGGATAGGCTTGGTCTTTTATAATATCCTTCTCCTGGCTGCCAACTATGATACCGGGAAAACCACACCAATCCCTTTCAACAGCAGAGTCCCCGATGATATATTTACATCCCACTAGGCTCTGTCTTTGGTCACTGTCTCCTGACACTACTAATTGAGGTCAAGACCCTGACAGTTGAACCCTTAGAGGACACACTCAAGCCACAGCATTGGGGAAAGAAAGGAGACTGCCCTGTGCCAGCTCTCCAGGCCTCCATGTCCCCCCAACTGAATCAGTTGACACTGCAGATGTGACAGGAGGATTTCTTTTACAGTGCTGGCAGGCTTAGAGGCAGCCCTGGACTCCTCCGAGTTTGGGGGATGAGTTCTGGGCTGCCTGCGTGATTCATATTCACACTGATGATTGAGAACCAAATTCCTCTAAAGTCATGCTCTGCAGGCTCCTCCTTCAGTTGGGCTCATCTGACTGTAGATGCTGCTGTACAAAGCCGTGAGTTTACCCTGTCCCTCCCTCTCTTGAGAGGAGCTGGCCCAGCACCTTGTCCTGGCCCCACGGCTGCAGGTGTGGGTCAGCACTAAGCCCCGATATCAGATCTGGACCCTCCTTGTAGCCACCTTCTCCTCTCCTATCCCTGAGCACTGTCACTCAAACAGTAACTTCTTTTAAATTATTATTATTTTTTTATTTGCAGCCATGTATTACAAGTGTCCCCCAGCCCATGCATACCCTGTTTCCCCCATCCTCCCTGTAAGAACTTAGAGTTAGAATCCAGCCTCCCAGGCTTCCTCTCCCAGATGTTGATTGACAGTCACTCCGTAGGGACATTGCTGGTGAGGCTGCAGTCGCCAGGCTCCCTGGTGCCGCCCCTCACCTGAGAAGAGAGTCTACATCAAAGGGATGCTGCATCCTGTTCCCACCTCCTTCCCTGCCTCCAGCCTAGGAATCAGAGAGCCTTGGGATGGGCTGAAGCATGGTCCTAATTAGTGTTAACAATAAAAACCTGGAGCCAGATATGGAGGGTGAAGCTGAAAGATCAGAGAAGCAGAACAGCAGCCACTGGACACCTCTTACCTCTACAAAATCTCAGACTGAAGGCAGCGAGATCCTCTCTCTACAAATCCTCAGACGGAATGGGTGGGAGATCCTGTCTCCACCTCCCTAGTGCTGGGATTAAAAGCATGTGTACCACCACTGCTTGGCTCTGTTTCTCTTTTAGACTGGTTCAGTCTCATGTAGCCCAGGGTGGCCTTGAACTCCTGATCTTCCCACTTTCTTCTCTCACATGCTGGGTGGGATTAAAGGTGTGTGTCAACACTGCCTGGCCTCCATGGTTAACTACTGGCTAGCTCCGCCCTCTGATCTCCAGGCAAGCTTTATTTGTCAGAACATAAACAAAATATCACACAACGGTGGGCTCTTGGCTCTCACTAAGAGCCTCTGCCATCTTTACAAGGTATAGAAAAACATTCTCTCTTGTCTCACGTGGCCTTGAGTGAGACCACCATGCCATCTCTGGTGCTGGGGCCTGAACTTTTCTCAGAGCGCCCACCATGCCATTATCCCTCTGTCTACCCATGATGTTATAACACTTGCGGTAACTCTCTTATTTCCTCATCCCCGTGTCCTCTGGAACCACCTGCCCCATCCCAAACCTAACACTCACATTTTCTTTCCACGTCCTCCTCCGGATGGTCTACTCCATCCTTCCACACCCTTTTACAGCTACTTGAACGTATACACACACGCTTTTGTGTGGCTTCCTAAGATCTAAGGACCGCAAATGAGATAAAATAAATCCGTCTTCCTGAGAGTGATTTCATTCACTTAATGTGATGCTCTCTGGTTTCACCACTTTCCTGTAAACAGCGTAACTTTATTCTTCAGTGTGTGAGTCACGTTTCCCCTACCCAGCCCTCTGCTGGTGGACACCTAGGCTGGCTCAGCTATTGTACTTCGGAGAACTCCTTAATTTGTCATGGATTTTGTCCCATCTGTCCATCACCCTTTTAATGCTCGGCAGATCAGTGTTTTGAAGCAGATTGCTTCTGCTTTTTCTGACCCATTCCCACACTTTCTTGGGCTCTCAGAAAAATCTACCAAGAAAATCCAACCACCTATCATTGAAAGAGCCTGCGTGACCTGCCAGTGACTACCTCACTGCCACACTCACCCGGGAGCCCACCTGCCTCTCCCAGGAAGTGGCCCTGTGGCTCCTTACACTGACTCCCTCTAGAGTCTAGAGCACCTTCACACTCCTTTTCTTCTTGCTAGAGTCTGTCCTGTCCTCCGGGACCAACATGGGTACCCTCTCTGGCATGAGAGAGAACAAGTCCCCATCTGACTTCCCACAGCATTAGGAATGTCACTTGACAGCTTGGAGGCTCTGGACGTTCACGGGTGGGGTCCCCTTATTCCAGGACCTTCAGGGTCCATCCTAGTGCCAAGTACTTTGCAGGTGAGTGGCTGACTGGCTGGGAGGAAGAATGAAGTCCTAGGTGAATGTCCGTGTGAGTTTGGTCCACCTGACCTTGGCTGTGTCTAGGCCCCAAGAACACCCTTTTTCAGATTGGCAAAGATGATAATGCAGACGTTTTTTGTACTGTTTACCCCAAATACAAAATGTGTAGTATGTTCTCAGTTTACCTTTTCCAAAACAAATAGAAGGTGACCCCAGAGATACAAAGGGGTTCCAGGGTCAATCAACTAAGACAATCTGTGCCTTGGAATTGGGCCTGGGATTCTCAGGTTAGCTGATGGCCGCTACCTACATTGCTAATGGACTGTAACTCTAAAGCCATGTTTGCAGTCACGACCAACACTTAGATGTTGATCGGAGAGCACAAGACTGACTTTATGAAGATCATGCTGATCAGTCTGCTGAGGTTCACACAGGGGGAGACCTGGGATGGGTCCTTCTCTGGGCAGTGTGGGGGCAGCAGGTCAGGAGAAGTAGCTTCTCCTATTTTGATTTGAAGTCTAGCCAGGTTCCAGAAATCACACCTTCCCACTTTCCCCGCAACTAACCGCGCATGCTCTGGCCAGGGAATTACTGGACAGTGTTTCTTTGGCACCGTCCTCTTCGAGCTGTTCTGTCCATGTTCTCCAGGTGATTTACAAACCCCACCCCGTTCCGCTTCCTGTAACCATAGCCAGCAACCCCTGGACTGGCAGGGAGAGTCATTATTTCCATAGCTGTCCGAGAACAATTTTCTTCCTTAAACCACATCTTTCCAACAATCCCTCAAAAACAACCCAAATGGAGAATGTGTTTTCTTAAAAAAAAAAAAAAAAAAAAGAAAGAAAGAAAGAAAGAAAGAGAGAGAGAAAGAAAAAAAAACCTCAGTTGAGTATCTTGGCTGATTTACCATGTTCTTTCAGCAGATTCCAGGAAACAGAGGTGCCTTTGGAGGCCCCAACTGTGAGTTTCCAGACATGACCCTCCCACTCTGACAAGAGGTAGCCGGGGGTCAAGTGCATGGCATGGTTTGGTCCTCTTCCTCACTGCACACAATGTCAGGGTAGCTTTGCTTCTTCTGTTTACTGTCAAGAAAATGTTATCGTTGTTTGTACCCCCCCCCCCCCCGTGTGTGTGTGTGTGTGTGTGTGTGTGTGTGTGTGTGTGTGTGTGTGTGTGTCTACATGTGCATGTGAGGGTTTGGATGTATGTGCAGGTGTGCAGCACATGGATGTGTGTGTGTGTCTACATGTGCATGTGAGGGTTTGGATGTATGTGCAGATGCGCAGCACATGAGCGCGTGTACATATGGAGGTCAGAGGTGATGTTTTGTGACACAGAGTCTCTCATTTTCACCTGGAGCTCACCGACTCAGCTGAGCTGACTGGCCAGTGAGCCCCAGTGACCTCATCTCCACCTCCACAGTGCTGGGATTACAAGCCCACGACACCACACCTGACCTTTCACATGAGTTCTAGGGGTCAATTCCAAACCCCATGACTTTTGTGGCAAGTACTTTAAAGACTGAGCCATCTTCCTTGATCTGTTTTTGATTCTCTACAAATCGGCCACATTCGAGTTCGGGTTTTCCTTCCTTTTAGGCACAGACAGTAACAGGGTCTGGAAAACTTCGGTACTTGCTTCTTCCTGATGGAACCTGGAGGCATCTTGGCGAACACACTGCCCACTCCTGAGATGGCAGAGGGGTGGGGAGACCAGCCTGTCAAAGAGTCCTTCTCAAGGAAATCTTTTCCTGATCAGGCATGGCCATGCTCCCTAAGATCTCATAAAGCAGGCTGTCTGTACCCGGGAATCCTCCTTCCCTGCCCTCCAGTGAGAAGACACAGGCCCTGTGTAACTGTAACTTGGGTCTTCTGGTTTGTAATTGTCTCCAAGGGTCCACAGCACTGGGGCCCATTATGTTTAGAGACAGGTTGAATCTCAGAAATCCTCAGCAAATGAAGTTCTTTAAAAGAGGCGTGATACCTTCAACCCTTTTCCAGAGAGATTCTTCAGGGATGATGCAGGTCTGGCCATTTCCCCCAGGGAACCAACTTTGAGGAAGGGGGAGGAACCTGTGCAAAGAACACGGCCTTCCACTTAATGACTCTCTTCAGGTACATCTCCTCCTCCATCCTGTGAAGTCCTGTTCTCTCTTAGCACACTTCATAGCTGGGGCTTTGTTTACCTGCAAGGAAGCTCATGGTGGTCAAGAGTAAAACAGTCTTGGGATGGTGAACAAAAATGTTATTTTACGCTCTCCTCATGACTCTGGATCACTAGCCTTGCAAGAGAAGCCCCAGCATTAACAGAGGAATCGTCTGTGGGGATTGGCCCAATTCTTATAGTACCAGGGACCCACGCTACCAAGATAAGCGCTTGCCAAGGGCATCCCTAGAGATAATAGCTGATACCATTGCCTGGTGGTTGAACATCAGGCTAGCTCTCATGTGTGTGATGTCTCTTTTCAGATAGAAACAGTAAAATTTGAAAGTTGACCAAAGGCAGCATGGACCGGTACCCCACGACAATAGACTTTTGTCCCACAGCAATGGATTCATCCCACAATAGTGAGCACATACCACAACACCACCCCACGCCCCACAGCAATGGACTCAAGCCCTTCAGAAATGGACCCACCTCACATATAGATCCCCCTCATGGCAACAGACTCATCCCCCAGCAGTGGACCCACCCCCCAGCAGTGGACCCACCCCCCGGCAGTGGACCCACCCCACGGCAGTGGACCCATGTTCCACTGCAGGTTTTGCCTCTGCTCTGCACCGTGTTGTCTTTTGTGGCTTTATTGTGTGCCTCCTTCCCTAGGTGGCTACAGGCACAGCAGACAGGAACCTGCTCCTGAGCCTGAGAGGCAGAGAGGTTGGTGTCATACTGGGGACCAATGTGCCAATGCATGGCAAAGGAAGAGAGAAACATGAGTCCTCGCTCAAGTTGGCTCACGTTGCTCTTGTTCTGGGAGGAGGCCATCAGAGAGAACACCCTTCTGTGTGATGGTTTAATTGAACAAGTATCCGGAGCCCTTTTATTGTCTGACTGGATTATTCATGTTGTGAAGGTAAGATCAGTTACTTTCCTCCTGGAGCCAGAGCGGCCAGAGTCCAGGCTTGCCACATTGCTCCAGCAAACCTCGAGGGCAACAGAAAGCCCAAACAGCAGCAGAAGTGAGCCAGAGCTCGCTGGACTTCACTGATATGTCACCACCATCACCAGCATCATTTAAGGTTGTTACTATTCACTTTATTGCATCTCTGGAAAAACAAGCTCCAGTTTCAGCAGAGGGGGAGGGAAGTTGGTTCTTATTTGAACCACCATGTTCTCTGCTCTCTTGCATTCCCATCTGCAAAGCTGTCTCTAAATCTCTACCACAAGCTTTGGTTTTCAGGCGATCTGAAGATCCTTTCAACTGGGCCAGAGACTGGTTTGATGCCCACGAGTGAAAAAAGCCTCTCATCAGAGCAGCCGCCTGGCAGCTACGTCGACTTGAGGTTGCTGTTTCTGTGTTCTTTCCCTTTTTAACCTGTTGCCAGGCTCTTCATCTCTCTTGGCATTCAGTCTCTTGCTATGGGACCTGTACCAGTGGATACCACTCAACCAAAGCAACCCCAGGACAGGGGACAGACTCAGCATAAGCATGGTCCCTCATGAGTCAAGCTGCTGGGGTAACTGAGCAAACACTGGACTGAAATCCTGGGACTGAGTATCACTGAATGTTATCACCTGCTCCTGATCTCCGTGGTGCTTGGGGCTGGCCAGGTTGTGGCATGATGTCCATGTTCAGAACTCCGCAATGGCCAACACTGTATCAACACTCAACATCCTAACAAACACTTGAATCGCTTACTTGTTCCTGGCTTCTCTCTACTTGATAACAGAAGTGCTCTGCGGAGAAATCGCTGTTGATGTCTGGGCATTGGTGGGGCTCATGGCTCCCAAAGCTGACACTCTGCCAGGCGTTTCATTGAATTGAAGGACATTTGTCACGTGAGGTTGAAGGAACCATGAGGTTATCAGAAAGTAGGGAAGAATGAACAGATCGGCTACTGAGACTATCCAGTGAGGGACTGCTGCAGAAATCTTCCCACATTCTTTCTGTTTCTTGTCTGCAGTGATACTTTGGGAACTATTCATGAACCAGGAAGTCCTGTAGGGCCAGAACTTTTTTTAAATTAATTAATTTATTTGTTATGTATACAGTTTTGTGCCTGCATGTGTGCCTGCATGCCAGGGAAGGGCACCAGGTCTCATTATAAATGCTTGTGCACCACCATGTGGTTGCTGGGAATTGAACTCAGGACCTCTGGAAGAGCAGTCAGTATCCTTAACCTCTGAGCCATCTCTCCAGACCCAGGCCAGAACTTCTTAGCTGCTGCCCCAAAGATGTCGGTGACAACAGACCCAGGAAGCATTATGGCAGGCAGCCTGGGTAATTTATAGAGATATTTTAATACAAAATCATGCTCTGTTTCATGCCAGTCTCTAAGAAGTGGGGAAAATGTAAAAGATAAAGAGGTGATCTTTTGTAAAGATCTTTGTAAAGGGAATGTGTTCTCCCTGTGATGGTAGGACCTGCCGGTTTAAATCTGTCCATGCATTTCTGATAATTGAATAAACAGTAGACTGAAAACTTAGAACAGAATATCTTGGAGGTAAATTGGGAATATACAAGTGGATCCAGCCCCTGTTATTAGAGAATTAAGAGTGAGAGGGTAGTTAATGAGTGACATCTTTAGAGATGCCATCTAGAAATATGGTTTTTTTTCTGGGGCAGAAGACTTTCCAACATCTGCTTTTGGAGTGACTCCGAGGCTGGCTCATCAGAAGGTTGGGGTCAAGTCATGGAGAGCAATGCAGGATGAGGGTAACTCCTGTCTTTGGATGAGCTAGAAGAAGTGAGTGCAGCATGCCGTCCAGCAGGGGGCGTTTTCATGTTCCCCTGGACTACTTGGTAATGCTTAGAATGGGGTCTTTGGTCAGAATCTTGGACACACGTGATGAGATGAAGAACAGAGGAGGTGGAAGAGGACAAGAACCCTGTCTTAGTTGGGTGGTAGTGATGCTCTATAAGAGAATGTTGGCCAGCTCTGCATTAGGAATGATAGCCAATGAATTCATGTATGTACTGGGCAAAATATAAAGCTCAATAAATGCTTTCTCAAGTCAACATGATCACACACCCATCCACATTGTGTAGCTCATCTTAGGTGCCAGCCGTGATCTGATACTAATGATAAAATCAAAGGCAAGAAAGAGGTATTATCACCTTAGCCTAGCTCAGATGTTGGTCTGTGGATGGTAACTGACTACAGAGGTGACTGTTGCCATGGTGAACATCCTTTTGGAGCCCTACCAAACTTCTCTTTTCATGGAGAACCAACGAGATCTGAGGATGGGACTGAGCTGCTACACAATTGCAAGGCTTGAGAAACAAAGGTCAGAGACCCTGACATTGGAAATGTCTTTTCAAGCCTTCTGACACCCCCAGGACAGAGACTCTTCACTCAGCTTTTCCGAGGACTTTAGATCTGTTGGTCACTCCTCGGTCACGTCAGTTCCCCTGGGGTAAGCTGGGATCAGCAGTGGCTGGTGCTGACTTCATATCTCTGCCTGGGGCTCATTGCCTTTGGCTTTGGCCTAGGCCTGTCCCATGTGTCTCTGGGTGTTGATGGTGTATAGCGCACTTTTCCTCAGAAGGAGAGCCAGGCTTGGTGGACTGCTGGCAGAGTGGGCTGGAAGTTGCCTGTGACTCAAAGGCACCAAGATAAGGTAGGAAAACTCCCTGTGAGAGCAGCCGTTCTCAAACTCTGGGGTGCAAGCCCTTTGGCAAACTTCTAGATCCAAAAATATTTGCATTACAATTCATGAAAGTAGCAAAGTTACAGTTATGAAAGAGCAAGAAAATAATTGTATGGTTGGGGGTCACCATACCATGAGGAGTTGCATTAAAGGGTCGCAGCATAGGAAGGTTGAGAACCACAGTTCTGGAGGGGAACCTGTGGGAGATGAAGGGCAAGGAACAGAGACCCTGGGTGGTAAGATCAGCAACTTCGTGCAAAACTACACCCAGAAGCAAAGCCAAGCTGTGACCACCAGGAAGTGGATCTTCGGAGAAACAGAGACCAGTTAGGAACACCTGGTATGGAGGCCAAGAGTTCTTCATAAAGCCCGTCAGCCCTGCCTGGTCTCGTGCGGATGACAGCTCACCAGGCTGGGATCTGGGCTCCACCTGGACTATCGAGAACATATCATTGTTACGTTGAACGTAGGGGTGCTGTTCTACCCCCTCTCTCCCATTTTCTGTCCTCTCTTCTCTTATTCATTAATTTCTTAAGGACACAGGCAGGAAGCGATGAGTGACTGCTAAGAAAGTGAGAGTCAGTCTCTCCCAGGGACGAGCCTCCTAGTTGGTTATCCAATACAAAGTGGTCAGATCTGAACTCATGTAGACAGATGCAACACCAGATAGGCTCAACAAGTAGTATTCATATATTTACAAGTATATATATATATATATATATATATATATATATATATATATATATATATATATATATATAAAATAAAAAGAGGCCATAGATTTGAGAGAGGGCTGAGGCAGGGTGTGGAAGGGAAGAGTTGGAAGGAGGAAAAGGAAGGGAGAAGTGGTTATATTTTAATTTAAATTTAAAAATCATAAATAAAAAAGACATGGGTAGGTATGGTACATGGGTCTTCGTGGACGGGGTTTGTCCTAGAGTCCCCAGAGCCTGTGTCATTCAATAATTTCAATATTTCAACATTTCCAGGGTCCTCGCTGCAAGGAGCAAGACAACGTCAATGCTGAGGCAGTGTCATGTGCCGCCGAATATCTAGATCAAAGGCAGGCAGTTTTTTCTTTCTGCAAAGAGCCAGATATTAAACATTTCAGACTTTGAAGGCCACATACGTCCTTTCTACCTTTTTGGTTTTTACAACTCTTTAAAATTTTTATAAGTAAAAAGCACGTTTAGGCCACAGGCCATAAGGAAACAGATCATAGAGCAGGTTTAGCTCATAGGTCATAGCCCTCCCCACCCAACAATGGTCTCGACAGCCCAAATCCCTCAGGATAGCAACCACGAGAGAGGGTGGGCAGTCTGCAAAGGCCTGGAGTGGGATTGACAGTCCACGAGTCCCACAGGAACAGAATCTGCAAATGATCTTCCTGACTTAGAGGAGAAAGGACACATCCCCCAGTGAGAGGCAGGGTACTGTGTTGGTGCTAATGCCTCAGGCAAAGACGCCCTCTACAGCTGGTGGCTACAGTATGTAAGGTGTCTCGTGTTCTGTGTTTGAGAAAGTCTAGTGTCATCTCTCTGGCTCTCCCGCCTCTGTGGGGACCAGGCTGGTGGCCTCAATGAGGTCAGCTCAGTGACTTGTCCCCACTTTCTTTGAATTTCTGCAGGTCACTGCTCTAACTTCTTCTCTGTTGCTGTGATGAAATCCCCAGATCAAAAGCCCCACAGAAGAGCAAAGGGTTTCTTTAGCTTATACCACTAGGTCACAGACTGTCACTGAGAAAGACAGAGCATGAGCTGACACAGAAACCGTGGAAGGTGCTGACTTCGGGGCCACTGAAAGGCCTGTTCCTAGCTAACTTCTTCATCCAACTCCAGAACCACCTGCCTAGGGATTGGTGCTGCCCACCGTGGGCTGGGACTTCCTATATCCATTAGGACAATCAAGGAAACCCTCCCTGCCCCGACACCATCAGCGGATAATCTGATCTGGAAGATTCTTCCACTGAGACTAGCTTCTCAGGTGACAAGCTAATTGGACTGTGTCAAGATGGCAGTAAAAGCCTGTTTGCCTTTCTCCACTATGAAGGTTGGAGGGAAGATGCTAACCTCCCAGACACAGGCTCCTCACACCCTCCAAGGATTCCTACTCCTAATCTACGATCAGTAAACCCCTGACAGAAACAGCCCCAGGAAGGCAGACTTTGTCTCAGATCACAGTATTTGCAGGTTCAGTCCTCAAACTTGGCGCCATGTTTTGTTTTTTCTCGGCACCAGGTGCTTGGGCAGAACATCCTGGTGATGGGACTGTATGTAGAGAAGTGCTGTTCCCTCAGGGCAGACAAGGGAGTTAGGTGACGAATTCCCCCCAGGTGCCTGCCTTGAGGAGATTTCTTTCAGGGTCCAGAACAGATGCCACAATCGGCTAAGGATACTAATCTGAGGGATGTTCAATGAATCTAAGCACATCGACTTCGTTAGTTCATTCACTTTAGTCTTCTATGGCGATTCTATCTGCACAGTTTCTTTCCTGCTCTCTTACTTAGCTCCTCTCGGTCCCTTCTGCTGTTCTCTCATCATTCTGCCTAGTTCTTTCCATCTCCGTCCTTATCTCTGTTCCTCTCCATCAATTCTCCCAGTGCTCTCAGAGAATCAGTATATATAATATACCCACACAGTAATTCTTTGGTAAAGCAATGCGAGGCTTGAAGTTTTCAGGGTCTCAGAGAGAGGTGATAAGGACCCACACATAAAGTAATTAATTGTCAGCTTCCAATTACAACTCAAAAGGGAAGTGACTAAAGGGGAGTTCTCTGGTAGGGTCAACTAAAGGCTAAGATCAATTAGGGAATTTATGTGCTCAAACTGTAATCTAGAAATGGCTAGGTAGAATGTTAGGGGTCAGTAAGTCACAAGAAAGCAAACTGTCTTTGGCGCCGCTTTTCCTGCTCATCCAGGCTACAGCTGCTTTCTGATAGGGAGGGGGACACATGCTAGGTGGCTAAGCAACCTATGTCAGAGCATGTAGTATTTGGTTAGTAAAAGCACTTTCACTCAGAGTAATTGCTGAGGAGAAAATCTAGGAATAGCACCTGGCCGAGGAGGAATTAAAACTTAATTTGCACAAGAAAGAAGCTTGGCACCTATTGTCTGCTGGCCTTATAGGTAATCTCCTTGGGTCAGTGGGAAGTAACTGCCTTAACTCAGTATCTAGCAAATGGCTAAAACATCATCCCAGGAATGTGAGCAGTAAATCTCTTCAGTTAGGGTCTTGTGTAAATAACCCGGGGTGAAGGTAAGGGGTTGAGGATTTAACTGTTAGTGGTTCTTTTCTCTATCTGTGAGTGAGATGAGCTAATGTTTATCTATGTGCAGTTTTGTCCTTGGAAAAAGGTATCTTTGCTGAAATACTTTTGTCTGGAGAATGGCCCTGGCCAGATTTATGTTAATAAAAAATAAACACAGCTGGGGACAGTTGTCCAGTTACCCCAAATGTATAGGGAAAGTTGTGCCCAAGATTGAGATGCAATCGTGAGATTATGTGTACACACAACATGGAGATGCATGGTAAACGGGCAGAATCAAAGCTGTTACTGCACAAGAAGTTTACAACAAGAAATGGCCAGTTCATTCAAAAGGCAGTAATTCCATAACACCTTGCATGGTGGTTTCCTCTAACAGCACCCTGAGTTCTGATAGGTCGACCTTCTGAACACTAACTGTCACTGCTGTATACTCTCATGGACTTTTGCTACCAGCAGCTCTCAATAGGTAGGTAGGGGAAGCCAGAAACATAACACTCTCCAGGTGTTGTACTTCCCAGTAACCTACTTCCACTAGCTAGGTCCCACCTCCTAATGTTTCTAGAACCTACCAAATCAGAGCCAACAGCTGAGGACTAAGTTTTTGATCCAGTATGGGGTATTTCATATTTTCACCACAAGACTCACCCAGTGAGATGAAGACTGGGTGAACAGACTGAGGTCCTCTGAAGGGGAGGAGGTTCTGTCTCCCAAGGCCTCGAGACTCAACTGCTAGGACTTCTTGACTGTGGATTGCAGACTCCACAGTCTCTGTACACATCCTGTTTGTTGTGTCTGGGGATCCCTGACTGAAACACCACAAAGTTTTGGACAAACACAGATTCATCTTGGGTGAGAATGACTAGTGGGATGTCGTGGGCAGAGAGGTCAGAGCATGGAGTGGAGAATGCACTTGGGCTTTGACCAAACAACTTGCCATCTTGGTCAGGGCAGACCACATCCCTTCCTCCAGGAGGGTCCCCTATTACACTTCCAGTAGAGGTGGGACCCAGTAATCACTTCTCTGATGACTGAGTGAGCACCCTGGGCCATGTTCAACACCCACTTGGCAAAGCTGAGGCCGCAATGGGAGGGGTCAATCACGTGAGCATTTACTGTTTTCAGAACTAACTGCTGTAAGCTGCGGAGTTTGCAAAGTGGATAAAGTGATCGCCATGCCAACGTGAAGATTGGAGCTTAATCCCTAGAATCTACCTAGAAGCCCGGCATTTAAGGAAGCTGCCTGTAGTCCCAGCACACAGTAGTCAGAGATGGGATCCTTGGGGCAAACTGGCTAGCTAAAGCAGCTGGAATTAGTGAGCTCCAGGTTCAAGTTGAGAGGCCCTATATTGATAAAGTGGAGAACCATTGAAGAAGACATCCGGAGTCAACTCTGGGCTTCCATATGTGCATGCACACAAATGCATGCTCATACCCTCATACAAATAAGTCAACACACATGAAACATAAGTACACACACACACACATACACACACACACTCATTAACATGCAAAGAAAAAAAGAAAAGAAAGTCATAACTGTTCTTCTGCCAAGATCCAAGATCCCTGTTTGAGGAAAGAGTGTTTTTAGGGGCTAGAAGATGTAAGTTGTCCTGAGGTGTGTATTAAAGAGAAATGTGCTTTTTATTCACTTAAATTTGTTGCAAGGGTCTGTTCTACCACTGCTTTTGTTTTTTTCTGAACATTCTTCTCTGTTATTGGCCAGACCATGTCTTCTTCTCTCCTGGGATTCCTATGCTGAAGTTCTAGCTTACAGGACCTTACCTGTGTTTGGAGACAGGGTAAGTCAGTTAGCATGAAGCTCTGAGAAGGAATCCAAGTCCAATACAACTGCTTTATTTAGGAGAAAACAGATTTAGGAGACAGAGGCACACAGAGAGAGGGCTGTGGAGACAGAGGGGAAGACGTCATCTGCAAGCCAAGATGACACGCCTTGGAGACACAGACTCAACCTCTTGGTCTCAGCCTTCTGCCTTCCACGCTGCTGGGAAACACGTTTCTAATGCTAAGGCCCCCAGGCTCGTACTGGTGATGGTGGTTCTAGCAATGCACCCCCTCTCTTGGATCTGTGTGTCATGGCCCTGGGGTGCAGAACTGCTGAGTGGAAGGTGTGTCACTCACTCTCCAGTCCTCATCAGGAGCTCGGGAGAGGTGCTCAGCAGTTCCAGACCCCAGGTCTCCTTCTGTGCTATCTAAGGGACACTGTTATGTTCTGTGAAGAAGGGAAGCAGGTATAAGGCTGCTGGGGAGGGGGGACATGGGGAGGGGAGACAGACAGGGAGAGGGGGCAGACAGGGGGTGGGAATGAAAGCTGCAGCTTAATGAGCTGACCATAAACCCTCTGGATCCACAGAAACTTCAGACTAAAGCTGCCAGGACTTTCTAATGCAACACTGATGAGGATTCTCACACTTTTTAAAATGATGAATGAATGTATATGTATATATATGTATGTATGTGTGTATGTATGTATGTATGTATGTATGTATGTATGTATGTATGTATATAAATTTGGTTTTGAGACAGAGTGTCACTGTGTAGCCCTGACTGTCCTGGAACTGGAACTCACTCTGTAGAGCAAAGCTGACCTGGAGAGATCCACCTGCCTCTGCCTCCCGAGTGCTGGAATTAAAGGTGTAAAGCACCACAGCCCGGTGAAAATATATTTTTTAAAAACAATGCATACCGCTACAGTGGTCCTTAGGACAAATACCAGTGAGAACCCCTGTGTTGTTAGCATCCCATGGCTGGTTTCAGACTTCCGGAACCTCCAAAGGACACTGTGACTTGAGAAACTACACGGTGCTTCTTCCTTGAGGATGATCTCTGTAAGCTACACCTCTGGACAAAGCCCCCAAATGCCAGACACCACTCTGCCCCCTCCCACCTCCCCTCCGGTCTCCCCTCCCTCCACCTTTCTTGTAGAAGGCTCCCGATGCTTCTATGAAAGCACCTCTTGGAGATTCTGCCCTCAGTGTAGGTTTTGCCCTATGGTCTTGTTACGTGAGTTCAGACACATGGTCTTTCTAACTGTGGGCTAGAGAAAGTTCCAGGAGTCGGTGAAGTCAGGCTCTTACATCTGTCTCTCACCTGGATCGATCATCTTGACTCCAGGCATACGCAGTTCTTCACCTGAGGGCACCCGGCCACGGGAGGACTGTGGACAAACCCTCCTGGTGTGTTCCTGAGGATTCAGGCAATCATTAATTTTATATTTAATATCAAATAAACAGACTATAGAGCAGAATGTAGGGTTCTTATGAATTATTCAGATCAGTACAAAACTTCAAAGACACTTCATGTCCATTACAGGGTTGCTTCAGGCTATTGTTCCTGACTTCTGACCCTCTGATTTGCTCTGCAGTTAGAAAGAACTCAGTAGAACATTCTAAGAAGTTCAGAGAATCATGGACTTTGAGATCTGTTGCCGGAACTCAGTAGCCCAGGGCTGAGTTTTTTGGCCAAAGTGGCTGGATTTCAGGTGGACAGGCCTTGGAGCCGAGTGGAAACGTCACCTTCAAGTGCATCACGGGGGTTGACAGACCCCATGGCTTACGGTGCCACCTGGGGGTCTCTAGCAGTCTCTGCTGGGTGGTGGTCCAGGCCAGCTGGCTATGCACTGTGGACTAGACTTGTCCCAAGCCTCACCTGGACCTGGGCTTGCCACTCTGTCTCTCTGCCATGCGCCCACCAGGCCTGCAAGGGTGGGAGCCTGAGTGAGTTGGGCCCTCAGCGTTCATAGTTGCCAATGTCCCTGTGTCATTGCCTCTGCCGAATCCTCAGGTCCTGTGCTAAGCACATCAAGTACATCACCTCAGTCCCCTCCCCATTTCAAGCAGAAATGGCAGCCGTAGAAGAGACCCACACGTTTGCACAAGGAGGCGTCTCTTACTACCAGAAAGTCTGCTGCTGGGTTGGTTGCAGACAGCTGTGTGGCTGGTCCCCCACACCGTGTAGATCCCAGGACTGTGGAAACTGGGTGATTCGAGCAAGCCTGCTAGGGAGAGCCAGACCCAAGACTTAGTGACCTGGTCTGTTTTAAGCGGCCCCCACCGTAACCAGGCTTGTCTGCCAGGAGAAGGAAGAATTGGCCAAGGCTCGGATTTTGGCTGACGTGAGCAGGGAAGTGAGGAGAGGCTGTGTCTGGTCCACCCCCCTCCTACCTGTGCAGTCTGGAGTCATCCCCGCTGCCTGCGCCAAGTCTGCATGCCTGACTGTAAAGTAGAACTCATCCTCCACAAGCAAGAATCAAAGCTGTGAGCACTAATTAAGCGAGTATGGGTGAACACAGCTCCTTTAATGCACCTCTTTTTCTTTTTTCTTTTTCTTTTTCTTTCTTTCTTTTTTTTCTTTTTCTTTTTGGTTTTTCGAGACAGGGTTTCTCTGTGTAGCTTTGCACCTTTCCTGGAACTCGCTTTGGAGACCAGGCTGGCCTCGAACTCACAGAGATCCACCTGGCTCTGCCTCCCGAGTGCTGGAATTAAAGGCGTGTGCCACCACTGCCCGGCTTTTAATGCACCTCTTATCATGGTGGCTAGAGCATTGGAAGTGATCGTTAAATGAAAGGTTGTGTTTTGCAATTGAAAACGTAACAGCTCTAGCCAGGACCAAGAATTTGATACAGGCAGAGGAACAAAGAAGGAATCCAGGCTACATTCTTGCCAGGCTACCTTTAGCCCCTAGGGCTGCACAGGTGCCTGGCAAGAATGCTGTGCCCAGGGATGTTTGAAGGAAGGACTGGAAGAGGAGAGTTTCAGGATAAGAGTTCAAGGAGCCCAGCAATTCCGGGGAAGGCCTGTTTCTACGGAGCTGCAATGGCATCTGGCACATTCCATGCCTTTCTGTTCCTGAGAGGCAGTTTCTCCAGGTCTCCCTCGGGCAGAGTCCCATCTGTCACAGTCTGGAGTGAGTCAGAAGATCACTAAGCAGAAGCAGAAACATCCCCCTCATTGGAGTATGGAGGAAGGGGCAAAGCAGATGGAAGAATACCTGCTCGGGTTTCAATCTTGGTCCCCCACAAAACTCCTGTGGAGACTGAACTGTGCTGGGGTATTTAAAAACATTCTTTTTTTTTTCTCTTCTTTTCTTTTCTTCCTTCCTTCCTTCCTTCCTTCCTTCCTTCCTTCCTTCCTTCCTTCCTTTCCTTCCTTCCTTCCTTCTTTCTTTTCTTTCTTCCTTCCTTTCTTTCTTCCTTCCTTCCTTTCTTTTTTGTATATGGGAGTTTGTCTGCTTTTATATCTGTGTATGTAGTGCTTTATAGAGGCCAGAAAAAGGCATTGGATCCCCAGGAACTTTATTTATAGATGGTTGTGAGCCACCATTTGGGTGCTAGGAACCAAACCTGGTCCTCTGCAAGAGCAGCAGGTGCTCTTAACCACTGAGCCGCCTCTCCAGATCCGTGAATTGCCTGTGTAACAACTTTATTTATTAAGAAGCGAAACTTAATGGAGATGAATATGTCATGGGGACTCTGTTCTCATGAAAGGATTTAGACTTTTATCATGGGAGTGGTTTAGTCAGTTAGTTAGAGAGAGAGAGAGAGAGAGAGAGAGAGAGAGAGAGAGAGAGAGAGAGAGAGAGAATCCAGCATAGCTTGGAGCCCAGATGGGGCCCCTTTGGAATTCACAGACTTCTGAACTGTAAGAAAGTAAAATCTCCATTCTTCAGAAACCTCTCAGTCTCGGGTATCATAGTTATAGGAAGTAGCCCAAGATGTGACACCAGTAGGTCCTGCCCTCATCAGCTTTGGCCATGGGTGCTCCCTGATTACTGTATTTAACTGTGAAATGAGGGACTTAAGCTGGAAGGGAGCCAAGCACCGTTTTGGTGCAGACAGATTTCTTCTCGAAGGTCAGATTCCCTCGGCATGGCCCACATGCCAAAGGGTGGCTAACCCGTGTGCCCCCTGACCTGGAGCTTTGAAGCGCCTGGTTGCATTTGGTCTGAGTAGATGGACTGCGTAGCTGGTAGAAACCCCGGAGTGGCTGGGCTTTTGGTGTTTCAGGGCCTGGACTGAGTGAAGGATGAGCCTGGAGTCCTGAGCAGGGCCCCCCGCTGCCAGTGCACAGTGGGGCTGCATTTTCCTGACCCCCGCCAAGAAGGTGGCCTGGACGCAGAAAGCCAAAGGGTGGCCACAGTCAAGGACTGTGGAAGTAAAACTCTGGCTTTGGAGGTCGGGCACAGTCCCTCTTACTTTGCTGAATCTCTCTCAACTGGATGACTTAAGGCAGTGATTCTCAGCCTGTGGGTCATGACCCCTTGGCGAGGTCACATATCAGATATCCTGCATATTAGATACATACATTACATTTCATAACAGTAGCAAAATTACAGTTATGATAATGACTGTACAGTGATAATAATTTTATGGTTGGGGGGGTCACCAAAATATGAGGAACCGTGTTAAGGGGTCACAATGCTGGGAAGGTTGAGGACCAGACATTGAGAGTCACATACCTGGGTTAGATTACTAACTCAGCCTCTTGTTGGGTAGATAGTGGCAGCTCGGCCTTGGTGACGCCAACCCCACCGTGGGTAAAAGGCTGTGATGATGGTTCATAGAGGGTTCTTAGGATGAGAGGTAGAAGGCCTGCCATTAAGGCTCGGTAAGCTACCTTGCCTTTCACTCTGAAGAAAGTGGCTTGTCCCCAAGTCCCTTCCATTCTGCTCCCTGCCAAACAAAAACCTCCTCTAGCAAATGGAACAGATGATAGTTGTGCTAATTTCTGAGTAGTGGGATTCAGTCTCTTGCAAGCCAGTCACAGCCTAGTGTGAGACCCAGGGTCTACATGGCCTCTTCTTACTGTAGGCAGGCATGGCTAGAACCAGACAGCTGTAGATATTGCCATTTTGTAAGTGTGTGTGTGTGTGTGTGTGTGTGTGTGTGTGTTCATTACTAAAGTATGTGTGCCTGCTTCAAAGCTACAGAAAAAGTTTCTGGGAAGTAGAGAGGAGTCCAAGGAACGTTGGAAAAAGCACAGCTGATGCATTTGGTGCTACACAGTCCTGTTTTATTATCTTTTTATTGAAAAAAATGTTGATGCTGTTTTCTTCTCCCCCAGTTCCTCTCACCTAACTTTATGTTCTTTCTCTTTCTCTTTAAAACAAAAACCAAGAACCCTCCCCACCCCCTGAAACTCCCCACAAAAAATGGAAATCAAAATAAATAAGCAAAAGGCCAATAAGACAAAAAAAAATGATCAAACAAAGAGAGACACAAGTCTACGAAAATACCATTGCGTTCTGGCCTGCCTCAAAGTGTGGTTAATGTACCCGGCGAAACTCCATTAGAGAAAACTGATGTTTCCCTTGCCAGTAGGCACTGATTGCAGATAGCATCTTGGCTTGGGGTGGGAGCCCATGTCCACTTTCCCACTCAGTGCTGGGACCCCATCTGGCTTGAACATGTTCAGGCCTTGTGCATGTTGTCACAGTCTGTGAGTTCATGTGTGTGTCAGTCCTGGAAGACACTATTTCCTTGGAGTCATCTATCACCTCTGGCTCTTACATTCTTCCTGCCCCGCTTCTGCATAGATCCCTGAGCCTTGAGGGGAGGGCTTTGATGAAGACTCCATTTAGGACTGAGTGCTCCAAAATCTCACCCTCTCTGTACATGGTCCTGTTGTGGGTCTCTGTGTTAGTTCCCATCTACATCAAAGAGAAGCTTCTCTGATGAGGGCTGATCTATGGGCATAGCCATATATTATTACAAGTTATTTTATTACTATGTGTCTTTAACAGAATAATAGTATTAGGTTTTACACTAGGCCTGCCTATGTTGTAGAATATTATTTCAGATGTGTTACTTTTGCTTATGTTGCATTTGTTTAACTCTGTGATGCTGTGTTACTGTGCCTGTCTAAAACACCTGATGGTCTAATAAAGAGCTGAACAGCCAATAGCAAGGCAGGAGAAAGGATAGGCAGGGCTGGCAAGCAGAGAGAATACATAGAAGGAAAAATCTGGGAGGAAAAGAAAGAAAGAATGAGAAGGAAGGAGGAGGACTTCAGGGGCCAGCCACCCAGCCACCTAACCACCAGCCACTCAGCTACAAAGCTAGACATGGAGTAAGAAGGAAAGAAAAGGTGTACAGGAATAGAGAAATACAAAAGCCCTGAGGCCAAAAATAGATAGGATAATTTAAAGTTAAGAAAAGCTGGTTAGCAACAAGCCAAGCTAAGGCCAGACATTTATAATTAAGTATAAGCCTCTATGTATGACTTACTTGGAGGAGGGTGGTAGGCCTCCCCCAAAGAGTAAAAACACCAACAACAATACACCTATCTAGTCTCAAGTTCTTGTCCACATTAGCCATGTCAGGCATGGGTTCCATCTTGTGGAATGAGCCCTTAGTCCATTCAGAAAATGGTCGGTTGTTCCTACAATATTTGTGTCTCTACTGCACAGGTATATCTGGAAGGCAGATCCTGTTTTTTTATTTCAAATCTAGAATACTCATGCATTTGAAGACATCAGTAGTCAGTGTTTGTTCTTCTCACATCAATCTGTAGCTAAAAATACTTCTATTTTATATTAATTATTAATTAATTATATTAATTTTTATATTAATACTTCCACTCTTAATCTCTGGATTTTATCTGCAATTGTAGTCATTCCCTATAGAAAATCACCATTCCACATTTTCCACAGGATGCCTCCTGGGCACTTGAGGCAGACTTGAATCGATACCAAAGACAGGTGGTATTTCAGTCTTCACTCCTGCAGCCAGTCTCTACCACTGTACTATCAGCCGAGACTGAGATGGAGAGAAGTGTGTGGAGTATTCAGTAACCGTGCAGTGAGGCTGTGTTCTGGATGGCAGATGATTGCTCCTCTCTCCTTCCATCTTGGTCTGCTGACATCTCATCCAGAGCTTCACCTGAGGATAGTCCTTCAGGACAGTCCTGGTTAGTTATCTGTCAACTTGACACAAGCTATCGTTATCTGGGAAGAGGAACCTCGACCGAGAAAATGCCTCCTTTAAGTGAGTCTGTGGGGGCTTTTTATTGATTAATGATTGATATAGAGTGGCCCAGCTCTCTGTGGGTGGTGACAGCCCTGGGCTTGGGGTGTATAAGAAAGCAAATTGAGCAAGTCAGTAAGCACCATTCCTCCATGGCCTCTGCATCAGGACCTGCTCCAGGTTCCTGCCCTGACTTTCCTTCATGATAGACTGACATGGAAGTGTAATCCAAGTGAACTCTTTCCCTGCCTTTGGTCATGGTGTTTATCACAGCAGTAGAGACCTACAACAAGGGCTGACACACAAGTCTCAGGCCACTCCCCGGAGCAACACCCTTCCATCCCCTCCTGATGTAGACTTGCGCTGCCTTCCCTGTGCCCTTCGACTTGCTCCTGACCTTTCTCCGGGCAACTTCTCCCTCCGTGTTCTCGAGAGATAAGCAGTGACGGACCATGGTAGAGTGGTGGGCTGGTGGGAGGTGGGAGAAGGCTGTAGCTCTGTTCCACTCTGTCAGTCAGCACCAGGGACCTGTTACCTGGTAACCAGAGGTGAGAAAACACCAGCAACATAGCTCCACTTCCTGCCTCTCCCTGAGCCTGCGTCTTTAATGAACTCTCTCTTCTTCTCAAGATAGTTCTTTTTGAGACTGTGTCTCTTGTAGCCCAGGCTGACCTTGAACTTGCTATACAGGAGGGATAACTTTGAACTGATTTCCCAGCCCCTGTATCCTGAGCGATGATATGTGCCACCAAGCCCAGTTAATGAAGTGCCAGGGATCAAACCCAGGGCTTTGAGCATTGTAGAGGGCAAACGGTCTACTGACTGAGCTACATCCCAAACGTTTCAAGAGATTTTTTTTTTTTTTTTTTTTTTTTGGTTTTTCGAGACAAGGTTTCTCTGTGTAGTTTTGCGCCTTTCCTGGAGCTCACTTGGTAGCCCAGGCTGGCCTCGAACTCACAGAGATCCGCCTGGCTCTGCCTCCCGAGTGCTGGGATTAAAGGCGTGCGCCACCACCGCCCGGCTCAAGAGATTTTTGAATATGTTCCCTGAGCACAATGTGACAAATATGTGTGCAATTCTGGGGGCACAGAACCCTCTAAAAGTGTGAACTTCCACCCGAACTCACCTTTTCTGGGATAACAATTTTCCAAACTTCCCCAGACTCTTTCTTTTCCTAAATAAAACCAGTTTTTAAAAAGATAAAATGTTTCTCATATTTCTTGGAAATTTCATTATGTATTTCGATAAATGAAGTGTAAAGAAGTCGAACAATGTAGATCAAATTCCCCTTAAAATACATGATTTTTCTTCCAAATGAGGGGAACTGTGCTTTGCAAAAACTGTGGGTTTGGTTTTCCTGAACCAAAAGCACTTGGAAAAAAAATAGTTTGAGACATTCAGCAATTCCAAACTGTGGCAGGGTTCACCCATCCTTAATTTCAAGGGAAATTAAATCCAGCTGTTTCTTATTCATGGCCATTCAGCTCACCACATGCTGTTTGGTCAGGGGCATTGGGACATCCGGGAAGCTGCTGCAAGGCTGTTTTTAAGCCACACTGCTTCAGCTGGGAAGTGGGCTTGGCCAGTGCCTCTCTTGGCCCAGTCTCTCTGTCTTCCACGCGGAACCCACAAAGTCCTAAAGAATTAAAAACTCGCTGAGGCAGTCCCATAGCTATGTGAGGGCTCTGATGGGTCAACCCATCCAGTCTCCTGCTTCAGTGCGGATTCTAAGGTTCATTCTCAGAGTCCTTTCTCTCCAGTTCTGTCCCAGCTTCACGGTTAATGGTTTCTGCCGACGGTGTTCTTCCCCTCAGGAAGTTCCTCCCGTGCAGTGCTAGCCTACTGTAGTGGGCATCGTTGATGCGTCGTCACTGGGCTCCCCTGAGACCGTTTTCCCAGCTGTCCGTCCCCACCCCACCCCCCAATTCCTTATCGGCTGGAATCAGGAGTCCTTAGGAAGGGTGATGGCCTGCTTTTTCTCTCAAGTGCATGGAAATGCTTGGCTGGCTTGGCAGAGGTGAGTTGTAACACCGCCTTCAATCTCATTCGCAGTCGCCACACTTTGGTCTAAACAAAGTTCCTCAATTCCAGGGGAATCGAATAGCCTCCCATTTCCCTGATAAAGACTGGAACGGTTCCTCAAATCCCCAGAAGTTCATAGCATACTTTTCTCGTTGTGTGAACTTTCTTAAATGAGACCATAGGGAAAAGTACAGGACTGCCTTTGCAGAAAGATGACCCCACTGGTGGGGAACAGAGGATAATGTCGAGGACAGGACAGTCCTTAGTCTTGGTAAACATAAACCCAGTAGACTTTGACAGTGCTGGATAACTTAGTAAAGGACGACATATTCTCAGGAGCAAACAAGGAACTGGCTTGGGCCAGGCGGCCCACGACAATGCTCCATCGGTGCTTGGCGGTGGACGGCCAGGGCCTCCACAAAGTGTGGCAGAATACTCTTGTACGAGGGTAATGGTTAGTGCTAATTGTCAACTTGATAGGAACCAGCTAGGAGCCAACCGTCCATGCACACCTGTTGGGAATTATTAAATCTCTGTGCCGGCCAGTGAGGGATTATGTTGATGGAGCATGAGTCGGTGGCACCATTCCCTGGGCCTGAGTCCAGGACCGCATCAAAAGGAGAACTCAGAACTAAGCTCGGGCATTCATTGCTCTCTGCCTCCTGGTTGTGAACACCACGGTGATGATGCTTCAAGCCCCTGCTGCTTGGACTTCCCTGCGGTGATGGCTTGTGCCCTGGAACTGGGAGCCAGGCCCTTCTCCCTTAAGTTGCTTTTTGTCAGAGTGTTTTATCACAGCAATAGGGAAAGAAACTGATGGTGAGAATCGAGGGCGAATGGGTGTGAGTTACAGCAATCTGCCACAGTGGGGATAGAGTTCACCATGGCAGTGGGGACCACAGGGCTCACGGTGGTGGCAGGGGCTGGGTGGGCACAGAGCTCACCATGGCGGTGGGGAGGGGGAGCCCAGGGCTCACGGTGGCGGGGGCGAGCGGGGGGGCGGTGCAGAGAGGTTCGTTGTGGCACGCTTGGACTTGCAGCTTCCGCTTCTGACACACATTGATTTGAATATGAAATGTTTCCCCAAACGTCTCACCTGACAAAGGCCTGGCCCCTAGCTGGTGGCATTATAAAGAGGGCACTGGATGAGGAAGGTGCCAACTTCATCCACGAAATGAGCAGTTGAGGAGTTAATAGCTGAGGTGCGGCGCGGGTGGAGGAGGGAGGTCGGTCGATGCAGGTATGCCTCTGGGGGATGTTTTCCCAGGGCTCCCTCTTCCCTCTGCTTCCAGCACGCACCCCTGGAGGGTCGCTGCTCCGGCCACACTTCCTCCCGCGGCGGTGATGTTCTTCCGACCACAGGCTTAAGGCCGCGGAGCTGGCGGAGCCCATGGAAACTTCCCAGTCTGTGGCCCCAGACAAGTATTTCCTCCCTTGATTTCTCAGGTATTTTGTCACAACTACCACACTGCGGTGTTGGGGAAAAGTCCTTTCAACTTTCCAAGGCTTAGTTTCGGTAGTTATTATGGAATAACCTGCTTTTGGATGGAGAAGTAGCCGGTTTCGGTGCAGCTGAAAGGATGTAAACGTGGGATGCGTAGCAGCCTTTGTTGCTCTGTTCCCAGCACACTCACGGGTCTGTGGCACTCAGCACAGGGACCGAGGCACACGATACAGCTGTGCGCTGTTGAGAGACTGCGGGGTGCGTTAGTAACACAGGAGAAAAGGACTCATCAAATACTCTCCGGGCGGACCTTATGTGGGTGGGGCAATCTTTTGTTTTGAGACAGGGTCTCACTGTGAATGCCAGGCTGGCCTCAAATTGAAGTGCCCCCTGCTTCTACCTCCAGTGTTACAGCTGTGTACCACCTGGCACTGGAAGGCTCTGAGGGTCAGGAAGTTAGCAACTCCACCCAGTAGTTGAGATGCTGCTTGGGAGAGCCTTGCAAATGTAGAAACTCAAAACTGACCCAGGCTAGAAGAAAGAGGAGCTCCACTTTAACCAGCCCATCACTTACCAGCATGACACTAATTTTAAAATCCAAAGTGTAGTGATAAATGTACATACACTTGTTTAATTGTCCAGGTTGATGTCCCAAGGGAAATAGGGACTTATGAACTATGGTGATATATTGTGTACCCTAATAAACTTGCCTAAGGATCAGAGGACAGAGCCAGCCACTAGATTAGACTTAGAGGTCACGCAGTGGTGGCACATACCTTCAATCTCAGCACTTGAGATCTCATGACTTTGCTTGGAAAGCACAGACACCTTTAATCCCAGGAAGTAATATGGCAGGGCAGAGAAAGTTATATAAGGCGTGAAGAAACAGGAACTTACTCTCTTTAGGCTGAGGGTTTCGTAGAGGTAAGGACTAGTGGCTGCCTCTTCTGCTTCTCTGATCTTTCAGCTTTCACTCTGATATCTGGCTCTGGGTTTTTGTTTTTTGTTTTTATTAAAAGACCATCTAAGATTCGAACCATCATTTTGTTATGAGGTCCTGGGTGAGGGGAGGTCACCTAGGGGTACTGCTGAGTCTGTACATCCTGAGAAGATGACCGTGCAGAGGAGCGGAATGACTGGAAAGTGGAGTGGGGGGTGGGAGGGGCAGTGGAGAGAGCGACATTTGGAGATCCTGGGATTGGGGGGTAGAGGGGTAGGGAGAAGTGACAGGAGAGTGCCATAGACAAAGAGCTGAGGAGAGAGAAAGCAACAGTTGTCGATCATCTAAAGGGCTGGAGAAAAACCAGCCACATAGAGAAAACAACAAAATGACCAACTTTATTAGAACAAAGAGATCCATCCAAGGGATGGGAGGAGCCTCAGAGGTGGGTATCTACCTAGGGGTGGGACTCTGGGTTGGGCCTTTCATAAGGGCTCAACCCCACCTCACTTCAGGCTTCCTGTCCTTCCCCCCCCCATGGGGCCACCCAGGGGCTCTGCAGCTTGTGATGGTTGATAAATGGTTACAATATTCTCTGAAAGGGGAAGGGGGGGCACTCCCAGAGCCAGGAGCAGTCACTCTTAAAGGGATCAGTCTCTGTTTTCCAGATTGATCCAAGTTCCCCTGACCCTCCTTCAACGTCAGTCAAAGAAAAAAAATACAATTTCCTTCACCCCAAGAAGAACCTACAACCACACTCCTCTGAATGCCATCTCTCCCACTTCCAACCTCAGCAACTCTGTTGCCATGGGAGTGTTTTGAATGGTTTAGGATTTGTTGTGTGGGATCCTACGGCATGTATTTGTGTCTGGCTCAGAATGAAGACTTTGAAATTCATCTATACTGCTATCATCATCAGAGATCTTACATTTTAATGGTATCCCCTTGGGTGGACCCATTTGGCGTATCTTCTCATCTCCCGGTAAACAGTCAGACTGTTTACAGACTCAGGGATGTTTCTGAGTACAGCATCTATGGACAGTGGTGTGGGTGTCCAAGGAGATGGCTGGTTTCACGCCAGTGTGGAACGCTGGAAGATTGGCTCAGCTAGATCTTTCTGGTAGATGTAGGATTAATTTTTAAAGAAAACAGAGTGGCTGTTCTGCTTCATATAAGCATCAGCAGAATATGATGGTTCCATTTTCTCTAAAGAGTCTCGCACATTTGGTTTGGCAGTGGTTATTAAAATATTGCACTTCTTTGTTTTTAATCATGTGCACGTGTGTGTTTGTACACGTAAGTGTTGGAGGCCAGAAGAGGGTATCAGATACCCAAGGGATAGAGTGACAGGTTTTTTTTTTTTGTTTTTGTTTTTAGATTTTATTTCCTAAATCTGTGCTACCAGTGATTCTTAAAAATATAAATTGAACTTTTGTAAAAATATAATTGACGTTTTTATTATGTAATCGAGCTTTTATATACCATGTGCCCTTATAAAATTAAGTTAGCAGTTCGAATAATTTTCTCTAAGGATTTAATACTGATACTTTAACTTTTCAAGATTATTAGAATTAATATTATACCCAATTTAAACATACAAGTCCTGAGATTGTTATGTGCTCTGGCTACCCTCATCTTTTGTGTGGTTATTTATGTGTTTCTGTGTGTACTACACACACTTATACATTCCATAAGGAGTTGCTTATGTGTTTCTGTGTGTAGTGAACACACTTATACATTCCATAAGGAGCTTGTAGGATTATATGTTCTGAGGAAGTTAGGAGCAAGCCATTGTTTCCATGTATTTATTGTTTCTCCTGGAAATCATTTCTTCCTGAGGATTGGCATTTCCATCTGGCGCTACTTCCTGTAAGCCTTTAACACACACACACACACACACACACACACACACACACACACACACACACACACCCCTCTGTCTCTCTGTGGTTCTGGTAGAAGAGTAATTTCTCATATTTGAGAAGTGTATTTTGTCATCATTCTTGAAAAAAGTCCTCTTTGGTGGAACTAGAATTCTGGACTAACAGTTTCTCATTTTGGTACTTCCTGACACTGTCCCTGTCCACTCACTCTGGGGTCTGTGGGCATTGGAATCTTTTGGCTTTTCTGTAAATATTGGATCAGTTTTCTCATTCCTTTCAAAGTTGCCATTGTTGTTGAAGGAATTTTGACAGGCGTTTCTGAGTACACACTCCTGCATTTATGTCCTGTATAGGGACCCCTGGGCTCCTGGAGCCTGTCAATCTGAATTTAGTCTTTCACTAAATGGTTTCTGTGACTGTATTTTCAATTTTTTTCCTGCATCATTTTTTCCCCATTTTTGAGGACTGTTTCCTTGCACATTAGACATTTGATGTCTCACAGGTTCTTGGAATATGATAAATGTTTTCTAATGTTTTTCTTTCTTTGGTTTGCATAATTCCGTTGATTTATATTCAGGTTAATTATCATTCTTCTCTTCCCATTTTTTTAATTCTTTACATAAATTTTGTTAGATGATTTATTTTTAGTTCTAAATTTTCAGTTTGGATATCTTCATCCTCTGGTGAGAATTATATTTTTACTCATGGCTATTGTGTGTTTCTTTACCTTTTGAACATAAGGGTTTTTGCTTTGATTTGTTTTGCCTTTGCTGAACCCAGTGCTGAGCACATGCTACTCAAACCCTCCATCCCTGGGTGGAGTCCCAGCCTCCTCCAGCATCGCTTCAGTTAACTGCTTTAAGACCTTCTTATCCTAAGTCTGGCATCTGCTCATCCTAGCGTGTTGAATTTTTTTCCCTAGAGAGTGGGTGACTGCGTGTTGTTTGCTTTTATATTGTTTCCCAAATGTTACGGAGATGCAGAAGTTCTCAGCTCCACTGTGCTCTAGCTGCAGGGGACAGCCTCCCCAAGCAGGCTTGGCCACAAGAGCTTTCCCTTGTCCCGTTCAGTGAGGAGTATCTGCAGTAACATCTCCATTAAGATCCGAGGATGGTTTAAAAATGACTTCTCTTTATTTTCTTCTTAAAAAATTATCAGTAGTATTTAAGTTAGCTTACTGAGCAACCGGGTTCCTTTCTGCGATTTCATCCTTCATTTTGGTGGATCGCCACCTCCTGTCCCGGCCTCGGCCCCCCTTCCATCCCCACTCTTTTCCTGCTCATGCCCTTTGCCCCAGTGCCCCTCTGCCTTCACATCCTGTGCTCTGTCACCCCATCGACACACTTTCCGAAAGCCTCGCTTTTAGATTTTTTTCTTCTCTCGTGGGCTCTGTCACTTTCTCATATCCCCCACCTTGATACATAGATTATACACGTGGACCCTCTGCACACGAGAGGAACCATTCTGGGTTTGTCCTTCTGAGCCTGGGTGACCTCGCTTTAATATAATTCTCCCAGTTCTGTTCATTTTCTTGCAAATTTGATTATTTTCTCCTTCATTGTGGACGCATACAATCCCATTGTGCGTGCGTGTGTGTGTGTGTGTGTGTGTGTGTGTGTGTGTGCACACTTTCTTTATCAGTTCATCTACCAATGGGCATCTAGGCCCCTGTTCTAATGAAACTTGATGATAGCTAAGCTCCAGAGTTGGTCTCCGTGGTGTTGATGTGGTTGTGATGCTCTGAGTTTTGAATATTGGTCTGTATCCTTGGATGCCTCTCATCCTTCACTATCCTGGGTACCCTGTTTTTAAGAGTCAGAAAAATAAGAACACCTGAGTGGTGTTTTCCTCAGGATGGAGCCAAGGAATGTGGGAACTTGCATGTACTATCTGCTTTCAGGAACATTCTGCTCCCTCCAAAGTTTGCTTGCTTTTCTTCTTTCTCTCAAGTCCTTGGATAGCTGGTTTTAAGTACTTTTCTAATACTTTTGTTCTTCTGGAGAATGTAGGTTTCTTAGAAGAAAAGCTCTTGATGGTTCAGTTTCTATTTCATTGATTCTCTTCATCCTATTTTGGGGTTTAATTTATTCTTTTTCTAACTCCTCAAAGTTGTAGCTTAGGTAAGAAATTTTAGATGTTTCCTCCCTTCTAAAATAAACACCCCCAAACTCTTACTGACCCCATTTTTATCTAAAACTTTAGTGTCTGTCATGGATGTTACATTCATTTTATATAAAGATATTACATTAAGATATTATCTTGATTGCTGAGATTTTAGCGCGCACACACACACACACACACACACACACACACACACACCGCCCCCAAAACGTTCCACCCATGGCAGAATCTCATGTTATTCTCTATACCATTGGCTTTAAGTTGGCCTAAAGGAGAACCATCTTCTAAAGTGGGCATACCATAGTTGCAAAGGTCAACTCCAGTGATGCTCATATATTATCCAGATATGTGTGGACAATGTATATGATTATATTATATAATGTAAGCCCCAGTGTTCCAGTTTGCTTTCTGTTGCTGTGATAAACACAATGATACAAGAGAACTTAGGGGATGAAAACGTTTACTTCATCTTACATCTCCAGGTAGCGGTCCTTCAGTGAAAGACTCAGGGCAGGACTGAGTCAGCACCAACTGAAGCAGAGGAACTTTCAACACATGAGTCTTTGATGAATATTCACAGCTTGAACTCTAGCAGTTTAGGTGACCAGAAACTGTCTTAGGTGTGTCTCAGAGTGTCCGTTAGCATGACTAACATCAAAGCATGATGGCCCTGCTAGAAGCCACCTCTGTCTATTCTGAAGGATGAGGAAACCCAGGGCAGTTGTGCTCCTTGGAGGGAAGCCCTCAGTCACGTACTGCAATGTGGAACTGTAGGGTGAAATAAACTCTTTTTCCCCACAAGTTGCTTTTAGTCCTAGTTTTTATCACAGCAATAGAAACCTAACCAGGACAGAAATTGATACCAGGAGTGGCGTATTGATGTGACAGACCCAACCACGTATTTCAAGGAAGACTATAGTGGCATTTGAGCTGTAGGCCTGAAAAGTCATTGAGTTATCAGAGTTCAGTGGGATGTTCTGTGGGTGCTTGGAAAATGAGAATATTGAGGGCAATGCAGACAATGGAGGCCTGGCTTGTAAAGTTCCAGAGGAAAGCAAATACTTTACTGGGGCTGTTTGTGTGTCCGTGTGTTTGTGTGTCCATGTGTCAGTGTGGTATTTTGATTAAGAACACGTGGTGTCTGGTCAGCTGGGGCTGAAGAATAAGAATCTGATCTGAACTTGTTCCTTTCTCAGAACAGGGAGAAGGAATTGCTTGGCTTATTTCTGGGTTGCAGTCCATTTTTGAAGGGAATTCAAGGCACGAACGTGAAGTAGCTGGTTACATGATATTCACAGTCAAGAACAGGGAGAAGTGAGCACACCCATGATGCCTACTTCAGCTTCTTATCCAGCCTTTTCCTGTCCCACGTAGTTTAAGACCCCTGACTTAGGGAATGGAGACACTCACAATGGGCTGCATCTTCCTGCATCCCCCAGTGATTGAGACGATCTCTCACAGCCGTGCCCACAGGCCGAGCTGGTCCATCATTTTAGACAAGCTGACATTTGAAACTAGCTATGTAGGCTACGGTGTGGTTATTCCTTCTGCCCCAGCCTCCACTGTGAAACGGGCTCTGTGTCCATCTCCGGTTACACTGAGGTACCTAGCGGTGCCATGGGCCAAGCCTGCCCTCCTCAGGTCCAGCTCTCCACAAACCCTCTTTCCCCTTAGCACATCCGGGAGCCTTACCCAATCCAGCTTCCCCCCAGCCGCTTTCCACTCCTGTCTTAGCCCGCCTCTTGCTACTAGAGGTTCAGCCCTCATTTTGTTTTGACCAGAAATAGAATTTCTGACTTGCTTCCATCCTTTGTCGACTCTGTCTTGATTTGGAAGTGCTGTGTCTAAACACGTGCTCTGGAGCTTCATTCTCTTGATCTTCAGGAGTTACTGTGGACTTGTACTATGTTACTCTCTTGCTCACCCCTCCCTTCATCAAGTCACTAGAGTTTGACTCTTGACTATCCCCCCAAGGCCCATGTATTAAAGGATTTATTCTCTGTTTAGTGCTATTGGGAGGTAGTCAAGTCTCAACAAGGTGGGACTCGCTGAGAAGCCTTTAGGTCGTTTGGATATGCCTTTGAACAGGACAGACGGAATGATGGTTCCTGTCTCTTTCACTTCTTGTCCAGAAGGGGAGGGTTTTGCTTTGCCTCACACCCCTCTCCTGTCTTGTTGCCTAACTACAGGCTCCAGAAAACACAGCTGATACCTATGGACGAGAGCCTCCAAAACCTTGACCCAATATGCTGCTCTTCTTCTTCATAGCCTCAGGTATTTTGTTATAGTGGTAGAAAGCTCACTAAACATAGCTATTCTTAGACGGGTCTTCCCTGATGCCATGACCTGTCTGCTGGATCATTTTAGTCAGCTTCTGAAGATGCTCTTGTTCTCTTAAGTGTGTATTTAGCTCTTTTTGGTGTCTGGAGCTGGATCATTCCAGCCCCTGCTTGGTTATTATAGCAGCACTGTTCTGGAACTGCTTACTTGCCTTCATTAGGTTCAGAGGCCAGGTGTCTGGTTCTAGCTGGCTCTGCTAACTCTGTCAGGTTTGTTTATCACTACACAGAATAATCATCCAAGACCTTAAGAGTTTCTCAAGTCTGGTTTTCAGACCCCTACAGAACCATCAGGGAGCTCACCCACTCTATCTGCATCTGGGAGCACTCTGGTAAAATTCTTTATTATTTCCATTGTTGTTTATTATGTAAGCAATGTCTAGAGAGCATGCCTGTGGTGACATAGCAATTCCACCATAGTTTTGTTTTTGTTTGATAAAGTGCTGGAGAACCTAGGACATTTCACCTCACTCTAAGGGCAATCAACTGCTAAATCCCCCTGGCTGCTTCCAGTGCATTCTGACATGGTCTTTCTGTAGCAGGATAGAACACAGGATAGAAGGCAGACTTTGTGTAAGCCAGCCCTGCTCACTAGATGGGTAAACTTGGAAATGAGATGCTGCTTATCTTCTCTGAGATCCAGTATCATAATCTGAAAAGTGAAGACCTAACAGCACTCATCTGTTTTGATGAGACACAATTTAATCATAATGGATCTCTGAACCAAGCTAGATAGATACTCTTGGTCATCATTGTTATGGAATAGTCTTCACACTGTGAAGATGTGCTGCTCTAATTGGTTTAATAAAGAGCAAATAGCCAATAGCTAGGCAGGAAGAGGTTAGGTGGGATTTGCAGGTGGGAAAAAAGAGAACATGATGATGAAGGAGGGTGGAGTCACCAGAAGGCACAGAGGAAGCAGGAGATGGACTTGTTCTGCTAAAAAAAAAAAAAAAAAGACGCTGAGTCATGTTATAATACATAGATAAAAAATGAGTTAGTTTAAGTTATAAGAGCTAGTTAGTAACAAGCCTAAGCTATTAGCTGATCATTTATAATTAATTATAAGTCTCTGTGTGGTTATTTGGGAACCTGCAGTCCTGATGAAAAACTCTGCCTACACACCATGACCTTTCCTCTGGTGTTTACTTAACTCTGGTCTCCCCAAGACTTGTCTTTGGGCAAGTATTTGTCCAGCCTAAGGTGAGCACCAGAGTTGGGTATTCTCTTTTGATCTTGGTGACTCGGATTCATATTCCTAGGTACTTATTTTTTTTTTTTTTGCTTGTGTGCTGTATATTTGTGAATGTGTGTGTGTATGTCTATGGGGGTCAGCATTGACCTGTGTATATTACTCAGTTGTTCTCTTTAGTTTTTTGAGAACAGTTTCTCTCAGTGAACCTGGAATTACTGATTAGCTAGACGGGCCAGACTTCCAGAGGTCCACCTGACTCTACTTGCCTAGCATTGGCCATGGCCAGCTTTTTATGTGGATTTTACAGTTCTGAACTCAGGACCTCATGTTTTTCTATCAAGGAACATACCCACTGAGCTAGCTACCCAGACCTTCCTGTATGCTTTTTAATTGGTCACTTTGTGTCATCCCTAATCTGGATCCTTAACCCACATCCTCAGTTCCTAAATAACACATCCCTTGAAGAATAGAAGGACTCCATCTGGCTTCCAGTCTCATCCAGTCTTTGGGTAATCCATTCTGCTATCACAGTTGCCCAGGGTTTAACCCACCTCATGTGGAAATTTGTCTCATGAGTAGAAGTATGTGACAAACCTAGGCATTAGGATGACAGATGAGGAGGGCAAGACTCAAATGGCTGCTGCTGGTTTTCTGGATTACTCTGGACAAGTGAACCTCCAGCGTCTTTTACAATGTGTAGCTGGACATGTCCTACCTCCCTCACAGCCTATGGGATGTCTGCAGTTCCCCGAAACCTTTGGAGCTATAGAACTTTATTATTTGGGAGCTGGATAGGTGGCTCAGTGGTTAAGAGCACTTGTTGATCTTGCAGAGGAATCCAGTCTGGTTCTCAGCCCTCAAATCAAGTGGCTCATGACTATCTGTATCTCCAGCTCCACGGAGTCCAATACCTCTGGCCTCTGAGGGACTTGCATACCCACCCACCCAGAAGCATACACTTATTCATAGTTAGAAAGACATATAAATTTTTAGAAGAATGTAAAAATAAACATTAAAAATATAAACATAAACATAAAAAAATAAACATTACTAAACTCAAGCAAAGGAGCAGTCAAGCTTCAGAAAGAAAAGATTTCACAGGCCAGGTGTTTCTGGGAAAATATGGGCTTTTTCATTAAAAATTTAACCACTCAACCTGTTTGTGATTTTTATTTTGCTAATTATTATTATTGATTGTGTGTGTGTGTGTGTGTGTGTGTGTGTGTGTGTGTGACATGCCATGTGTGGAGCCACCCTGGAGGCCAAAGGACAACTTTGTGGCCTCCTTCCTCATTCCTTTATATGGTTTTGGGGGATGGTGCTGCAATTACCATGGTGGTGTGGCCAACACTTCATCCTGGGTCATCTTTCCAACCTTTGTGTGAGATGTTTCAAGGCTGAAGTCGGGTGGAATCGGGGCTTTCTGACAGGAGAATATGGAGCTTCCACATGGCTACCCTAGAGTTACAACTTCACATACAAAGTCCATATCCCCTGTCTCCCAGGAAGGGGTGTAAAAAAGGCAAGAACTCTGTGCATTGTGGGCAGGGACAGCTCAGTTCTCAGACGAGGTCTTTCAATGGAATAGTGGAGTAGAAAGCAGAGTGAGAAATTCGGTGAAAATTAAAGTCCACAGACTAGCCTCAGGGCCCTGCCTTGTTCCCTAAAACAGGCTTTGTCCTCCTCTGAATGCAGTCATCAAAATTAACCTACCATCTGCACCGGCTTATTTATTTCCAAATATTCACACCAAGAACACTTCTGTGTCAGCAGAAGTCACATGAGACAAGCGAAGCCTCCTGGAGAGAAGGCTCCTGAGAGGGACTCCTGGTCGGTCTCTTTGTTGTATGTGTGCTTAGTATCCATGGGAGACCACTCTGGAGACAGCTAGCAGCTGTCTGATGGACACATACCTCTGCCATGTGGATTTTAAAGAGGTGTGTTGATTTACAGCCACACCCGTATGCAAGACTCAAAGACATCTGTCGAGAAGCGTCTCTCTTTGGCTCTATCAAAGAGCTGGGGCATGTTAAAGATTTGAGTAAAGGACTCATGGATGAAAGGATACCCTGACAAAGTAATTGGGTGGATCTCTGATCACAGGGGAAAAAAATGAAAGGAATTAGAAGAAAGAGATGAGGCAGGGATTTCACTTTCTGTTCTAGGACTAGGAAGGCAGCAAACACACCCCTGTAGGCTCAGATATCAAACAGCACCTTGCACATGTGGTGGGTCACTCCTGGAATCCCAGCTACCAGGGAGACGGCGCAGGAGGGTTGGCAAGTTTGTGTGCACTCGGGCAACTCAACAAGACCTGGTCTCAAAATAAAACAAACAAGGAAAAACAACAGGGCTTGCGATAGAGCTCAATGGCAGAAAAACAAAACCAACCAACCAAACCAAAAAACACTTAGTATGCTCAAGACCCTGGGTCTGAGCATTGGGCGTATACACACTCACACCAACAGCCGCCTTGCTTTAAATAGACTTTAGTTCCTAGTCACTTCCTCATTTCTGTGACTATTATTACAGCCAAGTAAGTTTATTCCTGATATTTCTGAGGACAAAATAGAACTCTCTCCATCTGAGCCAGCATCAGCATGAAACCTTTAAAGTCCAGTGAATGCAAACAAAACACCCTATAGCACCAGGCTTTCATGGATAACAGTGGTCCACATGGTAACGGGACAAAATAAGGCTGCTTGTGGATAGACCTGCAGCAGTGAGTTACTGTGACAAACAGAAATGGGCTCATAGAGTATTAGAGGATATATTTAAATTTGTTCATCCATTAAGTTGTTGGGCTCAGGAATAACACACACACACATACATACACACACACACACACACACACACACACACACACACACACACACACACACACACACGGAAGTCAGTGTGGTCTTCCTGTCATGCCCCAAACAATGGTCCAACTTTGAAAAACATGCGTCGCTGCCCTGCTACAGTAAATGGCAGCATCAGAGCAGATACAAATCGGGGGGAAAGCAGGGCCATTCATCTTGGGTGCACAGTGCAGAGGTCACGTGTCTTTCTACAGACAACAAGAACCTGGGGCATGATGATTGAGCGACAGTACACTGCCCGTTGTCCTAAGCAGTGTGCCGATGGCTCCTAAGTCAGTATTCTTTGGGATGGGGTCCCCACACCTGCCTGTGAATTTTGTTAAGCAGTTTCCTGGAATGCATCCTTTTGGATTACAGAGTCTGTGTACGAAGTCTCTTTGTACTTTAGGCTTCCTTAACAGCCTACAGAAATAACCCATCAAAAATAGGCCTGGCTGGCTATCATCCTGCCTTCCTCTCCTGACTGCTCTTTAATACTCCGTCTGCACACAAACAGAGCTTCCTTTTGTCATCTGGAGGCTTGTTTTTGTAAAAAACTCCCACACAGTCACACTTCCTGTAAGAGTTTGGTCCAATTCAACATCCTTGCTCCTTAGCGGTGACAGGAGATAGAAGAACGGATGCACTCTGATGGAAACAAGACAGCCCCTGGGCCTCCCTCCAGCCTTCATGGCAGCTCTTTCCTTTTCCACATACTAGACAGATCCGTAACTACTTTTCAGAGTATTGATAAGTCAGGAGATGATGTGCAGTCTTCGTTTGCAGACAGTAACTTCTGAGTTTTAGCTTGTTAGGGACAGCGTGTGCCATCATTAACAGCTGTTCCCTTGGAGACTGACTTTGACTGTTTTCTAACTTCTATTTACTTGTACATTTGGGGGGAACCAAATTAGATGTCACTAGGCATGGGGAGATAAGGTTATTAAATAAAATTTGACCCACGATCAAAATGCAGTGATAGTTAAGGGTTGTATCATCTAGAGTAAGTAGCTAGCTATAGGGAATTTGATTACGGGATTTTAAGATAACCCCACTTTCTCAAGGTTTCAATGAATATTTTTGGTTACCATACAAATAAAAGAGCTTTCCTGTGACATTTTAATGTCTTGCATGGATGAAGGCTGACTCTGTAGATCCACCTCTCAAGAGATGATGAGGAGACTGGAAGCAGAGGCCTACCCACAGCCCTGGACACGGCATTCTCCACATCCAGGAGAGGGGGACTTGGCACTTATGACTTAGAGCTGTGACCTGAAAAGGCTTCCTGGCTAAGCAGGCTCCGCACTGGCTAGGAGGGTCCTAAATGGCTCCACACTCCACTGAAATCTACTTTTGCTGACTGAGTGGGCCAGAGAAACGTGTTCTTGGATTACCCGCTTCTGTGGTAGCAGCAGTGTGAACAATCTAACTTCCAGGAGCGTGACATGCATTTATACCCTTTCTGGAACCGAGCCCAGCTCAGGATTATGTGTGTGCTCTCCATGGGCTTGACAGGTGAAGTAGAGACTTCCAGTTATACCTGAAGATTTTTAAAATTTATATTGCTTTAAAATCACGTGTCTGTGTGTCTGTGTGCAGATGTCGGGGGTTATGTGCACTTTAATGCAAGTGTCCATAGAGCCCAGAAGAGGGTGTCTCATCTCAGGGGGTTGGACTTACAGTGGTCGTGAGTTGCCGAGTGAGAGCCGGGAGCCAAGTTTGGGTCCTCTGGAGGAGCGGCAAGGGCTCTTGACTGCTAGGCCATCTCTCCGGCCACTACATTTGACAATTTTTTTAAAGGTTGACTAGGCAGTTTGGTTATGAATGAAAACCGCTGACTACAGGACTTGAAGGGCATCCTCACAGGACACAGGACAAAAATGACCAGATATAGGACATAGGAAAAGACGTCCAGTCCACCTAGCATCCCCTACTCTGTAAGTTAAGTGTTCTGGGATGATACTGCATTCACCTTCCTGTGGCAGCCTCATCGTCTGTTAATTCTGTGCTACAGTACGGGGGATCAAACCCAGGACTTGTGTAAGCTAAGTGCATGCGTGCTCTGCCACCGAGCCACACCCCCAGCTTCATTGGAGGCTTTTATATTCATGCATCTATTACGTCCTCTGACTTCCAATCTTGTAATTTTATTAGTGATCAACGATTGATTATGGACCCCAGTTCTATTTTTAAACACCCTATAGTATAAGAACTGGAAAAGAGAAGTTCCCATGGGCAAGTTTTGGATACAGAAGTGTTTCTAGTTTGGTTTGACTTTTTTTTTTAACCCAGAAAATGATTTGCCTAAGCTGGACAGACAGTGCATCTGGTGCCAAGGACACAGAATGTGACTGGATGTAGTAGTTGGGGTGAGGTGGCATGGCTGGAGCTTGGCTTTACCTCCTCCTCCTCTTCTTTTTCTTCCAGTCTTCTTTCATACCTTACATCCCAACCAAAGTTTCCCCCACTCCACACCCGTGGCTACTCCCCTCCCCTCTCTCCTAGATCCACTCCTCTTCCATTTCCCTTCAAAAAAGAGCCTCGCAGGGATATCAACCAAACATGGCACATCATGCTACATAAGACTAGGCACATAAGGTTGGACTATGTAGTAGTACATACTTTTCCAACCCAGTAGGAGGAAAAGGGTCCCAAGAGCAGGCAAAGAATCAGAGATGCCCTTCATCCCCACTGTTAGGAGTCCGACAAGAACACCAAGCTACACAACCATAACATATATGCAGAGGACCTAGCTCAGACCCATGCACGCTCCATGATTGCTGCTTCAGTCTCTGTGAGCACCTAAGAGCCCTGCTTGGTTGATTCTGTGGGCCATGTTCTCATGGTGCCCTTGACCCCTCTGGCTCCTACAATCCTTCCTCCCCCTCTTCATCGGGGTTCCCCTGAGCTCTGCCTAATGTTTGGCTGTGGATCTCTGCATCTGCTCCCGTAAGTTGCTGGATGAAGCCTCTCTGTTTCTTCTTCTGGGACACAGTTAGTGGCAAAGCTTTGGAAAGACCCTGGACTCCATCCACTGGTGTTTCTCAGAAAATCCTGCAATTCAGGCACAGAATCAACACCTATGATGAGTCTGTGCTGAGCGCCCTATAGAAGCCCAGGTCCCGAGTTCGTACACGTACACACACACACACACATTTTCCCTCACCTTTCTCTCCCCATTTTCTTTCATCCCAGTCTGCCATGTCCTCTTTTCATGTGTTACAATGATCTAAGTGAGAGAGAATTGCATCAGAATAGAAACACCACCCAAATACACATACACACACACACACACACACACACACACACACACACACACACACACATATCTTTCCTAATTTTACATTTCAGTGATATCAAAACCACAGCCAATTCAAAGTAGAAATTTAATTCAAATAAAGATCAAACAAAATGGGTGTTTACATTTATCTAAATATTTGGTCCACTAATGAATATTATTATTTTTCTTACCATTATGCATTTATTTTAGATATTCAAAAACTGTGCTTTTAATTTCCCCATGAATAAAAAGAAAAAAGAGAAACAATGTTTAGCTCCCACCCCACCCCAAGGCGGCTCATTGTGTGGGGCAAAGGGTGCATCTCTCCTCCCGTGTCTGGGGTCACAACAGCAAGCAGAATCAGTGGCTTGCGGTATACACTGATCCGCTGCTGTGGGCCCTGTGGCCTCCAAAACGAAGCACATTTGAACAGCCACTGAGAAGATTGATGCATTGGGTTTCTGAAAATCACAAAGCTTTCTTTAGGTTAAGCACTCCATTGCTTTGATGGCTCTTACGAGTCTGTTTCCATCAGAAGCCTGCCTAGATAACATCCACCACTTAACTCTTCTGTTAGCATATTAACATGAGAACATGTGATTCAAAGCAATACTAGCTAAGAGATTCTAGAAAATGTTAAGTTTCAAACCAGTCAACTATAGAACTACTTACTAAATATTATGTAACAATGTGATTTATTGTACTTTTGTTTTTTGTATAGAGGAACTCATCTAGTGTAGGCGTTATGTCATCAAGACTGGCCTTGAACTCTTGATCCTTGTACTTCCACTTCCCATGTGCTGGGATTACAGGCATGTGCCAGCACACCTGTCCCATACATTGGTTTTGAAGGCATTACATATATTTGTGTGTATTGAAAATAAATCAAATATTCAAATATTCCAAATCTGGCTGAAAATAATATCCTCAGTGATTATACAAAGATGATTGAGTCTGACATGTCACCATTGTACCGTATACAGCAGAAGTGAGCTGAGTTACTGGTTATCAATCAGATTCAGATGGGCGCCAAGGTGGATTTTGTATGAAGGATTTCATAATGCAATAGAAAAGTCACCACAAACAACTCTGTGATGTGAATTTTCCTATTGATTCTACTATAATATACAACCCAAATACACAGGATTAGTAGCTAGAGGCACAAGTATCTAAACAGGCAAGCATCCAAAAGTTTTTGAAGAGAGGCAATCTAAAACAGCCTGCCATGAAATCAAGAACAGAAAAAATACTCTTGAATGATTTTGTGTGTGTGTGTGTGTGTGTGTGTGTGTGTGTGTGTGTGTGTGTGTGTGTGTGTGTTGCCTGCACATTCATGGTCACATGGCACTTGAGTGAATTTACAATTTGTCCTGATTTGAATAAAAGGAACACACACACCTTTTACGTATTTAACCATTCCTGGCCATTTATTCTCTTTCCCCAAAAATGCAGGCATTAAACTCTAGTTTTTTCGAGGGAAATGTTCCCCCTGTAACACTGAGTTGTATGAGGTGTGTCTGGACACCAAGCATGTGCTTGGACTCTTGCACAAGGGGTCCTCTTGCTTATAGACGCCCCTCCCTCGGCTGCTCTTCCTGCTGTCACCCAGCCTCACGGGCTGCAGCATCTAGGTTGACGTCCTACACGGTGACACAGCTTCAATTTTTTTTTGTGGTGACTATAATCATCAAGCCACGTACTTATTGTGGCTGTGACAATCACAGCTCTCAGGGAGCCCCTCCGTTCTTAAGACATCAGTAATTTTGTGCAATTTCTCTCTGGCCAAGGTATGTTCACAGGGGAAACTGAAATGTCTGAGAGACACATGGACTAACAGCACTGACAGACGGGCAGCTCTGGAGGCCGTAAGGACATGGAACCCACGCAGCCATTTTTCTGTGTGGTTCTAGAAAAATGACATTGACAATATTACTCAGAGCAGAGCTTACAATAGTGATGGTTCTGTAAGCCTGGCTGAAACCTGATTGTGTGTATGGCCAACATGTCATTAAATGGTGCTGTCTGACTTGTCTGTGAGGGACATTTGGAAGGAAAAAGAGGCTAGTGCATGCTTTCCCCGAAAGTGACGGGGACACCAGAATTCAGATGTGGACGTATGTTCAGAACTCTTAAATCCTGATTTGATTACTTCTACTCTACACAATTAATCCACTGAAAAAAATGTAAAAACCAAATGACTGTATTTTTTGAAGTCCCTGCTTCCCCATCACTGCAGATATAACTAACACACTTGGGCATGAGAAGGAGCAGGCTCTTAAGCAGTGACACAAGCCAATAGCAAATCCTGCCTCAGAATCAGCTGCTGCTGATGCCCTTGACAGGTGGGTTAAATAAATACTGTGAATTATAGGCTGATGTTCTTCTACAGACATACATTCCATTCGCTATCAACGTTGCTACATGTCTGTCGCCAGAACAGGTATTCTCTCCATCTTCTACACTCACTTCTTCAATATATAATTCCATTTTAGGGGGCGGGGGATCTGAATTTGAGTGTTCACCTCTGACCAGGGCCTCTGAAGAAATCCTTTTATACTGAGAGATGCTTGTTCAGCCGCCAGAACAAAGAGAAAGATGGGTCATGAATGTCTGTGTGGTTTGGTATCGGGCCCACCCTCCCACGTGCACAGCGGCCATAGCTTTTTCGAGGAACCCTGGTGAGGAGCAGCTCTGGGGCTTCCCAGAGGCCGGCCGGGGTCAGACGTTGCTCTGCTGTAGCAGGAGACTCCTGAGCTCACGCTCCCTCTGATCCTCCTGCCTGTACTGCTCTTCCAGCTTTTGCTTTTCAGAATCTGCACAGTAGAAGGTGCAATCCGGGCTCTTCCGGATCTGCTCAAACTGACTGAAATCAGCCACGTACTTTCCGTTTTTGGAGAGAGAAACCACGGGCACAAACTCAAAGCCCCAGTAGATCTCCTCTGGGATGTAGGACGTTCGGCTTTGGCAGACGGCACTGGTGGACTCCACAGTGGCGTTGAGAAGCACTACCAGCTCGAACTCCTTTTCCTTTAGGTTCTGGGGCGTGAGGTCCCGCAGGGGGCTGGTCTCGTCCAGCACGTGGTAGAAGGTCATGGGCAGAATGAGAAAAGGGCTCTCGGAAGAGGAGTCCACGTGGAACTTGACGGTGGCCTGGTTGAGAAGGATGCGCTCCCCCTCTTTGGTGACGTGTGTCTGCAGTAGTTTTCCCAAGAGCTGGCACTGGATCAAGAGACTTTTCCTCATGTTGGCCACCTGGATGACCAAGCACAGCTTCCCGTTCTGCTTGCTGATGACGGCACAGTGGCTGAACTTGATGGTCTCGGCTCGCTTTTTGGGTCTTGCGATTTTGGCCAAGAAGGTCCCCGTGATGAAGATCTCGATCAATGTGGTGATGACCAGTTGGGCAACCAAGAGGAAGATGGCATGAGGACACTCCTCTGTGATGGAACGGACCCCATAGCCAATGGTTGTCTGGGATTCCAGGGAAAAGAGGAAGGCTCCTGTGAGAGAATCCACCTTCATGATGCAGGGTGTGTGATTAGAATTGGACTCCCCAAGTTCTAAGTCACCGTGAATAAAGGCTATGGCATAGTAGACCACTCCAAACAGAAACCAGGTCATCACGAAGGTGGCAGCGAACAGGGTGAGTTTGTATCGCCACTTCATGTCAATGACCGTTGTCCACAGGTCCTGAAGGTACAGCAAATAGATGCCATCTACTTTGTCAATTCTCACATTGCTGTGTCCACTCTTAGACATGACGCGAGGTCTGTGGGCCTTGAGTCCAACTCCATTGGTATGTTTCACCAGTGGGGAACTGGACATGCCAATGTGAATGGCATCCATTTTCAGGCTCCTTGGACCACCTAAAGAAATGACAAAGATGTATCTTACAACTTTTTTTTTTGGTGGGACTTTCAGAAAGTAGAAAAGACAATCCTTTGATTACATTTTGCCTGTGACCTTCTACCACATGCAATAATTATACTCTATTGCCATGTGTAATAAGGTTGAATACTCAGTTGTCCCTTGGTATCTGTGTCAGTTTTAATTGTCAATTCAACACAATCTAAAATCACATGGGAAGAGAGTTTCAATGAGGGATTATCTAGATCAAATTGGCCTGTGGGTATGTCTGTGGGTATGATTTTTATGATTTTCTTAATTGAGGTGGGAAGACTCACCCACTGTAAGTGGCACCATTCTTAGGCAGGGGATCCTGAACTGTAGAAGAGTATAGAAAGTGAGCTAAGCAACCATGTACTCCCTGCTCCCTTCCTCCAGTATGGACTCAATGTGACCAGCTGTATCAAACTCCCGTCCCTGTGACTTCCCCTCAATTATGAACTGTAATCTGGAATTTTGAGTGAAAATAAACCCTTTCTCCACTTGTTGATATATGTGTGATGAGGAGTTGTGCTGACTGAGGCCAGAAGAAGGAATCAGATCCCCCAGAGCTGCAAGAGTTACATGTGATTATGATTGCCTGGATTGCCGGACTTGGGTGCTGGGAACTGAAGTCCAGTCCTCTGCAAGAGCAGCAAGCTGTCTTCACTGCTGAACCATCTCTCCAGAGTCCCCCCTAAGTTACTTTTTGTCAGGATATTTTCATATAGCATCAGGAAGCAAGGTTAAGACAGTTTCCAGGGACCCCTTGTTTCTAGGACACCCCCTACCCTGTGGATACAAAACTCTGCTGTGGATTGTGATTCCTTTATGTAAATGACAAAGAATCTGCATGTCATCTGTGCATCTCATTCCCAGTACATTAAACCTTCTCTAGATGATTTATAAAACTTAATATGATGTGCATAATGCATAGAGAAGCAGCTACTGTGCTGTCCGCTTGAACAAAGTCTGCATGTGCCCAGTCCAGGTGCAACTGTCCCCAGTATCTCAACCCTCAGTCGTTCAGACCTACAGCAGGTAAAAGGAAAGGCAAGTGTGGATAGAAGTAAGAAAGTGGAACTGTGAAGGCAAGACTACCTGACTTGTGCCAACGTGGTGAGAGCAGCTGAGTAAGGGACTGAGGCTTTGTGGGAGAGCTAGCGTGAGGGAGACACTGATTCTGCAGCTGAGGTCTCTAGACCTCAACTCTTTAATTTTTAAGTGGGAGCAAGTCCTTAATGCTTGCGTGCATTTTTAGCCCACTCTCAGAACCAGCTTCGGTCCTTGTTTACTTTTTGTTGCTTAGTGATAAAACACTGATGGAATGCAACTTTTGGAGGAAAGCGTTTAGTTTATCTTACAGGTTACAAGTCAGAGGGGAGTCGGAGCAGAAACTCAAGACAAGAGCTGAAGCAGAAACCATGGAGGAACTCTGTTTACCGGCTTGCTTCCTCTGTCTTGCTTGGCTACCTTTCTTACACAGCCCAGACCCACCTGCCTAGGGGATGACACTGCCCACAGTGGGCTTGTACCCCCAACATCAATCAATAAAATACTCCATAGATGTACCTACAGGTTAGTCTGGTGGAGGCAATTTCTCAGTTGAGATTGCTCTCCTCCAGGTGATTGTATTTGTGTGAAATGGACAAGAACTATGGCAGTCCTACTTTACATCACAAGGTTTTGTGGTGGTTAGGTCAGCATTGAAACAAAGCCATATTCTAAAAACAAAAGAGTTACTTCTCTCTTGACTGTACAAAAGGCTATGCAAATATCTTACAAAATGTTACCAGCTTTTATTTGTCGTCAACTTTAATGGTTTACCATGATAATATTTAAAACTTATGTGACCAGATCCAGAACTGGTCAAATGTTACATATGTTAGATCAACCACCTATAAAATAGTTTTGGTATAGCAATAGAGAATATTATTGCAAACCTGCAGAGTCAAAGTAGTATTAGTACATTTTCAGACCTCCTTTTTAACTCACATACTTTAGAGCAATTCATTTGCCTCCCCCATCCAATGAATAATGTAGTGTCTATGGTTTCTCTTGGATCTAATGACATTTGGGAAAAGTCAAATTATCAAGCAACTAAAGTCCCACTAACAGCAAGTGATTAAACTTTCTTAGCGTCTCAGTTGCCATGCAGGTTATTCTTAGACGAGCACCACCAATGTCATTTGAGGTATGATATTTAGGTATACACAAAATTCTGCCCTGTTCTTTAGATGAAAATAGAACCAGCCAGAGGAGTCTATTTTAAGAACAAACGGAGGGGTATGTAGCATATTTAAAAACTAAAGGGTATATAGGGTATCTAATGTAGTAGCAGAAAAAAAACTAAATAAATAAAAATTAAAAAACCTACCCAGAAGCAGCACTGGGTTCCCAGCTCAGCCCCAGGGAGGCGTCGCCCTGCCCTCAACACCCAACAGCCGGAGAAGAGCTGCCCGAGAGACCACAGAGCATCTTACAGCACCTGCCGGCTGACGGAGATGAATGACCCTACATTACGTGAAAAACATAATGTTGGCGGTTACAGAGTAACTCTACCTGGCTGGCATTTTTTTTTAACCCTACCTCATTGGTATTTTAAGAATTGGGGGAAAAATCCCCCATTTGAAAAACAATTGATGGATGTGCAGCGGCTTATGATGCAGACACTAATCTTTCTGGTAGGGGCATTATGCCAATAAAAGTTTTGGAATGACTGCAGGCAAATCCTTTCACGGAAACAGTAATGGTCCCCATTGGAGGCCAGCACCTGCTCAGGATGCAAAATGGAGCCACTGGGCCATTTAATCTTCCTGCTTCAGAATGAAAGGCATGTCTCTTACTGAATGACCCTTACTGAAATGACTTTTTTTTTTTTTCTTGGAAAGTCACTGTTTTGATTTCATTGTAAAGGAAAGCCATCTGTTACTCAGAGCTTTAGTTTCTTGAAGCCTGCTGCACCCTCTCTGGGGTCATCTCAGGGAGCAAGGGCCTCCCTTCTTGTACCCTGAACAACACTTCTTAGTCCATAAGGAGGAAAAAACCAACCCCACGGAGCCTTGGAAAGAGCACACTGGCATGCCTGAGTGTGGCGACAAGCTGGTGACAGAGCCCTGCTGAAGGTAAACACAGCTTACGTGCAAGTGACGGGATGTACTTCAGGAGAAAGACAGAGGAAAGAAAGCGGTGGTGGACATGCATGCCACTCAGTCCACTGAAACCAAAACAAGGGTTTAAGTTTTCCAGGACAAGTGAAATGTGAGTGTCCTGCATACAGAAGAGATGCCCGCCCTACAGCAGTCTCCAGACTCTGGGGACTGTGAAACATGATTGTCCTGCATACAGAAGAGATGCCCGCCCTACAGCAGTCTCCAGACTCTGGGGACTGTGAAACATGATTGTCCTGCATACAGAAGAGATGCCCGCCTTACAGCAGTCTCCAGACTCTAGGGACTGTGAAACATGATTGTCCTGCATACAGAAGAGATACCCGCCCTACAGCAGTCTGCAGACTCTGGGGACTGTGGCCTCGTTCCCTGGAAAGTAGCACTGTGGGGCTTCTGTTTCTCCCTTGTCCTTGCTGAGGACTTGACCTGGCTCGAGATGAACTGAGTGCCTTCCTGTTTCTGCTAAGCGCTTGCTGGCTCCAAGCCTGAGCACCTGGTTCTGGGGTCAGTGGCAGGAGCAGCGCTTCCTAGCAGTCGGGGTTTGGGACCCCGGGCCTCTGCAAGTGCATAGTTCAGAAGTGTGTGGTTCCCTGTCTGAGGGAAAGACAACAGCTAAGGGACGTGGGTCTCGGAAAAGCCCATCTCCTCCGCCCTCCAAGCCCTGGCCCCAGTCTGGAACCCTCCGTCCTCCAAGCCCTGCCCCCAGTCTGGAACCCTCTGCTCTCCAAGCCCTGCCCCCAGTCTGGAACCCTCCGCCCTCAGACCCCTGCCCCCAGTCCTGAATCCTCCGCCCTCTAAGTCCTGCCCCCAGTCTGGAACCCTCCGCCCTCCAAGTCCTGGCCTCAGTCTGGAACCCTCTGCCCTCTAAGCCCTGCCCCCAGTCTGGAACCCTCCGCTCTCTAAGCCCTGCCCCCAGTCTGGAACCCTCCGCCCTCCAAGCCCTGCCCCCAGTCCGGAACCCTCCGCCCTCTAAGCCCTGCCCCCAATCTGGAACCCTCCGCCCTCTAAGCCCTGCCCCCAGTCCGGAACCCTCCTCCCTCCAAGCCCTGGCCCCAGTCTGGAACCCTCCACCCTCCAAGCCCTTTTCTACCTGGTCAGTCACTCTGTAGGTCAGGAATCTTCTGCAGGGCAAGTGGCACGTCCTTGCTCCCCTTCACCCACCTGGCTACCATGGGCCTCTGCTAGGGCCTGAAAGAAAGAGGGACAGACACACGCTGTTTACAGGTAGATCCAGAACACCCACCAAAAATGGCCCCTGAAGATTCCCTCAAGGCAAAGGGTGTGGCATTTACCTTTGAATCCCTGGCCATCTGGCCAAGTGCCCAGTACAGGCTAAATGGCCAAAATTTTTCAAGAATGAAACCGTTGTTACCACCACAGCCCTTGCTGGGAATCCAGCCCCTGGAGGGAGCTCATTGGCAAAATGCGCTGGAGAGAAAGGGTCAACCCACCCCCACCCGGGCCACAGTGATCTGAGCAGGAGGCAGGAAGGGGAAGTGTGGAGGAAGTAAACAGCACACACTGGAGGGGAAGAGTCCAGAATAGTCCCACCACCGAATACACTGCTCCTGTTGACTCAGAGAGAGTTAGGTAAGAAGGACTGTGGAGACCATCTCAGGGAATGACAGACTGAGCTGCACTGGAGAAGAAGGAGGCGCCAAGCCTGTGGAAGACACACCAGTGTTCTTCCCAATGCACCAAATCCCCTTTCTCCTCTGCTCTATGTGATCCCGTCTAAACCCAACTCGAGGTGCTTCTGCATTATTCTTTTCTGAAATACTGTGTGTGTGTGTGTGTGTGTGTGTGTGTGTGTGTGTGTGTGTGTGTGTGTGATTTGCTAATCATTTATCATTTATATTGCTATCTTTTATCCACTACCTATCATCAATCTATAACTTATGCAACAGCATCTATCAAATAACCTATTAATCTACTATCTATCTGCATTTCACCTACCACCTGGCTACTGCCTACGTCCTCCATCTACCCACCTTGCCTATTATGCTTTTTTTCTATCGATCTTTACACCTCACTCAGGTACACATGCTTCTTATTGCTGATCAGTCGTTATTTACATAGTTACTGGTTTATAGTTGGTATGTTCCCTCCTGTCCGCTCCCTCAGCCTCACACAGACCGGATCTCAGTGTGTCCACTGCTTGGTTGGAGGACAGCCCCTTGCTCCTTGCTCTGCTAAGACTGGTAATCTGCTTGGTGCTCATTGGTTTAGCTGTCTGCTTCACCGGCGTTTATATTTCACAACATGTGCTTGATTTCCTTTATCTGCTCTTCTGCAGCCTCCTTTGAAGAAGTGTGCTTCTTGGGGCTAGAGAGATGGTTCAGCAGTTTGGAGCATTTGCTACTATTTCAGAAGACCCAGGTTCGATTCTCTGTACCCACAGGGCAGCTCACAGTCATCTGTCACTCCAGTTTCAGGGGCTTGGATCCCCTCTTCTGGCCTCCATGGACACTGCATACACAGTGGTGCACACAAACTCACACATACACATTAAATACACATATAACATTTAAAAAAGAAATCGCTTCTTGCACTCCCATTGTATACATTTTAATGCCATAGCCTTTGATCTTTTTCTTAGTGGTTCTGCAATCCACAGGGCTTATCTCCTGTTAAGACATCAATAGTTTTCCACAAGTTAGATATAGAAATATCTCTCTTAATCCTCCAGATAAGCAATACCCTACTAAAACCATACGCACAGTGTTAGTCTCTAGAAATAACATTTAGTTTCCCAGGTTGTTTTTTTTTTTTTTTTTTTTTTTTTTTTTTTTTTTTTTTTTTTTTTTTTGCTATCAAAGCTCACAGGTTGGGATTATAATTCTCAGAACTGTGATATCTTCACCAGAGTCCTTCAAGATATTGAATAGAGAAGTCAGGATTGCCCTTTCCTACTTCTAGCCAGGAAAGACACAGGGCGTGAATTTGTTAGTTCATTCTGCAGTATGCCATTTCTATTCTGAAGACAAAGGAAAGAGAATTCCAGGTTGGGACTGAACTGAACAGTAGGTACGGTCCAGAAGGCACTTGGCTGCATGAAGCACAGAGGACAGCTGGTCTGGTGGCTCTGGGGATGAGACGAGGATGGCAGGGAACTGGGGAAGAGTCATCAGGAAGAAACATCTCCTGACAGAGAGGTCTTGTGAGAATGGAGGATCTGGGAAACCAAGCAGAGTGCACTGGGGCCTATTCCCTGCTGCAAGCAAACAACCTGCGAAGGGCCAGGAAGCTGGGGGCCGTTTAGAAGAAACATGTAAGGAAATAAGAGGCAGGAACAGGGCTAGAAGCGTCCCAAGTGGAGAAGACGCAGATTAGATTAAAATAATGTAGTGATAGGCATCAAGTCAGAAAGATCTGGATAACCACAGCGCAGTGGTTCAGGGGAGCACCAACAGAACACCCTGACATGGCAGTCACGCCTCAGCATGTGTTTTCTACACGGAGCTCTCGGTATGCATCACCATGGTCCTCCAAGGTGAGTGCTACCATTTGCCCTTCCAGACACCTAGACACACAGAGCGGCCATGGAGAAGTGACTCATTCACGCCCCAGCACTGACTCATGGCAGTACTGTACTCCTGGGACCACACCTTTTTACCAGCCTGGCAGAGCGCTCTGGGTTCAGACCTCCAACCACGTGGAGGATGGGAAGCCTACATTGTGTATGTCTAATGAACCCCCACATGCTGCTGCTGCTGCTCTGGGAGCATGCGCTATTTCCACCGCGGTGTGACGCACTGCTTTCCTCCACTAGGATGAGCCTTACTCTCTCTGCTTCCTCTCAGCACGCTGACTAATACTCTGTCGCCCAGGTGTTGAATACACCTGCATAGTTCTTCAGGCATGTCCAATTCCACCATCCTTGTAGATGAAATGCCACCTCCCAGGTGTCCAGAGCCAGGGACAAAACTTTTAAAATCAGAAATACATAAAGATCCTAGTCAAAACTCTGACATATTGTTTATATTTATTTTACATTTATAAGACATATAGATTACAAAGTATATGTATATTATGTATTATGAAATGTATACCAAATATATATGTTATGCAATTTATATTAAATAAGTATCATAATATATTAGTTATTTGTGCAGTACCAATAATTTTAGCTAAAATTAATCTACACTAATTATGTAAATACGTTATTTATATTTGGGGCTAAATATATGTTATGATATAATATAAATAATTCTGGCCAAAATTAAATACAGAGATATTTTTAACTCAAACAACAGTTTTCACCCATCATTTTTACTAGCCCACTCCTGTTTACACAGTACTTTTTTTTTCTAATTCTCAAAAATATGATCTTCCACCTGCCACAGATACTTTCTTAAGAAAAATAAACTCATTTAAGAATCACTTCCCCCTCCTAGTTAGCATAGCTTTGGGACTTCCTAAAGGTTTGAAATTATTTTAATTGAATTTTGTAAGGTTTCTGTGTGTTTATCTTGGGAAAACATCATGTTGTATTCCATGGCGGACAAACAAGGTGGGTGTACCAGCAGAAAAAAGAAAAACACAGCTTTCCCTTTACGGGGATGCAGTGGCCTGCTGTTCAGTCAGGTCTCTAGTGTCCCTGTTCCATGTGCTCACAGAAGGGTGGTGGGAAGGGCCGGCGACCAAAGCCTGACTCAATACCTAGCTTTTCTGGACTAACAAAATGCAAAGGGTCTGACTTAAACTGTGACCACATGTAACCTCTTGTGGATACAAAAAGTTGCTTGAAAAGCTTTCTCAGACATTAGCTGTTTCTGACACACTGGGTTTTTGTTTTTTGTATTTTGATGACCTACAAGTCCAAAGATTACCCAGTTTAAATTTCATGTTAAGTATACGCAGGCTTAAATATTAAGTAGGACGAAGTGCTTAACAAGAATATGTTCAGGGTTCACTGAACTCAAAGGGTTTAAAGTAATTGAAAATAAAACCAGCCAGGCTTGCTGTTCTTTGGACCCTGTGACAGGTCACACAAACACACACCAGGAGATCTTTGCTACAGCCCTGTACCAAATTCTCTCCTCTTCAAAACCATCTACCGTTCACTTCAAAGGCTGGCTGAGTTCTGAACCCAGTTCTTAACTTCACCAACATGGGGCAGCTCACCAGTTGCTTTGCACAGCACACCAGCATATTCACGAGCTGGTTCCTAGGTAGTGGTCTATACAGTGGAGCTGAAGCATGTTCTGATTACTGTGCGTGATTGGATGTTGATTCCAGTTATTCTCAGCATTTCTCTGCTGGATCCCGCAAAGGATCCTTACCTAGGCCTGTCCTGTTGGGCTGAATGTGCTTCTACTTCCTGCGTGGGAAGGTCATGTGATTTTCTGCACATGGGTCTTGCAATGCTGCTGGGCTGCTCTTCAGTTTCATGGCTCCTTATTCTGGGGAAGGGGGAGGAGGAAGAAGATGCCCAGAGCTGGACCATAGCAGAGTCACTGCTAACTTGTCACAGGTGAGAAGGGATACTTGTGTGAGTCATGGAGGCTTTAGAGTTCTGGGTTCCAGAGACAAGGCCTGGTGAAAATGGGCACCAGAGAAGCCCTCACTTCAAGATTTGGTATCAGATTCTATGTTAGCCTATAAGATAATAGAATTTAAGGGAAAGACATAAAAATCTGAACTCATCCTAATGGGAACTACAAATACTGGTCTAGGATGAGAACTTGGAGCAGAGAAACAGTGGAAGTCTAACCAGACGTCAATAGGAAGATGGATGTGTCTGATCTAAGCACAGGCTAGGGGAGGAGGTCATTTCATAGTCAGCACTTAGGTACAAGACACAGGGTGACTCTTCAGAACATGGCACATGGGATACCCTTCTTCCTTTCCAACCTTCCTCTGATCTGTGGATCTGATGGCGTGGTGACCTGTACTCTGACAGACACACTGAGTGCCCCAGGCCTTGACCTCTGTGCTACTGACAGCTTTGATTTCAGGAGGGGGACTTTCCAAAGCAACATCACTTTTTATTTCATCGTTCTCTTTACCAGCTGAAGAAAAAAAAATGTATTTTCTAAGTGAGGAGCCTAAGAGTGGAGAGATTAAGTAATTTATGCCTATACATAAAGCCAGTAAACAGAAGACCTTGTCCAGAGAACCAGGCCTGTCTGCCCTTGGCACTGGCCTTTTAGCTACACCGTCATAGTGACATGGTGATACCTGTCTTCTGTCAGTGGCTTGCGATGAAACTACTACGTACTGCATGATTGCACCCATCATAGAGTAAGTAGCCATCATTGATTCATCACTCACGCCCTGCCAGGTTGTGTCTATGTACCGTCTAACATAGTTACTTCTGTTACAACCACATTCCAGGTAAAGACCCTAGGTATGTGTCTGTGAGCCCTCTAACCTCTGGAGACTGGCTTGTGTGGAGCCAGAAAGTCCAAAGGTCAAAGTTCCTAGGGGTGCCAGTGCTGCAAATCTTGAGGCCACACTTGGAGAACAGAGTCTAATATGGGGGAGGCGAACACACGGTGGGGAACTGGCAGGGAACTGATGGGGCTCAGCATGCCACGTGGGACTGCCAGGAAGGGGCAGTTGTCCCAGAAGTGTTCCTAGAGAACAGAAGCTCAAGTGGACTGCCTTAAAAGAAAATAAACAACAACGACACAGAGCTTGAAGAGCTTTGGGGAGCACTCCATTGAAAATTACTCCAAGTACCTCCCTTGCATGGCCACCATCCTTCTGTGGCCCTCAGGGCCACACTGGATAACAACTCTGGAGGCCTGACATGCAGAGATTGCAGGACTCCAGAGATGGGTACCCAAGCATCATCTGACTCAAGCATGGCACAGGCAAAGTAGCATTAAAGGCATCTGTAGAAGACCGGCTTGGATGTTTTGTTAGTTAAGACAGGCTGCTACAAGTTCTTAGTCAAGAATGATGCAGTCACATAGAGATGTGCTTACCTCCGCATCCTTCCACTGCTCTGCCTTTGTGGGGTCAAGGGTTACCTCCTGTACCACAAGAAGTGTGTGTGGCAGTTACTCATACCACACCTGAGCACAAGAGTCCAGCCTTGATCTGACATTTGGGAGCACTTGAGGGAATGCTGATCTTGTCCAAACTGCCCAGATCCAAAAGAGGATCCAAGAGTGTGAAGGATTTGTTGAAGGTTCTTCAGCCAGCAACTAACTGGCTTAGGGTCGGAATACACTGTGCCTCTCAGGCCTTCTCATGAGCAGATGCCACTCCTGGTTAACATGACATGTCTCCAGATGAGCGGTCCACCTCACTGAACACAGGAGGCCTTGAAGAGTATGCACCCCTCAACTGTAGCATCGGCTTCCCTCAGGAGCTCACCCTCCTCCCGTGGGTCCCACCCTTGAGCTAATAAGCCCAAACTTCTGGAAATGCTTCCCACGAACTTGAGCCTTAAAGGGAACTCAGTTTCCCAAAAGATTGCAGGCGTGGCTTGGTGACTTGGAGAAATTTATCCTTTACCCAGTGACACAGGGAGAGCAACAAATGTTCCTTCAGTGACTGATACCCAATATTGCATCCCGTGTAACCATGTCAGGAACCCATTTGCCTCTGTGGTCAAATATTTAGCTTTCTTCTTATGTCTTTGTTCCATAATTATTCTTTCAAATTCCATAAGTACTAAAAAAAATTGTTTTCCATCCTTAAATGTGGTTTGCATAGTTATACCCTTACTCCTCAATGCAGATTCCTTTTAATTTTTTTTCATTCCATAGAACTTCAGCCTCTTCTCTCCCCAGCAGGGACAAGTCTGAACGGATACCACGTTCAGCAGAGGCTCATTTTCCATTTTTCCATGGCAAAGAATCTGAGCACTAGAGTAAGTCAGAGCTATCATTTGCTGTGTATTTTTGTAAAGACGGTTTAATTTTAGGCTTTTTATTTGCAGGAGAGCTAGCTAACCCAAATAAAACATTATACATCTGTCTGTTGTTACGAGTGACCAACTTCAGCTGAACATTCTTTCTTAATAACAGCAGGCTCTCTTATAGACTCGGAACGTGCAGCAACTAAGGGCAAGTGGAAATTTCCTTTGGTTTACCACCCTCCATCTCGCTTGCTCCAACATGTGGAGAACGTGGGTAATAAGCATACTCTCCCCTTTAATCACAGCATGGCTTGGACATGCATTGTTGTGAGGTGATTGGCGAAACAGGAAAATTTATGTCTGGCGGGGGGAAAAAACCTAAGGCAAACAGTGTTGTGTTAACTTCCCAAAATATTCTCTTCAGGGAACGTGTTTCTCCAAGAGGCTCACACAGTCGGTCTCGCTGGCTACTCTGTCTGGATCAATTCAAACACGGTGCTGTGTGGTGAAGGAAGGGGAAAGGCAGAACCTTGGGGACTATTGGACTTGAGTGTGCCCGAGTACAGTGGAGGGAAGGCATTTGTTTTTGCAGACAGCCCTGGGGGGGAATCGAGTATTTCATATTGTGTATTTTAACGAAGCAGCAAACCGGGTGCAGTCCGGAGCTCGCAGGGAGGAAGCCAGCAAGTGTGAAGCAGACACGGAGACGGCTCTCCTCAGTTCTCAGCTCTTCTGATGATTCTGAAAGCGTTTGAGTGGGCCGCGCCGCCTCTCACCATGCATCCTTACATAATTCACAACGCTTCAGACTGATTCCCCTAAAGCAATCCCCCTTGTGAAGCCCCTGGGTGGAGAGAACCTTTTACCACCCAAATGCATCTGTTCTCCTTTTAAGGTGACAAAGACATAGAAACATAGGACACATCTTGTAAATGTGGTGTCCTTTTCTTCTGGCTTCAGCATACTTTTTCTTAAAAAAAAAAAAAACAATTGGAATTGTGATCTGAGTGATGACATGGTGATGAGTGGATTTCAGTGTGATTCACCTGCCATCGTGCCTGAAGTCCCCCCCCCCACCTTGTTGATTTTCCTCCTTGTTATTATCCTAGTGGGAATCGTATTCCAGACAAAGGAAATGACTGACTCTTGCTTGGTTGGGAACCAAGTTATTTAGAAGCGGGACCCGTGTCAAAACGTTTCACAACCCAGTCTCGTTCTTGGTCCATGCTTTGACCACATGTCTGTGACACAGGAACTGGAACTCGCAGGTCTCGGGGGAGCACAGTTCATACCGACAGTCTATCATGGAGGAAGATGATAGGGACAGGGGTATGTCTGAACTGTTGGCTTCTTGTACACATAGTCATGTGTGAGCTCTGAGTGACAGGGTCGTTTTCCAATTTCAAAATGCCTTCATGGTCAATCAAAATCTTAGCCCTTTGGCAGTTAACTAACCTGCATCAGTAAACAGGGAAACACAATACACCGAAGCCATCTGTACTTAATTAGCTGGGGGGCGGTTGGCTCGATTTTGGTCATGTTAGGATTGCCAGATATGATACAAGATGCTCAGTTAAATTTGAATTTCAGATGGATAGCAAATACTTTTTGTTGTAACTATGGTAATATTTAATAATAATATGGATATACTAAAATTACTCATGGTTGATCTGAAATGCATGGATATGTATGTACTCTATGTGTTGCATATAGACATAGAGATGGCACACAGGTCCTTATTTTTATTTGGAAAATCTCATATCCTTAGGGAACAACAAATCTACTCTCCAGAGTAGATCAGAAGGCCTAAACATGTAAGAACAAGGTTTTGTACATAGACCATCTTCTTGGAAAAACAGCATCCTGGTACTAGAAACTCTGAAAACAATTGCGGGCATTGTGGCACTGTGGGATCAGGATGCAGCCTTTTTCTGCATGGTTCTCAGAAGAGCCTGCATGCTGGCAATCAAGTTTCTTTTGTATGTTTTGGGGGTTGCAGGCATGTGCCACCATGCCAGGTTTCTGAGGTGCTAGGGACTGAAACTGGGACTCTGCGCATGCTATGTAAGCATCTAACCAACTGACTCATGTTCCCCAGCTCTGTTCTCATTTTTGACAATTTGGTTCAGGGGTTCTGAACCACATTTGGGGGGGTGGTTTCGAAACAGGGTTTCTCTGTATAAGAGCCCTAGCTGTCCTGGAACTCGGTCTGTAGACCAGGCTGGCCTCGAACTCACAGAGATCCGCCTTCCTTTGCCTCCTGAGTGCTGGGATTAAGGTGTGCACCATGGCGCCTGGTTCTGAACCACTTTTTGTATTATGGTATTATGGTATTTTGGTGAGCTAGATAGACACATGATTACCTTCTTGGAACATAACATTTAAGTAGATAAAGGCACACCACGAAGATTACTAACAACAGCATCACTGTTAAAACACATGCCTTACAATTCTGAGGTAAGTCACTGTGCAAAAGTCTATCTTCACAGTCATTAAGTAAAAGCTATTGTTCTGAAGTGCAGTGAACAGAGACGGTCGTTCAGAATCACTGGGAGCCAGCGGATGGTGGTGTGCGGCTGTCACTGCGGCAGGGCACTGTTGGGGCCAATGCAGCTTAGTTGGCTGCACACTTGAGAGTGAAGGAGACAGCAGTTCTTGTGAAGTCACTGCAAACAAAGAGCTCTCCTTCTCCCCGCGTCGGAGACCCTCTCTAGTTCACCAGGCACGGTGGAGCTGGATTTAAATTCAGACATACATTCTGAATGCAACAATTCTGATAGTGTCAGTCAGTCAGTCAACCTGTTCCAGGCTTCATGGTTTACTTTCCCCAAAGACCCAGACAGATATCTAATACAGTATTTATTTTATATAAGTACGGCGTGAATCTTTGCTGCCAGGTGTGATGATATGGCTTCAACCTGTGGGACCTACATTGTAGAAGGAGAGAACCAGCTCCTGCAAGTTGCCCTCTGACCTCCACCCATGTGCTGTGGCACTTGCACACACACACACACACACACACACACACACACACACACCACACACACACATCATGAAATATAACAAAACCTTTAAAAATAAATAAATAACCAAAATTAATCCCACTTCCAATATGGACATTACATCAATATGTTGGGCTCACACCCAAGAGAAGTGGTCCAACACCTACTGCTCCAGAAGTCATGGCACTCTTTGTTCTGACATGGAAACGAATGAGGAAATGACAGAAAACAGCTGAGATACATACGTCATCATTGGTCTTCATAATGTTACGTGGTGTTTCTAAGAACCAGGGAGCTGTAGTTTTAAAGTACCACAGAGTCCTACACAGGTTTAGGTGACTATGGGTGCAGCAAAGCTCTTTCCAGGAAGGAGAAAGCATCCTCTTCCTGCAGAGCGCCCGCACACACGGGGCTGCTCTTCACAAATCTTCCGGTGGCTCTCACTGGCAGCCGGACAGATCCCAAGAAAACTTCAGAAGGCACTGTGCCTGCTGCTCAGCCCTTGCTGATGCTCACTCTTCAGCTTTGCTCTCTCTAGAATGAGCCTGGCTTCCAGCTTTGTGCTTGCCTCTTCCAGAATAGCTCAGTGCCCTCAGGGCTCCGTGTCTGGGAACACTTGATTCTTTCCTGAAGGTTCTCCTTTCTTCCGCTGTTGGCTCATCCCACTTCTCCTTCAGAAGTCAAGTTGAGCATAACATCCTCTGTACTTAAAGATGCATTGAGCATTGTAGTGTAAAGAAGGGCAGAGTACTCTGTTCCTATCGACACTAGCTGTGTGACTTTGGACAGATTCTTAACCCTCTAAGACTTGGTGTCCTCAAGTACAGAATGGAGATCATGATAGTTCCTGTACCTCAGAGACGGTGAGAGGTTGAAATCTATCTGCCATACCAAGTTATCACAAGAGAATTGACTGTCACTTTTACAGACCCACAGTAAAAGAAACACACAGAAGACCACTGGCCAAAAGGAAATCACATTCACCACAGAGGAAGTGTAGAGAATTCTATGTCTGCGAAGTTCTCAGAGGTCCACAAGAACCCATCATCTACAGCATCTAAAAACACACAGATCAAAACACATGACAGACTGAAAAGACATTTCAATTCTTCATTATTTGTTCATCTGCAGCAAGAACTTCCTGTGTACCCACTATGAGCTGAATGCTTCATGGGACCCAGCAGTGAATACAAGTCACTGTCTTTGTTCTCTAGCTTAGAAGGAGACAGGGAAGTAAGGCCTTGCATAAGCCATTAGACCTCCATTCAAAGATGGACATGGTTGTGCTGGGGAGGGAGACTGGAAGACAGGAAAGAACATGGGCATAGGGTGTATTCTAGTTTGGGGTTCCTGGAAAGTTTTCCAAGGAAGAGTGAAGAAATGGAAGAACTTCCAGACAAGTGAGAACTGGGTGTCCATGGCAAAGCCCCTGGTAGATGAAGCTTGGCACCTTCCAGAAAGAAGGTGGGTCTCAGGGAGGGGAGAGGGTCCAGGTGAAAGTCAGGGCCTTCCAAGCTCCTTGAGGACTGTCATGTCTTCATCTTGGGAGAATGAGGAACTTCTCAAGTTTTAGTCAAAGGAAAGACAAGATTTAACATGCTCACCAGGTGATTGCTTTTGAAACCATGGAGAATGGTCTGGCAAACCTAGATACTGACATCCTGACTGATTAGCACTTCCAGTAATTCAAGCTGAAATGACCGATGTATAGACCAGGCTGATGCTAGCTGCTTGGGAGAAATGAGAACCTGTGAGCTGCGGGTTCCCATAGAGTCAGGGGGTGATTGGGGCACAGCTGGGGGGCACAGAATGAGGAAGATGAGGTCTCAGAGATGATGGGATAGCTGGTATCAAACTGACAAAGTGGACCAGGCTAGCCTTAACTCGTAGTAATCACCCTGCCTCTATATCCCCAGTTCTGGGATGACAGGCACGCACCACTGTGTCTGGTTCTAATATGTCTTATAAAAAGCAATTGGGAAGGCTGAATACACAGTGTGCTCGCTCGCTCTCTGCTTCTCCAGGTAAGATTAAAGTGAGATGGATTTACGACGCCAACAGCACTCATCTCTTCAAAGGAAACACAATTAGAAAGGATTTCCAACCAGACTTTCCATTTTATGCCGTTAATCTGAAAATTCAATTTCCCCGGCACGGCTCATTCTCAGTCTGTCCAGATATTACTGTAAACGAGATGTACTTACAGTGTCCAGCTGAGAAACTTTCCACACCATGCTATAGCCAAATCTGTGGAATCATTTACTCTCAGACATGTTCCAGTTGTTCAAGTCCAAGAGCTTAGTTTGCAGTGAGCAGCGAGGACTATTATTTTATGTTAGCTTAAGGCATCCTCTAATTGGCTGAGGAGTCTGCACTTGGCCCAGAGGCGGTGCTGATAAAGCAGATTCCTGCTCCAGGCCTTTGCTCAGGCAGGTCAGTTACTCCAGAGATCTTTCTGCTTCTTGCAAACTCCTATTCATTCCTCACAGCCCAGCGGAAACAACGCCCCTGATTCTAGGCAGACTCTCTTGTTCCTGTTCTTGGCCTTTGCCTGTTGTCAGTATCTCGTGAGGGCTTCACTCTGCTGCTGTAGAACTCTGCTCTGGAATGTTCTTTTATACTAAAAGATGGGTTCTGGATGGATGGGGGTTCAGTTCATCTTCTGTGTGTGTGTGTGTACATGTAGGTGTGCGGGTGCACGTGTGTGCATGTGTGTATGAAGTCCAAAGGTTGATGTGTGTGTCTTCCTCGATCACTGCTTGTCTTATCTCTTGATACAGAGTCTCCCCCTGAACCTGGAAGCACACTGCTGAGTCAGTCTCTGAGCTGGTCAGCAGGCCCCGGGATTCACCCGTCTCTACCGCCTAGCACCGGAATTATAGATGCAGATCATTAGCCCAGCTTGCTTTTATGTGGGTCCTGGGGATCAAATTCAGGTGTTTGTGCGTGTGTCGCAAACACTTTATTGAGAGAGACCTCTGCCTAGTCCTTAATCCCTTTTCAAATCACTAATGCTAAAGATAAAACTTGACACGTGAGGGACTTAACATTTAAGGGAAGACCAAGGTGGGCAGAGCTGCTGTCTGAGTGAACTCAAGAGATCCCTGGTTCATAACAGAAACCATACCCAGTGTTCCAGCTCAGTGAGAACATGGATCCACAGCTAAGCACACAGGGGACCCTTCACTGACTGGAGTGATCAACCAGAAACAAAGATCTAGATTTCATACACCAAGTGACAGCGCAAGCACATGCTTGGAGAGAAAATTATTTGTATATTCCTCCAATTGATTGGCATAAGTGCATCCAGCTTAGCCTGATAAGTCTCCCGATTTGTGTTCCATGAAGAGCACATACATAGAGTGTCAATCTGTGTATCCAGAGGGCTGGGTTCTACTTTGTGCTCTGCCCGCTTAGCCCAGGTGTCTCTAGCATGGAGAAGTGGAATGCAGGTGGTTATAGAGATGAATAGCAGAGTGACTCCTACTCAGTTTTTATTCCTTTAAATGCTCATACATCATATGTGGTTTTAAGTGGACATACAAGTCCATTAAGATAAGAATCTTTATATATCATGTATGTGAATCTCAAATCTTGGTCAGGGGAGATGAATGATCATAAATATTTCAATCATATGTGTATGTATATTTAATATTTTTTTGAGATAGGGTCTAGCTATGCAGCCTACAGTGTCCTGGAACTGAAATCACGGTGTCCCTCCTGCCTCTGACTTCTGAATACTGGGATTATAGTCATGAGCCACCAAGCCTGGTGAACCCATTGCTTTAGAGACAAATGGTCACTGAGTTTCAAAATATGCACCCATTTCCTGGGAATCCCTTAGCATGAAAATTCTTATTCAGAATTTCTTGGCTGATGTCTGAGGAGCTTCGGCTCCCACTGACCCCATGTGATGCCAACTAGGGCTGAAGGGCCACAGCTCACACAGCACAGTGGTGAGCCTGGGTCCCCATCTGAACCACAGCACACATGACACAGGAAGGGACCTGAGTGGCTGACTTCCCATTCCTCCTGTGGGTGGCAGATACTAGTGTCACCCCAAGCACAAAAGGGAAGGTAGTTCAACCCATAAATCACGGCACAGAGACACAGAGGTTGGCTCTGCCACAGATCCCTATAAGGAAGGGCCTTGAGGGAAATCTGCTTGAACAGAAGGCTTTCTCTCTGGAGAATGTTAAGGCTGAAAGCATCATTTGTATGTCACTGTGCAGTGTTATATAAGGATCCTGTAGTCAGCAACTCCTTCCCAGGGCCGGCTCTAATGTAAGAGCTTTCCCGCTGGGGAACATAGCTGGAGACTGAGGTCTTGACCTCTCCTGGTCACGCAGCTCCTGTGGGGATCACACCAAGCTGCGAGTGCTGAGTCAGGACAGGCAGCTCTGGTTCAGTCACTCTGACTAGTGCTGGCTGCAGAAGTCACCAGATGAGACTCACACTGTGAGGGAGGGAAGACAGGTCCTCTTCATCCAATATGAGAGGAGAAGCATCACACACACACACACACACACACACACACACACACACGCACGCACGCACGCACGCACGCACACACGCACGCACATGCGCACACACACAGACCCAGCATCACAGACTAAATGAATCAACTCTCAATTCACGTTTGTGTGCCCTATGACAGCTTCCCAAAGATTACTTTTGTTTTGTTTTATATGTATGCATTTTGCAAAAGCAGTTGAAAAGGAGATTTGTTCTCATGCATGTGTGTGCATGCGTGCGTGCGTGCGTGCGTGCGTGCGTGCGTGTGTGTGTGTGTGTGTGTGTTTACATGTGTGGGGATGCATGTGCACTTGTGTGTGGGTATACATGGAGACCAGAGGATAACATTGATCGTTGCTCCTCAGGTGCCATGTACCTTGGTTTTTAAGACAAGATTTCTCAGTGGTCTAGAGTTTGCCAAATAGACAAGGTGGGTTACACAGAGATACCCAGGCATGCCCCTGTCTCTGCTTTCCCACTGTGGAGACTGAATGAGCCACTACACTGCTTTCTTGGGTGTTTCTGGAAGATCAAACTCAGGTCTTGATGCTTGCGAGGCAAACACTTAAGCAACCGAGCTATTGCCCTAGACCTGGAAATAAATTTTTAAATAACGTAGATGCTCTACTGTGGAACTGGATGTAGTGGGAAATGAAACAATATGGGAGTGAGTACCACCAAAGTTGGGTCCACAGCTCACAGAAGCTGAAACAAAGCAGAAGAGTGCCACCCTCCAATCATTCGGTGTCTGGGAAGATGATATTAAGACGGAAGAAGCCCATGAGTGATGGAAGTGGCTGAAGAACATAGTGTTTACTGGTTGAAATGAGTTTACTCTTATAAAAGCTAGTTGGTCAGTGCCCATATTCTTGCTTGGATCTGCAGACGAGAGCTCCCACTTTGGAGGTGGATCTGGGCCTGGGACTGCGGTTGGCAATCCTTGGCAATGCCTTCACAATGGTTCTGGTGGCCCCACTTCTTCCAGTTGGTTTTGTCATTGCTAGACCAACAGACTAGATGAGATGAGATGAAAATAAAACCCAAGATACCTGTCTTGGGGCTGTGAGGACTTCCAGTAAGGGAAAAGGAGGACTCGTGGGCCTTCCACAGGACACTCAACAGAGGTTCCATCTCATGGACTCTCAGCTCTGGGTCCCCTCCCGTCCTGAAGGGAGCTGTTTCACTTTCTCTGCAGATCAGTCTTCTGTCTTTTCCAGCTGCTTATTCTTAGTTTGCTCCACAGCATGAACTTGGCCATCCCCCAGACAACTGCCGGCACTCCTTCACAGTTCTGCAACTTCCAGTCATCTCTGGTTGTGTTAGTTCTGGTGAAACTCCAACAGGCTCATACCTGAGGTCCTTGTCTCAAGTCATCTTCCTTCTAGAATGTTCTGCATAGTGGAACCGCAGTGATCCCTCTAGAGCCCACAAATGTCTAGGTTAGGGCTGGTAGTTGACACTTCACTCTTGACCTTTTGAACATGGATCTATAGCTGGCCCTGCTCTCCTGGCTTTGCTTCTAGAAAATAGTTGTACTAGTTTGTTAAAGGAATTATAACAAAGAAAAAACATAGGCTAATGATAGAAGGAAGGACTTTATCCTCAGCACATAGTATAAGGAGAAGATTCAAGGAGAACAATGCTCAGGCTGTGTGGGCCAAAGATTGGCATCTATGAGCTGGGGGAGGCTCCAGACTTTGGCAGGGTGTGGTTACACCTCTCTTCACTAGCACAGACTTCCCACAGGGCTTGGCGTGTGGGGCACATTCAAGTTTTGCATTTTGAAACTTTCTACACTTTTAAACATTTTTAAGTCCCCAGTTAGTAGGTTCTTCTGGTGTAAAACCCATCACTTCGTACTTTGATGACAATAGCCTCTCACTTGAGGTTCCTGTCTCAAGTTATCTTCCTTTAAGAATGTTCTGCATTCTGCAGCTTCACTGGTCCCCGTAAAGCCATTGGCTGTCCAGCTCAGCAGCATCCACCATCTGCCAATCAAAACTTCACTCCTGGGCTTTTGAACATGGATATAAGACCCCATCTGCTGGCCTTGGCACCAACCATTCCTCAGCCCTCTGCCTACACAAGCTGAGTGACTCACAGCTGTCCCGATGAGCTGGCCCTGTTGACTGACAATGCCTCTCACCCTTTCACCGTGGTCTCCCTTCTGCAAAGCCCTCCTCCTTCCTGCCCCGCCCCTGATTTTTTCAGATTCTGTTTTGAGACACTGATCTTTCTAGGCAGGTGCTTTCCTTAGTTGTGGTGATGTGTTCAATGCCTTCCCTCCATGCTTGACTGTGCTTTTATCTCCAAGAACCCTCAGCTCAGCATGTGGAATTGCTTGCTTCCATGACTATATAGAATAAGGTAATTAGCAACCTGAGAGGTGAGAATGTACAGGCATCCAGCACTGTGTTGACAGTGTGGATACTTCTAACTCCAAATTTCAGAACGACTGGTAAAATTCTGATAAAAATACGTAAATGGAGGCCCAGATAAACTTAAGAGTTGACCTGAGATCATGCCTAGACCTTGGTCTGTTTGTCTCCAAAGCCAGCCCTACCTCCACCATAGCTCAGAGTTTCTCGCTGGAGTGTCAACAACTTATACTATATGTGCCTGGGCCCAGAACACAGCAGAGTTGTAGTGTATGTAGAGTGCGTGCATGAATGAATAAAAGGAAAGGGAACTTGAACTTGCCGCTTGTGGAGTAGTAGCTCAGAGTCTCATAATGAATGTGTCTACTACATATCAGCTACAGTTAGGAGCTGAGTCAAGGGAGCGACTGATATCTGTTTCTGTACCATACATACTCTTTGCTGATGGAAGATGTCAGCATTCCCTGGAGGCTATGGTGTGAAGTCACCAAAGGGGAAGTCATCAACCTTTCCCTTGAACCTACTATTGTTCCATGTTCTTTGAACGGCCCCGTGGTCATGCAAGCCAGAAGCAGGAGTTCATCTTCATCTCCCCTCCTTAGGGCCCATAGCCCTGTAATCTTGTTTTACCTCCTGTGCAATCTTGTTCCCATCCCTGATTCTCTATTCTTTTGAAAATATCCTGGTGCAGACCCCATGTGTCTTCTCTGCTAATTATTTTAGCATGTTGGCTGCTATTCCTCTGGCTTCTACTGACCCTCTTCATGCCATCCCCCTTTTATAGTCAATTTTTCTAAAATGCAAAAACGGTTTTTCAAAAATGAGAACCTCTGTGTGGATAAGGACCTGTAGCCTCCCATCCCAGTCTACCCTGGTTCAGCCTCATTGTTCCTCATCTCCTATTTTATGAACTCTCAACTTCTGCACCCATATTACAGATCTCTTTCATCTAGACCCCTACCATTTTGGCCATATCTCTGGAGTTGCTTCTCACAGTCCAAGTCACCTTGTCTCTTTCAACCTGTTACGTCGCCTACTGTCTTCCCTGTGTGAAATGACAACCATGCTGATATCAAGTCCCCTCCAGCTGTCATCGGTGCTTGTTCCCCCTGACTCCCAGCGCAGACTCAGTGAAGAGCTCTCTTTCCCATTCACCACCAGGGAGTGTGACATCACCGCCATCACTCCCGCAGCCTAATGCTCTAGGGCTTTGTGCTCCTCCTTTTTGGATGACAGGGGACCCACCCTTCAAGGACATGGGTTAGGCTGAGTTCATCCTGTGCTCTCAGTAGCAGACCCTGGCATAGGATTGGTCTCTCCAAAACTGTTTTTATGACTCATGACTCTAGAAATGTGTCAACACATGAACCAGGAAATGGATTATTAGTCAATTCATAAGATGAAACATAAATTACCATCAAAAGCATGACAAAGAACACATGAGTGGTTCCTATGCCCTTATCACTGCATGCAAAGTTTTCTAAATTTCTGACTTTGAAATGTCCTGTGCTTGCACATTGCTATGACTCTCTGAGAAATGAGTTTTCGTGGTGCCAGTATCCTCTGAATTAAGAAGCATGTATTTTTATCCATCTTGATTCAGACACTCTTGAAGGTGTCACTGGTGTTCTGAGAGTGCGAGCCCAGCAACATTTAGAGGCAGCTTCTCTCCTAAGAATGTTGTCCTTTCTTAGGCTGTGTTTGATCAGGGGTTTTGACCGAGGAAAGCATCAGCCTTTATATGCACACCAGCTCATCATTCACTTACTTTGCATGCCTCCACCGAAAAGCACATCTACAGAAAATTAGCACCGAAAACACTGCTACACTCATAGGCGACCGTTAAAATAGCCTTATCAATAACACTTTTAAGAAGCCCAAGAGTTCAACTTGGGAATCGTGTCAAGGTCAAGGGAGAAGGAGGGAAGGCCTGCGGGTCTGTTGGGTGGGTTTCTCTTAATGCTCCTCAATTCTTTCCACTATCCACCTAAGTATCACTTTTCATCTCCAGTATTTATTTCCTAATGTCAAGGGGGGCTTTGACTTCTTAGTCGCTAGAAATGGGACCTAGTTTTAAATTTTTGGTTGTGAGCCTAGCCTTTAACGGCTGAGCCATCTCTCCAGCCCAGGACCTAGTTTAAATGTGCTATTCTCATTCTCACTTTAAAAACACTGCAGGAAGGTAGGGGTTGGTAGAAATCGGATAATGATTTAGGACTGCAAATTATGATATGAATCTTTGATTTGAGCCTTGGTGGAACCTCTTACTCCTGCCTTAAACTCTGAACTATGGTGCTATTTTCTCAGAAATTCCATTCTTTCCCAGTTAGGCCTCACCTCCAAAACATTATTCTTTTGTTTGCTCATTCATTCTAAAAGCATTTAACAGTTTTTGGTCTTTCAAGTACTTAAAGATGAATATGATAATGTTCAAACACTCAAACATACATCATCAGGTAGAGGAGATGCCCTGTATGACATTGTTTTTATACCTAGCACAACAGACCCTTCATGTCTAAATAGTTGCCATTTACTCATGGATGCTTATCCATTTCTATGATAAAATTCAGCATTCCCTGTTTCACGTGTCTCACTTATTTCAAAAGGTTGTGAAAAGGGATAATGATCTGGTCTGCACCTCCACATTGCCTCTGACACAGAGTTGGCTGCGTATGCTTGAATGAATGTCATCAGTGGAGAAGAGTGGGGATTCCCAGGAGGAAGTCAGATTTGTTTCAACTCAAAGAGTCAAAGAAGGGTATGCAAACTTCTTACAGCAAAGAAGAGACAGGAGAAAAAGCCTTGCCACAAGGGAGCGATCACCCAGGCAAACATTTGGGTTGGTGAAGAATGTGCAGTGTTCTCCATTGGCTGGTAAGGGTGCTCATTAGACACCAGCACAAGCCAATCAAATCAGAATCCCCTGGAGGGAGCATGTGGTTGGACCTGAGTCTTGCTCATTTCTTTTTTTAAAGCTCTTATTTGTTTCTAATGTGCATCCATGGTTGAGAATCACTGGGGTACCACGAGCAAAGGTAGAACAAGGCCAGGTTGTGGGCACGGCACACTAGTAATGGCCTTCCTAAGGAGACGGGGGCCAGGCTGGGGAGTTTGATCGTTCAACAGACAGGAAGAATGGTTTTCACAGCTGGGGGAACTGAGGGCCAGGAGAGTGCCCTTGGGAGATCATCTGGAGGATTCTGAACTTGGATGAACAGTGCAAGAGCCCAGGTAGACCCTCCCCTTGGTTTGCCATCAGGTAAAATTCACACAGAATATTATACATGAAGAGGTGATGGGTGACTGGAAGTGGGAAGGATTCTGGACTTGTTGATTCGATGGAGAAACTGGGGAAGAAACACAGAGAAAGGGTACTGAAGGTGAGACAAGCCCAGTGATCTGCTGTACCAAGAGGAAGGAGAGCTATCCAGAATGGGACCAGAACAGAAGCCACCAGATGGTTAGAAAGTTTACCCAAATAGCTAACTAAGAAGGCTGCTTGGTTGAGGGTTTGATGGAAGACAAAGAGGCACTAATGCTCACAGAGGTAAGGGTTGGAGAGGAAGAGTCACCTGCTTCAGAGAACAAACCCACTACATGCACAGTGGTGTGCAGCTTAGACATTGGCAGATGTTTGCTCTCGTGGGGTTTCTGTTCATGTGAAATGATGGGATCACATTGAAGAGGGATGGGGATGGGATGTAGCTCACCTAGTGGAGTCCCAACCCAGCGTAACCAAGTCCTGGCTTTCCTTCCTAGTGCCACAGAAACTGGGCCTAGTAGCGTGTCTCTGGTTCTGGAACGTGAGTGGTGGAGAGAAGAGGTTCAACGTCATCCTTGACTACATAGCTAATTTGAAGCCAGCCTAGGCTACTTGAGATCCCGCCCAGGAACAAACAAGGAGGACAACAACTCCCACTCAAGGGTGTGAACACAGGTACTTTGGTGGAAGAGGGCCAAGGGAACCAGGACACTGGACAAACTTAGGCTGCCCTCTGAATCACAGGTAGGAGGCAGCAAGTGTGAAGAAAGCCTTTGGCCAAGATCAGGGTCTTGTCATGGTCCCAAGCGTGAACTTGCGCTTTGTTTCACCTGTTATACTTCACAGATACTGAGAAGCCTGAAAATGCTGGCTGAGTATGGAAGAAATGAGTCACTCTGACTGCAGGCCCCAAAAGGTCACCGCAGCAGGAGATTGCAAGCCCCACGTTAGAAACATAAACACTTGCAAGCCACAGAAGGTGGATTCTTAGGGTCATAGCTCACTCGTCAGCTTGTGCAATCTCTAAACTAACGGAACACTCGGAGGAGCCCGCTGGCTCTGCTGTCTGGCTGGAGAAGAGCTGTAATTTAGCATTGCTGGCTATCAATTAGCCCCGTTTTTCTCATCTGTAAAATGAGAGGTTTGGGCGAAATGACCTCAGGGTTCTCTTCCAGCCTGGTGAATGGTGAAGGTGAAAAGTCTGAGTGTCCACTGGCATCTTTAACGGTTGTTTCGAATGTTTAGCTATCCATATTCAAAAATGCAGTGCCAGACCTATACCGTCAAAGCTCTGGGTTTTAGGAACCTACCTGATTTTAAAAGAAATTGCCCTCTGAAAATACACAATCTAAATTCTGCTGGGAGGAATCTCCAGGGGTCTGGAGAATTGTTCCTGGTAATTGGTAGAGAGGTGGATTGAACATTGACACAGGCCATCTAGAAAATGATTAAGAATGTTTTAAGTCCCCGGTACTTGCAAAATGGCTGATTGCTTGATGAAAATTGAGAGCAAATGGGGCTTCTCTAGAGTTAGGATGCTATGGTAATGTGCCTCTTCCCCAGGGGCTCAGATGGACTCAGAGCAATACACAGACCTCCTCTTTTATCCCTCTCAAATATTGGAAATAAGGGCTGGAGAGATGGCCTGGCAATTAAGAACATTGGCTGCCCTTCTAGAGAACACAGGTTCAATTCCAATTATTAAACCCATGTGGTAGCTGATAATTGTGAGTGCTTTCATTTCAAGTGGATCCAACACTCTCTTCTGGCCTCCATAGGCACTGCACACACATGGTGCACAGACACACATTCAGGCAAGAAACCTGTCTTAGGGTTTCTATTGCTGTGAAGAGATACTATGACCATGGCAACTCTTATAAAGGAGAACATTTAATTGGGTGGCTTACAGTTCAGAAGTTCAGTCCATTATCATCATGGTGGGACATGGCAGTGTGCAGGCAGACATGGTGCCGGAGAGGTAGCTGAGAGTGTGCAGGCAACAGGAAGTGGTTGAGACACTGGGCATGGCCTGAGCAAATATGAGACCTCAAAGCCTACCTCCACAGTGACACGCTTCCTCCAACGAAGTCACATCTCCTAATAGTGCCACTCCCTCTGGGGGCCATTTCCTTCCAAACCACCACAAAACGCAAGCACATAGAATAAAATACCTTTATAAAAGTTAAATAGGAAATAAAACCTAACCAGGCTCTCATGAGCTCTACATGTCTAGTCCCACAGTGCCCTGCATGGATAGCACACAGGCAGTTTGCACGGAATGACAGCTGCTAAAGATTATGGATACTGAGATATAAACAGCACATCGTAGAGGTCTGCCTAGCTCATGCTTATGGACCTGCTTTCTAGGGCCACCTAGCAGCTCACTCCACTTCAGCGAAGGTGAACCTTCTCCACTGCACTGTCTCCAAAGGATGGAGCAGAAGGAAAGCCAGACTTGTCCAGAGTCCCTGCCCCAGCCCCTCCCCAGTAGGTCTCTCCATTTTTAGGACGACCCAGCCAGCAGGTGGCCTTCCGTTCCTGCTTCCAGGTTTCTGTCTTAGCTTCCCTTCATGACGGATGATCTGTAAGCCAAATAAACCTGTTGGTAACCATTGATCCCCACCTAACTCTGACGCAGAGCTGGGCCCTGCAAAGGATAGCAGGCCCTGTGGTAGCCAAGCACAAGATGTCGTCAGTCCTCTAGGGACTTGTCGTCTCCTGAGCATGCAAAGGTATCTACCCCAAACGCACATTCAGATGCAGACCAGTGACCACTAGTCACAGACACATCACAGACATATTGAAATCCTGCTCGGCCTCGAGAAGATGAAATTTGGGGAATGCAGACTTGGCCATGTTTATGAGGTTGAAAATCAGAGTCTGGGGGACTCAGAGTCTTGGGGGAATGGATAATGAGGTGCTAATAGGAAAAGCAAAGACTGGCTTTCCCAGAAGGGGCATTGCAATGAGATGAGGAAGAACCCTTTGGCAACTGAGTAGGACCTCACAGGGAGAGAAGGGACGGGTGTGAGGGTGAGTTGAAGGGCCAGCTTCCCCTTCCCCATGCTCCCAGCCACTTAGGCTACAATGGTAGGTGCCTTGAATGCTCAGGTTCAGGGGATGCGTCTAAGCTGTTGGTGGTTAGCCTCCTTCCGATTCCCAGGGGAGCAGAGAGGCTCCTGGAGAGCCGGAGGTACGTGGTGTTCTTGCTCCTCATTTCTAACCGCCTTGAGGTTTCTCTCCATCCCAGCGCGAACAGAATGCAGCCAGTTTATAGTTTATGGGGGTTTCCTGCACACCCATCTCTGTTTTCCACTGAGGTCTGTGCTTTTTCCTAGACCCACCCGGATTCCAGAGCACGGCTCACTTGCGTGCCAAGTTCAGACTTTTACTCTTTGTCACTCGTTTCTCTAACTAAAACACAGGCGCGTTACCTTCCAAAGGCCTCTGTGCATTCTTCGCAGACAAGAAGGAAGGCTCCCGAAGAATGAGAAGAACAATAGCTAACTCATTTTTGCATAGAAAACAACAGTGCTTCCAGAAAGAAGCCAGCTAATCAGTTCTCTCTTGTTTGTCAGTTTCGGTGGTGATGTGGCCATGATACCTTGTGTGTGTGTGACACACTTGGGTGCCCTTCCTCAAATTATTATCATTTGAAACAGGGTCTCCCATTGTTTTAACATGGATTCTGAGGGTAAAACTTAGGTCTTCATGGTGCAAGGTATGCACTTTACCAAAAAGCCATGTCCCCAGCCCTGTGATACCCTTTATAGGTTAAAGACACTTCTTAAACATTTTGTAAGAGTAATAATTTAGGATTTCTTTGTGTAATTTTTTTTTTTTAAGTCAGAACTGTTTAATAAGGGACTTGGGTCCTAGGAGGGGGGAAGTTAGCAATTATCTTTCTGGTCATGTGAGGACATTTGTTCCCTATCAGTTCATATAACACAAGACTGTGGCTACCAACACTTTCAACTAAAATCATCCCATGCGCCTCTCGTCACCCCTGTGCTGGGCATTTCTGTGGGATTTTCCAGTAGGGAAAGGTAGATAGCTCACCCCGATGAAGCTGCCCCTGTGAGTGGAGACCCGTCCAGGCCTTCTTTCTCCAACTCACACCTTCTCTCTGAAACTAACCCAAGGAACGAGCATGCACTCTGCTTGCTGGGAAAGGAAGAGGATGAGGGTAAAGGGAAGGGTGGGGCCCAGACTGCTGAGGGAAATCTATCCTCGTGGACCACTTCCACCATGTCTGAAACACCTGACTGGTGCCTGCAGTGCTGACACCGGGAATTCACATCAGGGATGCCTGGACTCCAGGGACCAGAAACCGCATGGGGCCAGGCTGCCTGTCTCATCAGAGTGACCCTCAGCAGTTCCTCCTCCACACCCTAGGGGCCTGCCTCTCTCTCATATCTCCACCTCTCATATCTCCACCTCTCTCTCATCTCTTTATCTCTCTCTCATCTCTCCACCTCTCTCTCATCTCTTTATCTCTCTCATCTCTTTATCTCTCTCTCATCTCTCCACCTCTCATCTCTCCACCTCTCTCATCTCTTTATCTCTCTCTCATCTCTCCACCTCTCTCTCATCTCTCTACCTCACTCTCATCTCTTCACCTCACTCTCTCATCTTTTTACCTCTCTCTCTCTCATCTCTGTACCTCACTTTCTCCCATCTCTCCACCTCTCTCTCTATCTCTCCACCTCTCTTCCATCTCTCCACCTCTCTCTCTTCTCTCCACCTCTCTCTCTTCTCTCCACCTCTCTCTCTTCTCTCCACCTCTCTCTCTTCTCTCCACCTCTCTCTCTATCTCTCCACCTCTCTCATCTCTCCACCTCTCTCTTCTCTCTACCTCTCTCTCCTCTCCACCTCTCCAATCTCATCTCTTCATAATTCTAGACAGTCTTATCATGCCTTTGTGTTCTCTGTCCTGTCACACAAACGTCTAGAGTGTGCACTGCTCCTTTGATTAGTTTCTGTTCCTTCCTTCTCCCTGTCTTTCTTGCTTCCCTTCCTTCAGGTGCCCATCAGCATATGGCCCGGGCACACTGTGAACCTACAGACCCGTTTCTGTCTCCCAAGAGCTGGGGAAGGTTCTGGACCACACCTGGATCTCATTCTACTCTTTCTAAAACAAACAAGCTGCGATGACTTTTTCAAGCGACGGATGGACTACCACAGCTTCTGCGGTTCTGCATCGTCACAGCACGGTTCCGAAAACCCTGAAGACAGACCCGGAAACAGGAACTGGGAGCGGTAAGAAGGCCCAGGGCCCACGGGAAATTGGCATGGCTTTCTTGTTCGCGCTGTCTTGGCATTACTGACTTTCAGGTCCTGTCTGTGTTCCAAGGTCTCAGATCTTATGAAAGAATTGACATGAAAGGCCTTGCTTTGATCTCGGCAGTAATTAGCAAATTTGGACCCGGCAGTACCTTTCCTCGTCTTTTTTGTTTTGTTTTTTAGTTTATTGGAAACGCGTTCAAGAACGGGCTTGTAGTTTGTTCGATGTCCTGGAAAACTGAAGCACATCCCTGGCAAAAGCCAGGTATTCACTCATTTCTCCCGGGCGGCGCCTTTCCCAAGTCAACTGCCCCTCCTGGAGTCTGCAACTAAGACTTGCCCTCTGTCCCTGCTCCCCTGACCCTCTGTCCCTGCTCCCCTGACCCTCTGTCCCTGCTCCCCTCACCCTCTGTCCCCGCTCCCCTCACCCTCTGTCCCCGCTCCCCTGACCCTCTGTCCCCGCTCCCCTGACCCTCTGTCCCTGCTCCCCTGACCCTCTGTCCCCGCTCCCCTGACCCTCTGTCCCCGCTCCCCTCACCCTCTGTCCCTGCTCCCCTGACTCTCTGTCCGATGCTCCCCTGACCTCCATGGGGCTGGTGATAAGGTTCCCTGTTCGGGTTGGAGGTGCTCAGCCCGGTGTCCAGTCTTCTGTGTGTGGTAAGTCTGTCAGGCACGCTAACTGTTGCATCTCTTTCCTGCCCCTCCCCCACAACAAACCCAAACCTTGGGCACATGACAGCCACCCTGCACTGCCTGGCTAGCCTTATTTCATTCCCATTGCTCTCTGGCCTCTGATGGCGCCTTCCTACCTTCACTTCTGGAGTCCATTCTGTTCGCGGCTTGTCTCAAATGCCCTAGTACCTTGCCCATAATCTTGCCCCTTGACTTTCCCCAGCCCTCTGCAAAGGTCCCTCATTCAGTTCTCACGTTCTGCCAGGGACCACAGGTGTTCGCAGGCCTGGGTGTCTGTGCTTCTCCCATCCCCCTCCCACCCACACCTGCCCTCAGCAACAGCCAGACTTTCTCTAAGGTCAAGACCTAAGTTTTGGGGACAGCTAGAGAGCTTGGTGGGTATTGCACTTGGCACCAAGGTTGACAGTCTGGGTTTGATCCCCAGAAGACATATAGTAGAGGAGAGACCTGACTCCTACAAGCTGCCCTTCAACCTCAATATGAACACAGGGGTACACACATATAGGAACACACACACACACACACACACACACACACACACACACACCAAATAAACGCAATTTTAAAATATTAATTGAAAGGGCTAAATCTTGTCATCTGGTTAGATAAAAAGGATTGCTTAACTTCCAATAGAGAAAGCTCTCAGCAAGAACCCGCTGGGGAAAGGTAACTGAAGGTCAGAGCCTAAGTAGTCAAGATACAAAGGAAGTTGATTTCAATCTCATTTAGCAAACATTTCTACCAACCATAGGAGTTACAGATACTGAAAAGTAAACAAACGGCTGCATGGAAAGCATAGTTTAAGAAACCTCCCCAGGATATTGGACTAGACAAGTTAATATCCATAATTACAAGAATTTGTGTTTAAATATGCATACTCTCACGAAGGCTTAGAGAGGCCGGGCCTCTCCGAGCTGGAACAAGACACTTTTGATTGTACGCACAGTGCAGCTCTTCAGACTTTGGGTCTGAAAGAGTATTTCATGCTCTCAACGGGAAAACCTAGAAAATTCTTTTTGACTTAAAACCTGAAAACCTCTGAGAATCAAATACCTTTAATGCCATGTACCCAGGACAGCCCTCATCAAAGAGCATCTGAGGGAGGCTAACACATGCTAGTTCAGCAGGCTCCTGAATGGGCCTTGCTGTGGATCGAATCCCCTTCCACACCCCAGGCTGCACCTTGCTCCTCTTGGCTCCCTGAGGTCAGATGTGCCGGCCCTCAGTTCCATGCTGTGCCTTGCTGCCTCTGAGCTCTTTCCTGCTCTTCCTCAGGTCTCTCCAGATTCTTCTTCCCAAAACGCTCTGAGTGTCTCCCAGTTCCCCTTTCTGGGTGTAGAGCATCCCTGTATTGTAAGCACACGATGTTGGTGCCCTCTCACTTATGAAAATCACCTCCCTCCCGCGTCCCCCACCAGTCCAATTCCAGCAGCTAGGCCACTGTACCGCACTGTTCACCCAGGGAGATCAAGTTTCACTTATTAGTTTTCAGAAATGTATTTCAAAACATTTCATTGGAGAGGTCTGTGCTGGGATAGATGTGGAAGGCCAGCAAAGAGGAAAAGACATGAGAAATTCTACCTTCCTGTGGGTGCACATGCAGACGCAATCAGCTCGGCTGGAGGGGTTCCCCCATGAAAGGTGGGCAGCACAGAGGAGAAGCTGCAAAATCTCCATTGCCAAAGGGGCTTCAGGACTGCAGGGAGGGGTAACTAGGCTATTATAATGTCGATGGAATACCTATATCCAGGAATGGGAGGAAATGCTGGAAGGTGCTAGCCTCAGTCTTGTAAGCCAGAGATGGGGTCCTCATGCTGAGGCTAGATCTGAGAGTAAACCAGTGGGGAACGTTTACGACATCAGTGTCAGCAACTGAATGATACATAGAGGAATGTAAAGAAGCGGGCAAAGTTAAAAACACGCACAACAGAGAACGGAAAGTGTCTTCAGAAGGGTTATAAAATAGTGAATATAAAATAGTGAACGCAAAACCAATTCTTCATGGGGCCTGCAAGATGGCTCAGGTAAAGGCACTTGCCACCAAGCCTAAAGACCTAAGTTTGATCCCCAGAGACCACATGAAAGAATAGACCAGGCCAGGCGGTGGTGGCGCATGTCTTTAATCCCAGCATTTGGGAGGCAGAGCCAGGCGGATCTCTGTGAGTTCGAGGCCAGCCTGGTCTACAAAGCAAGATCCACGACAGGCACCAAACTACACAGAGAAACCCTGTCTTGAAACAAACAAACAAAACCAAAACAAAAAAGAAAGAATAGATCATCTCCTGCAAGTTGACCTTTGACCTGCACACACATCACATGGTACACACATGTGTATGTGCACACATACATGCATGTATACACGTACACATTCATACCCAAAAGAAAGAAGGGAGGAAGGAAAAGGAAGAGTCACCAAAACAAAACAGAAAACTAGCTCTAGCGAATACCCAGTATATTCCCAGATTCAAACACAAAGCATGTTTCAAAGCTATGTTTAATTTCAAAGTTACTAACAAGATTCTGCCACTGTGGATGTTAGTGCATTTAGCTGTGATTTGTAGAAAATGTCTGTGTAAGAGATTCAATCAAACGGCTTCTTTGAAACTTTGGAACCAAGTGGCTAAAGAGAAACGAATGACATTTGGCTTTGAGACAAAGTGTAGAATACGTTTTCGAGGGCTGACTGAACAGGTCCACTCTGTACCCTGGTGCACATCACTTGCAGTCACCTGCAGGGACAACGTAGGCCCCTATGACACAACTTACTGTAAGGTCATTACACAATGTTCTCAAAGGGATCGCATGACGCCTTGACATTCCACACTAATCACTGTCCACCCTAATCTCCAGTGCAGCCATATGAAAATGAGTCAGGAGAGTAAACAGTCATGGGTGAGGTGAGTTTTCTGTCTAGCACAGGTGTACAGCAGGGTGTCCCCGTTAAAGGCCGCTCTGCTGTGGAGTTTGGAGGTTTGATGTGTTAATGCCCAGGACCTGCAGGCTTGGAAGGGCTTCCTGAACCCGAGAGCAAGACTCTCTTGTTTCCTGTAGAGTTGGAGTGGCATGGGACCCTCCTTGGACTCTGCACACCAGTGTAACAGACCAGGACGCTCCTTATGTGATAGTAGACAGAACAGGACTAGTATCTAAGAGTGTTCTCAATATCCCAGGGGAGTGAAACTTCGGTTCGTAGGGCCAGAAGCTGGGTTCCTGAGTATATGTTGGTTGGGGGGTCACAGCACTGTTTTGGCTAGAATCATTTAGTACCACGTATATGCAATAGGAGAACTTAAAAATCAGCAGAGAGGACTTGGCTCTTCACATGTAACCTTTATACTTCATTTATTGATGATTTTTGAGACAAGTCCTGTGTTCCCAGGCTGGCCTTGAACTCACTGTGTTGCTGAAGATGACCTTGAACTCCCAATTTTCCTGTCTCTGCTTCCTGAAAGCCAGGATGACAGGCTTAGGCTACCACACACAGTTTGTGTGGGGCTGGGGATACATCTCAAGGATTTGTGTTTGCTAGACAAGCACTCTATCAACTGATATCAGCTACAGTTAGCCTTTAGGACAGACCGCTTAGAATACAGAAACTGGAGGGGCAGCTCGGTGGTTAACAGCACTTGCTGAGAACCAGAGTTAAGTTCCAGCCCCTACATCAGCCATCTGAACCTCTACCTCCAAGGGATCTGATGCCATTTTCTGGCCTCTGAGTACACCTAAGTATAAAATAAAAACAAAATCTTTTTAAAATTCAGATTTGAAGTGTATTGAACAAGTTATTGAAAACAACACGTAGCTGCGTTGACATGGCTGTCTTCAGAACAGACCAGACCTGCACAATTTTAGTTTTATTACTACTGTTCTGCCAAAAGGCCCCACAGTGTGTCACTTGCTTGCATACACATGTGTGTGGTGCAGCCTGCTGGCCATGTCTAAATTCTTTCCACAGACTTTACGGAAGAACCCCGGAGGACCCTTATGTAGTATTCCAGCAGGTCTGACACTGCATAACAGCCAGTTGTGTCCAGACTCTTATGTTCCTAACTCCCAGCAGGTCTGTGGAAATGATGGCCAGGTGGGCTCACCAGATGTGAACTTTTTTTTTTGTAAGTATAGGAATATATAGAAAAGGTAAATGGAGGCAGCAAGGTGTGGAACTCGACCTTGTGTTCTTTAGTGAGGGGATAAGGACAGAGCAGATATGGGCCAAGAAATACCAGCGAGCACAAACGTCAACGAGGAAGAGCATTGTTGGTCGGCATGAGTTTAGCAAGCATTCATCCCAAGAAATGACAGTTAGCTATATAAGAAATCAGAAACCGCCCTCCTTCACAGAAACCAGGGGGGAGAAGGAGAGCCCTAGCCCGGCACACAGGCCTTCACTGAGGCAGCTACTCAGAGTTCCTTGGAAAAGATATGCCTTGTTGATGAATCTGGCTTCATTCTGGGTTCTAGGCTCATGATCCGAAAACTGTTCTTTATGTCGTAAGTCAGGGCTTTCTGGGTAGAAACTGTACATCATGGACTCGGTGCATGTACTCTACAGCAAGAGGAATGAATACACTGATTGCATCTTACCCTGAGGCCTACATGTGACCAAGAGGGCCAGCCATCATATGGAAATCTGTCTGTGGTCATTTGCCAGTGAGATAAGAAGCATTCCAGACATCATGAGATTGAATTTTCATGTCCCACTGGTGAGTAGATATGTAGAGGCACAGGTCCATACTTCTGCCTGTTTCCCAGAGTTCCTCATCAGGCAGCTAGTGACTACCATTTGCATACACTCATCTGTCCCTTCCCCCAGGAATCACACTGAGGCTTCATGACATAAGACCCAGAGTGGACTTATCGTGAGTTGATGGGACTCTGGCTGTGTGGTTCCTTACATGCACAAACCCTCTCCAAAACCTCCTTCTAGTTTTACAGTCATGGTTTTGAGTTTATGCTCTTTAAAGGAAGCCCTGTATTGTATCATCTTTGAGCTCTGTGAAGTCTTGACCAGCCCCTGCTTGGAGCAGTTGGGGAAAAAATGCACAAGAATTCTGTAACAGTCAGCCTGACACCAAGATGGCTCTGACTGAAACAGGATGAACTCAAGCCAGACCTCCAAGGTCCTCTGAACATTCCTCACTGGCCTGCTCCTTCTCTGTGTCAAATTCACCCACCTTGAACTTCAGTGGATCTGTATGGTTAAGCACCTCAGAGCCACGGTAGACTTGAGATACTATTTACCCTGACTGACCCCCGGCTCCTGGGCAAAGTGGAAGCATCCAGGGCTGTCACTGAGATTTTTGAGCATCCTAGTATCAAAGGTAGTTCTGCTGGTGTGGATGATGGCGGCCTAGGGTGTGCAAACTGTGGGGTCATAGGTTGAGCATCCAACAAGACCCAGATCATTCTGCCCCTCATTCTTCCCATGGTTTTCTCTCTATGTCCTCAGCTGGGATGGGGCACACACATGCATTTCTATGGAACTGCTTCTTACTGGGCACAGACCAGCTCCGGGCACCTGTGTGCATTAATGCCCCAAATCAGAACCCTGTTTTCTTCTTGTGTGTCTTCTGAGGTAAGCATGACCAGGCAACCTTGATTCATTGTCACAGTGTGACTGAAATAGCTGGGATTTGTGGTACAGAGCATTGGGTAGAGAAACACTCAGGGCTCTGTGCTTGGGTTTTGGTTAACCCTTGGTTCACTGAAGCCTTCCACTGCCTGAGGGAATGCAGGTTGCTGCATTTCTCTGGCCCGCTTGTTAAAGAAAGGCACAAATGTGTGTGTGACTCGATGTCCTGGGGATGTGTGTAACTCTCTACAAGGATCTTAGCTGCATTGTAAGAGGACACTCACCTAGAGTTGTCTTAATGAATCCAGAGAACACATTGGCGCAATTGCCTTTCTCAAGTTCAACTCTCTCCTGACTTTTCCTCTGTGCAGGAGGCAGAACCCAGGGCTTTGTGCCTGCTAAGCACATGCTTTACTACCGAGCTCTGCCCTTGTCTGTGTTCCTAACAAAGCACCATTTAGTCAATAACACTTCTGCCTGAGAGTCCTTTCCTTACACAGCTAACTGCTTTCTCCACATGCTGCCCTCAGCGTGCCCTTTGAAAGTAAGGAAAAGGCTGATTCCCTCCCTTCCCCTCAGAGTGAGGACTCTAGGAATCTGCTTTCCTGGGGTGGCTTGGCTTTGAACTTCTGATTGCAAAGCTCTCTCTTACCTGTCAGGGGAACTGGCACCAGGAAGCTACCTGAGCAGCAGCAAGGAGCGCGTTGGGTCACATCTGCCTCTTTGCAGGGCACCGTGCCCTTGAGAAGCACAGGGCCGGGCCGGGCCTGTCTGTGCCTCGCTCCTCTGCTCTGTCCGCCACCCCCTCCTTCCAGGAAAATGGAGGTAGCTCTGAGGAGAGAGATGTGAAGGGCACACACAGTAGCGGGAGAGCAGGGGATAGCCTCCTCCTGCTTTCCTTCTTTAAGAGCCTCTGACCACCCACAAGCCACTCTGCTTTGCCGGTGTGAAAACCAATATTAATCCTTACAGGAACCTCCTGACTCTTTTTGCAGTTGAGAACGTAACCGCCGTTCTCACTGGCGAGGATGTAAACCAGGCCCTTGCATTTGGTGCACAGGGGAGAGTGAAAACCTGTTGCTTCTGTAAGAAAATCGGAAGGCAACCCTCCCGAGGCACCTCAGCCCCTACAGATGCTCCCCAGGCCAGCACTGGCGTTGGCTCTGACCACTTCCCCTCCCCGCTGCTGCTGTGTTCATCCTGGGACTGTGGACACACTCATTCCAGCCTCACTCTAAAGGGACACGTTCGGGGGACACCCAGGTTCAAACAGGGGGCCCACTGCCCAGGGAAGGCCGTGTCTGACATTGATTGTGTAAAGCAGAGAAAGGCTCTTCTGTTTGTGCTGCCTAAAGCCACTTGGGTGGGCTTTCTGGTCCTCAGCACATTCTGTCATTCGGGTAAATATAATAAAACATACACATGAGCACACATGCACACATACATACACACATATCCACATGTGCACATACAAGAACACACATATATGCATCCACACACAAACACACATAGATACATGTGCATGCAACATGCATACAACAAGCACAGAAGCCCTTAGAGATTTCTTCCTTGAAGAGAGGGAGGAGGCATGCCCTCAGCCCCGAGGAAAGAAGCCAGAAAAAAACCTGTTTTTGTTAGCTCTGAGCCTGCTGGCATGAGATGACTGTGGACTCACTCTTCTGCCCCCCGAAATGTGAGCTGTCCACACTGGTTACAAGTGTGAGGTAGGAAATTGGGGGCGTGGCACTTTGTGTAAAGTGGCCACGGATGTTGGCGGGAGGAAGGAGCGGCAGGAGAGAAGGCTTCTTAGAAATGCATTTTCCCGAAGCCCGCGGAATCACACGCTTTAGCTACGTCTGTTTCCCTAAGACCCTCACAGTACTCACGTGTGTAACCCAGGAGAAAGGCTTCCATCTGTTACTGACTCATGTTTCTGAGGCTAGGACTCCAGGCGATCCGGCTAAAGTTTGTCAGTCTCCAGCCTTGTGTGGAAGCCCCACACGTGACCTCTGGGTCACGGTCCGTGATCATTTATTCTACTTCAGGAGGGGGGTGCTGTGGGGAAATCAAGCCCCAGGAAGGTTTGGAAAGAGCATTGCCCTGGGAGCCACGTGTGAGGTGAGTCTGTAATTAATTCTTCATCTTAAGTTACCCCCATGTGCTGTGTTCACACGTGGATGGCATTTAAATGCACATGCCAGGTTTATGTGACACTTTCCTTTGATTTTTTTTTTTAAGCACAGTTGTAAATTGGAGAGAATTTGTCACCCAAGGCTGTTAGGGATGGTGACCTGTTTGTTTAAACCTCCAGGAGGGAGGGCAGAACAGAGAAGGTCTGAAGTAACAGAGGCTGCTCTGTGAGTGTGACCCTGTGATCTGAGATTGCCAAAAAGGAACTTGGAAGCTCATTAATAACCTTGACAATAAACTGGGGTTTGGGGTGGAGGGGCGTGCACATTCAGATAAAAAGAAGGGAAGCTGAACATTTGGATTGTGCGGGGCAAGGTTTGGACTGCAGTTTTCCAAACTTAATTTCCGCATTTCCTGTGCGTTTTCTAAACCTGTGACTTCAAGCATCCGTGGGGTCATGAAATGTCTAAGAAACAAATTCTTACTTCCTTCAGGCGACCGAACGCGGAAGTGTGGACAAAAGCAGGCTTTGCAGGGGCCGGTGGGAGACTTCACCCGGCAATGTGCTCATTAGCTGAAAGCAGTCTGAATCCACGTGAAATTGTATGTCCATGAGGGAGAGACGCTTTCTCCATGGGCCGTGAGCAAAGCGGTTCCTCACATCAGACCCCTTCCACCCCTGGACCTACCACAGAAACTAACAGACCCTTTCTTTTTTTTAGGGTGGGTGACAGACTTAAATATGTGCTTGAGGACTTGTCTTACTTCCACCTAAACTGACTTCTCCAGTGACAGAAGAAAGTGACAGCCAGGGGACTTAAAAAGAACTATGCAGTCACTGAAAATCAGTAACACGCTCGCTCTGACACAGCCCAGGAAAACGTTCCTAGGAGCACTCAGTAATTCTCCTACTCTAGACCCCTTACACCCTCGGCATGCTGGGCGGCATCTGCGTGTTTTATTTTACTTTATTTCCTGCAGACAAGGTTAAGGCACTCTCCCCCGACTTTGCCCCATCATTAAGGAAAAACCCTTTTCCTGCATGTAAACAGCACTTGTAAATTTCCTCAGATAAGCTTGGCCGGCTTGAACGACTTAAGAAAGTTTTAAAAGAATGACAATGTTTTCATTACCTTTAGAAGTCAAGTTTTTCAGAAACATCTCCGGAACGCTGAGTGCCCCCACGTTGACATAGGCGCCTGCCCCTTACCTGCAGAGAGTGCCCAGTGCCGGCTCCTGGGTGGATGGGAAATTATGACCAGGCAGGGAAATGATCAGTCCACGCAGGGTGCCTTGGAAAGATAGGTGCTGAAGGTTGTTCAAAGTGAAGAAACACTCTCGCTGTTCGCTGTCAGTCAAAAACAAGTTGGTACAAGTTTCTGTAGGAATTACCTGAGGGAAATGAAGAGAGAAAGAAAGAGATTGGAAGAGGCTGAGTGGGGAAGGAGGGACAGAGAAGGAGGGAGGGAAGACAGGAGAAGGGGGAGGGGGGAAAGAGAAGAGAGAGAGGGAGGGAGGGAGGGAGAGAGAGAGAGAGAGAGAGAGAGAGAGAGAGAGAGAGAGAGAGAGAGAGAGAGAGAGAGAGGAATCTGAGAAAGGATCCCGTGATGTCAGCGTGACTTAAGGTCTTAAGGAAATGTACAGACCAGACCAGGGCGGCTGGGAATGGCACCGACTCCCTGGCTCTCCAGGCACCTGTGTATGGGAGAAACTGACATCCTTACTAAAGAACACCAGTCCATTTCTGGGGAAACTTTGTCCCCTCTTATCAAAGTCTTTTCGAAGGTCTCTTTGCCTAAGTAAACTATAAACAAACAGATTATCTTTCTTAAGGAGCCTGTCTGAATCGCCTGTCTCCCTCCCTCCCTCTTCCCTCTCCCCACCCCAGATGAATACTAATCAGCACCCTGGCTCCCGGGAAAGCAGGGGACAGCAAAGGCACTCAGAGCATATCTACCCCAGATTATGCCCAAGGAGAATGTCACGTGGGGAGGGAACCGCTGCTTGTAGTCCTGCCCTCTGTGGCCACAGTGACTTTTTTTCCTTTGGACCGATTTTGTCAAGTCGTTAGAAAGATAAGAGTAAAGCTGGGTTCTTCAGGACAAGACGGAGCTGGGCTGAGGTTCTGGGTTAGAATTAGGGTTTTAGCATTCCTGCTCAGAGTCTTGTTTTTTATTAATTATTATTATTATTAAGAAATAGTCAGTTATACTGGGAGCAGCCCCTACAGGGAGAGCTCTGCGATGTGAAAACAGAGTGAGTGTACTCTAGAACCCATCTGTGGGTCTGCGAACTTCCTACATCTCCCCTAAGTCCAGGGAGGGAAGTCCACAGCCTCGATACCCTTCTGCCGCCTTATAGCAGTGTATATAGGGATCCTGGAGTGTCCTTAGAGAGGAATGAGCTTCTCATGGAGCTTCCTGAGTAGAGATGCCCTTTGCCGGCCCAAAGGAAGTACCAGAAGGAGCAAAGTCTCTTCATCACGAAGAACGTGATGCCATACTAGCCCGCCCCTCCCTTGCTTTGCCAAGTGCCTACACCTCTGTATTTGTTCAAGGCCCATGTCATTACCATTGGTCCAGGCTAGGCCCACATGGCATGCGTCCCCAGGGTGATCGTACCTAACATAGGCCTATCCCAACTCTGGATCTCCATTTTCCTTGATGTTGCTAGAGTTTTCCGCCTTGCCCACAGTCAGGACAAATCTTTGTCACCCGCCAGTTCCACAGCCGCTCAGACCCAACCAAGTAAACACAGAGACTTATATTGCTTACAAACTGTAGGGCCATGGCAGGCTTCTTGCTAACTGTTCTTTTATCTTAAATTAACCATTTCCATAAATTTATACCTTGCCACGTGGCTGGTGGCCCACCGGCATCTTCACATGCTGCTGGTCATGGCGGCATCTGGCAGTCAGTCCTTCTGCCTTCCTGTCCTTTTATTTCTCCTCTCTATTAGTCCCGCCTATCCTTCCTGCCTAGCCACAGCCGATCAGGTTTTATTTATTGATCAATCAGAACAACTTGACATACAGACCATCCCCCAGCACAGCCAAGTGCAGACCATCTCAGACACCTGCACTCAGGCCCATGGTCCTAATCATCCTCTATGCGGACCTGCTGGGTAACGCCACAAAGAACCCAAGAAGGGCTCCCACAGGACATACAGAACATCCCACAGCACCTTGATATTTAATATGTCAGTTATCACCACTGACATATTAAATTTACTGTCTGTGTTCCATTTTCAAGTTCCTCACTTGTCTTGTATATTAGATGTGACTTTCCAGGAGCATCTAACACAGCGTAATCCATATAAGTATCCTTGCTCCTTGTATGATTTTTACACATACTTACATGTTACTGGTATTATTATATGTATCAGGATATATAATCCATATGTATTTGCCAAGTAGATTGAAAGGCCATGCCTGGAGGATATAGTTAACACAACACAGCTTCAGTTCTTCTGGATTTGATGCATATTTCCAGCATTGGCATCAATTATTTGAATATTCTTACCCAAAAGTATAAAACTCTTACAAAAATTTTACCTATTCAATGCTTAGACCAGGACAGCAGATGATTAGTTGTTGCTTATGGGGAAGAAAAGGAAAGCCAGAGCTACTGATCTGCCCAAAGTCAGATCTACAGGGTGCAGAGAACTCTCAAGACAGCCCTTTCCGCAGCCTCAGCCTGTGTGTGTTTCATTGCTCTGCATTTCCCTTGTTTGACTACTAGGGATATTCACACGTGTGTACAGAGGTTCCTTTGAGCAGTATATAATGTACCCCATGCAGTTTAAAATAGTTGCAAGTTTGGTTTCTTGCAGGTTCATGTTTAGTAGAGCCAAAATTCATTTATATAAATGAAGAAAATGACAATAATTTATAAGATAATAATAATGACAATGAAAGAAGAAAATTAGTCAAAAGTAGTACAAACACCTTTGAAAAGTTAAATTCTAAGACAATATTCTTCATTGTGGTAATGTTTACATTTTCATTCTTTGTAATGGTAATATATCAATAATTAGATCCTGTGGTTGTAGATCTGACAAGAATTCGCCAAATAGAGTGAGGCATTAAAAAAACACAACGGAGTGCTCACTGGGGAAGTAAGAAAATTCTAGAAGAACCCTCCATGAGACTTCAGTCACCAGAAACAGACACTGTTTTGCATGACTTAATAGCCCAGTGACTCGGCTAGGTATTTCTGGAAATTTTGGAGGCTGAAGAGAGTAGGAAAACATTTTTTAATCCTGGCAAAAAAAAAATACGTTGTGTCACTCTGTCCCTTTTTTTATCCAGTGAATAAAATCTGCTCCCCATCCTGGGGTTAAGGTGCAGAGTTTTAAGTGGCAGGGTCTGGGATTGGCTGTGTGATACAACACAACTGGGTGTTGTCGTCCAAGTTGGTGAAAGTAATTGATCTGGTAGCCTAAAACCCAAGAAGGGTGATTTGTCAATAATCTCCTTATCCGTCCTCCCCTCCCTCCCTCCCTCCCTCCCTCCCTCCCTCCCTCCCTCCCTCCCTTTCTTCTTTCCTTTCAGTTAAAGCAATAGATGTGTCTAATTTGCATAGTGTATAATCTAAAATCTGCATTTGTATCTGGCTTTTTCAAGAGCTCCAGCTCCCCAGAGTCATCCTTAAAAGGGCGGCATGAAAGCTTCACTGCTTTAATCCTCTTGACTTGGATCAAAGCATGAAGAGCCTTGAAGTGTGATGAGAGGAACAATTATATATTTACCTGTGAACAGCTTCTGGGAGTCAGGTTAGACATGGAGCAGGAACCACACACACACACACACACACACACACACACACACACACACACACACACACACCCGTCTGGACGGATGGCCACCACTGGCCTCTTAGAGAAGGCTTGCTGAGGTCCCAGCACCATCCGCAGCAGGAAGGATTCCCCTCTGGGAAGAAGGAGCAAGGCAACCTCAGGGTTCATTCCAACTCTCCTTTAGCCAAATGGCATGAAATCAACAACACAAAGAGACTCAGTGGAAACATTGCCTCCAAGCTCTTCTCCTGTGGGGTGACAACCCTGGGTTTAGCACTGAAAATGCTAAGAAACCCCCTTAGTCCCAGGCAAACTCCCTGCCTATTCCAGGGTGGATCTTTGGTTTTGTTTTTTGTTTTTTTTTTCCTTTGTTTTTTTTTCAGTCAGGGTCTCACAATGTAGCCCTGGCCAGCCTTGAATTTACAGAGATCCACCTAGGTAACTGGGATTAAAACTACACATGACTACACCTGGTCATCCTCTCTCTCTCTCTCTCTCTCTCTTTTTTTTTTTTTTGAAGTTACCTGCTTAATATTAAAAATTAATTTGAAAATAAAAATTGTTATTCTAATAGTCTAACATGGTCGCACTAAGTAGACAGTTCTTAAAAAGTTAAGTTCATGGCACGTGGGCCTCTGCTCAGAAACCGCTCACTCTTCAACCCCCCCTGAGCTGTTTGGTGATTCTCGGTCCCTCTTGGTGACACAGTTGGTGTCCGTGAATGGCATAGGACCCGCTGGCCCAGCCGGGTGGTGGCCATGTTTCCTCTGGTCTCAACCAAGTTAGACTTTATTATGGTAGCTTCTGTTGGGCAACCTTACAACTGCGTTTAATGTACAGTTTGCTCCCCTCAAACACATTTCAGCAATGGAACCGTTTCCTGGCAGTTCTCGTAAAAACAGGTGGAAGACAAGTTTTCACTGTTGACACGGTGAGCTGGTGAATAGCTGAGCCTTGCCTGAGGGTAGAAGGACCAGCTCTGGCCCACTGCAACCACATCCACCCTCCCTTCCTTCGATATCCTCACCTGGGCGTTCATCTGAAGGTGTGCTTGAAGGCTGGCTGGCTTATGTTAATTCTTATTTTCTGTCTTATTGTTATCTACCTGCATTGAATAGATGGGCAACTACCTAAGCCAGACAGTGAGATGTCCTGGCATGTCTCCACCAGATGGCCTAGCAGAGAATGTTCTCAGCCCAACACCCCAAGGACCATGTTTCACATATTGCAATGGAACGTTGCAGACCTTGTGATGGTCAGCCTGGGTAACTTAAAAGACAGCTGGAGAAGATGGGTGTAGATTGTTCTGCTCTTTCCCCAGGGGTCCTCACTTGGTGATACACCGGATGCTGTATTGGGGCACCTCTCTTTTGAGGTTGGTGAGGGCCATCATCAGGGGAGGCGCCTGGTTCTATCTGCTGAGTGCAGCTGCTGTCCTCTGCCACCTCCAGTCATCACACTGACCAAGATTCCTCCCTTTAGGTCCCAACAGTTCTTATATGCCTTTTGATGAAACTTCCACTCCTGAACACAGACAAGGCCTCTCTACTACTTTTTTCAGAGTTAGTGCTTGGCTTCCAGCAGAGACCATGGGTTCATATTGCAAATTGAGGGCCGTTATTTTATCTAACTATAGCACTTAGTGGTACAACTATGTTGCAAGCTTCACTGAAACACCCTAATGGATTCCCTGTAGTCACCCCAATTCTTCACAAGCACCCTGTGCCCACCCTGCACACGGGCAGGAAAGCTTAGACGCCCCTAAGCACATCTGCAGTGTTGTTATAAGCAGGAAAGGGAGAACACCTGTGCCCTTTGGGTTTTGATGTTGGAAATTTTCCCACTGCACAGCTGTCACTTCTTGCCAAATATCCCAGTTATGGTGGAAAAACTGAGCAACGAAAATTGGCTAAACAATGTCAAATGACAGAGCCCAGCCAAGCTGTCATTAAGGTCTCCAAGAATGCGCTGAAGAAGAAATAGGAGTTGGAAAAGCGGGTGCCTCTAACTCTAGATCCCTGGCTGCAAGCGCTACCCACTTTTTATCTTCTTTAGCTAAGTCACGGTGGGGATTGGTGGGGCATTATCTAGAAAGCCATGCACACACAGCGAATGAAAAGGTGAGCCGAAAGGAGAGCTGAGCCTGGCTGTTTTCTCTGTGGCCACATCCATGGTCACCTCACTGGACTCACTCCCACATGTCCATCTGAATGAAGAGCACATGGAGACACCCTGGAGATATGTTTTGACTGTCCTTTCCCTCAACAAACCAGCGTGGAAAATTAAAGCAGCTAAACAGTTACGAATGAGTCAAGGTCAAGCTCCCAAAACTGACAAGACTCCATTGATCTCAGCATTTGACACTCATACAGACTGAAAAGGGGATTTACTTAGCTTCTCCATTAAGAAAGGATCACCTTGTGTTAATTCTCTCTCTCTCTCTCTCTCTCTCTCTCTCTCTCTCTCTCTCTCTCTCTCTCTCTCTCTCTCTGTGTGTGTGTGTGTGTGTGTGTGTGTCTGTCTGTCCACATGTGTTCCTAAGTGTGTAGCACATGTGTGTGAGTGGATGCCAGAAGTCAACTTTAGGTATCCTTTCTCAGACCATCCACTTTGATTTTTGAAATGGGGTCTCTCACTGAGATATTGGGCTCACGAGTTAGTCCAAACTCGCTGGCCAGCAAGCCCCCGGGATCTGCCCATCTCTGCCTCCTGAGTGCTGGGATTATGAGCATGTGCTCCCAGACCTGGCTTTTTACTCGGATGCTGGGGGTTGAGACCAGGTCCTCACACTTGTACGACGAGCGCTTTACCCGGGAAGCCATCCCCCAGCCTCTTTGCTGCGTTCATTCCTGGTCACCCGCCGGGGCAGAGTTTCTGCCTCTGTCACTCGTGTCTTCCCACTGGCGTGGCTTTGCTGCTGTGGTCACCCTAACCCACAGTGGGAGTTCAGTGATGACTTTCACTGAGGAACTTCCGCTAATCGCTGACTGCCTCAGCTCAGCTGACTTCCTTTCTGAAATCTGTGTGTATTTGGTAGGCAGTGGTATTCCCAAGGGTCTAGGGCTCTGATTTATGAATGAGCGAAGGATTCGTAGTACCCCGTGAAGAATGCACCCCAACTAGAGTACTTGGATTACCAATTTCACCTCATTTTAATGTCTTGGGCAAGCAGGACTTCTGAGTTACTCAGTGGCTTGTCTTATGAGTCAAGTCTTGGCTACAGTGCCCAGAGCAGCGCTACAGTCCTCACCCAGATCACGGACACACTGGTCCCTCTGGGCAAGAAGTTGAGTAGACATGGAAGAGTGAAGGGGAATATAGATTCCTCTTAGCCATTTGTTCAGAGTCTGGAGATGCTGCTTGTGAATTGTGGCCTGGGAAAAGTTAACCCCTTATCCAAACTGCTTTTTGCACTAGTCAGCTAAGTACAACAAATTCTCCTCCAGGGTTCCTGCGCGATGCACCTGGAGGAGAGCGTGGAGTGACCCTGTGCTGTGTGTCTCCTGTGAGAAGACATGAAGGATCAGAGTTCAATAGTGAAAGTGCCTAAAATCAAGTCACACTTCTTGCTTTTCATCTGCTCATCACCGCAGCAAGTCCTTTGCTATGTGTTTACCTGAGCTCATGCCTAGGAACCTCCCTGTGCAAATCTACAGGTCTTTCTTCATTTGTGCACGCCCCAGTCCCTTCGAGATCTGTGTGCTCACCATTTGCACTCTGTGGCTCTGAGCTACCTTAAAATACTCCCCAAAAATTTGCATTCTTTCAAAGAACTAGAGCTTCCCCAAGAAGAGTAGTGGGGAGCCCTGTGGGTTCCTGTGTCTTACTCTGTTTCTTTTGGTGAGGGGAGGGTCAAATCCTTTGAGTGGTTAAATAGGTTATATTACTCAAATAAATAGATTTCATTAACCTGTTCCTAGGAAACTGGATTTAATCAAGCTAACTTTCCTGGAGTGCCTTGTGCTGTGACAGTAATTTGTAGGGTTTATGCCACTTGGTTTATTTAGCATTATTTTCTGACTTTGATCATGTGCTTGCATTTCCAGAAATCAAGTGTGAGAATCTATCTCCTATCATAATTGCAGAATCTAAAATAATGTTTGATGGTGCTTGGAACAGCCTTTCTGAGCATTTGTTGACAGAGTGCTTATGCGGTCCAACCTTGAGTCAGCCAACAGAGAGAAATAGTGTGCTGATCTGAGCAAGTGGGGTGTGTGTATATAATACTGTCTGCTGTTCTCTGCATCCAAACTGCCATTTGAATTACAGAAATTCACATGGGTAGAGCCAGCATGGCCCACATTTATGAGTAATGACATTTGACAGTTCACTGAGTCCTAGAGATGGAATTTTTAGTTAAGAGAGTAGTCTGCGTCAGTAGAGCACTTTCGAGTGTTTGCTGGGTATTGAGTTTCTTCCTCAGAATTCAGGGAGCAGAGAGGGTGAAGGAGGCAGGAAGTGGAAAGTACTTTTCTCGGTTCTACGTGCTGGCCATGTGCCTGTGAGAGAACAAAGAGCTCAGGTAGAAGATGAACTGGGAATGATAAGAGGAGAGCCAACTTTCCATCATAAGGTGGACTTGACAAGTGGCCATGAAGAGTACAGGAGCACTCAGAGCTGGCTTTCCTGCCAGTGACTATCTCTCGTCAATCATTCCATCAATGTCTCCATCTTTCCTTCTGTCTGTCTACCTGTATGTACTTATGTACCACTGTGACCGAATACCCAACAGAACCAATCTGAAGGAGAAAGGCTTCTTGGCTCATGGTTTTAGACAGGTCAATCCAAGTTGCTAGTCTTATGCACTTGAGCAGAACATTATGTCAAAGGGAATGTGTGCCCAAGAGCACCTACAGCACCTTCAGCTCTCCATAGGCAGACAGTAGAGAACGATACCATGAGGGACCACAGACAAGAGATCTCCAAGGCTCTATCCCTAGCCCCAGTGACCTACTTCCTATAATTAGGTCCCATCTAAAGTTTCCAGAACCTTCTAAATGTACCACTCGCAGGAGAATCAAGTCTTCAAAGCATGAATCTGTCGAGAATGTTTCCTATTCAAATTATGACAGCATTCATGTAGACATCACCTATCTTTCATTTTCTAGTTTTATCGTCTGACTTGGCCTTGCTCTTAAAATTATATCTGACTTGGCCTTGCTCTTAAAATTATAGCTAAGGATAATGTCTGACATGTAAACCTCCTGTCAGAAGGTCTCTATTCCAGTTGGGTCCCAAGAATGCATTTATGGTATTATAAAGAACAAACTTCAGATGTTAACTTTGTATACTGAGGTTTATTCTCTCATTCTGATTATCAGGTATTACATTCATAGCCTTTTCTCACTTTATTACTAGACTTTTAATGTACTCCCTCCAGGTCATCTGTGGAAACCTAAAAGGAACCACAGCCCTCACACAAATGGCCAAGAGCTCCAAGGAAATCAAAGGCAGGCCCAGAGTGATCTGCCTCACATTGTAGAAAGATGCCATTTGCTATGAGATGGTCTGTATGTCAAATTTGTTGCTCTGATTGGTCAATAAATAAAACACTGATTGGCCAGTGGCCAGGCAGGAAGTATAGGTGGGACTAACAGAGAGGAGAATTGAGAGAACAGGAAAGCAGAAGGAGTCACTGCCAGCCACCACCATGACAAGCAGTGTGTAAGCCACAAGCCACGTGGCAAGGTATAGATTTATGGAAATGGACTAATTTAAGCTATAAGAACAGTTAGCAAGAAGCCTGCCATGGCCATACAGTTTGTAAGCAATATAAGTCTGTGTTTACTTGGTTGGGTCTGAGCGGCTGTGGGACTGGCAGGTGACAAAGATTTGTCCTGACTGTGGGCAAGGCAGGAAAACTCTAGCTACAGCCATCGTATACTGACAGTGACCAGCAACAGGGACAGGGTGAAATTGGATTTCAGTCTCTGACTGCTTTACCCCTGTCCCCAAGCCTTCTCATGGTCTTGAGCCCCTTATGCCCTTCCCTGGCCGTTCTGCTGTCCTCAGACTTTGTGGTGATGGTACCTATAGCAACCTCTTGTGGCCATGGAGGTCACTCTGCTTTTTCCTGTCAGCTCTGGGTCAGTCACCACCCTTTAAAGAGCATATGAGGCCAACAGTGCCCATGTGGTTATCTGTATCAGGATATGTCCTATTTCCTGAGCTAGCCATCTGGACTGCATCCAACCCACAATCCAATTACTTAGAATATCTTTTCTTAAGAAGAAAAAGATTATCATTGGTTCAGAGGACTTAGAGCTATCTATTCTATAAAATAAACACCTTAAAAGTCACAAGTCTGGGACTGGAGAGTTGGCTCAAAGGTTAAGAATGCTTGCTAAGCAATCATGAGGATCAGAATTTGGATACCAGTATCTGAGCCTGGAATCCTGCAAATGTCTGTAGTCCAGGTCCAAGGGTAGTGGATCTTGGGGGTTTGCTGGCTTCCAGACCAGCTGAGAAAAATAATGAAATGCCAGTTCCAGGGACAGAAGAACCCCTGTCTGAACTGAATTGTCACAGAGTAGTAGAAGAGGACATCTGATAATCTGATACCGTGCACAGTGGCGCGCGGCACACACACACACACACACACACACACACACACACACACACATCCCTTTAAAATAAAAAGCAGCGCAAGGCTGACCACCACTGTCATTTCCCACCTGTACCGCTGCCCACAGTGCCTGCGATGAACAGTTTTCCCCAGAAAATTCTGAACTCTGCAAAAATACAGAGGAAAGGATGGAACCAGAGGTAGCGATCTCTTTGGAGCTGTTAGACTCAGTTCTGCCTAGCAAGAACAGTTGGAAAGTTGGAGAGATTCAGGGCAGCCCATACTGCCAGGGAAATCTACTCCCGTTCTTGTAGAGGAAACCTGAGATCAGCACAGGTCAGGTACAGACTAAGGACAGACAGCATGTCTATGCTGGGGTCCTAAGGTCCAGTTCTGCTTCGGTGTCTGTGTTCAGCCTGGAATACAGACTCTGCTCCCTTGTTCACTTTAGCATCAGTGGCAGTGAGACAGAGAGGGCCCATGTCCCTCTGGTCACTGGATAGAGCATTGTTAAAGCGCTGTGAAGATCTGCTAAAATCAATGCCCCTGTTAACAAAAGTTCTGTAAATTCAGATTGTAAGCACTCTTTCTGCTGTTCATTTTTCTTTAAGCAAAGGCAATAAATAATGCCTAATTGGCAGCTGCTGCACTCACCTGAACTGCCCAAGCTGCCCTGAGCAAAAGGACTACAGTTTAACAGTCAGATTGCTCTGCTATCACCGGGCATCTAATGCTCCTTAAACACACCCTGAGACGGCTATATAAAAACCTGTGATTGGTTGTCCTGGTTGTCGTGAAGGTTCAGCCCCAGTCAGTGCTGTTGGAAACAGTTTAGACCAGCTGTTTGCAGCCTTAACTCTCAAATAACCACCTGCACCCTGTCTGGTGAAGGGGGACACTTCCTTCAGGGAGGGCTGAAGGACAAGGGTATGACCTGCCTAAGACACAAACCTTAATCCCTGTGCCTGGTGCTAAGGGACAAGACTGTGAGTGGCCAAGCAAGTGGCTGTGATTGGTCCAGAGACCCCTCCTGGGGCTGAGTAAGCAGGTTGCTTAGGCTCGCTCACTGGCAGACACTGCTAAGCTACCTCACCCGGCAGTGCAGTGGCAGGTAAAATGAAGTCGGCCTTGGAGGGGTCTCGCCTCCACCCAGCACATCGGGCTGTGCTGGAAGCGAGAAGAAAGAAGCATCAGAGGAGGACAGCGGGCTGCAGAGGTGGTTTGGCAGGTCGACAAGTAGCACCCTGACCCCACGGGCTCTGTGTAAATTGGGCAATGTGGGCACTACCCGGTGGCTGGACGGCAGAAGATCCCATGGCCATGCAAGCCCAACATCACTTGGTGTCACCCATAGATCCCTGACTTCCTGTGGTCACGTGAAAACTCAACACCGCCCACCACCCCAGTGTTCACATGGGCGAACACTGAGTAGCCCTGCTTACATGGCTCCCCAGCGCTGGTCCCTGACTTGCCATAGAAAAACATTGGCAATGCTACTTCTTAGAGCAGAGGCCTTCATGCATCGGCTTGAGGCCAGAAGGAACAGCTACCTATAGGGGCCTTGGCCCAGCCAGCAGCAGCAGCAGCAGCAGCAGCATGAACCTGGTGGATGCCGACAGCCTACCAATTCCATTCAGATAACCCTATATACCTGCCAGGATCCTGTTCCTATGAGAGGGCAGGTCTGCAGATGAGTGGTCCTGGCTGAACCTGGCACCCAGGTGTTGACTTGCCCCCTGGGTACCCTAACCCTTAGCAACAGCAGGTATCCAAGTTTCAATCTGTCGCTCCCATGTTGCTCCAACAGAGGCAGTGCCCCAGGCCTGTTAGCTGCCTCTGACAACCAAAAGAGGAGCTGAATAGTCTGAAGGTGCCAGGGTGGATGAAAGGAAGGGGGAGGGAGAGAGATGATTGGCAACAGCAGGGAACCCATGAAAGTCTCTGGGGAGCCAGCAAGGAGAACCGGCAGGCTCTGGTCTCATCTGAAGAGTTTCAGGGAACTGCCAACTCTTCAGTGTTGAAGATCTCAGTCCTCAGTCTCAGAGATGTTACACTGGCCACCGGCCCAGATCAAAAAGTCCTGACACCCGAGGCCTGCAAGGTGAAACTCTGACACTTGTGAGGCTGAGGTCTGCACAGGGACAGCAGCATAGGCAGCAGCTTCTGTCTCCCCAGGGCGGCGGCGGCGGCGGCCGGCTGCTGCTGCTGCTGCTGCTGCTGCTGTCAGGACAGTGGTGTGGCCAGTGTTTGAAGAGCTTAGCCCTGTCCACTTAAAGGAAAAGAACCCTTGCCCAGCCAATTGGCGACAGGGGTAGAAGTCCATGCCTTTACGCCGACTTCCACAGAGAACACTTACTCTAGGCCAGGGAACACTGAAGGAGGCACAACCTGGCTTCTACACACAGGTCCCCTGGCAAAGGTCTCTAATCCGCCCTAGGCCTTTCTTTTCCTGTCTAGAATCTGGTGGTTGAGAAACCAGTTTAACCACAAAGAGCTCAGGAACTCTACACCACAGGCCCCATCTCTGTAGTTTAAGTAAACAAGATGCTCACAAGGATGGGTGTTATTTTTAAAAGATGAGGCAGAAAGGGAAAACAATTCAGGGGTTGGCATTCAGTTGGCCGGGTGCATGCTCAGCGCGCAGAAGCCCGGGGTTCAGTCCCCAGCACTGCCGGAAGCAGGTATAGTGCCAAGCATTCCAGGGGTGTAGGCGGAGGGAGGGGTCTGAGCTTCTCTGTCCTTCTCAGCTCTACAGGAAGGAGTTTAAGGCTGGCGTGGGCCATGGCCTGTCTGCTAGAGGGTGAGTTGAGGAGAGAGGGAAGCAGGAAGGAGGAAAAAGAAGAGAATGCGTAGACCATTTCTTATGTGGGTCAGGCTTTGGTATCAAATCTAAAGACAGAATGAAAAGGAGTCAAGACGGAGAGCGACTTAGCAAGTCTTTATCTGAGGACTAAGGACCAACAGTCTAAACGGAAGTGGTTGCGTGTCCCTGACTTGGAAACACAGCTCACTCCAGCTCTCAGGAAATGGCTCTTGGATGGGAATGAAAGTCTAGTCAAAGGACCAGAAAACCCCACTCTCCAGGCCAAATGCAACCCGCCACCTGTTTCAGTAAAGTTTTATTGCAACAGTGGCCATGTTCATCTGTTTACAGATTGTTTACTGAGACTCCATGTTCATATGTTTACAGATTGTTTACTGAGACTCTCCGGGTAAAATGGCACAGTTACATGGCTTTGACAAAGAAACAGTATCACAAGCTAAAACTATTTGCAAGCTGGCCTTTTCTAGATAAAAGTTTGCCAAGAGAGCATAAAATGTATTGTTCTCAGCTGTCAACGGAGTCTAAACAAGGAACGCAAGGATGGAGTCTTCATAGTTTGTCTCTCCCTGGACACTGTAATGTTTGATTAAATAATTTTATTGACTTAGCATCTACCAAGCTTTAGTCAGGCATCTGTTGTGGGTGGACACTCTTCCTGTGTTACGGTGACAGCAATAAATAAAACCAACCAGGTACCCAGTTACCTTTACCTAGAGAGCTGTCAGAGCCCTGAAGGGTGGAGCAGTTAACCAGCAGTCACAGAGAAAGCCTCATTGGGGAAGCCTGATGTGGGGACTGGACTGTGTGAGCCGGGAGGACTTTCAGCAAAAGAATGTGTGTGTGTGTGTGTGTGTGTGTGTGTGTGTGTGTGTGTGTGTGAACACGTATGTGTATGTGAATTTGTATATGCAAGTAAGTGTATGTGAATATATATATATGTATGTATGCGTATGTGAATATGTATATGTATATGTATTCAGAGGCCAAAGTAGCCATTGGTTGCCATTGGTGTCTTCCATAGTCACTCCCAACCTTATTTTTTGGGACAAGGTCTGTCAGAGATCCTGGAGTCCACTGATCCAGCTGGACAGGCTGGGCAATACACCCAGGAATCCTCCTGTCTCTGCCTCCCCAGGACTGAGGTTATAGGCATGTGACCATGCTTTTTTTTTTTAACACCTGGGGGGCATCAGATGTGGATCCTCAAGCTGGTGTGGCAAGTCTTTTTCTGACTGAGCCACTTCCCCACCCCCAAATCCTCTCCTTATCAAAGTCCTTCCTCTCAGCCCAGGTGTCTCCCCAGCTTGGCCTTGGATGAGGACGTGTGTGTGTGTGTGTGTGTGTGTGTGTGTGTGTGTGTGTGTGTAACAGCGATTGTAGAGTGCCTTTCCACAAGTGACCACATGTGAAATCCTGGCTCACAGGTGACCTGGACTAGCACTAATGTGGCAGAAACCAGCATCAGAGAAGGATGTGTGAGAAGAGTGTACATTCGGGAACAACCTCAAATCAGCCTGGAAAGCCCATCAGCATTGGATGCCTAATGCGGTCTTTGACTGCATTTTCTGCCTGGGTAAACATCCAAGAGAAACTAGGAAAGTGCGCCACAGTCTTGCCTGCCCTAAGCAGCGTGAGGCATGAACAGAGTGAGTGAGAGGTCACCAGACCCCGGAGGGCTCCTGCCAGTCATCAAACTGCTGCACTGTCCTGCAGTCTCTGTCTGCAGATAGGTTATTAAACAGCAACCATGGGCACCAAGCGGACAAGGGGTTCAGAGAGCAAATTTTTCGCTCAAATCTTTGACTCCAAAGAGGTATCGTCCCGTTTTTTATGAGGATAAAAAACCCACTATTAGATCAGAAACATGTCTCCACCCAAGTTCATCAAAGGCGTCATTCCAACACTTCATTGAAGATGTTAACAAGTTTGTTTTTGATAGAAGAGGACTCAGCCAGGAGAAAGTTCACTTCCACCAAGCTGCCCCAGACTTCCATGTCCACCCACAGATCGACAGTGTCCAGCAGGCAACACCCCAAGTCTGGAGGCTCCTCCTGCCCACCTGTGTTTGAAACTCCAATATGCCGACCATTTTTTTGAAATACCTGGAACGAAAGCAAGGCTCCCAGTGCATGGGAAGGTGACCCGAAGGCTCTGTGCTCACTCAGGGGGAAACTGCAAACCTGAAAACTCGCAGCAAGAAAAACATGTCTTACCAAAGTGCAAACCAGACACTTGGCATCCGCTCTGTGTGACGCAGGGCTCCCCGGCTGGCAGGAAAGCCGCAGTAAAGAACTGATTATCCTGCGAGAGCACATTCCACGGTCTGTCCAAGGCTATTTTTGTTTTACAATAAGGTACAATATGTTCCGTGATGGTCCAGATCCTGGGCACTTAAAAAAAATTGTGTCTCTATCCTCATTAATTCCAGTAAATTGCAGAGAATCCATCAATCATGTAAATGAATGCATCAGGTTTGGGGTGATCATTAAATTCGATAGCAGTGATAATACACATGTAGGATGTTTTTAGTAAGCAGAATGCGTGTGGCTGGTCCCACCTGTTGATTGTGGAAGCCATTTATAAAAGCTACAGTTGAAAGACAGCTCAGAGAAGCTGAGTTTTATGGACCAAACACGTAAATATGATGTTCCCTAGCAAAAGAAATATATTTTTAAAATAAAAATGAAAAGTCAGTTTTGAAATTCATGTTTAGTCAAGTGTTAGTTGATAAAAAAAAAAGTAAGTAAACCTCCCTCGTAGAGGGTGCCAGGAACTTAGCTAGTGAGAAAATAAATGTTTCTGTTTAAAGTCAGAGTCTGTAAACATGGACACTGCTTCAGAAAGGAATGGCTTCCCCCGACAGAATGGATCTTCGGCAGCTCGGATGCATTTGAAAATAACTTTCCGTTCATCTCAGATAGGAAAGTCCACAACAGTGTAGGTCTCTCCTGGGAGCAGCCGGTCCTCGGCACTCAAGCTCAAGAGCGGCTTCTCCCTAATGCTTAACTTGTTACCACAGCCTCTTTGGCTTCTCGGGACCTGCGAGCTACTCGTTAACCATTTCAGACCAGGAAGCTGGGTGGGTGAACTGGCATCCGGTCGTCTGCCCCTACGGAAGGTCTCAACTTGAGAATCCAGCAAATTCCTCTTTGTTTGTGTCCTTTGCAGACTTTGACAAGTTCAGAGGCTGAGAGAGGGTTAGCCATCTGCAACGCCTCGGTCAAAGTCCATATTGCTTGTGTGTGTGTGTGTGTGTGTGTGTGTGTGTGTGTGTGTGTGTGTGTGTGTGTGTGTGTGTGTATCAAGAAGATACAAAGTGGAAATTCCTTCTGAGGCTACAGTTAAAAGAAAAAACAAAAAAGCAATGCCCATTCTACAAATTTACACCTCATAAGAAAACATAAGCAAGCAGGATGATCGTTCCAAGGTTTTAACATCAGCTTTGCTGACAAGATCAGGAAAGTTGAGCCAAACATCTGCATCAAATGATAAATCCAAGGAGGAATGTCCTTTTCCACCGCAGGGCAGGGGCAGTCAGAGCCACGGGGCCAGCACAGGAGACACACGCTCTGCTTTCTCTTAGAGCAGAGGGGGCACCCAGCCCATGCTGCCACCGTGGCCATCTCCTTTGTGACCCCAGTTTTTGTTTTCAGATGAGCCGGAAGGATGGGGCCTTTCTCTGTCTTTGGCTTGCTCGGTGGCCTGCGGCTGTGTTGTGCCTCTCTATGGCACCTTTCTCATGAAACAAAAACAAAAACACAACCTTATTATTCTTATTTAGCTTTTATGGAGTACCAAAAATGTGGTTAAAGTCAGCACCTTTCCTGTGGACCAGGCTGCAGTGGAATTTTTTTCAAGTGCTTCAAAAGAGGGAAAAATAAAGAGTCAGATCCTAAGAAGACGTCTTTCAGACCTCCTGTGCCCATCTCTGTCTGCAGAGCCCTCTGGCTCTCAGGGGATGATGAGGGAAGGGAGGCAGGACACCTTAGCTGGATACCTATCTATATTGGTTGTTGAATTTTATGTCCTTTCTGTTTGTGGGTTTTTGAACTTGGACTAGTCAGACAAAAACCTTGAAGAAACACAGAAGGGATTAAACACATCAAAGTTGTAAAGAAAATGTCAAACCAAAGTGATTTCTGGTTGAATCCTTAGAGATGAGTGTGAGCACATTGCCGGGAACCTGCAGCTCCCTGAAGCAGCCAGCTCGTTGGCTTCTCCATCAGCCCCACATGGAAAGGGTGTTCCCCTCTCTTTCCCCTGTAACGAGAGGCCAAAAATCAGTGTCTGTGACTCAGGGGGAAGGGACTGGATTTTGCAGATGGACCTGGGCACAGACTCGGCCCAGACACTCGATGTCATATCTACATCCTATTGGGAGGGTCCCATGTCCTTAGATTCCCGTCCTCGGGGTTGTTCTTTAACTGGAAGCAACATCTGTAGATGGAATGTTTCACGAGGAGAGGAGAGGTAGGAGCCTGGGGAACTGGAAGGAGACACACTTTTTCCTACACTTTTGTTCTTCCACGGCAAGCCCTAGACAGCCGTGTATTGGAAAAGTTTTATCTAATTCTTCTGACATTTTCCCTCCCCTCTTTTCCTTCCACTGTGGAAAATTCTTCTTAGGAATAATCTTTTAGATGATGCTCCATCTAGGGTTTAAAACATTACACCCTCTAGCCTGGAAGCCAGAGTTAGACACGGGGTGTGTGTGTGTGTGTGTGTGTGTGTGTGTGTGTGTGTGTGTGATTGTCTTATGTCTCTTTCTTTCTCCCTCCCTCCCTCTTTCTTTCCCCCCCCTCTCTCATGTGTGTATATGAAGCAGAGTGCATGGGTGTGTGCATGGGTGCACCCATGTGTGCTCACACAGGTGGAAGCCAGCAGCCGACTTGGAGTGTCGTTCCTCAGAACACCATCTGCCTTTAAAAGATTTTTTCCCTTCATTTTTACCTGGAACTTGATGACTCGGCTGCCTGACCACTGAGCCCCAGGGACCTGTCCACCTGTCTCCACTTCCCCAGCACTGGAATCACAAAGGCACCACCATGCCCAGCTTCCTCATATGGGTTCCGGGGTTTGAACTCAGATCTTTACACTTGCAAAGGAAGCACTTTCCTGACTGAGTCATCTCCCCAGCCCCTAGACTATTTTTGTTTATTTGTTTTGTTTAATCATAATTTTTGTCTTTGCTCTTCACCAAAGGAAGCAGCATTTGGAACAAATGTCAAGATGCCTGCATCTGTATGTTTCTCTCACAGGAGGGTCCTGATGCTGGGCTGGTGAGCCTGCCACTCCCTTGCTCACCCCTGCCTGCGTCTCTTTCTGTACTGATGGTTGTCCACTGGGGCAGCGGAGCCCCTGACTTCTCTCCATGAGCTCTCAAGGGAGGATCATCAACACATATCAGTTACTTTCCATTGCTACAAGAAAATGCCCGAGGTAAACAATCCAAGGTGGAAAGGTTCATCTGTGCCCACAGTTTCGGAGGTTTCTAACCATGGTTGCTTGGCTCTGATGTTGCAGAGTGATGTGTAAACCTAATTAATCTTATCAATAAAAACTAGGAGTCAGATATCGGGGTAAAAGCTGAAAGATCAGAGAAGCAGGGGAACAGCCAGTCACTTCCTCTCCAGATCCTCCAACCAAAAGGGCTGAGATCCTGTCTCTGACCCACCTTATCACTTCCTGTCTCCTATCTGTACAGACCTCCTGGCCTCTATGGTTAACTAGTGGCTAGCTCCGCCCTCTGACATCAAGCAAGCTTTATTTGTCAGAACAATGTCACCCAGCAGCAGGTCTGTGGAGAGTTGTGCGTCTGACAGCGAGTGGGGAACAGAGGAGGCACCTCACTGCTAGTGAGCAGGAAGGAGACAGAAAGCTGGGGTGAAATAATCCTGCAAAGGTGCATGTCTGTGCATGTTCATGTGTGTGGAGGGAGTGGTTAAGGTCTATGTGCATGTGTGTACATGTATATATGTGTATGTGCATATGTATGTATATGTATGTATGTGACTGTGTATGAGTGTGTATGTGTGTGTATATGTATGTGTGTATGTATGTTTATCTGTGTATGTGTATGTATAAGTGTACACATGTCTGCATGTTTATATGTGTATGAGGGAGTAGATATGTGTGGTGTGTGCGTGCGTGCGTGCGTGCGTGCGTGCGCGCGCACGCATGCGCACATGCTAGAAGTCAGCTTCAGATGTTGCTTTGCAGGGTGCTGTCTGCCTTGCTTTCCTGCGACAGGGTCTCCCTAGATGATTGGACTAGGCTGGCTGATCAGCCGTGAAATGACCATGGGATCCACTCCTGCTTCCTGATGACAAAAATAAAAGTGTGTGGTACAACACCTGTCTGTTTTACAGGCTCTGGGTATTAAACTCTGGTCTTCATATGCACACGGGAATACTTACTGAGCTATCTCACTCCTCATTCATCTCCTTTTCCTCACACTCAGGAAACTGATAGGAAAGCCCAGGTCTCTCTCCATCAGCATTGATGACAAGTTCAGACCTCACACATGCCTGCCCCAGTGCTATGACCATCCTCCACCCACGGTCAGTGCAGCACGTCACCTTCCGTTACTCACCTGACAGTTTTCCGTCATCTGAGAGTCCACCTTACACTCCTGTGGGAACCTCGTCATGGAGTGGGAAACTCTTCCTGGCTTTCCTGGTAGAGTTTCTACCAAACTGTGGGTGAAAGTTTATCCCGCCTCTCTAAATGAGTGTGCGGACAGGACATGTCCTCTCTGCCCCTTGCCCTGCATCGTCTTGACTCTGGGCCAGCCATTGTCTTATGATACGGGGTAACAAGCATGGTGATAAGGAAGACTGAGTGGACAGGGAGGAGCGGTCAGATCCACAGTGAGACCCTCTGTGGTGGTCTGAGGAAGAACGGCCCATAAGCTTATATGTTTGAGTGCTTGGTCCTGAACTGGTGAACTGTTTAGGAAGGAGTCGGAGGTGTGTCACTGGAGGTGGGCTTTGAGGTTTCAAAAACTTACCCTAGACCCAGTCTTTGGTTCTCTCTACCTCCATGTGGGTCAGGGGTAAGCTTTCGGCTACTGCTACAGCACCATGCCTGCATGCCTGCCTACCAACCACCAGGCTCCCTGCCATGATGGCTATGAATTTACCCTCTGAAACTGTTAGGCAAGCCTCCAATGAAATGTTTTGCTCTGTAAGTTTCCTTGGCCTGTGGTGTCTCTTCACAGCAATAGAACAGTAACTAAGATACTCTCCTGCTGTGGGATAATGCTCTTGTACCCTGTAAAGATTTGTCACTCAAATTGGTTTAATAAAACGTTGATTGGCCAGTAGCCAGGCAGGAAGTATAGGTGGGATAAGCAGACAAGGAGAATTCTGGGAAGAAGAAGGGTGGAGTCAGGAGTCTCCAGCCAGATGCAGAGGAAGCAAGATGTGAAGGCAGAACTGAGAAAAGGTACCAAGCCACGTGGCTAAACATAAATAAGAATTATGGGTTAATTTAAGTGTAAGCGCTACTGGCCAAGCATTTATAGGTATTATTAAGCCTCAGAGTCAATTATTTAAGAAGCGGCTCCTGGGTATTTGGGAACAGGCAGGCCGGAGAGAAACTTCCGCCTGCATGCTACCCCCAAACCACCTGCTTGTGTGCATCTCCAGTCTTTATCAACCTTATTTCATTCAGCCACTGGAAGCCAGAGATAGCCTCAAATGTAAAGTTCACGGCTGGAATACAATCCACTACCTCCTCACTGGAAATACCTCAGTATTTTTCCTGGGGTGTGAACTGGTCATAAAGCATGTCCCGCCCCTGAGCACAGGCTTTAGTGGGGATCCCACCGTGAAGGCAATCACCGAATAGTTCCAGTGCTGAATTCATTTTGGGATAGATAAGGCTGCTCAAACTAACAGAACATTCTTGTTTTTGTAACTGGATGTGTTCTAAAAACAAGCAAATTATTCAGCTTTCTGTCACCTGTAACAATGAACTCATAAAGGAAAAGTGCTTCAGTGTGGCTCACAGCTTCGGAACTTCCACACTAACCATTGGTTTGGGCTCAGAGGGGGGTGGAAGGTGGACATGGCTATGAGGTGGTCAGGGTGGGGGCAGGATGCTCTCATCTGGATGTTGAATGTCATCCAGGGATCCACATGTTAAAGGCAAGATCACACTTCCCAGTAGCGAGATGTGGGGAAACTTAAGAGGCGGAGCCTAGAGGGACAGTCTGAGTAAGGGCATGCCCTTGAATGGGATAATTGGTTCTGGCTTCTTCTGTGTCTTGCTGTTTCCTGGCTGATAAGGCAGGTGAGGGCTCCTGTCTTGATGTGGTCTGAGCAGGAGAAAGTGATCTAGCAGCTTACCCAACTTGCCTGGCAGGTGTTGCAGGCAGGTGTGTGGCTTAGCCACATGTCACAGAACACCGCTTTGTGTTTGCTCCATTCTTGGGCTTGTTTGACTTAATTTTAGGTAGCTTTTAAAACCAAGGGAAAGAATGGTAAAAAAGAAAGAATCACTCAGTATTTGGCTTCCCCACGAAGAGGAAAATCTGTTACTATAAAGACACACATTTTGAGCAGCTCAGATAGGCCTGAAGGAGCTCCCCGATGATGCCAGTGGGAGCTCTCTCGTACTGGCTCTCACTAACCCTAGGAAAAGACAATGTTGAAGAAGCTGAGGTAACTTCAGAGCATCACGGTCAAAGCAGGAATCCCAGAGAAACTGTCCTTAAGGACTTAGTGGGGACCTTTGGCCTCAGCTCAGGCCCAGCCATGATATCAATTAATTACATTGTTGCATTTCCCTAGAAAGAAGTGTTTTTGGAGTGTTTTTCTCTGATTGGCCAGGAGCCCTGGGCTACAACAACTAATTATTATACAGATGTTTATTCAAGGCATAAGCAAGGAAGGTTCTCTCTCTCTCTCTCTCTCTCTCTCTCTCTCTCTCTCTCTCTCTCTCTCTCTCTCTCTCTCTCTCTCTTAAAAATTCTGTCTGATCTAAATTGTAGAGATGTTTCTTGTTATTATACCATAAACAATGCAAGGTAATTACTGTTTGTACATCATTAGTGTTGTACTGAGTATTATCTGTAATTCAGGAATGATTATGTATATAGAAGGATGTCTGCAGGTTATACACAACCATTGTGTTGCTTCATATAGACCTGAGTGTATTGGTCCACATGGGTATCCTGATACTCCAAAGGCACCAAGGGTCCCCTGTGTCAAGTTTGATCTCCATACAATTAATGCAGCAGTCCTAAACAGGAAGTGTTTTGAGAAGAATAATAAAATGTATTTTTTTAACCTAAGTTGGCTTGGTGATCAAATAAATACCATGAATGTTCCTGCAAAGGAAAAAAAATTACATGGAAACTCAAACAAGAATGCTTAATATGAGTTTAGTTTTTTGGTAACTTCGTTATTATGATGCTTAGTGAACCCCACTGATTGGAAGATGCAAAAGTTGATTGGCAGGAGCATCAAAAGGTTTGTGGTTTCTCCAAAACTCCCCGACTCAAAGAGAGGAGGGGAACAGAGGAACGCACTGGCCGATGTTGGTGCTCCAGGAGAGACCTGAGTCAGAAGGGAGAATCCCAGAGTTAAATGAGAAGACACAGCTTGGTGAGTCGGCTATTGGTAAAGGACATGCATCACCTTCTTCCAGGAAGAGCTCCAGCAATCCAAAGCAGAACCATAAAACCATGATCCAAAGTAATGGGCAATAATCTCAGTTTGTAACACACATCCTCTGAGCTCAACATTGCTCCCCAGTGAGTGGGAAATCCAGCTGTCACAGACTGTTAAGTTATAATGTTAAGATAGCTGCATATCTCACAGCGAAGAACTTCCCCTCTTCAACAAAATGCACAGAATGCTCTTTCTGTCACTCAGGGGCACCTACCTTTGTGTGTGTCGAGGTGTGGAGCGGGGGGCAGGCTCTGCATTCTACCTCCGCACCTCCTCTGGCCAGCGGGCATGACAGCAGCATGGTTGAGCATGCCTCCGAAGTCCCCTAGGAGCCTCTTGCCTCACTCAGTGCCTCTCCCATTCAGAGAGACTGTCATCATTGTACCCTCATGTAAATATTTTCAATTTGTTTCTCTCCTCTTCTGCGGATGAAATCCTACATTTTCCATCTTGCAGTTCTGCCTCACTCATGTGGACCTTGTTCTAAAGTCCCAGGTGATTTTAGCTCTGCGTGAGGAAGAATGAGGGCCCTAGCCACAGAGCTATCTATTTCGAAAAAAAAAAAATTCTGACTTTTCCACACTGGTCCATATTTTGTCCCTCTAGAACCTCTGGGGCTGAGGAGTGCTGAGGGAGAGAAGGTGAGAAAAGCCCTGGAGCGTGCATGAATGCATCTGTGCTCACAAGACTGTGTAACTGTGTTTGTGAGCGCGTGTGAGTGTGCAGCTGTATTGGTTGTTGCAGTTGGACAATATGACCAAGTGTGACCTCAGGAAGAATTTATTTTGGCTTATGGTTCTGGAGAACTGGCAGTCCCTGACGAGAGTGCAGGTACAGCAGCAGGCAGTAAGGCAGGATGCAGAAGCCTCACTCTCAAACCATGAGCAGGAAAGAGAGTGGACTGGATGTAGGTGAAACTTTGTAACCTCAAAGCCTGCCCTGGGTGATGTACTTCCTCAAGCAAGGTGGCACCACCTAAACCTTCCCAAACAGCACCACCAACTAAGGGACCAAGTGTTCAGTTGTCTGAGACTGTGGGAGACAATTCTCATTAAAACTACTACAGTTCAGATGTGTGTGTGTGTGTGTGTGTGTGTGTGTGTGTGTGTGTGTGTGTGTGTATGTGAGCTTATAGATCTGAATGCATTTGAACATGTGTGTGTGTGTACATGTGTATGTGTTCACTTATGTGCACACAGGCTTAGTGTATCTCTGCTGCTCTATGTATAATGTAAGTTAAGAGGGTACCTTGAACTGCCCAAACCAAGACCCCAAACCACGGATTTTCAAGACTATGCTTCTCAAAAGCAATTTCTACAGGTGCTTGGTACTGGTAGGAACTGGACCATCTATTCTGGACTGTCATACCCTCAAGTGGAGGATGCTGGTTCATGGACTGGAATAATCAATTTTATGAAAATGACTGTGTAACCAAAAGAAATCTATATATTCAGTATAATCCCAATCAATACTATAGTAACATTTTTCAAAGAAATAGAAAATAATAATCCAAATATTTATATGGAGGCACACCAGACATTGGATAGGCAAAGTAATCCTGAATAAAAAGAATATTGTTAGAAGTATCAATGCCTGATTTCAAAACAGAGTAATAATAATGATAATAATAATAAATAATAATAATAACAACAGCAGGATGGCACTGGCACAAAAACAGATACATAGATCAATGAAAGAGAATAGAGAACCCAGACACAAACTGCAAAGCTACAATCGCCTGATTTTTTTATTAAAGTAACAAAAATGCATACTGCACAAAATACAACATCTCCAACAAATGGTATAGAAAACAGACATCTACACAGAGAAGAATGAAAATAAATCTTCATCATTCAACCCCCGCCCCCCAAATTGGTTCCAAATGGAACAGAACATCCGTGGAAGACCCAAGACCCTGAAATTGCTATCAGAAAAGGCAGGGGATGCATTTGAACACCTAGAGTTCTAAATTAGACTCTAGTCACTCATGAAATAAGACCAATAATCAACAAATAGAGTCTCAGGAAATTAAAGATGTTTAGTACAGCAAAGGAAAGTGCCAGTCAAAGGTTAGACCCCTGAAGAAGGGAGCCTTTGCCAGCTGTGCATCTGAGGGAGAGGGCTGGACTGCACAAGGAGTTGGGAAACCAAATACTAAGAAAATAAACAGCCCAGTTAAAAGTGAGCTATAGAACCAAACACGTTCTCAAAAGAAGAAATACAAATGCCTAATGATGTGAAATATCTCTCTGTATGCTGTGGATATGTGTTGCTCTGATTGGTTGATAAATAAAGCTGCATTGGCCTATTGTAGGGCAGGGTGGAGCCACGGGGGGAAAATCCGAGAGAGAGTGAGAGGAGAGAGGAGAGTGGGAGGAGACACCAAACTGCCTCCAAGGAGCAACATGTAATGGGACACAGGTAAGGCCACGGAACAAGTGGCGATACTTAGATTAATAGAAATGAATTAATTTAAGATGAAAGAGCTAGCTAGCAAGAAGCCTGCCATAGGCCATACAGTTGGTAATTAATATAAACCTCTGAATGATTATTTTATAAGTGGCTGTGGGACCTCAGGGCTCGGCGGGACACAGGAAAACTTCCAGCTAATAAAATGCTTAAAAGTGTTCACCATCCTTAGCCACTAGGGAAACACAAATTAAAACTACACTGGGGGAGCCGGGCGTGGTGGCGCACGCCTTTAATCCCAGCACTTGGGAGGCAGAGGCAGGCGGATCTTTGTGAGTTCGAGGCCAGCCTGGGCTACCAAGTGAGCTCCAGGAAAGGCGCAAAGCTTCACAGAGAAACCCTGTCTCGAAAAAACCAAAAAAAAAAAAAAAAAAAAACTACACTGGGATTCTCACTCCCCCCAGTCAACGTGGCTGTCAAGAAAACAAATGACAGCCAATGTTCATGAGGCTGTGTGGAAAGGGGAAAGTTCGCCTCTTGCTGGTGGGGTTGTAAACCGGTACAGTCACCATGGAAATAAACATGGCACTCTCTCAAAAGCCAGAAATAACTACCATGTGATCCAGCTATGCCACTTCTGGAGTGCACCCAAAGAACTCATATCCTCATGTGGAGACACCTGCACATTCGCGTTTGTGGCTTCTCCACTCACAATAGCTAGGAAACGGATATCAGCCTAGAGTTAAGAACAGGTGATGAATATGTGATACACACACAATGGAATTTTATTCAATTATAAAGAAAAATGAAATTTACAGGAGAAATGGGTGGAACTGAAAAATTATACTAAGTGAGGTAGCCGAGGCCTAGGAAGACAAGTTATATGTTCTCTTATTGATAGACCCTTGGTTCAAATTTCTAGATTTGTGTGCTTAATTTAGGGTATCTATAGAGGTCAGAAAGATAGATAGGACCTATAGGGGGAACCTTAAGGGTGAGGAGATAGTAGAATACACTATGAAGGCAGAGTAGGGCTACTGGGGGTTAAGGGTTAACACTGGCGGGAGGCAGGAGGAGGGGACAAGAAAGGTTGGAGACAGGTTAACCAAAACTAAGGGTGTATAAAAAACCCTTATGGAAACCCACTACTTTACAAGATAATGACATTTTTTTTTAAAGAAGGAGTTTAAACCTGGGTGTCCTTCATGAGTAGACTATGCTTACCCCAGAAGACATGAAAATCTCAGTGCTATGTGTGGGAAACCTTATTGTGGGTGTACTGGCTGTTTTTGTGTGTCAACTTGACACAAGCTAGAGTCATCAGAGAGGAGGGACCCTCCGTTGAGGAACTGCCTTAATAAGATCCAGCTGTAAGGCTTTTTCTCATTTAGTGATCATTGAGGGAGGGTCCAGCCCATGGTGGGTGGTGCCGTCCCTAAGCAGGTGGTCTCCTGGGTTCTATAAGAAGGTGGCCAAGGGGAAGCAAGCCAGTAAGCAGCACTTCTTCATGGCCTCTGCATCAGCTCCTGCCTCCAGGATCCTGCCCTATATGAGTTCCTGTCCTGACTTCCTTCAGTGATGATCAGCGATGTGGAAGTGTAAGTCAAATAAACCCTTTCCTCCCCAACATGCCTTTTGGCCATGGAGTCTTGTCACAGAATAGAAACCCTAACTAAGACAGTAGGTTTCTGGTTAGGACTGTTACTGTCTTTGTTCTTGGTTGCCCACCCTAACAAATGATAAGAGCATATCACTAAAGACACAACACATCAGACTTAAGCTAGAACTGACCTGAAAACTTCCTCCCTTCATAGTGTTGGAAGTGCTGTGTAGGCCAGTGGGGGAGAAATGGCATCAATGGTCTTACCTAGCACTGGACCCTGAATGTTTCAATATTGACCTGTCAACCAAGATCTGCTCACTGATGTACTGGAGGCGTGACTGTTGTGTGGTAACCAACCGCATTCTGATGGGATCTGAGGCCTGTTCCATAAGGGAGAATTCATGCTTGGTATTTTAAATCTGGTCAAAAGCCCATGGTGAAGGAAGGTAAAGGGTCTATGTAGAAACTCGCCACTGTTTCATTACCTGACTGCTAAATATTTATGTCTATGCACACAGATGTGTGCTACTCTCACTCTTAGCCAGTGGACTGTCTCTACAGCTGGCAGAAGTTAATTCAGAGACTCTTAACTGGTCCAAGTGCTGAGACTCGTTGGACTGTTGTTTCCAGGAGCTACTGCATGCCTCTGTAACATGCAAGCAGAAGAATCTCAGAGGAGGTTTATCTCAGTGGCCAGAGAGCATAGCTGATCTGGAGTGAGAAGACAAGGGCTCTCTCTTTGTAGTCGCTTCCAGACTGTGGCTGCTAAGAACTCAAGGCTCCCCTAGAAGCTGGCCTATGACAAAGAGGGTAGCATGGGAGGTTCCATAGCCAGGACCTGAGGCTACCCACATTGGTCTATCCATCTGGCCTCATCCATAGGTCAAACGCGTGGCACACTTAACTGCAAAGGAGGTTGAGCTATGGAGCCAGTCAGGGAAGACGTGGTTTAGGGTGCGATTGCCCGGGCCCTGCCAGAGTGTTGTCTGCATCTTGCCTTTGCCATCCACAGGTCTTCCTGCGTTTTACCCACACACATAGATAGACCAACTTGATTACTCCCTGTGAAAGCCCCTTGCACGGCTTTATCTCACATACTTTGTTCCGCTTTTGACAAGCCTTGGGATTATTTCCAGCTTGGAGTTCTGGTGGACAGAGCTGCAGTAAAGATCCCTGATGTGGTCTCCTTATGTATATGAAACAGAGCACTGGAGAGCTGGCTCAGCAATTACGATGAAACACTGTTCAGTGCTCAGCTCCCAACACACACAGCAGATAGTCTAGTCTCCTATGACTCCTGGGGAATCCGATGCCCTCTTCTGGTCTCCACAGGTACCTGCACATACATGCACATACATGACACACGGACAAATAAACCCTTTCATATAAATAAAAAAAATAAATACTTAAAAGAAGAAATGTGTAAGGGAAAATTTGAAGCTGTAGGGACAGCATAAAGAATAACATTTGTCATCAGGATAGAAACTGGCTTTTAAAATACGATGTGAAAACTGTAAATTATGAGAAAATTTATGGAGGAAAGGACTTACAGGTGAAAATTAATCTGGTGAGAGAAAAAGAAAATCGAAAGAATAAGCTACTAATAAAGGAAAAATACCGAGAACGCCTATCATGACCTGCAGCTGCATCGACAAGTTGCTCTGTGTGAGAACTGATGGGCACACTGCAGAGAGACTTGGAATGAGTCGTTTCTCCATGTGCCGCCCAGTTTCCTCATCTCCCATCTTGAGGGTTTGAGGAAACGTTAATATCTCAATTATCTCATCACTTACATCTCAAAGATGCTGCTGTGTTTTCCAAAATGTATAAAGGGCTCTTTCTGTTCAACAAATATAGCCTGGTTTTTAAAATTACGAATTCAGATAGACATTTCTCACAAGAAGACATACACAAGGCCATTCACCCCACCACATCCTTGGTTACTAGGAAATCAGAAATTCAAACTGCAGTATGAACCCATTTGCTTTGTGGGATGACTGTTACCAAAAGGCAGACACCAACCCATGTAATGGTGGATCTTTGGAGAAATTGATGGGATGGCAAAATGTTCAAACTACTTTGGTAAACACCACCAACTTTAATGGCATACTCCAAAGAAATAAAAACATTTGTCTCTATAAATTTCCCCATCATGATCTTGACCCCACCTTGCTCATATAATCCCTCTTCCCTATCTTCGACTGGGCTCCCAGAGTTCAGCCTGGTGCTTGGCTGTGGATCTCTGTATCTGTTTCCATCAGTTACTGGATGAAGGCTCTGTGATGACAGTTAAGGTAGTCACTAATCTGATTACCAGAGTAGGCCAGTTCAGACACCCTCTTTACTATAGCTAATAGTCCAAGCTGGGGTCATCCTTGTGGATTCCTAGGAATTTCCCTAACACCAGGTTTCTCTCTAACCCCATAATGTCACTCAGTCAAGCTAGTAGGAACTCATGAACTTCAGACCAACAGCTGCATGGGGCCAGACTAGGCCCTCTGTAATGGGAGGCAGTTGTGTAACTTGGTCTGTTTGAGGGGCCCCTGACAGTGGGATCAGGATCGATCCCTGGTGCATGAGATGGCTTTCTGGAGCCCATTACCTATGGTGGGATGCCTTTCTCAGCCTTGATGTGGTGGGGAGGGCTTGATCCTGCCTCAACTAAATGTACCAGGCTTTGCTGACTCCTCATAGGAGCCCTTACCCTTTTGGAGGAGGGGATGAAGGGTGAATTGGGGAGGGGAGGCTTTGGGGGAGTAGGAGGAGGGATGACAGGTTATCTGTGCTTGATATGTAGAATGAGTGGAAATTTTTCTTAAATAAAAAAAAATATTGCCAACTCTAGGATCAAGTAGGAGACCAGACTCTGAGCACATCCATGAGAATTTACTAGATAAATAAACCTCTAGGCAAGTCCATGATTATCTATCCTAGGTTATTTAGGAAGACACATCTTAATTGTGGTGACACCATACCATGGAAGATGTCCTGGACTGTTCATAGAAGAATTATTTCTAATGGTCAATGGTTAAAACAACCTAAATGCTTACTCACTAATGGTTGGGTGAATAAATAAAGGTATACCCAAACAAAATATTATTTAGTCTTAAAAGGCAACAAAGTGTGACTGTAGATCACAGTGTGGGCAAACCTTGAAGACAATGTGTTAAATGAAATAAGCCTGTCACAAAAGTCCTCATGCGATGATTCCATTTATATGAGATGTTCAGAATATGACAACTTATAAGAACAAGAAGTTGATTAGGGTTTTCTGTGGGTGGTGGGGAGGGAGAAATAGAGAGAGACGGCCAATGGATATGGGTGTTCTGTGGGACAATGACAAAAATATTCTTCAATCAATGGTGTTTACATATCTCTGAGAGTATACCAAATACAGAACTGAATACTTGAAAAAAGTAAATTCAATGGTAAATAAGGAAAATTCAGTGAAATTGTTACTTGGTAATTTGTAGAATAGGGGATAAAAATAGTACTTTTCTGTTACCTTGTTTCAGGTTGCTTCTGTGTTGTGGTGGTAAACTGCTCTCTGAGTAGTCTATTTGGTGTTTGGGTCTTTTTAGTCAATTTGTGGTGACTCCGGATGCTTTTATACACCTTAGTCCGTTCCTGTTGCACACTGTAAACACCCCTGTCATGAGTAGTCACTCCTGGAGTTTTCTGTCATCTTTTCTCTCACAGGGTGCTCTTCCTTGCGTAAGTCCCCTTGCCAAAGATTCTCTTACAATTTATAATTTTATATTTAGGTTTAAGCTTTTGTTTCTACCTCAATCTCATACATAAATTATTCTATAGGTTCTTTTAATACTTTAAAATTGGTTTTGTATATTTAAGTCTAATCCATCTGGAATTTATTTTTGATGGTACAGAGCAAGAATTACACTTTCACTTTTTTCTACTTGGAAAATGAAATGTTTTTAGTGCATTTATTGGGCATTTTATCCTTTTATTACCAATTAAAGATGCCATTTGCTTTACAATGTACCAAACATCTAAGCAAATGACCAGCTTCCCAGGTCCTCCAATATCAGCTTTTTAGTTGACTGAATTGGCTCTGATGAAATAGCACGCATTTTAAATTTCTGTAACTTTACAGCCAGGCTTAATCCATGTTAGAGTGAGTATCAGACTGTTCTAGCTGTAAGAAATAAAGGTGTCTGGCTAAGGAAGGGGCTGGGTCCAGCCAGACACACCAGAAAGCCCTTCCTGAGTTCTGGCACCAAATGTAAGAAGTCAGTGTAGGAGAATGAAAGAATAGAGTCAGTTCAACCTCAGAGTGGCTACAGCAATCCTTTACTGGTCTGAGAAACTGGCATCTTAGACCGTGTGGCCGGGCTCAGTATCCAAGAGCACAGGAGAACACACTGTGCAGGGTCTGAGGATCAGTTTTTATCTGCTTTCACCATGTCCAGGGGCTCCTTTGTTGGCAAGCTGTTTTCACAAACCCTGAGATGAACTGGATCACCTGTTTTGAGTCTTCAGGCTCCAGGGCATGTGATTGTGTGTAGGGGGACCCAAAACAGCTTGACCACACTAAGCTGCCATGACAGGCTTAGAGGCCCAGACACAGCTTCTGGCAGGCAACACCTGGACCCAGGAAGAGCCATAAGCTGACCCCACCCAGTGGGGCCTGCACCTAAGAGGAAATACCTGACACTCCCTACATCCCTAGACAAATGTCAGCCAATCAGGGTCCTGGACCCTGGAAATCCCCTCACCCCAGCCTCTGCTATGATAAAAACCCCACCTCACCTGAGCTCAGGGCTCTCTGCTCTCACGGCTGTGTCGGACAGACAGACAGACCAAGCCCGGGAGCTTGAAGCTAATAAAAGGCTCTTTGCTTTTACATATGGGATTCAGTCTCTATGGTGGTCTTTTGGGGGTCCCCACAATCTGGGCATTATAATGGTGATGAGGGGTGGGGACTTGCTGAAGTTCCATGGGTGGCAGGTTTCTTGAAGGCTTAGTCATGTTTTATGGCCCTTGCTTTTGTGAGGTGGGTTCCTTCACTAGTTTCATGGAGTAAGAAATCATTCCTGGTAAAACCACATGGAGTTGCCAGTTTTCTGAAAAATTGGTCATTTTTTAATTAGAACCATCTGATTTTTATCATATGAGGAAGCCACCCCTCACACTCTGGCATTTGCACCGTCTGCTCGTGTCTCCTTATCCCTTTGAGTCCATCTATTTGCAAAAAAAATGGAGCACGGCTTCCAAGGTTAGGATGAAAAATGCGTTGAAGCTAACCTTATGTTAGCTATGGATCACTAGCTATGGAAGAAGCCACCCTGCATCATAGAGAAGACAACCAAACAACCCCAGGGAATGGTCCATGAAGAGAGTAGCTGACGTCTCCTTCCTATTTCCACTTGATAGATGTCTGTAATCCTGGCCAATGTCCAACTGAAGCCTCCTCACCACAGCACCAGTGAAATAATGAAAATTTGTGTTTTATGTTCCTGTGTTTGTGGTAATTTGCTATGCAGCCATAGATAATAGATGTTTAAATAGAACAATCATTATAAATAAAAAAAATTCAAATGAGCCAAAGAATTAGGATGTTTGTTTATGACTGGAAACAGCTACAACAAATGAATATTTGGTTGTTCCCAAGAATGGATCTTTCCAGTAAAGCCTGGGATCTTTCCAGTGGAGAGAGCATCAGGTTTCACTGTGACCTCTGGAGTACACACCTAACCCACTGATGTGGTGCAAGGTTTCCCAATGTTAGGCCAACAATCATAAGTGCAGATTTTGGTATGAGGCTGCTAAACCTAATCTCTGGTACATTAGCCATTTCTGCCCAAACCTGTCCGAGTGTCCCTGGTGGCTGTGAGCAACTCCACCTCCCCAGGTGACCAGGAGACTCAGGGCCTGGAAGTGTCTGGGGAAGTCCACTAAGCAGTGGTGTAGATGGCAGTCTGGAAAGAGCACCCTGAGGTTGATGGCTGGACGTGAACATTCGGTGTTTGAATTTCCACCCATTCAGCAAGATCTAGAGGTAAGTCTAGCAGTGGCTGGACTCGGTGACTGGAGACCCAAGAGGAACAGCAGGCTTAGGGCCAAGCACACAGAGTGGCAGAGCTGTGATCAGTCTAGGGGGCACCTGGGGAGGCAGCATGGTCTGCACTGCGTCCCTCCAAAAGCGGTGAGGTCATAACCCCCCGTTCATGGAAATAGGGGTTTATCTAGAAATAGATGGAAAATTACCAAGTTTAGCTCCAATCCAACATGAGTGGTCTTCATAAGTAGCAGAAATGTAGACATAGCAATAGGCACATGGGGAAGATGTGAAGACAGAAGAAGGAGGTGGCCGCTTACAAGCCAAAGGATGCCTGAGGCTGTCGAGAGCCAGGTGAGGAGCAGGTTACAGAAGACCACCCCCTCATCCCTGCCCATCTTAGAGCCAGGTGAGGAGCAGATTACAGAAGACCACCCCCTCATCCCTGCCCATCTTAGAATCCTGGTCAACAGAACTGTCAGACTGCATTTGCCTGTCATTGAAGGCTCCAGCCTGGATCCCAGCAGTGCCAGAAAATGAACAGTGGGGCTGTGTGCTGCGGTTGATGACAGCTTCCACCTGCTGTTAGAAACAGCTCCATCCAGACCACTCTGAGCGTCAGGAGTGCCAATGAAAACAGGATTTCCCAGTGGGTGGAAGAGGTTTAATGGATGCCACATAAACCTCTTCCTGGGGGACAGAGTGGCATGGCCCTGACTGTGTTCTTTCGTACTGTGTTCATGGAAAGGAGTTACTATACCTTCTTTGAGAAAGCATTCAGTAGGTGACCAGTGCAGGATAAATGGAGGTCCACTGCCCAACAGAAGCCTCTTTGGGGCCATTACCGAAGTAATTAGTGAGCATCTCATCTGCTCCAAGGGAAGCTACCTCTGATCTTGGTGGAGTGACAGGCTCTCGTGGTCTAACGTCCACAAAAAAACCCTGGGAGAGATTTCTAGGGCTTTCCCAGATCTGTAGACTCAGGCTCTTGAAGGTGGGCCTCAGAAGTCTCAAATGGCTCTTCCCATTTCCACTCCTTTTCCTTTCTGCAGGGCACTGTCATGGGCAGCTTGGTCGTTTCCCATTTTCAACAAGATACTGTTGAAAATGACAGCTTAAAACTCATGACCTTACCCTGGTGATATCTGCACTGCAGAAAACGACGTAGCCTCTGTGGACTAAAGACCAAGTACTGAAGAGCTGACTGTTGGGTGTTAGACTCCGGTGAGTCATGTGGCAGAGACGTCTCTTTAAATAGCTCCCGAGCTAAGCTGGGTACACTCCTTCTGGGTCTGAAAGCTGTCTCCACTTTCTGTCCATCGTTATTTCTGATGACCGAATGCAGGGGCGGGTCCCCTATGGTGGTGACATGAGTCAGGGGTCAAGCAGTACCAAAGAGCTTTGACACTGTGTGAGGAAATCTTGATATGTATTAATCCCACTGGGAAAGCTGTGCGGGGAGAAAGCATGGCTTTGTTAGACACATGCCACATGCAGCAGCAGACGAGAGCAACACAGGAACAAGCCTGGGGGACTCCGGTAAACAGCCCGGGGCCCCCCTTTGCTGTGCCGTGACTCCTGTTTTCCCGGGCCAACAAGATGGCAAGCAGTGCTTGAGACTGAAGGGATGGAATTTTGAAGCGAAAAATTGCGACCCATGAGTTTTCTTTTCCTGGAAATTGATGCTTTGTGGAGTGAAGGGGGGTCTCATCAGAACAATGCTAGGCTTGGAAGAGAGTGTTTCTTCCATGTCCTGAGACTGCATTTAAGAAATCCCTAAATAGAGGCCGTTCCTCTCTCTGCGTGTGCTCCGTGGGGAGCGGCACACATCGTATTTTCTCCCCGCCGTATCGAGTATTTTAAGTGCGCTATTTCAAATTTGGTAAAGGAATTCTTAGACATGTGTTGAATAGAGCTATTTAAATGGCATAAAAGTAAACCTTCAAAGAGGGCAGGAAGCACCAGATTTCATTCTGAAGAAATAGGCCTGCACTATTTTTGATATCCTTTATGTACTATTTGTTCTTTTTGTATTTATGTGTGCTATATTTATCTACCTGCATTTCATGTTTATAGGCAACATACTTTTAAAGATGTATTCATTTTTATCTCGTGGGTATGGGTGCTCTGCCTGCTTGTACGTCTGCGCACTATGTGCATGCTTGGTGCCTGCAGAGGCCAGAAGAGGGTGTCACATCTTCTGTGACTAGAACCACACACGGTTGTGAGCTGTCACTTGGGTGCTAGGAACTGAACCTGGGTCCCCTGGAAGAGCAGCAAGTGTTTCCAATGGCTAAGCCATCTCTCCAATCTCTATATACTCTATGTTTTATGCTTAAACATATGGACATACTCTGGAGTAAACGGCAAACTGTTAAAACTCTTTTGACTTTAATACTTTTGAAGTCTTGAGGATGAGACCCAGCAGCTTATGGATAGTAGGCAAATCTCTACTACTGAGCAACACCCTCAGCCTGATTGCAAAAGTCAAATAAATGTTATAGGTAAAACTCCAGATTTCAAAGAAATACTGGTGTGTGATATGTGTTGTAGGCAGTTGGCCATTAGATACTATAATACAAGGATATGATTAAATTAAATGAAAAATCATGGAAATTAGATGAGAGTTTTATAGAAACACAGTTAGGTGGGTAAAGGGACGGCTCAACAGTTAAGACCACCCGCTGCCCTTGCAGAGGAGCCAGCACACACACTGGGTAACTTACAATGACCTGTAGCTTTAATTCTAGGGGGTCTGACACCCTCTTCTGGCCTTCACAGGTACCTGAGCACATGTGATGCACACACACACACACACACACACACACACACACACACTTATACACATAAAATAAAAAAGTATTAAAAAAACAGAGACAATTTTATAGAAAAAGAAAACATTCATCAGAGAGCAGTTAAGAGGTGTCATAGCAGAGCAATTTTGTGGTGTCTACAAAGAACATACGTACTGCTTCTATACTCAGAAAAATCAATAATTCTTTGCTAATTTTCCCAGCAGTTCCCTATTTACTTAATTCTGTCTGTATACTCATTTCTACATAGTGTTAGAAGCTCCTGCTAACACCATGGGCAGCTTGGGATTCAGCATGGCCATTACGAAGGAAAAAAAAATTCCCCATCCTCAGCTCTGCTATGATGGCCCAACTTAGGATCTGGTTCTAAAAGGCTCCGTGTACCATCCCCAGTGGACGCTTCCCTGACGCAGGGCACATCATGTATGCATGGCCCTTTCCTCCTGTAATGAGTAACTGATGCTTGTTCCAAGGAGCTTTGGGAGAAGGTTTCAGAAATATTTGCTCTAGCCTTTCAAAACAGCAAAATGCATTTGATCTTCCTTAAGCAATCTGTTGTAGGACTATGCTACCTAGTTCAAGGGTACATCTGTCTTGGCAGGGCTTAAAAAGTGAATTCACTCCAAGAGTCAAGAGCACCAGAAAATTGGAACCCCAGCGTTCTGGTACCCACTTGTTATATCAGGTGCCTGTTCTTCATTCACTGATTCCAAGGAACATTCTGGAAGAAGTGGTATGGCCATGTTGACTACATATTTGACTGAAGTATTGCGTGGAAGATGCCAGGATGAATGACCCCTTATTTTAGGAAAGATTGTTAAAAGGAACTGGAAAAACAAATTCTTTGTAACTTCCTCTTGAGACTTTCATTGAGAGAGTTTATTTTCAGATGAAGGGGATTAAGGGAAAAGGTATTTCAGATGTTGGTTCATGCCAGACTCTGAGCTGCTGGCTCTCAGCTTGTGATGAAATAATTGTACAATGCGCACTTTCCTGAGACTGAGAGCTGCTCACACTGAGGATCCTGCTAACTGGAAACAGGCTTCCTACAGATCGATGATCCCCAACCTTCCCAATGCTGCAACCCTTTAGCACAGCCCCTCATGTGGGGGTGACCCCCAACCATAAAATCATTTTCATTGCTACTTTGTAAATGTAATCTTGCTACTGTTGTGAGTCATAATGGGAATATTTTTGGAGACAGAGGTTTGCCGAAGGAGTTGTGACCCACAGGTTCAGAATCACTGCTATAGATATTCCTCAGTCTCCTGGGCAGTCTTTGCTTTGTGCCTTCCCTCTGGAAAGTCTCTGAGGGCATTTGTTCTCAGGATTTCTCTTTAATGACGCAATGGAAGAGATGACGTGACATCTCCTCTCATAAGGAGAGCCAAGTCAGCATGAAAAGGGAGTGAGATTTCTAGAAAGTACAGTGAGGAGCAGGAACCAGCCTGGCTGGCTGTCCTAGGGCAGGCTTTCTCCATCCCGAGGTGGCTGGGTCAGGTGACAGACTGGACCGGAGGGTTACTATTCCCCTAGCACTGGCTGCATCCCGGGAACCCAGTACATGACGTTTCTTCCATCTTTCCAATTTGCTTTCAAAGTTGTTATCACAGGTGAACCACTGAAGGCTGTGGGTCAGTATCCTGATGCTAGCAGGTAGCAGTGGAAATCAGGAGGAGATGCCTTTCTCTGATGCCTGTTTATACACCAAGCTTCCCTGTCTTGTATTTTATAACTTGCCTTTAAAACAGAAACAGAAGGAAACAGAGAAGGATAAGAAAGTGGGTTAAAAAAAAACAAAACATCAACAACAACAAAAACCCAACCTTTCTGGGCAAGATTTCAGTTGGTTTTGTTTCCTGTAAAGATCAAATCCCAAAGTTTCCTTTTCTGCCCTTTCAAAAGTGAGGGTCTTGAACCAGCATGGGAACAAGTTGGTTTTGCCTGTGTCCACACTGGGTATATGTGAGCCTAGCCCAGAACCAGAGCTACAAGATTTCCTCACAGGCAGCCTCCCCAACCTCTGCCTCAGAGATCACACTACTCTCCAGAGCCCCGGCATGAAGCAGGGAGGGCTAGGTTGGTGCTTGTTCTTCTCAAGGTTGCCTTCTGGCCATTGCAAAGGGGCACCAAGGAAGTCACAGTCTCTTCACAACTTGAAAGAGAAGGAAGCCATTAACTTGGTTCGTTTAGGCAAGGAGTTCTAATTGATCAGGACTCAAAATATACAGTCTGGATTTTTTCAGTTGGTGAAATATGCAACCCATTAACTTTTCTTTATCTTAGAGCCAGAAATCACTGGGATGAAGATAAACGGGGAAGTGAAGCAGTTCTGAGCTACATGACAACAAAGTCCTCCAGACCCCACGCCCTGAAAGTGGACTCCTCAGCAGCCCGTTTGTGACCATACCTTTCCCTCGGCGGACAGTCATACAAAGCACTTATTTTGTCAGAATCCTGCAGAATCCATTACAGGCAGCACACAGTACTGTTAGTGAGCCTGGGTCCTGGAAGCAGGGTGGAGTATGGCAGAGGCTTGACTGTCTCTGTGGGTTGTAGAGAAAAGAAAAAGGCCGTGAAAGGAGAGACAGAGAAAGTAATTCTAAGGAGCAGGTGGAGAGAACGAGCTCTATGGTGAGGTTTAAATCTAGAATCAAGGGGAGATAAGACAAAACTGAAGATTTTCAAATAAGCCCGGGAGACTCCAGGGGGACAGAGGCAATGAAACCTTGTGCCACGGTAGAAGGAAGTGGTGGTCTCCAGTTCTTTGCCAAGAAGAGGTTTTCTTTTTGAAGAAGTTGCAAGTTTGATCTGTGGGGCTCCTGTTACTACACAAATTGGGAAGAAGCCTTTCTTTAAGTAAACAGAAGCACAGTGAACTAATGAGGAAGAATGCAGTGAATGCTGACGAGAGTCAATATAGAATGACAAGGACGCCCCTGATCTGGCACACTGGAAGGGATGCCTGGACTGAGTCTATCAGGTCGATCTCAGTCCTCGGGGGGAGGCTTTGCTCTGGAGGAGGTGGGAATGGGGGGTGCGCTGGGGGAAGGGGTGGGGGGTAGGAAGGGGGAGAACAAGGTAATCTGTGGCTGTTATGTAGAACTGAATAGTATTGTAAAATAAAATAAAATATAATAATAATAATAATAAAAAATTAGCAGAAGGCAAAATGGAAAAGAAAGAAAGAAAGAAAAAAGAAAGCAGCTGAGCTAGCCAAGAGGAGCAAGCCAGTAAGCAGCACCCCTCCATGGCCTCTGCATCAGCTCCTACCTCCAGGTTCCTGCCCTGCTTGAGTTCCTGTCCTGACTTCCTTAGGTGATAAAAAATGATATGGAAGTGTAACCCTTTCCTCCTTGATTGCTTTCAGTCATGGTGTTTCATCACAGCAATAGTAACCCTAACTAAGACACTTCCCCTGGAGCTAGAGTTACAGACAGCTGTGAGCCACCCTACCTGGGAACCAAACTCAGGTCTTCTGCATGAGCACTAGGAGCTCTTGATGAGCCATCTTTCAAGCCCTCTGAAATGGTGCTTTTCAAACATTTATCTACTTATTTAGCACAACTCTTATGAATAGATTGCTCCCAAACCAATGACCTCCATAATTAGATGTGTAAGTGCACGATTTCATTTAAGTGAAGGGTCTGTTATTGCTCAAGCCGTTATCAGTATTTGACACATGCAGAGATACATAAAGAAGGAAGAACACTTACTTAAGCTACAAGCTGAACAGATCTTGTAAGATTTAATTAAACAATTTTTGACTGGCTAAACAACAACAAAAAAAATCAAAGTAAGATCCTAAACAATAACAACGACAAAGTGCCATTAAAACTTCTCAATATTTTTATTAAACTAGCCCTAAATTCATTGATCAATTTAGGCAGTTGACTCTTCACAAGTTGTCGTTTTTGTCATTTTTAAATCCTTGTTGAATTAAAGTACTGTTTGTTGCTTTTACATTTCACAGTCAACTTAAGGCAGGGGGTGGTAACAAACACACATATACACAAACTCTCACACAGATAAACACACACAGTGGAGGGAAGAGAAGGCCCAAAGCTACCACTTTGGGGTAGGAGCTATGCACAGGAAGAGACTCAGAGCCTGAGGAAGCAGAGAAGATAGAGAAGAAACAAGGCATGTGGGAGCTGGGGGGCGGGGCTGGGCCTGGCCACCATGTTTCTGTCTGCAGCAGAGGAAGGAGCAGCTCAGATGATGGGCAGTGGATGACAGGTGGGCAGGGACATTCCACACATCAGGGAAATGAGCAAAGATCCGTGCAAGTGGTCTCTAAAATCTCTATGGTATCCATGATTGTTTTAATAGACAGATAGATGATGGTGATAGATAGATGATAGATGATAGATAGATAGATAGATAGATAGATAGATAGATAGACAGATAGATAGATGATGATAGATAGATGATATATATATATATATATATATATATATATATATATATATATATATATATATGTATGTAGGTAGGTAGGTAGATATGTAGGTGGATGGGTGGATGGGTGGGTGGATGGATGGCTGGATGGATGATAGATATTATAGGAAAAGAGGGCAAAGAGCTCATTGGAATCCAGGAAGAAGAGAGAATGAGGTCCCATTTACTCCCCAGGCAAAGTTCAGGGAAATTCCTCTTTAAGAATCTTTATTAACCTCCCAACACAATGGAAGTTCACCATTCCTCAAAATGAAATGAGTTTCAAGGTCGATTTCTCTGTGTTTTGCAACCAAAGAATATAGTGTCTTCAGCAACAGGGTCTTGCTGTCTGCTTCTGGTGGGCAATCAAGAGCCTGTGTGGTTTTGGAAGCCTCTAGGGCCTCACTGAGCAATAGCTCATTGGGGAAATATCCAGTTATTGGCTGAGTTTTTCATTTAATAGATCATGCTTCTGAAAGCATCATTCTCAAGCCATGTGGAATGCCTCATTCAAAATCCTTTGTAACATTGCATCTATGAATTAGCTTAAATTTTAAAATAAAACAATGATACTACCTTTAAAGAAAACTTACTGGTTTTCAGGAAACTTTCCCACAAATCTTTAGTTTTGCTTAACCCTCCCCCTCCCCCTTCCTTTCTGTCACCCATGCCCACATCACCCACCTAAACCTTAATCCTCCAGTATTCCCCTCACCCTTTCATATCACATGTATTTAACTATCCCATCTTATTATATTTTATATTTGAGTTGCAATATCATGTGTTTCTATATAGCTTTTTCATGCATACTTCATGTGCAAGCTGTTGGGGGAGCTGTAATCATCTCTCCTTGGCAGATGCCCATGGGTGTGGCATTTCTGTCTTCTTGAAGTCTCCAATGCAATCCAGAGCTCACTTCCATAGCTTAATGCAATGGCCTGCTAGGTTCTCCATGTAGGAATTCCCCTGTCATATGCTACCAAGCCTCAGTGGCTCTCTGGAATCATGGAAGATCCCCACTCCGTGCTACCAACTTTCTTACTCGCTTCTCTTCTGCTGTGATGTAACCTTATGACAAAGGCAATGTAGAAGAGTTTATTTGGGCTTATAGTTCAGGAGGGGTGAGAGTCCAAGCAGAGGCTTGGCAACTAAGGGAGGAAGCTGAGGGCTCACATCTTCAAATCACCAGCAGGAAGCAGAGAGAGCAAACTGAGAATGGTGTGAATCTTTCTAACTCCCACCTCCAGGGACACACTTCCTCCAGCAAGGCCACACCTTCCAAACATAACCGCTAACTCAGGGTCTACATGTTAATATTCTGAGACTGTGGGAGACATTCTTACTCAAACTACTACAGGCATCCCTGTTGAGATCTGAGCTATCACAAGCTAGAGGGGAAAGGACAGAGTCCTGGTGGCACCCCCAGTCGTGTGCTCTAGTCTCACAAACTTTGCAAACCAGTGAGCTCCCTGGCGGCTCCGGGACGTTTTCTCTGCAGTTTCCTTTTGCCTGTGAGAGAATCGTAGTGACACAGTCCACACTAATCACCAATGAGCCAACTCCGTCTTAGGGAGAATGCTCTGTCCAGAGTCATAGACCGCCTCAGAGCAAACAGAGTGAAGCTTCCCACAGTGGTGCTACAGTGGGTCTCAGCTTCCAAGTTCAAAGACACCAGCACCCTCCCTCTGGGCCCCGCTGGCCAGACCTCCCCCTCTGGGGTCATCTGCGGTCCATCACCCTGACGTTCTCTCCGTGGGGCTATGAAAGAATGAAAGTAATTCTGCTCTTTCTAGGGATCGTGGGCAAGTAGAAGTCTCAGCCTTGGCCTCTGACCCATCAGATCCAGGGCAGAACTTCCTGGGAGCAGATCCCACTCTGAGCTCCCAACCCCTTGCCTCCAGGAAGCTTGTGGGAGAAAACCATTCATCCAACCATTCATCCAACAGTTATCTTAAAACAGTTCCCAAGTACTGAGGCTTGAGGGCCAGAAAACACACAGCCACAGGTGATCAGGCAACCTCAAGCATCCTTGTTGCTGAGAAAGCAGGGAGCCATCTGCAGACTCAGCAGAAGGCACTGGTGACATGTGGTTGAGCATCCACAGAACCCTCAGGGAGTCTCTGCCCTCCCCTCCCTCACCTGCACCTGATCTCTGACCTCCACAGACATTGTTGGAATTCCATTAGCCCAAAGCATGGCCAATTGGAGGCTGATTTTATATTTGAATATTCTCTCCTGTTCCCTCCTGATGGATTTCCTCCATCTGTGTTTATGGGGTTAATTATCTGGTGAGATTCACATTTATGGGTTTTTTTTTTTACCTGTTTTTTATTTTTCTCACCTGTGTATTTTACTGCCTCTTGTCTGCCTGCTTTTAGGTGAATAACTGAAGTTTTCTTCTCAGATATTCTTCAGTGCTATAATTGTTGCATCACCTTTACTTCCACATATATGTGCATACAACCTCTCTCTCTCTCTCTCTCTCTCTCTCTCTCTCTCTCTCTCTCTCTCTCTCTCTCTCTCTGTCTGTCTGTCTTCCTTTTCTCTTGCCAACATTCACAACCGACTCATTGTGACCATCTTTTCCTTTAAATCCTTGTACATACTTACACGGATGCTTTACAGTCCTCACGACACCACAACTTTAGCTTCTAACACTGGCTTCTTTCTGTTCTGTGAGTGATGGTTTGTTTCTAACACGTGTCCACAACTGTCTGATCATCATAGGCATGGAGGGCTCTTGTCTTAGAGACCTGTTCAGAGACGCTCTCTCTCAGAGGTGGTGGACCGCAGCCGCTGCCCTCGTGGGTGGCAGTTTTCCTGTCATCCTTGCGGCTCTTTTACTTTCTGTCTCTTCCCCTCGTTCAGAAGTTTGCTTGCTGGGAACTGTACCCCAAAACTTCACGCACCACGAGGCTGCAGGTGTCTGCACGAGCTCCGTCCATTTCCTCTTGAACAAGTTGGAAAGTGCCCTGGACAAGAAGCCATGCAAAATCCATCCCTTTAAGTGACCCTCTAAGTCTTTGGTGACCCAACAACATCGACTTGATCGATCATGTATCACATCTGCTCACCAGGAAGTATGGCTGCATTTCATTCCTCGAGTGTCAGGATTCTGAATTGAGCTAGCCCTTTGAAGGAAGAACTGGAAAGGTCCATCGGGAACTTGCTTCTCTGGTTGGTCAAAATTTTAATCCAGTGAGTCCCTCGGGGACCTTGGAGGTTACAGTTTCATCTCTCACCTTTCTCCAGTTTGAATTCATGGTCTTCTCATGGGCGGCTCCCGGGGTCCTCTGGACTCACCGCCCTTTCCCATTGCTGTGTCTCCCTGGCCTTTGTCTCAAACCTGACTTATCACCCTTGCGACACTAACACATTCAGAGTCTCCTGACTTCATAACGCCTACTTGGACCATCAGCAGATTCAAATGTTCCTCTTGGGTTTGGACCTTACAGAGGGGGTCACAGGGTCTGTGCACGATCTGCTGTCCCCAGGCTCCCTTATCGGGCAGCAAACTGTGTGGGGAACAGTTCCTGGTGACTGTGACTCAGCACACTTGTTCCCCAGCAGCACTGTTTCCTTGTCTGTGTGGGGAGGTGGCTGAGCCCCAGCTTGGGTTTCCTGGGTCCCCCGCAGGTGTGCTCAGGTTTGGCCAAGGGACTGTCAGGACAAGCCCAAAGATGAAACAGCAAGCTTACTTTTTGTCTCCTGGGAGGAAACTCTCAAACACTGGCAGTCTCTCCAGATGTGAGAATTGTGCTGTATACTGTTGTTTGTGGAACTGTTCTCAGAAAACAAACAAACAAAAGCCCTCAGCTAAGAGCCCCAGGGACTGTTAGAGCCAACTCCACAGCAGCAAGGAAAAGACATGGGGCTGCAAAGCACTGTGTGGTTCTTCGGATTTCAGGACCTCTGAGGATGGACCTTTCCCAACGGGGTCAAGCTGCTCTTACCCACCCCTCCCTGTGCACACACAGCCTCACCTGCAGCAGACTTACAACCCCTGGATTTGGGGTGACTAGCATGGATCCTGGAACAGAGGCCCCACCATCCACAGAGTAACCGCTGTCCTCGTTATCCTATAACGAGGCACTTCCAGGAGAAGGAAGCATATGCGCTCACATAATGACATCCATTGTGTGACACACAACAGTGGGTGCAGGTGGTTCACATCCAGCCGCAGATGCACCTAGCCACTTAGCAGAGCTATATAGAAAGTCACACTGGGGTGGCATTAAGGGACAACCCTTTGCCTACATCTGTAGCAGGGAAGAGCTTACCCCTCCCGGCTCTTGCTGCAGAGATGAAGTGTCTTTTTATTCAGGTCAGTGTAAACTCCCGTCTCTACTGGTCTCCTGTGACAGCCTTGAGGGGACAGCAGCGGTACAGCTGTCGGAGGATGCAACGGAGGACGCAACTCTCTGCCCCATCGTTTGCAGTTATAAATGGCGCTATCAATCCGAGAGCCCGAGCTTGGGATCTCTGGGCACTTACACACTGAGCAAGCTCCAAGAACAAGAAACAAGGCAATAAAAGTGATGAAGACCACAATCCACTCCCCCTCCGCCCTCCTGGCCCCTTGTCAGCCAACTAAAAGGCAGTTCCTGGCTGAGAGTGCAATTCTTGTCAACGCTTTTCAAATTTTAATCTATTTTACAGAAAATCATCTTTAAAGTATCATGAGGAATTTCATTATAAGAAATAAAAGAAATCTTTAAACTGTGCTTTAGGGAGAAATAGACCTCCATAGCCTTCAAACAGTGACCAGAAAACCAAATGCCCATGTCTGAGCTTATTTATTTATTTATTTATTTATTTATTTATTTATTTATTTATTTATTTATTTATTTATTTATTGTTTCATTGTTTTTTGGGGTCAGGAGAACTGTTCTCACTTAGATTTAAAAAGACTTCTTCAGCCCTTGAGAAATATAGGGGTGGGTGTAACATAACCCAAGTATTGTTTCCTGTGTGGTTTTCCCATGGCTGATTTAACCCTCAAACAGTAAAAGGATTACAATTTTTAATTAAGGGTCACAAAGTCCTTGAATTAAGATTTGACTTTGGGGGCCGGAGAGATGGCTGAGTGTTTGAGTGTGCTTGTTACTCTTCCAGAGGACTTGAGTTCAGTTCCCAGCACCCACCTCAGGCAGTCGCAACTGTCTGGAACTATAGCTCCAAGGGACCTGACACCCTCCTGTGGCCTTTGCAGGCACCTATATGCACAGACCCACACACATACATGTTTTGTTTTTTTTTAAAGACTAGAGTTATTTCAACCTAAAAACTATAAATACTAGTAATTTTTCTATTTAATTTATAGACGGTATTATAATCGGTCACTATTCTAGAAGAAAATGTGGAGCTAAATGAAGTTCTGTCAATACTCTACAAGGCAAATGGAGTGAAACCACAGAGGCCATCGGCAAACGGCATCACCTGAGAAAATGATGTTAGTGGACAATATTCCATGAATATCTGCCATACCTCTGCACCGCGCTGTTTGCTTCTCAGGATTTCAACAATCACATCAGAGAGCTGCTACGTGCATCACTATTTTAATAAGAGAAACGAGGCCTTCAATTTTAAGGCATTTGTCAGAAGTTGTGAATAGAAAGTGAAACCCATATGCGCTTACGGAACACACTAGTGTTTGTCCGGAGCCTTTTAAGTCTTCTTGACTCTTCCACTGAATCCTCCTTCCCTACTGATGTGCAGGTTGAGCTTTAGATTTCTTCTGACTTGGGTACCACAGGGCAATAAATGGAAAGATGACTGCCATTGAAAAGAGTCTGTTGCTCAAGATTCCCCAAAGGAGAGGACACCTGATGGGATTAATCCACAGAGTCTATTTAATGATCAAAGGAATTTATTTGGGGCAGAGGGCAGGGTAAACTCACAACCACAGGAGATTTATCAGTGTCTGGGAAAGCTGAGCTATGTCCTACGCTGAACGGCTTGGTCCAAGATCTCAGCATCCAAAACCACGAGGTAGCCAAGAGAGGGGTTTAGTGCATCCCAGGTCTTAAGGGTCCCTGGTGGCCACGCCCCAGGGGCGGGTACCTCAAGATCGCAGGCAGGAGTAACAGATACACTGCCTGATGGGGGGGGCAGTGCTTCAGGGCACGGCTCACACAGCCACCCACTACAGACACCCACACCGTGGGAAACACGTGGAGAAGCACAAGGGACCTTCAGGAGGAGGGAGGAGGAGGGAGAGCTGGGGCAGAAAGATTTGGGGGAAGGAATGAGCAAGGAACAGTGGCCAGAGCTGGCAGGCGCAGGGCACTGGATGGGGACCCCTGCAGTGGGCTTTGGAGTACAGAGATATCTCTGACTGTCTGGTACCTGGTCCTGATGTGACTCAGCTGGAGAAAACTTGCCTCCTGCATTAAAAGAACCAGAGAGAGGAGGTGGTTCAGCCTTTGGACACTGGGCTGGCTCCTTTGCTCCAGGGCAAGCTTCAGTCTCTTTAGAACTTGTCTAATCCTGGGAGGGCCGGTCCCTTCTCCGTCTCTCAACTCCCTGCCCCTAGTCAAGGCCAGATGACAGAGCATCAAGAATACAGTTCTTGTTCATTATAAATAATAAATAAATGTTGTTAGTCTTGAAAAAAAGAAACAGACAATAAGAAAACCCAGTGAGCCCACAATTTAACAAGAGTAAAACGAAGGCGCCTTGGTTCTGTGACTACATGACCCATGAACACAGACTTAGCTTATCACGAAGCTATCATCTTGCTGTAACCGTCCTAGCGGGAAAGAAGATGCCTTAAGCTTCAGTGATGGGGTCACTGGTACGCTGGCCCCACTCAAGCAAATGACCCCCCACCCAAGCTCGTAGAAGCAGCCCTAATTAAATGCAGTGGGTTAGACACAAATACAGAGTGACTTGAAAACAAGAAGGGGGCTTGGGAGAAGAGGTGGTGTCTTTATAGCTGGGAATGCTGGGGGGTCGGGGGTGGGGCTCTGCGGGCCACGGGAAGCGTGGGCTGCCTCGGAGTCTGGCCACAGATGGAGGCTGCAAAGACTAGTGCATACCCTGGGCTGTCGGGCTCCACCCATTGGGTACCACTTGAAACAAGAACCACAAAGGGGTATGTGTGTGTATGTGTGCATGGGTGCATGGGTGCGTGCGTGCGTGCGTGCGTGCGTGCGTGCGTGTGTGTGTGTGTGTGTGTGTGTGTGTGTGTGTGTGTGTATTAAGGGGTGCTATGGGAAATAGACTAGACTCACAGATACAGAACAAGGTATATCCAGTTACAAAGTCCTTCCGTGTTGCCCAAGGGAGCTGGGGACCAACCACATGCTGCTTCGTGTAGCCTGACCTGGTCTTCACCATCCAGGAGACAGCATGACCCCCCCCCTCCTCTCCTCTAAAGCAGTCACATACACAGACAAGAAACCACACCCCAAGGCTTGAACCCCAAATCTACTGGCGGAACAAATTCCCACAACAAGGTGGGAGGGAGAGGGGGGATAAAGAAGGATGGGAGGGAGAGACTTTGATCAGAGAATGTTACGTGTATGTATGAACTTATAAAAGAATAAATTTTGAAAGCATATTTAAAATGGCGCTTGTGTCCCTCCCTTTGGCTACCAATCTATTGAAAAACAATGAGCCCCCAAGGAATTGACATTTCCCCAGGAGTCTCTCACCAGGAAAAGGAAAAGCAAAACTTTGGTGCCAGACAAGAGGAAGTTGACTCCCAAGAGAGATGTCACATGGCTCTGAAAACTTGTCAGACCGTTTTGCTGGAGATGGAGAGACTGAGGCTAAGGCAGTGATGGTGGACAGAACCACACCTTGACCAGGACAGCTTAGTTATGTATGCCGCTTGCCCACTGTTTAACCTGGACATGTCCAGACCGCAAAGATGGATGCCAGGGTCGCTGGGCCGCTCTGCTGCTGTTCTCACGGTAGGTATTCTCTGCTTTTCACTGTTGTTTTCTCTTCAGGTGAGCTATGGAGGATGGGTGGCCAGGCCCAGCTTCTTAGAGATGCCTAGACTTGACCTCTGATGCTAAAAACAATGGTAAAATCACCATGGCTGTGGGTCAAGATCTGACACAATGGTGGGGTGCCCTCTACTCACTCCTGTTGGGGTACACTGGCATGTAGAAACAGCATAGTCTTAGCTGGGGCTCTGCATGCTTCCAGACTCACAAAGCATTTGCAGGATTCAGCTCCTTATGACTATAAAAGTCACCATGCCAGTCACAGTCATGGTAGCTCATGACCACTGAGTGTAACACAAATTGCTAAACAGTCTTGTTAATTAAAAAACCCAGAGCCAGATACTGGGGTGAAAGCTGAAAGATCAGAGAAATAGAACAAGTCACAGCCAACCTCATCTCACCTCAGCCTCCAGAGCAAGACTTCCTGTTTCCTCACACCTTGCACACCTTTCTATGTCCTGCCATACTACTTCCTGGGATTAAAGGCGTGTGTGCTTCCCAAGCAAAGGCATGAGATCTCAAGTGTTGGGATTAAAGGCTTGTGCCACCACACCTGGCTCTGTTCCCAGTGTGGCCTTGAACTCACAGAGATCCAGACGAATCTCTGCCTGCCTCCTGAGTGATAAGATTAAAGGTGTGAGCCGGGCGTGGTGGCGCACGCCTTTAATCCCAGCACTCGGGAGGCAGAGCCAGGCGGATCTCTGTGAGTTCGAGGCCAGCCTGGGCTACCAAGTGAGCTCCAGGAAAGGCGCAAAGCTACACAGGGAAACCCTGTCTCGAAAAAACAAAAAAAACAAAAAAAACAAAAAAAAAAAAAAAAAGATTAAAGGTGTGTGCCACCATGCTTGACCTCCATGTCTAATTTGGTGGCTGACTATTCTCTGATCCCCAGATAAGTTTTATTGGGGTGCACAAATAAAATATCACTATGACTGAGATAAACTGATCAAGTATGGCTGCTTGCTTTGTCCAGGCCATCAGAACATGGCTCTCTCTGATGTCCATCTCAGACTTCAATACCAGAGGAGCACACCTGACTGGGTCAGGTCCACTAAAGGAGGTCTTTCTTCCCATGACCTGTTTAGGGACCTTAATCTAGCCACATAAATCCCTGTACCGTGTAGAACATAGTCACAGAAGTCATGCCTTATCCTGCCCACAGCTCTTATCCCCACTCTAGGAGAAGTTGTTCAAGGTCACAGCCAGGTTGGAACTCTGCCTATCCCAGATGAAAATTATACCTCTCTGGACAACACTGAAAACAAGCTGTCTGCAAAGCTTTCTCTTTTCCATCTGGAATGTTTTCTGTGTTTGAAATGGATCTGGTTGTTGAAAGCAAGGATCTGCTAACATATGGCTTCCCAGCAAAGAGAATGGGCACTCTGAAAGTTAACTAACTCTTGACTTAACCTGGGATCTACTCAACTCTTGACTCATCTCTGGCTCTAATCTGAGGACCACCGGTAACACAGATATCCCAGAAGGCGCTTGCAGTTAATACAATGGCCTGGTGTGTGTGAGCCTCATCACCTTAGGGTTCTTGTTGTAGGGAAGCCGGGTGCTGAGGGTGCTCGACATAATGGAGCAAACGTGTTCAGCACACAAAAGAGTGATGTCTGAGGAGAGTACCTCTTGCCTAGGCCCCTTCCTGGCTCCAGGCATGCTCTCCTAACTTCTACACACCGTCCGAGCTTTGGGTCTTCAGTGCTTCAGTAGCTAGCTGGATGCTAGAAAATGTTAACGATGACAAGAATGGAACTCCAGGAGAAGGGACAGAAGATTTAGAATTTTCATTTTCTTGGTTGTTTATTTTAGCACTCAGGGCCTCCTTGTTAACGAGCATGTTCACCTACTGTGGCATGTTTTTTTAGGCTGTTTGTGGTAGGTCCTCTAAAGGGTCTCAGATGAGACAGAGAGAGCTTCCTGCCTAATAGACATTCCTGAAGAGCCCTTTCCAAATGGTTCCATCCTCCTCACTCCTACATTGAGCCAATGTGAGAGGCCATTTCATGGCTGATCCCCAAATATCTGGGAAATTTAGGTGAATGCTGGGTTTAGTCCAGAGGGTTTTGGTCAGGTCTGAATTTAAATTTAAATTTAATTCCAATCTTTATCAGTTCTAAAGTTATAGAGTAAGTCAGCAGTTCTCAGCAGAGGATTCTTTGGAGTTTGGATTGATTGAGTGGTGATTTTTTTTTTTTTAAATTGTGACAACAAGAGGTCACTGCTGGCATCTAGTGGTGGAGGCCTAGGATGCGTCTGCCATCTCACAGTGCTCTGGGTGGCCTCCAGGACCAAGAGTGTCAAACATCAATAGAGCTCAGGTTGTAAATCTGGAATCAACAAAACCCTTAGGCCAGTCCAGGCTGCGTGACTTCCATCAAGGACTTCCTGAATTCAGATACCCTCCTAGTTCCCTGTGCCCCTTCCAAACCAGGACAAGCACTTCCTTCTGACCCCGGTGACCTGCCCTGTGCAAAAATTCACCAGGCTGGACTGGAGGCCTGGGAATACAAAGCTGACCTTGATCCCTGGCCATGCTGATCCCTAGGGGTTCCGACTATTCACTATCCTCTGCAAGACTGAATTCTCCCTCACAGAGGTGAGCCTGAGAATCACAGGGTGACAGTGCTTTGTGCTTTCAGCAAAGTGAACTGATGTAAGGATCACACATAAAGAAAGGTAGCATGATAAGCTTCCTGACACTCTTTCCAATCTAAGACAGAAACCCGAAGCTTGAACCTAACGTGTCTTGCTCAGAAATAGCACTATCTTCTGCCTTTCTGTTAGGTATTTCTAGACCAAAGAAATAAATGAGAGAGAGAGAGAACACAAAGCATTTCCCTTTTTCTTGGGAAGGAGAGGAAGTTATAGATTGTGAAACCAATTGATTTAAACTGTTTCTCTTCCCTCACATTTCTGGGTTAGAGAAATTGGGCTTGCCTCCTTGTCCTCCGACCTTGGGTGCAGTTTAGTGGCTTTAGATCCAATTCAGCCAGATAAATGACTTATCAGCACTGTGTCCTTGAATGTATGACTTAGCTTCTGCCTCAGTTTCCCTATTTGTCAAGTGGAGATAGTAGTACTGCCTGCAGACAGGGTTTCTGTGATAACCAAGTGGGTAAATATTTATAAGGTGCGCAGAGTGGCGCGTGACCTCCAGGTGAAGTTGCCGGAGTGTCTGGATGTGTTCTGAGGTCTCTCCCTAGCTGAAGCACTAGGTGATTCAAGGGTGTGTTTTGGCTGTAGTGTTAACCGATTGAAAACTCACTCAGAGCCCAAATGCTGACCTTCAGCCAGCACCTGACTCAGAACCAGCACACTGTGTTTCCTCGGCTTGACTTCCTAAGTGGCGCATGCTTTTAAGCCATTTTCATCAATAAGGGCGAAATGGAGAGGTCTTTGCTTGCCCTGATTTTCTAGTTTTATTCAGTGGACTATAGCCTTTCTCATGGGGCCATTCGCCGCCCCAACTCCATGGTATATCAGCTTCTTTCCTGATCCCTTTCTCCTGCTTCTCTCAGGGGTAGAGAAAGTTGTTTGGGGTTGGGATTGCTGGTGACAGTCCTAGAAGGAATGTGGAGATGGTGAAATCTAACAACTCTATTCTGTCCCAGGAGACAAGGGCCCAGAGACGGCAGGTCTCACAGCTAGTCGGTCTGGAAGGCTTCAAACAGTCCCTTCATTCCCGGGTCCATCAAAGCCTGGGCTGCACAGAAAGGAGAAGCCTTGTCCACCAGCCACTCCTGCTCCCTTCCTGGTGAGAGAAGCATGGTCTCGGGCGACTCTGGGAAGAAAATATGACCTCCTTGCCCCCCTCGCCCCGCCCCCCACGGGTGTGGTCTGGGAATATGGTGACAGCTTCCTGTTCTCAATTATCCAGAACCAAGACCAAACCAAGCTGCTCATCCTTCCCTCCGGTCACGTGGTCCCCTAGCCTCTGCTAGTGGGAGGGGACAGGATCCGAGGTGGGCGTGTCTAGTTTCCACCTCCTGTCCTAGGGTAGTTCTTAGCAATGCTCTTTTACCCCCAGAGTGTCCCAGTTAGAGCAAAACCTCACACTCGTCGGATGCCTCATCAACCCCTCACAATGCAGTTGAGGAGAAGAGGGAGGTGTGGCTTCCTGTCCAGTGTGGATGTTCACATGGATCAGGAGTGAGAGTGGGTGGCTAGGTTGGCAGAATTAGAGCTCAATGACCTATGCCCTCACCTTGCTTTTCCTGAACAGTGCTAGCCTAAGGTGCAGCTAGGGTTGGACTGTGTGGCAGGGACATTGGGTAATTCTGGAGCAGGCACCCCAGGGCATGAGGACAGCAGGGCAGGCATTGTGGGGATAGGGAGCATGACCCGGATCCTTCACAGAGTAGAGAACAGGCGGAGGTGAGGGACAGCCCTGGACTTGAGGGCACAACGCTGGCCTTGGGAAGTCAACGTTTTTCGCTTTCATCGTCTGCAGGACGGTGTTGAGGAAGGACGGACGGACGGACGGACGGACCTTCGCAGTGTTGGGAGGAAGGCTAGGGACAAGGTGTACTTCATGACTTGTCTGCTCCACTGTGTGGTCCCTTAGTATCATCCCTGCATGGCAGCCTGTGTCATCTGTCACTGTGTCATCATGTCACTGTGCCACCAACGGCCTGACACCGCAGAGACCAGTGCACTGCAGGTCCCACAGCTGAAGCTGGACCCCAGCCCTGTGTGATCCTTCAGGAGTCACCAGGGTCCTTCCCAGGGCCCGACATCCAGGGGCTCTTGCACACCGCCACTTTACTGAAAGAACACTTGAAGCAGCGTCGATGGAAGCGGGCCACCACACAGTGAGCATGAGGCAGACACCTCCTGCCATGTGTCCACTTAGAACGACTGCAGTCATGGGGCGGATGAGGCTCCGGGCAGGGGAAAGCTTCAGCCATCTGCTGCTCTGGAGATTTACATTTACAGAAACCTGTGTGAGGAAAGGAGCCGAAGTCCGGCGGGACGAGTGTGTGAAGACAAGCCAACAAACAACTCACCAGGAGGGAGGCAGGAGTCAAGTAAGCATCTCCAGACCCTGCAGGAAGGCTTAAATATTGGACTCAGATGAGTTTTTCCTGGAGGCTAAGATACAATGTCACACTGCCTTCAAATGTAAGTCATTCATTAATGGGTGGGCACCACCTCCCTCTCTGAGGACAGGGAAGTCATCTCAACCTCTATGTGGTATCCTCTCTCTCCTTAGCTTAGGGACTGGTTACTGTCTTACTGGGCCTGGTGAGTACACAGAAATGGCCATCTGGGCCATGGGTGCTACCGAGAGCTGGAACCTCCTTGGCTGGTGTGTGTCCTCCAGCAGAGCAGCTACTGGTGAGTGAATTCAATGGACCAGGACCACTTGGGGTGAATGTCATGCCAAAGGACTGTCTGTCTGCTTGCCTTGAGGCATGCTAGGGGTAAGGAGACTGGGAATCTCTCAGGCAGCTGAGGAACCCCGTGAGGGCAAGGGTAGGAGCTACATGGTAGGGAACTGTCTGGTTGTTGTGGAATCAGGTGTGTGTACACCAGCTTCAGGACTGGAGATGACCAGAGGGGATGAAGTTTCCTCTAGCTCAACATCGAGATGCACATATTGATAGAAAGTGTGATACACATTAACAGGATGTGCAAAGCACTCACCTTGTACTATGCAGTGTGTTTCTGTTGTGTGCAGATGGAGCAGGTAATTTGTTACCCGTGCAGCATATTACTAGAGTGATGTATTATTAATATAATATAAAAATGTGTCTGTGTTATCATGCTGTTGCTGTAATGTGGGGGGTCGATGATACAGTATGTCATGCTCACCACTGTGATATGTAGTGTGAGTGTATTGAGTATAATACATAATGTGTTGCTCACATAAATACTTGCTGATACAGTATGCACTGTGCTGTCAATGTAATACCGTGTGTGTCAGTCAGTACTGTTATGGGTATAAGTATGATGTGTAATGTGTTCATGATGTGGTATAGAGGCTATAAATAATGTATACTGCGCATCATAGTGAAGTTAGTACTGACTGTCAACTTGACACCTGGGGGCAAGCATCTAGGCATGCCTGTGAGGGACTGATGGGATGGAGGTTAGCATCTGAGGATGTGAGTGATTAACTATATTTTTATTATTGAGACCCATCTCAACTCCCTAAATGGAGGATTCCAGACTATAGATGGAGACGTGGGCTGAGTGCTAGTGTGTATGCATCAATTCATTGCTCTCGGGTCTCAATTGTGGATGGAGGGCACGTCCACTTCTCTGAGGCCCCTGCCATTCTAACTTCCCTCTGCCATGACAGACTGTAACCCAAACTGTAAGCCAAATAAACCCTTTCTTATAAGTCACTTTTGTCAGGTTTTTGTTTTTGATTTTGTTTTCTTATCATAGCAACTGGAAAAGAAACTAAGAGACAGTATACATTTTTGGTATAGTATTCAAGGTATTATTAATGTCATATGTAATATATATTGATACAATATGTAACTGCCACTATAGTATACCATGGGTACTGACTTAATGGTTCATGCGTTAGTGTGGTGTTTGTTAACATAGTATGTAATACGTTAACACATGTGCAATGTGTCTTGATATAATGCGTGGCAGTGTACTAAAGCCACATGGAATTAGAGTAAATTGGATACTAATAGAACAGGAGTGAAGGCAAGGGTGGCCTTGACCAAAGCCTCGCTCAAACAACCTCTCTTGGCACAGGTCTTGTCTCAAGGTTGTTGTGTGCAAACAAAAATACAGGTCCAAAGTCTCAGGGAAGACCCGGACTTTCCACAGTCAAAGGGAAAGTCCACAGGAACCAACCAGGAGCCAAACACCACACACACACACACACACACACACACACACACACACACACACACTCACTCACACACACACACAGGTGCCCATGTGCTACACACACACACTCTCTCTTTCTCTCTCTCTCTCTCTCTCACACACACACACAGTTGCCCACATGCTACACACAAACACACAGACATACAGACACATGCACTCACACACACACACAGGTACCCACATGCTACACACACACACACACACACACACACACACACACAGACACATGCACACACTAAATAAATAGAAACTTTAAGAATATTTTAAAGGCTTTCGGAATTATGAATACTTTAAGTCTCTTTCAAAAGACGAGGTATTCTGTGTCTAAAAGCCAAACCCTGAAAGGACCTAGTCCCATCTATCAGAAGACTAAGAGTTTTAAGGGAATGGATGAAAGATACACAGATATACAGGTAGGCTGATAATCATAGATGACAGGTAACTAGGTAGATGACAGGTTAATGGTAAATGGATAATAGCTAGATGCATAGATGCCATAGAAAAGGTTCATAGGCATAGATCACAGTAGGTAGCTGAGAGAGGCAGATAAAGAGAGGATAGGTACATAGACAGGCAGAGTACACGGGTAATAGATTCACTCTGTCCATGTGCACATGTGCTGTGCTTCCTTCTCATCCGGGTTTTTCCATCTCAGCTGTGAACATGCCTGAGGACACTTCTGTGCTGTAAGCTGTCCTATTCATTGTAGCAGCATCTTTGGCCCTACCAGGTAGACACAGAAGCAGTGACAACCAAAAAGGTCCCGGGCATGCCAAGAGGCCCCTGTCAAATGCACAACCGCTCACAATTGAGAAGCCCATGTTCCGTTCTAATGGACAGCACAGCTGTAGACCCAGAAGGCCTTGGTCTTGGTTCTAATCTCGACTGTTAGCCTTGGCCTCAGCTGGGTTCACCCCTCTAGACCTCCTTGTCCTCATCTGGAGGACGGTTGTGGCTGCCCTAGCTCTACACCGTGCTTTTGCTTGGTGAGTTAAAACCAGGTAAATTCTGCTTCAGTTGCTGATACAGAGTCAGAGCTTCACTCCAGAGCCCCAGAGACACCAGATGGCAAGAGTGGAGGAGCTGTGCATGAACAAGAAGAACGGAGGAGGGAATGAGAGACGCTGACGTATACGTTGACTGCTAGCTAGAGACTCCATCCTTGGGGGTCACCATGTGAGAGCATTCATAAGGTGATGGCAGCTTCTTGACTCAGGACTAGATTTATGAAAACAGAGTGCTGCAGGAGCAAGACAGTGGTTAGCAGGGCATAAGATAGATGCCCCGCAGAGCTTGGCAAACAGTACACTCATTCTGTGCCAAAAGTTTCAGTTGCGTTTTACAATTAGCAGCTAAGGTTGAGCCCAGGCTCTCCAGATTGGTCCAGATCACCCCACTCTCTGGAGCGTGGGGTCTGTTGTTATCTCCCCAACCTACCCTTCCACCCCGACGTTGTTGAGTAGTAACAGATTCAAGCAGTTAAACAGCACTGATGTCAGTACGGCGGGTGGGAGGACAGGGTCCTGCCAGTTCATTCTCACCGCGAAACTGGAAAGCGTCAGAATGTGGGCTCACTTCCAGAGGATGGCTTTCTCTCTGTATCCTTTCGGTTTTGTAAGGGACCAGCATAGGTCTTGATGAACTCTGGGAGGTGAGAAAAGCATTCACTAGCCAGGAAGGCGACTTGGTTGGGAGTGGAGAAGCCATACTACCAGGTGGCCATCTTACCTTCAGGAGGGCTCAGGGATAGAGCGAAACAGACTGCCTTGTCTACAGGAGCTCTTAGTTTCAAGTGTAAACATGCACCCTTCTCCTGAGAGGAACAGGCAGGAAGTTAGAGGCTTGGGGAGTGTGGGTGAGTCAAAAACAAAAACAAAACAAAACAAAACAAAATAACAAAACAAAAACAAAAACTGGAGTTCCCAAGTCAAGCCCAGAGGTCGAACTTTTCCTCGAATATCCCATTCCTGGGAAGAATGAGGCACACGGGGAAGGTCGGTGTCACCATCTGGTCTCCAACTGACTTGGCAAGAAAAACGCAGCAGCAATGTTGGCCTTTAATACAACCAACCGCTGCTGGCTCACAGATGAAGATGAATTAAAAGGAGCCAAATTTTATAATTGTTGGTAAATCTGTTGATGATCAGCGTTGAAACTTCTATGACTCTTTTCTTCCCATCTATCACCATTTGTCATATTCTGTACCCTGTGTTTTGGGGGTGATGACCAGATGGAAATCAGGCTTCAGCCATTAAGCAGGTGAGAAACAGATGGCCGTGGCAAGAGAAAGACAGACGACTTCAGGGAGGACCATCCTTTCCTTCCCCAGCTCTAAGGCCCAGCCAGAATCAACTGATGGAGCTCCACATGGTCCCTATGTCACCATCAAGGACGGGTACATGCCACCTTTGTTTATCTGGGGAAGAAGGGTGAAAGGCGCCACAGCAAGGGGAGGTACAGATGTCCAGTAATGGTGTCCAGTGGATGTGCTTGCCATCAAACCTTGGACTGTAAGGAGAGGGAGGCCTGCGGAGTCTCCCATCTGTATTCATTATCTAGATTTTCTTGCCTGTTGTGTATAGAAAGGGAACTGGAGTCCTGCATAGGTAAGGGGCCTGCTTGAGATGCTCCGTGCCTTGCTCTTTTACATAACACCTCTTAACCAGCTCCAGCCAGGCAGCACTGGAAGAGGAGTGGCCACATGCCTTCAGGAGGGTGATGGCTCCGAGTCCTTTGTCTACAGAGAATTCTTGCTTTGCTGTACACAGTCCCTTGAGAATAAATATAGAAGTTCTTGAATGATCATAAAGCAAAAGCAAATTTTAATTCTGGTGTTACCATGAGAGCTCTTAGGAAGAAGGCCCCAGGCCCCAGACATCTGTATATCATGAAGTTGCCTCCCTCAGAGACAGTCATTGATTAAAATCTTCAAGATACTATTACTTAATGACCTCTCATCAGCGACTGCTTGGTAAGACCATACTTGGATTTTGTTTCTGAAATGCCAAACCGGAAGCCCAGCTCCCCCTGCTCTGCCACTCTGTCCCTGTTCCAGATGATGTCTCCCTCTATCATGGTATCTCTTTTATTGCTCTCCCACTCTGTCCCTGTTCCAAATTGACCATCCCATTCCCTTATGTTCTCATCCCCCATCCCCTACTCTCTATTGCCCAACCCCCTTGATCTCAGTTTACTCAGGGAGATCTCATCTATTTCCCCTTCCCAGGGCAATCCAGAGGCTTTGAATGTATGGCATTTTCAATGAACAAATAGAAACTATAATTAAAAAGAATCCTTCAAGCTTGAAATTGGCCCTGCAGTAACTCATTATGAATACAGATGTTGCTGCTGTATAGTAGTTGCTCAGGAAATACACACTTTATTAAAGTTGCATAAGCATATATTTCAAGAACTGGATGTAATTTAATTAATTTTCAGGCAAATCATTTCCATCTACTGGCTTGGTACCCAGGCCAAGGCTACCTGTATTCACTAGGTGAACCCTGTGATTTCACAATAGTCCCACAATGCCATGAGAGATGTTCAGCAGTTCCGCTTTGTAGCTGAGAACACTCATGTTAGGAGAGTATTCTCTCTTGCCTAAGATGGCAATTACTAAGTAGATAACCAACTTTTATTCAGGTCTACCTAGTTCCCTAGTCACCTTACCAGAACTGACTAAGTCATGGACCCCAGTGCAAAATGAAAACACAGGACTCTATGTTCAAACAATATTAAGACTTTCAAGATGGCCAAGGCATAATGTGAAAACAAGAACTGGGCATTTCTGAATGGGGTCCTTGGGCAATTGTCTAGGCATGGCCCTTTGTCCTATTAATCTGTCCATCAAGATGGATTCATTTCCTTAGTGAGTATGGAAATTATCTGTGAGAAGATTCTCCCCAAAGGACCTCCAGAAGACAGGTGCTTTAGTGACCATTAACAAATGTGTCAAATCTATACATTGTGCAGACACAAGAAAGGACTTTTCTCAAGGGTACAGCTCTAAGGGAAGGTGTCCGGCATGGCACTTCTCTCAGGTTCTGAGTGTTTTGGTGGTTTGCCTTCCTGTTTTGCTGACAGGTCAGGGTCTTGCCCAGTACAGTACCCACTGGCTACTCTCCTGCCTGGAAACCCAAAAAGGAAGATGAATAGAGTCCAGATGCATCTAAAAGTGGTTTTCTGGGAGCAGCAATGGACACAGGATGTTTGAAAAGCAGTTTCCTCTACAGACCTCCATCTCATTTCCTTAGGAGAACAGTGGGGTGATCTTGTTTTTATGGCTGAGCTCACCTTGAATTCCAGTGGAGGTTTCTTGGCATGCGGAGGGTGGTGGTGGTGGTGGTGGTGGTGGTGTGGTGGTGGTGGTGGTGGTGGTGGTGGTGGTGGTGGTGGTAGTGTGGTGTGGTGGTGGTGGTGGTGGTGGTGGTGGTGGTGGTGGTGGTGGTGGTGGTGGTGTCATTCAAATCAGAATGGTGTCAGCTGCACAGACTAGTGTGTCCTTTGTGCTCTTGTGCCTTGGGCCGTTTGATGGTGCAGCAGTTTCCACAGCACGCCTCTGCTGTTGGCCCTTCCCCTCCCCTCTGCAACTCCCAGCCCACATCCCTCTGGCTTTGTGGATCAGTTACCTCTTGTAATGGAGATGCCACATCTTACACACAGTCCTACTTCACTGGTTTGCAGCTCTGGGCCATCAGATAAGCAAGCTAACGGTCTCAAATCAAAGAAAGCCATCCCACTGAGTGTGTCAGGCACCTGTGTGACTCTGGGACATGGAAACGGCTGACTGCGGTCATTTGGGGCATGCTTGTTTGGTTGGGATTTTCATAGTACTCACACCACCCAAGGGTATTACTAGGGAGCACACAGTCAATGTACTTCCAATACTGGCAGAGGTTTAATTACCTTCTAGATCTATGAGTCTTAACATTTTTAAGAAATGTAAAATCAGCTGCAAATTTATTGTAAATGCCTAGGTTATACACCAGGGTGTCTAATCTCATAGGTCTGAACTTGAATTTAGTTAAATGTCCCAGGTAATTCACATTCAAGGAGTATCTGGCATCTCAGAAGAGGATCTATCAGTATTCATGAGAGAGCCTACACATATGACATAATTGTGAATGATCACTAAAGCACCCATCTTCTGGAAGGTTCTCTTGGGGAGAATCTTCTCACAGATAATTCCCAAACTAAGGAAATGAGCCCCTTTTGAGGTTCAGAGTCCTGAGCAGACCATTGCTAGACACTGTGCATTTTTCCTTCTGGGGAACTGTCCTCCCACCTTGGTCAGATTCTGTTTTGGACAAAACAGGTCAATTCACTGTCTTTCAGTTTCCTCTCTCCTGATGTGCATTCTGAGACACCCATTACATTTATGCACCCTGCGTATAGTCACCTTCAAAGGCAATTGTGGACTAATTCTGATCGAAGGATTCCTACAGACCCCGGCGATCTCTGAACACAACTGTGTGTCTGCCTGTGAGCTAAGTGTGAAACTCCAAACCCGAGTCTCTGATCTGGGTGGGAAGAAGAAGAATCCAGGATGGAGATGGCTCAGTGGCTAGTGCGTTCACTGTGCAGACACGAGGACCTGACTTCAGAGCTCCAGAAATGGGGTTTCTGCAGCCTCCACCCCCTCCTCTGCAGGTACACTGCACCCTAGGCCCCACCCGGTCTCTGATCATCTAGCTGCCTTCATAGCACACAAGAAGAAGCACAGGCTTCAGATGGAAGCAGGGTCATTTCTGACGTAACCTCCTTGCACATCAGCGCTGGACAGTCGGTGCAGGGGGAGCTGCCATTCTTGAGCACTTAGTGGGGTAATCTACAGGGGGTGTCCAGCACACAGTATGGCCACAAGTCAGAGCAGTAGCTTCCTCTCCCACTCCGGACCCCCAGTCTCTTATGAACTCCCAAGGACCCCCAGAGAGCAATGAGAAACTCTAACTCAAAGGACTCCAGGTTCAGGGAGAGACCCTGCCTCAACGTACAAGGTAAAGAGCAATTGCAGAGGTCCCCTTTGTCACCTTCGGGCCTCCTGCACACACAAGTGCATGTCTACACATGTGAACACACATGTACACCACACAAATACACATGCAGAAAAGAAAAATCTGAGACACTTTAAAGTGGCGACGCTTCATTTCCCACAGGCCTCTTCTGTCCATTGGACAGATTGTCAGTCTCAAAGGGACGTCAGAACAAGTTCAGGTTGAGGAGAATGGGAAAAAAGTAAATGGTGTTGGGTTACACAGGCAAGGTGCATGTGCCGGGTAGATAGCTGCTGAGTCTCTGGGGAGAGATCTGAGAGCACTTCCTCATGTCATGTGACCCCATCCTGACCTCCCAGGTCCCCAGCAAAACCAACAAGCACTACTGCTGCACTCAGCCCCAAATTTCAACAAAGTTTTCTGTCCAGAACAGCTCAAGCTACCCTCTTTTCCATGCAATTGGTGCCCCCTAGTGGCCGAGTTGACCTTCCCTCCAGTTGAAGTCTGAAGTCAAAGTCTGGCTTGGCTACAACCAACTCTGTCCTTGGATTTAGAGTTTCCCAATGCTTTCTGGGGGTTCTTGTGAAATCACCAGAGACCGAGGATCAGGAGTGGGAGAGGAAGCTATTTTTATGACTTGTGGTCATACTATGTGCTAAACATCCCCTATAGATTATCTCATTAAGTTCTGCAAGAGAATGGTAAATACCCTTGCATCGACTTTCCAGAGCTGGTGTGCAATGAGGTTATGTTAGATGTCTGAAGCCAGATGCTTAGAGACTTGGGACTCCTGGAAGGCTACCCTGCCTTCATCTGAAGTCCATATGAAGTCTTCTCATATGCTGTGAAGGCAGCTGGATGAGCAGGAACTGGGTAGGGGCCTGGGGGCTGCAGTGCCCATGCAGAGGAAGGGACAGAAGCTGTCCCACTCGTCTTCTTGGGTTCATCTTCATCAAATCAGCAGAGGGTTGCCAGATGCGGCCCTCTTGCCAAAGTACCCGATGCTTTGCCCAATCCTGAAACCTCCTGTGGATGGCCCCATGCAACCAGAGCAGCTGAGAGTCCTCAAGACTCAGTTTCTCTCAGGATACCCTTGGCTTCATTCTGTGTTTAGAGCCCAGAGCTGTTTTCTTCTCCTTTTAGAACAAAACAAACAATATCCCCTCTGCCCACAGAGATTTGACATCTTCCTTTCAAAAACATTTGTTCTACTTTTTTGTATGTGTCTCTGTGTGTGTGCTGTGTCTGTGGGCGCCAGAAGAGGGTGTTGGATCCTTTAGTTCTGGAGTTCCAGACAGTTGTGAGCTGTCTAGTGTGGGTGCTGGGGTTTGAACTTGAGTTCTCTGGAAGAACAGGAAGTATCCTTAACCTCTGAGCCATATCCACAGCCCCAGAGGCTTGGTCTCCTCTTCTCTTTCCTGCATTGCTTGTCACAGGGGTAGGACCGTTCCTCACAGCCCTCCGGACTCTGCTGTCAGTGTCTTTATCAAATTGATGTTCATGTAGAAACACACACCAAGCTGATGCTGTCAGCAGCAGAACCTGCCTGCCTTTGGACGGAACCACTGCTCTCGAACCACAGACCTTGCGGATCTCTAATATGGAACTTCACTCAGCTCACCTGGGACCAGAGGTGGGGACCACGAAGTCGTGGGGATGTGACATGGTGTGGAAAGCAAAGATTGTATAGCTAGAAATAAATCCAAATGACAAGTGATGTGTGCAAAACCTTGAGGTTTGGCACAGTGTCCTGAGAGTCTACTTCCGGGGGAAAGATGTTCTTATGAAGAGAAGATGCTAGGCAATGAGCTAGGCTGATTACACACTGAAGACACAGGTGTGTGTGAGGGTGAGGGCAGCTTGGTACCCATCATGCTTAGCTCCGGCTGGTTGGTGGGACAGGAAAATGGCCAAGATGGCCTCTGGGCATGAGGAGACCACAGCCTCACTGAGAGTCTAAGAGCCTCTCCTGCCAGAGTCCCCTGAGCGGAACCAGTGAGTTAGATCAGCAGGCAAGGTCTCCACTGACAAACTTGACCACCTGAGTTTGAACCCTAGAACCTACATGGGGGAAGGAGGGAACTGACTCTCACAAGCTGTCCTCCCTGTGTGAGCTGTGGCAGGCACCCTCCCCTCCCCAAATTAAATTAACTAACTTAATTATTTTAAGATGAATACAATGAGTCTCCGAGTGTCTAATGGATATAGGGTAACGGAGAACTGAAACATGTTGCTGGAATTGTGGCCCCTTCTGTTGGCACAAGGCGTAGGGAAGTTGGAACTAGCCTCAGGTAGGCACTTGCCTCTCCTGACACTGACCAACCAACCTGGAAAGCCACAGCTTGGCATCAGAAGAGGCAACTAAGACTGAATTTTAAGGAGACAGTGAGAGGCGTTTTCCCGAGTACTGTGTAGCAGGGGATCTGTATGAACGGTGTATCTTTTGCTCATCTGTATTTGGTTAAAGCCAGGCTGCTTTTTGCTTTACAGGGTCACAGATCTAGTGTCACAAATGAGCGGCATAGACAGAATGAGGTCGGGAGGGAGCAGGGCAAGAAACCGGAAGCAGTGACACCAGCCATGCTGAGCATCCAGTCAGAGGACACTTCACTGACGGTCCAGGCGCCGAAACTGAAGCCCATGTAAGTATGAATTCCTAAACCTCAAATAGAACCGACTTAATGAAGAGCAAGAGTGATCACCAGCAGCAATAATCAACTAGAACCACCACAGAATTCCAGGTTTGTGTAATCACCGGATGTGGAATTCACAGGAACACGAGTGAGCATCAGGAGGGTAGCAGCGTGAGCTCACACGGAGCAGTGCCCAGCACCCGTGAAGCCCAGCATTTGCTCAGTACGCACAATGCCCACCACTCACACTGCTCCTCATGCACGATGCGGACATGAGAAAGTTGCACGTTTACCAGTGGATCCTCAAGTTCAGGGATCACTAACAGCTCAAGACACAAGAATTTCACCTGCTCTCTTTGTCCTTTCTCTTCAGGTTAGCAAAGCCGCTCCCCCAGGCTTTCAGAGCACTGAGTATTAAAGGACTCCGATTTATTATAACGCTTTCAACATTCTGTGTGTGTCTGTGTGTGTGTGTGTGTGTGTGTGTGTGTGTGTGTGTGTACACATGTGCATGCACGACTGTGCCATTTCTGTATTAGACTATTCTATCTTGCTCTGAACCATTTTTTTATGTTTCATTTGAGCTTGTATCTATATTTCTCCATATTGACCAGCCACTCACTACTTGGCTGAAACTTTAGTTTCCTCCAAGAAGCCTAAGTACAGAATGACACAGGGTGGAGACATCATCCTCAGATTTATGCTAAACAAGAAAAGGAGGAGCATGGGTCACCTTCTCCCAGAGTGCCTCACTAAGCTGTGTACAGTCCTGTCTCTGTAGCAAAGATTGGCAGACAACCCACAGGACCGAGAATCAATTCCAGAGTTGCATATCCACAGACCACAATGTTGGTGATGGGTCAGGAACATCAGCTTTGTGGGGTTTCCCAGAGCAGTAAGAAATGGAATCCAAGGCTTCACCACCACACTGGGAAGGGTTCAGCAAAGAGCACAGTCACTGCCATGATGTGAGGGAGACTTAAGGAGAATACACCACTCATTCTTTAAGTATCTCAGGTCTCAACCTTCTTAATCCCAGAAGCATTTCCCAGCCACCATCTACCCACTCACGGTCCCTGTTTTTGTAAAAACACACAAAGCAGAACCATTTCTGGGAACCCAGAAGAAGCAGATTGTTACCACATAGCTGCAAAAATTATTGCAATTTTTCAAAGCCTGTCTCTGTAGGCAGTATGGCCAATATTGCCTTTGTTTAAATAAGATGATGCAAATCAGATGCAGATTATTAAGCTTTTGAAAATGCCTAGCACACATGAAAGATGTTTGCACAATGAGGCACTATGAGCGCTCTTATTGATGACAGCTTTGCAGTTAAGTATGTGTTCACTAAATATGGTAACAAATGAGAACTAACAATAAAAATGAGCTCCAAGGGAGTTGCCACAGCATGAACTGGACGGACTAGTGCTGGGCTGGGCTTTAGGTCTTGGCATGGAGAGCCTCATCATTCCAGAACATTCTTGATTTCCAAGTTTTCTCTGTAAAACAAAACAGAATAGTTTTAGAGTAAATGATTCATAAATCCACTGATTTGGGCAAAGTAAGTCATTGTATTGGCTCATTCAAGAATCCAGGATCACTCTCTGGTAGGTGGTATCTTACTGCCCATTGGGTATAAATCAAGACTTCCTTCATGTCTCCCAAGTATATACAATCTGTTCAGGATACACTGCTTGTTTGTTTATTTATGTACCAGCATGCCTTCCTGATTCCTTATTCTTCATTAATATTAAGCCTATCCCTTTATAAATGTACAAATCTTCCACTTCACATATTTATAACCTTAACTTTAAAGATCTGACTTTAAATAATTATTAAAATGTTCCCCAATATTTAATATTAATATAATTTCATAATTTATATACTGCCTTCATCATTTACATTAATCATTTATAAAATAAAATGTTGCCCTTGTTTGATTTATTTTATTGGAAATTGCTCCTTGATTCTTACCTTCATGGACATGTTGATTGTCTGATAGTTTCTTTGAATAAAAAGATCCTTGTGTTCTACTGTAAGGGGGAAGCAAACTGCCCTGATTATTGCCCTTTTCTAATTCACACGCAAATATTGTTTATAATCAATTTGCAGCATTCAAGGGATTCTCCAGTCTGTAATCTCAGACTTTCTTCATTCCTCTTGTAATTCAGTCCCCAAGTCCTAAGAACTATGTCAGATTTATACCAACAACCCCACTCCTGGTTCAAATTTTCTTATTATCTGCATTCTTTGTTGCTGTGAAAAGAAGCAGCTTAATAGACAAAAAGCTTATTTTGGTTCTTGATTTAAGGGAATATAGTCCATGGGGCGAGCATTGTGTCTGCTCCATGGTGGTCAGAGCTGGTGGCAGCTACTTGCTCACATCTTAGCTGACCAGGAAAGAGAAAGACAAGTGCTGCTTGTGCGAATATGAGCTTCCTTTAAAAGATATCTCCATGGATTCCGGTCTACATCCCCTCCAGCTGCTGCTCTGGTTGTTTATTATCTCTGTGCATTCGATCACAGCTATTTCAGAATTACACACACCCACTTACCTTCTCATTGGGTATTCTTTTTGACCTACCCCATTCAGGATTTTAGAAACTTGTTTGGTGAAGGTCACCTACATAGCTTCCATTTGACTAAAATCAAACTGAAACTTTCACGATCTAAGCAAATTTCTTCTATTTTTCACAAGAATTCTTATTTTTTCATAATAATGATGATTACTCTCATCTTTTCCATTTGTCTTTAAGTGAAGGCATTTGCTTGATGGTACCCTGTGTCCCTAGTGGTTCGGGCTGCTCTCTCCCATCCTTCTTGAAGTCTTCATTGGAGTGCACCAGTCATTTTTTTATACTTCCTTCAAAGCTGAGTTTCAACCATCTCAACCCCTGAGGCATGTCTCAAGAGTCCCAATGTCCCATATCCTCAAAACATACAATGGGCAGTTGTAGATGAAATTCTAAACAGTCCTAGTAAATAAGAAACACAGAGTCAAATACAGAGGTAAATAGCCAAAGAGATCAGAGAGTCATGACTACCTTATCTTACCACCTCTCCACCTTGCTTCCCCAGAGAGAGACCTTCTTCCTGTGTGACTTGTGTTTTATTGCCTTCCTATTCTGCCTTCTCATTGGCTCTAAACCCAACCACATGACTTCCTCATCACTGCCTGTCTGTACAGACTTCCAGGTCTCTATGGTTGGTATTGGGATTAAAGGCTTGTCTCATCACACTTGGCTGTGTCCTTGACCACACAGAGGCTCTGCCTGCCATGTGATCGGATTAACAGCGTGGGCTACTACCGCCTGACTGCTGTCCCTGTCTCACTATGACCTCTGATCTCTAGGCAAACTTTATTAACATACAAATAAAATCATATTTCAGCACAAATAAAATATCACCATGGGCAGTCCTTGACCCACTTCTCTTCCTTAGTTATTCCCTAGGTAGCACTCTCCACTGCTTACTTTAAGCTATCATGTTGATGACTCGGCAATGTGCATGTCCATCCTGAACCTCTCTCTAAACTTTAGATTCTTTTTCCAACTTGTCTTGACACCTCCACTTGGATGTCTGAAATACATCCAAACAAACTTATGGCATACTGCTCTAACTTCCTGTTATTTACCATTTCTTTGCCTTTATGTTTTGTTTGCTCTCTCTCTCCTCCTGTGTTATATGCTTCTTTTTTGCAATTGGCCAAACTGAGAACTTTTTCACAAACTACTTGCCCGTGATAGATGTAAGTTGATAGAAATAAAGAAGGTGCATTTTCAATGCACCTGAGAAGCATCCTCTCTGCAGAGGTTTTTAAGTTATTTATAATTGTCACTGTGTATCTATACATGGCATTCTTCATTCACAGACATAGTCTACTCACTCCTGAAGGAAGCCTACCTAATGGATCGGCTCTTGACAAGGGAATATGTATCATGGGTCAAGATCGATGCTGCTACCCCACATGTAATGTAGTCTTCAATGGAAAGTCAATGGAGAACAGAGAGCAATGGAAAATTACAAGTTAAAAAACACAATGATCTAAAGGCCAATGAAATTTACTTGAATGCCAATTTTCTGCCCTGGAGGAATAATTTCCAAGGAGCCAAATTTAGCAAGAGAGATTTGAAAGGCATTGAGCAAGAAGTTCAGAATGAAATACACCAGGCATGACCTCAGAACGCTAGTCAATAATTGTACATTTGCATTTTAACTCTTCCTCATTATTACCAAAGGTGAGTTCCAAAGGAAAGCTCCCTGATATCTAAGATGTGAAACACTGTTTGTCTGCTTGCCTGCTGATGAGTCCAAGGCTCAGCGCTGTAACACTGGAGCAGTGGAACCTATGATCTCTGCTAGGTGAGAGAAATAAAATGCTTGGTAGAAGAAATTGCATTTCCAATGTTGAATGAACCCTTTTCCCTGAGCAAAGAAATGAATTAAGGTTGGCTACACCCTGCAGTGTTGATAACAAAACTGTGGTCATTATTAATGTTGTCCCACAAGGATTTAACACTTGCATGTTTCAGCACACAGGTTTCTAGTCTGAGTTAGCTGGCATAAAGACTTCCTGAGCACCTGATGCATAGGAAAGCATGTTGCCTGAATTGACCCAAGTCTTACAACAATCCCATGGGATAGGTATTCTTACTACCGATAAAGAAACTGAGGCTTAAAACAATTAAGCATTTTGCCCAAGAGGTAGAGGTTGGGTTTGAACTCATTGTCTGCTTGAGTATTTGTGTATTTCAGCCACTCCAGGGATGGTTCATTACATCTAAAGGAAGCAGAGCACAACTGTCCACAAGGGGCAAAGCATGTTTACACACAGTGCTCAAGGATCGACTCAGGAGTCCAGGAGAACTTTTTGTTTAGCTGACAGGGACTCCACAAAAGTTTGACTTATCAAGTGAAATTTTATTGATCAGGGTTGTCCGGCAAAAGAAAACAAATAAGGGGTGTGTGTGTGTGTGTGTGTGTGTGTGTGTGTGTGTGTGTGTGTTTGTGTATGTGTGTCTATGTGTCTGTGTGTGTGTGTGTGTGTGTGTGTGTGTGCGCGCGCGCGCGCGCATGTGCGCGCGCACGCATGTGGGACTAGCTCACGTTATGTTAGAGGTTAACAAGTCCAAGTTCACAGTATGAGTACATTTGCTACTTTTCTTGTTGCCCTAAAAACAAACTAACAAACTGAAACACAGGCCAGAGGAAAGGTTCCTTGTGTCTCCTGGTTTCAGAGGGTGTGGTCCATCCTGTGAGGGAACATAAGACCCATAGAGAGCATTTAAGATCCAAACACCATACTGTAAAATGTTCTTCTCTCACCATGAGTTAACCTCACCTTAAACACTTCCAGATTGATGCATAAAATTTACTATCACAAGAAAATAGCTTGAGTGAATAATTTGAGGTTAGACATCAAAGATGCCACCCATGGTCTCTCCCCAGTCAGCATGACCAAGCCACATGCTGTCCTTTGTGAAGCCATAGGAAGCATCCACCACCCTCAATGGAGAGGACATCCTGTTCTGCATCTGGCAGAAGCATAAAGTGACCTCAGATGCTTTCATGTCTGTTCTTTTGAAAACTGATGCTTCAAATACATTTTTTTTAAAACAAGCAGCAATATTCTACTGTTTACTGCATATGGGAAGCTGGTCACACAGGAAGCCATATTAGTTCCTAAACTTAGCTAATGGAGACGATTTTCCTGGTCCTTTATTTTCATTATTTCAACTATGGTTTGGCTCCCTCTATGATGAAACACTGATTCTAGAAGCTATTCATCAATAGGAGACAGTCTGTATTTGAGCTCATCCTGGGATTGCATTTTAATTGTCTCTTTCATTTTAGGAGCTCCCTGACTGCCTCTGGAATTATTCTTTTTATCCCCCATCACCTGCCTATGTCCAGACCCTGTACTTGGCATCACTGAGAACCAGCTGAGTTACCCAGAAGGACGTCATTTTGCTCTGGGGCAAAGGCCGTTTCATTGTCTGTTAGGGTAAGATGCATGTTCAGGTGGGGATGATAGGGAAAGGCCCAGGCGCAGACTATGTGCCGGCAGAGAGCTTGCAGCCAGGACACCGTGGGTTTAAGGAATTCACCCGAGTCAGCCATTTCCCCCTTGTCGTCCCCATTTTCACACTACTTGTGAGCTGCCAATGGCCCCCTTTTGGACCCTTCGAAGGAACAAAACACTGTCAAATACTTTCCAGTCATTGGTTGTTTTTCTTATTCATCCCCTGTCAAAGGACTGAGAACAATTATCTGAGGCCAGGGACACTCGAACCCACCACCGCTGATAATGTTGCCCCTGCTCCTCACCTAGTCAGCTGCAATGTTTTAATCAACAGACTATATTCCTGGTATACAGCGGCATTTAGATTTTTCATATGGTTACAAGGAAAAACACAGATCTCTCTAGCGATCATCAAGGCTTGAAACCTTCATGTGAGAATTTGAGCAAGGCTTAAAGCAATGTTTCCCTAACTTGGGACTTGGGACACCCCAAGAACACCTCTAAGTAACCTGGTTAAGAAATAAAACATTGAAAATTAAATGTCATTGTGAGACAGTACTTGATTTGATAGAATGTTAAATCCTAACAGATATGTGGTGATATATTGTATATCAAATAAAGCTTGCCTGAAGATCAGAGAGACAAAGGAACAAGCCACTGCCACTTCTCACCTCGCCAATTCCACGAATCCTGTTTGAATGTCTCTGCATTCTCAGCTGAAGGGGTTCCTCTCAGCCAAAAGGCTTCAGCTGAAAGAGCCTAGCCAAAAGGCCTCTAGCTAAAAAGGCTTCCTCTGTCTCCTCACGCCTTATGTACCTTTCTTCTGTTCAGCCATCACTTCCTGGATTAAAGGCATGTGTGCTTCCCAAGGACTGGGATTAAAGTTGTGTGCCACCACTGACTGACCTCTATGTTTAATAGTGCCTTGTTCTGTCCTCTGATCTTCAAGAAAGCTTTATTTGATACACAATATATCACCACACAGATATGGGGGCCCCTAACATGTCATGACAATGTGTAGGCCTATTGTCCAAATAATTTATAACATGAATATAAAATGTGCAAATGCAGAATCCTAATGCAAATGCAAGAGCAAAACCTTCCTAGGGGCAGGTCACCGTGGATTCCATCGGATGAAGCCATGGAGCCACAGGATCATCTCGTCCTTCCTAAGACTCTGCAGTGACAAAGCATCTCCTCCCCCCACTGTCTACTTCCCGATGCGCAACTCTTGATTAAAGTCAACGTTCGGATCAAAAGCATTTCTCTGACCCCAAATTAGAGAACTCAAGTTCCTCTGGCATGACAGGTTTTACAGTCGAGGGTGGGAAAGGATTTGCTTGTGTCTTCACTGAGACACCAGGGTCCTATCCACCCAAGCCATCCAGTCTGCTGTCAGTACTCCAAGGATGCAGAGCTGTATTTGATGAATACCTGGGTTCCAAGTTCCCGTCCCTCCCCTGGTTTGTGGGCTGAGCCACATAGTTGACTGCAGATTTTCACCCTAAGAAAAACTAAAAGTTCTCATCAACTGATGCTGGGGAAGACAGGGGCCCGGTGCCTCTTGCTTGTTTGTGATCTGGTAAATTTAAGTCTAAAGAACCTCTGATATTAGAAATAGAATGTTTATATTTTATTTATTTTTAAAGATTTCTTTTATTTTTATTTGTATATATGTATGCCTGTGTGCCCCCAGAGGGCACAAGTGGGTCGGTACCAGATTCCCTGGAGCTGGAGTTACAGGCTGTTGTGAGCTGCCGGATGTGGGTTCTGGGAACTGAACTTGAGTTCTCTGCAGGAACAGCATGTGATCTTAACCACTGAGTCACCTCTGCAGTACCTACGTTTTATTTCTTACAGGAGGCACACCCAAAGGACTTCCAGTGAACGTATTACAGAGATACCTACACATCCATGACCATAGCTGCACTATTGATGATACTAGAAAAAGAACCAGCCTTGCTGTCCAAACAGATGAAAGAAAGAGATTGTGAAACATGGTACATACACAACATGGAATTTTAATTCAGTCATAAGGGAAAATAAGATTATAACATTTACAGGTAAATTGATGGAACTGGAAATCATTATGTTAAGTGAAATAATCCAGACTTGAAAAGACAAATACTACATCTTCTCTCTCATGTATAAAACACAGATTTAAAATTATGTGTGTATGTGTGTGTAAATGTGTGTATGTATATGTGTTCACGTATGTGGTATTGTGTGTATATGGGATGTCTTAGTTAGGGTTTCTATTGCTGTGAAAAGACACCACGAGCACAGCAACTCTTACAAAGGAAAACATTTAACTGGGGTGGCTTACAGTTCAGAGTTTCAGTCCACTATCTTCATGGTGAGACATGGTGGCATGCAGGCAGACATGGTGCTGGAGAAGTAACTGAGAGTCCTATATCTTGACCTACAGGCAACAGGAAGTGGTCTGAGATACTGGGCATGGCTTGAGAATATAGGAGATCTCAAAGCCCGCCTCCACAGTGGCACACTTCCTCCAGCAAAGCCACACCCACTCCAGCAAAGCCACACCCACTCCAGCAAAGCCACACCCACTCCAGCAAAGCCACACCCACTCCAGCAAAGCCACACCTCCCAGTAGCACCTCTCCCTCCGAGCTTATGGGGGTCAAATACATTCAAACTACTATAGGGGGGGGTGTGTGAAACCAGAAAGGGAATCATCAGAACGGAGTAAGAGAGAGGGAAGGAAGGACTTGCATTCGTGTGACATGAAAAGAAACTGTCAGAGGGGCTGACAAAGCCAGTAGAGTGGCATGCAGGCCGGAGGAGAGCAGTGTGGGAGAGGGCAGGCTGGAACAAAGCATGATTACGCCATAGTGAGGGCTGGCAGGATGCCTCAGTGGGTAACAGCACACGCTTCACAAGGCAAAAACCCAAGTGGCAGGCGAGAACTAACTCCACAAATTTGTCCTCTGACCACACACACACAGATACACATGCAACATTAGTAACCTAAAAAGAAAAAGAAAACACTATAATGAAACCAATTGCTTTTCATATTAACTTAAAGAGTTAACTTTTAAAAAGTGGTAACCGTGTCAATGAGGTGAAGAATATGCCAACTGCCTGGCATTATCCTTTATTCCACGATATCGAAAAATACCTCCCTGTGGCCTATCAGCATGGAAACTTATTTATCATCTGAAAATAAAAACTTAAACTAAAAAATAAAAATTGTATTTTAAAAGCTCCCAAATAAATAAATATCATGAGCAAAATTAAGTCATGATTTAGAAAAGATAAGCATTCTAACTCGGCAGCAGCCTCAAGAACATAGGGGAACAAGAGCCTTTGTGACCTACCAGCTGGCGGCCCTCTCTTGTTGATTTTGGCATCCCATTCTTTATTTGCTAGCAAATTAATTTGGGTAGTGATCCCTATCATGAGTCTTTGGAATGGCTTGCTGGGCTGATTTTATTACAAGAGGCCCAGTCTCTGCTGCCTGCAGCATCCTTTTCACGAGGAGCCAGAGCTGGCAGAGGGGCTGCCCGGTCTGCACAAGGTCGATGAACCGGAGAAGCTAATATCTTTTATCTGAAAGAACAACACAGGTGAGTTCCAGCCCCAAATATTTCCTCTGCTCCTCAGCTTTGGAAATTCTGCATTGGCGTACCCTGGCATTTGCCAATGGGGCTAAGAACTGACGCAGAGGGGAATCTTGTCCTTGGAGCTCGGCTTCTTTCCTCAGGGTCGCTGTTTTCTGGTGAATTGCCTCTAATGCCTGTTCCCAGTCTCCTCAGATAGTGCCCTTGGCTCTCTGACACTTCTTTCCTCAGTGAGATAGCTCATTGCCTTCCAATCTCTTGCTTGTCAAACCGTGTGTCCATATCCCTGGGGCTAAACCACTTATTCCTGGGAAACTTCTAGGCGAATGTCACAGCTGAGGATATTGGGAGAGTACGCAAGAAACAATTGACTTTCCCAAACTCTAAGACCATCCCCCCGATACGTGACACCCTAGCCAAAAAGGATATTTGGGTACAAAAAGGAAACAAGAAAATGAGCTGGGAATAAAGCTATAAAATAATATTGTTTAGATGATTTATGTTTTGAGGTTGATTTAAACAAATATGTATTCATCCCAAAATAAAAAAATGTCCCATCCACATCTGATATGGCAAATCTATAAGTTTATTGTGGTTATTACAGGCGCATGGATGACTCAAAGGCAGTTGCATCTTTGAAAAGCCCACCCCAGCGTCGGTGATCACTACAAAAGCTGTATTTCAGGAGCTCCCTGTCCAACTTTCAAGCAGCCCCAACAGTGAATCTTCTCTCTTCAGCAACTCTTGTAGCCTTTGGGAGGGGTCCTGTGCACCATGGACTTGGTGAGCTTCTAAAGCGCCGTAAGTTTCATGAGCTTCCTGGGTACTGTATGCTTCCTGAGTCTCAGGTATAGATGTAACCAACTGTCTTATTAAATAAGAAACACAGAAACAATGCAAAAGAGAAAGCCGAGAGGTCAGAGCTCAGAGCTAAAATCTCACCCTTCCGCCTGCGGTGTCCCAGCTTCCCGAATGAGAGTTCTTCTTCCTGTCTGTTCGTCTATTTAAAGTATTTTGTTCTGCCTTCTCATTGGTTGTAAACCCAAACACGTGACTGCCTCGTCACTGTCTGAATGTACAGCCCCCTAGGTCTTAAAGGCATATGTCTCCAATGCTGGCTATATCCCTGAACACACAGATATCTATGGGATTAAAGGCGTGTGCCACCACCGCCACACTCTTGCTATGGCTCTAATAGCTCTGACCCCCGGGCAACTTTATTTATTAACATACAATCAAAATCACATTTCAGTACAATTAGATTACCACCACACTCAGGAGTCTCTTTCCTCCAAGGAGAGACGGTCTCCACTCCTAGGAAACAGCTGCACAAAGGTACCTAAGGTGTCCTCCGCACGCACGCACGTCCCTGCAGGTATTTTGCTAGTGGAGGGGAAGTGGTTTGGGCCACCAGTTAGCATTAGCTCACTTCCCATAGGCTTGTTTGCGGTATACTGCTTCAGTGATTTCTGTTTGAAATTAAAAGGAACTGAGAACTCTACATACAGCCAATCAGAAATATCAGAGTGGAAAAGTTCATTCAAATCAAGTATTTAAAGACAGTTAACATCGAGATGAAGTTTAGACTTTCAAGAAAAATTTTGAAGGACATTGAAATGGGCAGGTGACTGGGTGTCCTGCCCAGGGTGCTGTCTGCAGGGGTGACCCAGGGTGCTGTCTGTCTGCAGGGGGTGGCTGGGCGTCCTGCCCAGGGTGCTGTCTGCAGGGGTCTGCTTTTCTTACCTGAACACTCCAGAAGAAAGCTGACTGTAATGCACTTGAGTCTTGTCTTCCAAACATAAACACACTGTTCTCGGGAGATGGGTCCTTGATTGTTGCCCCAGGAATGTGAAGTCATCTAGCTTTTAATTTTGGTTGATTAATTAATTAAACAAATAAATAATCTATTTGTTTTTAGACAGGGCCCCACTATGTAGCCCTGGGTGGTCTAGAACTTTTTGTGCAGAGCAGGCTAGCCTCAGACTCACACACATGTACCTGCCTCGGCCTCCTGAGTTCTGATTTTCTGTGTATGAGATTATTTGATTTGATTGAGGCTTCATAATAGTTCCCTTATTAACTAGTGATTCATTTGTCTCTGTCTCTCTGTATCTCTCTGTCTCTGTCTCTCTTCTTCTTTGTCTCTCTGTCTCTGACTCTGTGTCTCTCTGACTGTCTCTCTCTGTTTCTGTGTGTCTTTCTCTGTCTCTCTGTCTCTCTCTCTGTCTCTCTCTCTGTCTCTGTCTCTCTCTCTCTCTCTCTCTCTCTCTCTCTCTCTCTCTCTCTCTCTCTCTCTCTCTCTCTCTCTGTCTCAGGCTGACTGCACAGGAGCCTAATTTTGCTTTGATAGAAGTTCAGGTCCTCTAAAGCTGGGGTGGACTCGCTTGCTCTAACCCATCCAGAGGCTTGTGCCCAAAGATCAATGTGCTGCTAAAGGCCAAGGCCTTCTTTGGACCGTGAGCTAACAAAGCCCTACACACCTGCTCAGCTTTATCCATGAGGATCAGAGTTCTGTGTTTATTTCCTTCATGCTTATCTTTGTTTGGGCTTTTTTAATCAGATTAAAGAGTCCCCATCTGTTTTCCCTTCACTTCCAGTTTTTGTAAACAGTCAGCACTGAATCCTGCTCTCTAGTTGGTGTTTTTAGGATAGGTTTATGTATTCTGCTGTCAAGGTTTGCGTTGCTGTAAAATGAGCTAAGGATTTCTACCACCCTCTTCTCACCTTACAATGGGTTCATATATAATATTTGATGGTTTAATGGTTTATGTTGAGCTTATATTTCTTTTTAATTTTGCGAAGTTATAATTGCTGTAAAATTCCAGCCTAAGATTTGAATCTATGGGGATCACAGTGTCTAAGCACCCACTATGTCTTGCACTTAGTAGGCCCTTTATCATTCCCTGTGTTCTTTTTGTTCTACTCATTTTTTTTCCCGGAATAATCTTACCAAAGGCTTGCACATTTCATCAATCCTTTCAAATGCTAGCTTTGACTTTTCACTGTTCAGTTTCCTCCATTGATTAGATTAGATTTGCTGTTCCCTGTCTTGCCTGCAGCAGAGAACAGATCCCTAGGCTGCTTCAAATGTGGTCTTCTTAACATCACTATTCAAACACCAGAGACGGTCAAGGTCAATGGACATTTGGAAAAGGAGGCTTTTCATTCTGATTAGTATTTGATGAAAATTACATATTCACCAGTGGTGGTTTGAATAGGATAGGACATAGTTTACACTGGAAATGTCACATCTGACAAGGTCAATAATAAAGCAGGAGGGTGTGCCTTGAGACTGTGAGCATATATTTAGCCAAGTAATAAAAATGCCCATTTTCTGAATTCATTTATTGAATATTCATCTTAGTATGTATGTAGTATTTTCAGGGTAACAGAGGTAAACTGGTGAACAAGTCCAACAGTCTATGCCCTCCTCAACCTTGCTTTTTAGTAAAGGAAACAGATAAATAGGAAAATTAAAATGTTATATGATTTCTGACGGATATAGAGGATGTAAAGAAAATGTATATGGGGGTCTAAAGGCAGTGGGCCAGACACTTTAGACTCTTTCTTTGTGTTAATGGATATCTGGAAGTGAACCTGCTGTAGTGATTTGAATCCCCCATGAATCTCATATTTGAGTAGCCGGTCCCCAGTTGGTGGCTGTTTGGGAAGGATGAGGAGGTGTGGCCTCATTGAAGGAGGTGTGTCACTGGGAATGGGCTTTGAGGTTTTAAAAGTCTTACTCCATTCCTGGTGTCCCTCTCTGCCTCCTGCTTGAGAATCCAGATGTGAGCATTCAGCTGCTGTACCAGTGCCGTGCCTGTCTGCCTGGGGCATGCTGCCTGCCATGATGGACTCTAACCCTATGGAGCTGTGAGCCCCAGATAAACCCTTCCTTCTGTGAGTTGCCTTGGCCATGGTGTTCTATCACAGCAACAGAGAAGCAACTAAGATACCGACTTTAAGTTGTATGAGGTTTTAAAGCAATAAAATATAGTGTATTTTATATTTAGATTCCAAAATATAATAAAGATAGAAAAAGCAATTGGAATAAGATTAAAATTCTATGTATGCTAGTTTTAAGACAGGAGGACAGATAAACATCTTTGCTAAAGGATGGGTAGCTTTACCACTTTGTGAGACATTTTTCCCGAATACCTGAAGAGATGGTGGGTCAAAAGGAAAACCATAGAAACGACTGTTGCCATGATCCATGTGGTATTTCTGCCCACCAGGTTCTTACTTTTTTCTCCCTGTGCGATGAACACTTCCTCCAAGGGACCCCTGCAGTCCCTCCAGGCAGGTAGCTGTGAGAAGATTGCCATTGTTCTCATTGTAATGGTGAGCTGTGATTGTCCAGTTGACATAACTTAGAATCAGTTGGAAAGAGAGTCTCAGTGGGGCATTGATTGGCTATCCTGGGCATGTCTGGGAGGCATTGTCTTAGTCAAGTTAATTCATGTGCAAAGATCCAGCCCACTGTGGTTGGTACCATCCCCTAGGCAGGGAATCCTTACCTACGTAAGAGCAGAGAACGTGAGTGAGCAATAAAGTAAGCAAGTGAGTACGCACACGTTCATGTCATCCTGCGAGGATGTGATGTGGCTGTGAAGTTCCTGCCTTGATATCCCCACAATGATGGACTGTGAGCAGGATTTGTAAGTGGAAATAATCTATTTTCTTCCATTAAGTTGCTTTTTTTGCCAGATTATTTATCATGTAGGCTGAATTGAATCTATAATACCCATTCTACAGCTCGGGCTGTGAAGGCTCAGAAAGTAGCTCCATAGGCAAGGTTACCACCCCGCAGTGGTGGAGGGGGACTGACCGCACTCTGTTGAACTGAAATCAGAAGTCAAACATCTAACAGTTCTCCATGACCTCCCCCACCCTCTCAATTCCTACTTATTTTAAAGTAGGTTCTTTCTTGGTGAAATTTCTTTCTGACAAGCAAAGGAGACCCTTGTGAGATTTCCAGAGACAAATGATAAATTCTGGAATATATTCTCTGTTGAGAGCCCCCTAGATTGTTTGATTGCTCTGTTGTCGTCTTAGCTAGTGCTGGATAAAAGCTCTCTGCTTCTGGAGACACCACTGTTATCAGGCCTAGCCTAGGTGTACCCAACTAAAATCTCCCCTTCTTACCCGCAAATTTTTCTTTACTTTCTTGAATTATGCCAAAAAGATATTTCCTGGAGGTTGTAGAGGCACAGGGTGGGTGAATCAGATGCTCATGAGATATTACCAAAAATGTATCCTACTTTGAACTTTTGAAAGTGTTTTCTTGTCTACGTTCTCTGTTTTCCACAGGGATAGTAAGCCAAGCCTTCATTGACAAAACACAGTTGCAAATGTGAGATAGGATTGATCAGCGAAGTAAAGAAATAAGACTTTCTAAAATTATGTGAATGGTTCAATAAATTATACACTCAGTTGGTTGCCAATTACTGTGGTGATATATTGTATACTGTAATAAAATTTGCCTGAAGATCAGAGAACAGAACAAGCCACTAGATTAAACACAGATGCCAGGCAGTGGTGGCACACACCTTTAATCCTAGCACTCGGGAGATAGAGATCCATCTGGATCTCTGTGAGTTCAAAGCCACCCTGGACTACATAAGATCGACTCAGTCTAGGACAGAAACAGAGCCAGGCAGTGGTGGCACACACCTTTAATCCCAGTACTGGTAAGCACACACACCTTTAATGGCTGGGCGGAGAAAGGTATATAAGGCATGAAGAGACAAGAACTAAAGGCTTTTCAGCAGAAGTGTCCCTTTCAGCTAGAGGCTTTTTAAGGCTGAAGAAGTGGTGGCTGTGGCTTGTTCCTTTGTCTCTCTGATCTTTCAGCATTTACCCCAATATCTGGCTCTAGGATTTTTATTAATAAGACCTTTGAACATTCGAGTTACAAATTATTCTCCAGGATGAATCACATATAACTTTTGTTGTGCTGGTGGCAAATGACCAGTCCCAGATGGCCATCCATTACTTCTTTGTGATTTCAGTTCTACCTGGAAGCAGGAAGTCCAAGTTCACATCCTTATTAAATGTAAAACCAAGAGATATGTTTCCTGGAATCATACATTTTTATTAGCTTTACTAAGTTCAGCAACAACACTGAGTGCAAAGCACAAGAGGAATTCATCCTCTTAAGCACCTAAGCAAGAGAAGGCAAAGGAAAAAAGGACTAAACATCAAGGGCGTCCTAGTCAGGGTCACTATTGCTGTGATGAGACAACATGACAAAAAGCAAGTTGGGAAGAAAGGTTTATTTGGTGTATGCTTCCATATCCATAGTCCATCACTGAAGGAAGTCAGGACAGGAACTCAAATAGGGTAGGAGGAACCTGAAGGTGGTCACTGATGCAGAGATCATGGAGGAGTCCTGCTTATTGGCTTGCTCAGACTGCTTTCTTACAAAACCACTAGCCCAGGGATGGCGCCAATCACAATGGACTGGACCTTCCATGTAATTAATAAAACTCCCTACAGACTTGTCTATACCCTGATCTTATGGAGGCAGTTTCTTAATTGAGGTTCCCTCCTCTCAGATGACTCCAGCTCGTGTCAAGTTATCACGAAACCTGCCGGTACAGCTGATCCCTTGTCAACACACAAACACATCACTTTTCAACTAGAACCTTTCCTTTCTCATTTTCCCCCAAGATGGCATGTTAATATTAAAATCACAACATAAAATGTAAGTAACTTTAAAAGTTCATGGTCTTTACAAATTTGAACACATTAAAAGCCCAGGCTCTTTAAAAATCCAATTCATTTTAAAAGTTCAAAGTTTCTCAACAGTGGGATTCTGTCAAATAAAAATTAAGTTAAATACTTTCCTCAAGAAGGAAGAACCAAGACATAGCCACAGTCTGAACAAAGCAAAACCCAACTTCAACTATGTAAATCACTTCCATGTCTGGGATCCACTCAAAATCTTCTGGGCTCTTCCAAAGCACCTGGGTCACTTCTCTGGCTCCACCCTCTGCATCACACAGCTTGTCTTCTAAGTTAGAGCTGGCTCCACTCCATGGCTACTGATGTTCTTGGTGGTCATCCCATCATATTGGCATCTCCAAAATGCTACTGTACCTTCTCACCAATGGCCTCTCCTGAGCTCTCTTCATGGTACCAAGACTCAGTCTCTACATGACCCCTTTAATTCTGGACCTTCACCAGTGGCCCCCTGGGCTCTCACATGCCAAGCCTCAGCTACTTTCCATAATTTTTCATGCCTTCAAAACCAGCACCACCTGGGTGACTTTTAGACATGACTAAGTTCAGCTGCCAGCCCAACGTACAACATTGTCTACTTTTGGACCACAGCTTCTGTGTGCTGACCCTGAGGAAACAACTCCCAGATGTCACCTCAGTGATTAAGAGGACTTCTTAAATCACCATTAATTTGTCAGCTGACCAGCATTAAGAATCCAGCAAAGCAAGAGTTTCACTTTTGTGGTTCTGGTACCTTGTTAATCACAGCTGATTCTTCAGCCCCAGTTAACCAGAACCACGGACTATTAATTCAAAATAGCAAGTGGCCCCAACTTCCCTCTGAAGATTCACAAGCCAGGCCTCTATTGTCTGCACTGCTCTCAACATTCTTATCTTCCAAGCTCCCACAGAACATCCCACAGAGCTCTCAAAACTTAATGGCTCTTCTAGCTCAAAGGTCCAAAGTCCTTCCACAATTCTCCTAAAAACGTGATCAGGTCCATCACATAAATAGCTCCACAATGTCTGTCCCAATTTGGGTTACTATTGCTGTGATGAAACACCGTGACCAAAAGCAAGTTAGGGAATGTGTTGGATAGCTTCGTCAAGTTAATACAAGCTAAAGTTATCTGAGAAGGGAGGAGAGTGAGGATGTGGAAGTGTAAGCCAGATAAACGCTTTCCTCCCCAAGTTACTTTGGTCATGGTGTTTCATCACAGCAGTGGCAACTCTAAGACAGAGAGGAAAGTGTTTATTTAGTTTACACTTCCACATTGCAGCCCATCACTGAAGGAAGTCAGTACAGGGGCTCAAGCAGGGTAGGAACCTGGAGGCAAGAGCCAATGGAGGAGTGCTGCTTACTGGCTTGCTGTCTCTGGCTTGCTCAGCCAGCTTTCTTATACAGCTCAGAACTACCTTCCTAGGAATGGTACATCCCACAGTATACTGGGCTCAGCCATGTCTATCATTCATCAAGAAAATGCAGTACAAGAAAATCTTGTAGGGATATTTTATCAGTTGAGGTTCTTCTTTCCAGCTAACTCTAGTTTGTGCCAAGTTGACAAAAGAACAACAACAAAGTGACCAGGACAGCCTCTCAAAAAAAAGGAGGTACATAGGATAAATGGGCATATGAGTGTATGAATGGATAGATGGATGGGTTGGATGGATGGATAGATGAACAGATGTGGTAATAAATGACAAATGGAATAAAAACAAATGGATGCCTTACTGATTTAGAATGAATAATTTAAATATTGCTGGCTTCTCAAGCCCATACACTTAAAAAAAATCTGAATTTGTTTTTTATCTAAGGACACCATTGAGTCAGGAAGGTGGGGTTAGATGTCCATGACTGTGAGCCATAAGAAGGGACTTAATCATTAAAAGATTGTCCTCTAGAGTACTGTTTGGACCATGTGAATCCTCTACACCTAACAGAAAAATCCAACCACTATTGGGAAGTAAACCCAGCAAGAGATCCTCTGGTGACATGCATCATGAACCACTTAAGGACTATGCATATAGACATCTCATGTATGTGATTATTACAGAGAGTGTTGGGAGTCGGTTCCTGAAAAGTAAACATAACAAGACCTGGAGATGTCCATCATCTATGTCAGTCAAAAAAACAGTCTACACATTCAGGAAACTCCTCCCTTCCCTGTGTAGTTAAAAGTCCTGGACCTGAATTGAGGAGCCTTGGACCACCTGCTTACTCTGGTCTACGCCTACTCTGTGGGGCAAGACTTTTACCTTTTCTTTCCCTTTTAACAAATCTTTGGTTTTATTGGGGCCTTTCTGTACGCTGTTCAACTCTTCATTGAGACAAGAAGAGCCCAGACATCCCATAGCATCATGATGATCAACTGCACATCCATGAAGATGAAGTATGTTCCACCACCAAGAAATCCGACATCCCCAAAGTGAAGTGAGTCAGATCACATGCACCAAAGGAGAACAACGAAAACAAAGTGAACATCTGATGGTCCATAGTCTCTGAAGGCGCTGGGCATCTTAGGAATGATGAAATCTCTCTTCTGATTCAACCAAACAGCTGATTCTCTTGTCCTTTAAGAGAGTAAGAAAAAAAAAAAAAACCAGGGTTGATCAGAACCATAGTAAATAGACTGTAGACAAGATCAGAGCCAGAATCGGGCTGGCCCAGCAGGGCTGGTTCGGGAAAGGGGGGGTGCAGGACTGCGGGCCTCCGGAATGTGTCAGTCCTCAGTGACACCTAACCCCCTGACATGGATGGAAGTAATTTGTTAATTTTTAATTAATTGTGTGTTAATTTGGCTGGATGGTGGTGTCCAGTTATTTCATGAAACACTCACTTAGGTGCAGCCTTAAAGGTATTTTCCAACCACCCACAATCAGCTGACTTTAAATATAAGAGTCTATCCCTGGTAATGGGATAATGTGTGTGGGCCTCCTGTCTGAAGAACAAAATCGGCAGCTCCTTGAAGAGGTAGACAGTGTGGCTCAGGCAGGCACATTAGTTCCAGCCTACCTGTCCGGCCTGTCAGCCCCCTTCCCTATTGTTAGATTGTTAATGAACACACTCAAAGAAGCCAGTCCATAAAGTGTCTGGATATGTTAAAATAAAATGAGAAATATCTGTCTACCTATCATCTGTAATCTAGTTTTGTATCTATCATCTATCCATCATCTCTATTATACATCATGTACCATCAAAATTTATCTATTTTACATATAATACATCAGTCATATCTGTCATCTCCCTGCCCATCCATGTTGGCTATTTTTTTCCTGGAGATTCTGGGCCATATTTCAATATGAATGTGTTTCCCATAGCTGTAAGATTCCGGCACAAGCCGGTGTCTATTGTGACTGAATATTATGCACACTTTCAGGACACTGTGGGAGATTTTGTGAGGTCTGTGTGAGACTTCTGAAATGAGGCTGAGCAGGTAAAAGGATTGGAAATGAGCCTGCATGAGGTTTTCCCAGCATGGCTATTCAGCATCTAATGAACATAACTTCTGGCAGAGTGACAGATGTGCACAACCAGCCTGAGTTCTTGGAGAGACTGTCTGGAAAATGAGGAGGCACATTCTCCCTTCCAGCCCTTTCTGCTCATCTCTGTCCCTGCTGTTAATTAAGCTTTCCAATATCTGGGGCTTCAACACTTGAGTGATTTTCTTAAGAGAAGGCAAGAAATACAAAGCAGTTCAATTTTAATTAAAAAGTTCATTACAAAAATGAATAAATGATGGTGCTGGTAATCACCAACTCAAAACCACAAGAACTGGTAATGTCTGGTTTGGAAAGAAACACCAGCTCACCTCCATATTTAATTAATCAAATTTTAATTTACTTCTGATTTCTGTAACTGAGGACTGGCAGTCAGATTGAGACTAGAGAACAGCATCCTTGGCTTTGGGGCTCCTTTCCTCTCCCTTTCTTCCATCCTCCTTCCTTCCCTCCCTTCCTCCCTTCCTTCCTTCCTCCCTCCCTCCCTCCCTCCCTCCCTCCCTCCCTTCCTTCCTTCCTTCCTTCCTTCCTTCCTTCCTTCCTTCCTTCCTTCTTATAGCAGTAGCCTTGAAAGCCCCTATGCTGGGCTTTCACAGATAGATTTTTCTTCTTGCTACTTACTCATCCTGACAAAACAAGGGGGGTTCTTTAATCTCACACTGTTAGGCAACTGAGCTCTTGGTAGAGAAGGGTGGCACCTCTTTGTCCCGTGGGTGAAGGATTTCTTCTCTTAAGACAATCTCTGTTCTCTCTCAAGCATCCCTAGTGTTTTACCTCCTCCACCCAGCAGGAGAGATGCTTAAGCATCACTGTGGAGTCTATGGATAACCATAGCTGGGCAAGGGCTGTAGCTCAGTTTGCAGAGTGCTTGCTTAGCAGGCGTGAAGCTGTGAGTTTCATCTCTGACACCACAGAAAGCAGACATGGTGATGCATGTCTGCAGCCCCAGACCCTGAGAAGCACACATAGGAGGATCAGCAGTTCAAAATCATCTCCAGCTCCACAGAGCATTGGAAGGTAGCCTGGGCTATGAAAGACTGTCTTATAAAAGAAATACAAAACAATATAATAGATAGCCATTGTCTTAGAGGTACAGTTGCCTCAATGAAACACCACGACCAAAACAGCAAGTTGAGGAGGAAAGGGTTTATTTGGCTTATACTTCTATATTGCTATTCATCACTGAAGGAAGTCAGGACAGGAACTCAAACAGGGCAGGATCCTGGAGGCAGGAGCTGATGCAGAGGCCATGGAGGAATCCTGCTTACTGGCTTGCTCTCATAGCTTACTCAGCCTGCTTTCTTATAGAACTCAGGACCACCAGCCCAAGGATGGCACCACTCACCATGGGTTGGACCTTCCCCATCAATTACTAATTAAGAAAATGCCCTACAGCTGGGTTTTATGGGGGGGGGTTCAGATGATTCTAGTTTGTATCAAGATCATATAAAACTAGCCAGAACAATTGACCCTTTGTCAATTTGACACTCAAACATATCATTGTTAAGCCATAACCTTTCCTTTCTTGTTCTTCCCCAAGACCACAAATTAACATCAACATCACAATATAAAGCATTTTACAAACTTAAAAAGTACCATAGTCTTTACAAATTCAAACACCAAAATTAAGTCTCTTGTAAAATCCAATGTCTCTTCTAAAACCTAAAATCTCTTTTAAAATTTAGTCTCTCAGCTGTGGTCTTCTGTAAAATAAAATAAAATAAAAAGTTAAACACATCCTTACTTCAAGAGGTAAGAACCAGGGCACAGTCACAATCTTAACAAAGCAAAACCAAACTCCAGAAGTATAAATAACTCAAAGTCCAATTATCTGAGATTTCCTCACAATCTTCTGGACTCCTCCAAGGAGCTTGGGCCACATTTCCAGCTCTGCCCTCTGCAGCACACACAGCTCATCCCCTAGGTTCTAGCTGGGTCCACAGAGGCTGCTGATGTTAGAGGTGCTGGCATCTCCAAAACACTGGGGTCTTCTGCTCAACAGGGCTGCACTTTCACCAATAGCCTGTGCTGGGCTCTCTTCAGGGACACAGTGCCAAGCCTCACCTGCTCCCCATGTGCCCTTCCTGCCTTCAAAACCAGCACCACCTGGGTGACACTATCAAGTCTGGCTGCCAGCACGAGGTACAATCTTGTCCACTTCTTGACCACAGTTTCTGTGTGCTGACCCTGAGGGAACACTTCCCAAAAGATTCCACCTCGACGATGCTGGTCTCTTCTTAATCATGGCTGATTCTTCAGCCCCAGCTAATGAGACACCACAGATTCTTCACACAAATGGCCTGATAGAGTCTTTGCTTCCTTCTGAAATTTCACAGGCTAGGCCTCCATCCTCTGCTCTGCTCTCAACAGTCTTGTCTTCCAAGCTCCTGACCACTCAACACTCAATGGTTTTTCTAGTCCAAAGTTCCAAAGTCCTTCCATAGTTCTCCCAGAAACTTGGTCTAGCCTCTCACAGCAATACCCAACTATCCAGTACCAACTTAGTTTGGGTTACTATGGCTACGATGAAACATCATGACCAAAAGCAAGTCAGAGAGGAAGGGGTTCATTTGGCGTAGACTTCTACATCATAGTCCAACACTGATGGAAATCAGAACAGGAACTCAAGCAGGGCTGGAACCTGGAGGCAGGGGTTGATGCAGAGGCCATGGAGGGGTGCTGCTTACTGGCTTTCTCAGCCTGCTTTCTTATAGAACTCAGGACCACTAGCCCAGGGATGGTGCCACCCACCATGAGCTGAAGCCTCCCCCATCAATCACCTATTAAGAAAATTCCCATTTTCTCAATTGAGGTCCCCTCCTTTCAGATGACTCTAGCTTATGTCAAGTTGACATAATACTAACTAGGACAGCCATGCCCAATGCCCAGAATGCCCTGTTAAATTAGGAACAAATCATTTGGGATTATTTTCTAGACCAAGGTTTATTCTTTTTTTGTTGTTGTTTTTTTTTTTTTTGTTTTGTTTTGTTTTTCGAGACAGGGTTTCTCTGTGTAGTTTTGCGCCTTTCCTGGGACTCACTTGGTAGCCCAGGCTGGCCTCAAACTCACAGAGATCTGCCTGGCTCTGCCTCCCGAGTGCTGGGATTAAAGGTGTGCGCCACCACTGCCCGGCTCCAAGGTTTATTCTTTAATGAAGTGGTAGGTAAGGATGTAGGGGAGCATTTGTGACAGTCAATAGTACCATTCCAGTTTGTTATGTTGATGAGACAGAATTATTCCAAAAAATAATTTCCAATAATCAGACTTGAGGGTTCTCAGATGCTGTAATATTTCATGGCTGTTTTTAAACACCTGTCTTCTCAGCCTCCAAGCTAATTAACGGTGCTCTGCTTACAGAAACATGTCAGTGTGTTTAAGATGAACACATGTTTCTCCTTTTCTTCACTACTTTCCCCCCTTTTCTCTTCCAAATGTTAGTTTCTGTTGAGGGAAGCCTGGCCACTGTGTAAGTAAGTATTGTTAGTTAAAGATTAGCACCGAGGAAATACCAGCTAAGTACGCACAAACTGTCAAGCCACCTGTCACAGATCACCAAACTAGCAATCCCAGGCTGGACACAATTCTCTACTCCACAGAAATAAGGAGGAAATCCTTCGGAGATAAACTATCATGTCATGACATTGTGGCTGTCCCAGGCAAAATGAGGGGGAGATTTCCGAAGAGTTCTTGTCACAAGGAAAATAAAATCTCTTTTCCTTAGAGCAAGGTACCTCCAGCTCCGCACTTTGCATGTTTCTGACTACCTCCCTTTCTGCTGTGAAGACTCTGCTGTGGGAGGGTGTTTAGCAGCAGGCTTGGTCTTTATGTTCCAGATGCCAGTAGGATGCTCCCCACTGGTGACAATGAAAAGTGTCCAGATACTGAAGACTGGACTGGATAAATACAATCATCCCTGGATTGGAATGAATATTCTAAAACCACACTACCTCAACTTGATCACGAATGAAAAATCTCAGATCAGAAATCACCTGTGAGTGTCAAATACTGCATGCAGTGGAAGCTGGGGATGTGCTCTTCAAATCCCCAAATGCCCCTGTTACCCTCTGAAAGCTATGCGCAAGCCATTGAGCATGTCTGTCTCCCAAATGCCATTCTGAAGCGTGACATCAGCAGGTCTCACCTCTGGCACCAGCCTGTGGCTCTTGGATTTCCTTTGCAAAGAGCACACGGAATGGCTTCTTGGGAGAATGAGGAGTTGGCCTCAGGAAAATGAGCATCAAATGTAATTGGTTTGCCATAAAAATAAATGAACTATCTGATAGTGTGTTTCTTAAATATGATTATACCTAGGGGTGGCCGTGATTACAAATTAATGAATCCCACTTTCAGCAAACTATCTCTGCTGTTCTTCCTCTGTGCCGATTTTTTTTCTGTAATATTGTGTACAGTGACAGATGTTGCTCCCTACAGACAGAACTGAGAATTCTTTTCTTTCACTGTCTAAGTGGGTTTCTCTGGATATTATGGTTGGTGGCTATTTGCTGCAGCTCAGTAAAAGGAGATGCTACACCTAGCAATGGAGTCCTCTCACATCCTTAGCCATCACAGACCTTCAGCATCCACTTTAAACTCTTTAAAAACTCAGTTGCCTGCGCCATTGGCCTGCTTATACGTCACCCCCACTTGGAACTGGAAAGAGAGGGTGTTAAAAAGTGAAAAGGCTTGGCTGGGGATGTAGCTCATGTGGTAGACTGGTATCTGTACATGACCCATAAAAAAGGGGGCACGGCAGTGGGTGTCTGTAATCTTAGCATTTGGGAGCTGAAGGCAAAAGGACTCAAAAGTTCTAGGACACGCGAGGCCGTTAAGTGAAGTGGAGGCTAGTCTGGGACACATGAGACCTTATTTCAAAAACAGACAAACAAAAATCAGGAAGAAAAAGGCTTGGTAACTTATGTCCATTATTGTAGCACTCAGGAAGCAGATGCAGGATTATTGTAAGTCTGAGTTCAAGGTCAGCCTAGGCAACCTTGATAAAGAGACTCTATCTCATAGAACAGAAAAGAAGGGAAGAAAGAGAGAAAGAAGAAAGGAAGGAAGAAGGAAAGAAAGAAAAGGATAAAGGACAGCATCAAGTACCTATTCCAAACTACACGGGCGCGCTCACAAACACACAAACACACACACACACACACACACACACACACACACACACACATGCACAGATTCACTGACCCCCGAGAAGATGTGCCATCAAAGCTACATGTCACTGTCACCATTTGTCCCCTTCCTTCCTGACCTTGTGGACCACAGCTACAGGGAGGCTGATGGAGCCAAAAGCCTTCCAGGTGCACACACACAGACCCAGATCAGTCGTGCTGAGACCTGGCATACCAAGACATGTACTCCAGACAGATTGCCGGGGAGACACTTAAACCACATCGAGACATTGCTGGTGCCACACCTGGTCCTCATTTCCATCAAGGAGTACCAAGGTCATGACTACAGACTTACCATCTGGTGAATCTGGCAAAGAAAGCTTCCAGGGACTCCAGGTGACTGGAAACTGGGCCAGAAGAACACCATTCCATCTTCCTGGTATAGCTCTAAACTAAGCTCAGGGCACAGCACTCCTCCTAACAGAACTGGATGAAATGGAAGTCTGCAGTCGCTCCCGGAACTCTCTATAAAGGGGCAAGCCACCTGAGTGTGTTGACCATCTTCTTTGTCTCTATCGATGATCTGTTGTGGGTTCTGCCTGTGACGTTAATGACTCTGGATGCAGTAATCAGGAAAATGTATGCAAAGACACCAAGGTGACGATTTTCAGGCACCCTCAGGAAGCACTCAGTCTGCCAAGGTGAGGGAAACAAAGGGCATTTAGTCGGTTTTGGTGAAGCTAGTTCAAGTATCTTCAGGCTGAGGTGATCACTTCTCATTCAGAGAGAAAATGAGATTTAAACAGTGTTTAGTGAGGAGGAGCCTTCCCTCAGGTGTGGAGAGAAAGAGAAACAGACAGAAGAACAATGGAGCAGAGCTATGAGAAACAATAGCCCAGTCTGTTGATGGGAGAGCATAGTGTCTTGATCTCCCATGCTGCCTTGGCAGAATAACAGGTACTAGATAATTTTAGGAGACTAGAGGATATTTTAAAAGAACACCCCCAAGTTTTCAGCAAGTATGCAGTGGATTTAAAGATCAAAGCCACTTCCTGGGCTCAAAATATCTCCAAATTCTTGGCCTCCCCTCCTGTGTCTGAGAGCCCTTTCCTGAACATCACACCAGCCCCGAATGAACGCAGAGTGCAGGCTGCCACGGGGATCAGTGGGGGGAGAAGCTGTCTGGAGGCAGGAAATGTTTTTAAAGCCACCGTGGCCACCGGGTGCAAGAGCTTCCCAGAACTGTGGTCAGAAACTGTCACCAACTGGGCAACTTAGAGATAGATCTAGGTGAAGATACTCACAGCATTGGCTTCTTCTGGAGACGGTGGGGCGGGGGGGGAAACCAGTTCGTGCCTCTCCTAGATTCCGGCATTTGCCAGTACTATTCACATTTCTTGGCGCACAGAGATGCCACTTGGTTCTGCATTTCAGCCAGCCATAGCAAAATCCCCACTTCCAATCTGACTCCAAACCTCTCTCAGATAAACGCACCAGGATTGCATCTAGACTCAGTGAGTCTGGAAATACCTTGTCCTAACGTAACTGTATCTACAAAGGCCCCATTTCCAAATAAGGACCCACTCACAACCACAGAGGGCTGGACTGGAAAAAATCTTTTTTTTGCGTGGATGAGATTCAACTCACAGTCCTGGATCTGTGATAAGTAAGGGTGTCTGTAAGGAAGGAGAGATGGGAGGATGTGACAAGTTATTCTGGGGACAGAATGCGCTGGCCCTCTTGATGAAACTTTGAATGACAGGGAAAGGAGATGATGTCAGCAGGCTCTGAGATTTATTACATTGATCAACGAGAGACTCTTGCATCCTACTTGGCAAGCATTCTCACAGGAGCTATGGAAGGTATACGTCAGCTACTTCAGGAGAGACACCAGGCCACCTCAAATCTACCCTCGGTGTGTAAAGGTTCCAATGAACTCACACAGGAGAGAAGGTGGGGGGTAAGGAAGGAGGCAAGGGGAGAGGAAAGGCCAGAAGTGGGGATTTAGGAACATCTATAATTTTAGGTGTCCACTGAGAGCCACATGTCACTCACTGGTCAAGCATCCCTAGTGCAGCTTGAGTTTTTCTGCCTTGCCCACAGTCAGGACAAATCTCTGTCACCCGCCAGTCCCACAGCCGCTCAGACCCAACCAAGTAAACACAGAGACTTATGTTGCTTACAAACTGTATGGCCGTGGCAGGCTTCTTGCTAACTGTTCTTATAGCTTAAATTAATCCATTTCCATAAATCTATACCTTGCCACGTGGCTGGTGGCTTACCAGCATCTTCACATGCTGCTGGTCATGGCGGCGGCTGCAGTGTCTCTCCACCTCAGCCTTCTGCTTCCCACAATTATCCTCTCTCCTTGTCCCACCTACTTCCTGCCTGGCCACTGGCCAACCAGTGTTTTATTTATTGACCAATCAGAGCAATTTGACATATAGACCGTCCCACAGCACCCTAGAATGCCTAGAAAAAGATGAACATTTGAGTCAGGGGGAAGGTCCAGCTTCAGATGACATCATGGGATCCGCCCAGGGCCTCAGTTGAACAAAACACTACACAGCGGGTAATTCTCACCCCTTTGCTAGCATCTGAACTGAGACATCAGACCTTCCAGCTCTTGGACCTTCGGACTGAAGGACTTACATCAATTGCTCCCTGGTTCATGAGCTTCAGACACAGATTATGCAGCAGATTGCTTGGGTCTCAAGATCGCAAATTGCAGATGGAAGGAGTCTTGTACCCATAACATGAGCCAGCTCGTGCGTCTTCTCTTGATCTTTTCACACGGCTGCACCACAACACCCGAGGCCTGAGTCGTAAGGAACGGTGTTTTATTCTCATCTCCCGGAGCCCGAGCAGGCCAGCGTCAATGCACCGGGAAGCTGTGGGTTTTAATGGGAACTTCTTCACCCACGCTGTCTTCTTTTTGGTGGCATCTTCACACGAGAAATGATTTTCTTCTTATTTATTTTTATTTCTATTAAAATAATTTCTTTGTTATTTTAAGGAAAATAAAGACTTCATTGACAATGAAGTTTCACACATTTTAATTCCCAAGAATTGTCTGGAAATACATTACTAGATCTCAGGAAGTTATTTCATATCCATTTGGAATATAAGTAGATGATGCTCTCTGTGATGAAACTCAGAAGTTGAGGCTGGAGGGTGACAATGGATGAGGAAGTCATGGTGGCTCCCTCCTCCTCTGTAAAAGAAGAACACGCTGAGACCCCTGCACACAAAGAAGCCCACCCCTCTCCTGTCTGCAGACGCTGCCCACAGTTCAGGGAAAATGAACTGGAGTTATGGGACTCCCACACCCCTGCACATCCTCTTGTCCCGTGGATGTCTTCAAGAGACTCCCTTCAGAATTCTGCCTTCCCAGATATGAGAAACATAAGTAATAAAGTCACTGGGAGTTATTTATTTTTATTGCCTCAGATGAAATTGGAGCGCAAACGTGCTGAGAGATTTCAGATTTTAATTGTGACTAATTACACTCAGACCCATAAAATAGCAAAACAACACCCAAGGCCAAATTAGGGAAAGGTAGAGATGATCCACAGAAGTGAATTCATCAACATATTCATGCTCTGCATCTGCTGACCAGGTCTGCACGATGCTAGGCAGACAGGTGTGTGGGTTTTGAGGCAGCCCAACCAACCGCCATAGAGAGCCAGCGGGCTTCTTTTCCCACTCCCAGAGGTCTGTGTCAGAGTTCAGTTTGTTTATTTTCTTTCTCTAAAATCTACAAACAGGATCTGTTAGACCAGAATGGCTTATGCAGTGATCTCATCCAGGGGATGCCATAGTGCAGACCAATGACCCACTCGCAAGGGTCAGCAGGAAGGTGTCTCCAGTGACTCTGTCGCCACCATACTGGGGTGCTCATGTCGACGCTGTACTGGGGTGCTCATGTCACCACCATACTGGGGTGCTCATGTCGCCACCGTACTGGGGTGCTCATGTCGCCACCGTACTGGGGTGCTCATGTCGCCACCGTACTGGGGTGCTCATGTCACCACCATACTGGGGTGCTCATGTCGCAGCTGCCACATCTCAGAGATGATGAAAGAATTGTGGAGGCTCAGCCTCTGTCTCCCCCTCCCCCTCCCCCTCCCCCTCTCCCTCTCCCTCTCCCTCTGCCTCTCTCTCTCTCTTCTCCCTACCCCCGTGTGTGTGTGTGTGTGTGTGTGTGTGTGTGTGTGTGTGTGTGTGTCCCATGGGTATTATGTTTTGACATCTTAATGAAGCCTTCTGGCTCTGCCTTGGTTTATCCAAGTCCACACATTAGAGAAAGCAAAGACTCAATCAAAGAGCATGACTTTGATGTGCAAACTAACCTGCTCAGAGCCATCTTTCTCCATCTGGTCTACACACCCCAGGAGACAATGCCATCAGGTCTCTGTACCCTGGGTACCACATTCCTAGAGCCAACAAAATGTGGATGGAAACTATATGAAAGGAATTGCACCTGTAGTGAATACATAAAGTCATATTTCTCATCCTAACTCCTAAACCACACTTGAACAATGACTATTTACATCAAATTAGATATTATAAACAATGTAGAGATGGGATTAAGTACATAGGAGGGTGTATACAGGTCATTAGCAAATGCTACACCGTTTTCTATAACAGAACTGAGCATTCATGGGTTTCTGGTAACTGTGGGTGTGCTGGCTGGTTTTATGTCAACTTGACATCAGCTAGAGTTACTGGAGAAGAGGGAGCCTCAATTGAGAAAGTGGAGAAAGTGCCTTCATAAGATTGGCGCGTACACACACACACACACACACACACACACACACATGCACACGCACACACACACACATCTACACACACACACACACACACATACACACACACACACACACACACCACTAAAACAACCCCAGGCTTGTTTGTGTTGAGCACATCAAGACAGCATCTTTTGAACGCGCATGTACAAAATGCAACAGATAACTGTGGAAAGTCAAAAACAAATGGAATCTCCCTTCCAGGACCCACAGTCTGAAGGTGTAATAAAACATGTATACTGACAATCAGATGAATAGTAGTAAGTGCCACTGATGAGCACAATGAAGGGCTGTTGAAGAAGCCATCTGTTAGTGCCCTAATCATGTCTTTCCTGGACCGTGAACACACAGGCTGAGATATGATACGAAATTTAGAAATGGCCTGTCTTAGTTAGGGTTTTTAATGCTATAATAGAACACCTTGACCAAAAGGAACTTGGGGAGGAAAGGGTTATTTCAGCTTACACTTCCACAGCACAGTTCATCATGAAGGGAAGGACTTTAGATAGGAACCTAGAGGCAAGGACTGAAACAGAAGCCACGGAGGAACACTGCTTACTGGCTTGGTCCTCATGGATTTCTCACCCTGCTTTATTAAACCATCCAGGACCACCTTCCCAAGGGTGGCATTGCCCCCGGTGAGCCATCCACACCAATCATTGACAGGCTCTGAAGCCTTGCCCATAGGCCAATCTGGTGAAGGCATTTTCTCAGTTGACGATTCCTCTTCTCCAAGGACTCCAGCTGTGTCAAGGTAACAAAAACCTAACAAGGATGTGGCCTGATTTCCCAGGAAACTTGGATAAGCAATCTCATCTCTATTAAAATACAGTGGACTTCCGAGCAGTTTATAACTTCGTGTGGTTTTCACCAACATCCCCATCCAAACACACCTAGACATTGTGCACAGTGGCTCTCTGAAAACATTAGTTCAAATGGACTGAGTTTTACCTCGCTCAGTGAAGTATGAAGAATTAGTGTACAGTCCAGTTGTTATTTCACTCCCCTCAGATTGAAGTGCTCTACCAGGGTTAACTGTGTTTGGTATTTTACAAATGTCTGTGTCCCCAGAAGAATTAGACAGCTGCCTCTTTCTAATTCAACAGAGACAGCCATGATGCATCTGTAGCCACAAATGAAAAAAAAAAACCACATTCCAGTCTGATGAGAAGAAGAGATGATGTAAGATGGAGAAGTAGAGGAGAAGATAGGAGGAGAAGGAGGGAGAGATGGAGGGAGAGGCAGGAAGAGAGAAAAAAGAGGAGGGGGGAGGACAACAAGGAAGCCAGGCACTGGATGGCTAGACTTTCTGGAAAGTGCACTCCAGGGGTCTACCTGTTTCTGTCCCCTTTGCTCTGACATGTACCGCCAGGCCTTGATTTTTGCAGGTTTCTGGAAATACATACTCAGGTCCCCATCAAGAGCAATGCAGACAGGCATGACTAGTCCACTGAAGATAGGCAAGAGCAAGAAGGTAGAGATGCGTGATTGGGCTAGGCTATTGCTTCCCCCTGGTGCTCAGACCCTCTGACTTAGATTGGAGTATATATTATTGATCTTCCAGCTCCCAGGTCCTAAAACCAACCTCCACCCCAACTTTTCTAGGTCTCCAATATCATGAGACTCTTCAGTTTCCATAACCGCATAGCTGAGCAATATAATGATACATGTTTTTATGTGTTCCAGGTTTCTGGACAGTCCTGACTAACCCAGAATCTGTATATTCACTCAGGAGACAGAAAATCATTAAATGGAAGAGACTTGAGACCCAGAAGAATCACTGCAGAGTCACCTATCACATATCACAAGGGACATTTTCATGAAAAAGCATGCTACATAGTATATTTCTGTTCATATGAACTTAAGCAAAACACAATGGGAATTTTATGGCCATATTCTATTTTTTTTTAAATTTACCATTATGTTGAATATTCATCATCTGGAAGCCAAACTCCTGTCCAGGAAAATGTATGAGGCAGGTTCCTCAGTCACTTTCCAAGGAAGCATTGCAAGGTATCAGATGGGAAGCAATGCTCTGAGGATTTGGTTGACTGTCTCTGAGAGGGTAACACAAACTCGTGGTAGACACTGTCTTGAGTCGTGAATATAACGGTTGTGATGCCTGGAAGCTTGCACTTAGCAGCCCGCCTGGATATCATCTGATGCAGGCTGTTGTTCCTTCTCCCAGGATGGTCCCTGAGCCTTAGCATTTACAAACGCTGGAAGAAGACTGAATTTGGAACATTGGGCTCTGGAGCGTGGCTGTCTTGGTTCTTTCAAAAAATCCTGGTGACTCTGCCATAGTGCACAACCCAAGGGCCTTGCAAGGACTATTTGCTCAAGGCCACGTGGGTATGAGGTAGAGTGGATGGCATTTGATCTCTAAAGGTCAAGAACGTGGCTTTCCTGTCCTGCCATTTAGCCATCCCAGAATTCTCTCAGTTGCTGAGGGACTGGGATCTATGGTCTTTGCTGCCTGAACTTTGCAGAGGACCCAGGAAGCAACCGGTTAATGCATGCAGGGATTGAGGAAAAGCCTTTGAGTGGAAACCACAGTGTGAGCCATGTCTTGGATTTTAACTTTTAAACATTAGTCACCAATATCCTTAATGAAATATAATGTGATTGTTTTGTATATAATTACAGATTTTTGGAGACTATTAGGAAAAGTTTGTCCAGATAGTTGTTTATTTCTATGAATAAGAAAAAAAATGTCATTTAGAGAAAATAAATGTTGGTTTAGACAGAAGCACTTTCTATGGAAAGTGAACAATACAAATGAATTTAACCAGGGACTGGACCATTCCTCTCCCACCCTTGCTGGGACTTGGGTCTCCCTGATTCCAAGGGCAGCGGGCTGATGTCACAAAGGCTTGTCTGGCTCGGAGTCCCGGGAGATGCTGTCACTGATGTTGGACATCAATGCACCACGAAGCAGAACTGAGATAATTTAATACTTGTTACAGAGTAAATCATCATGCAGATACCTACTGGATAGTTTCTGTGTGGTCTGACACACCCTCCTTCCTGGTCCCAGTTCAGTCTGAAAGTGTAGATGCCATAGTTAACCTCAAGGGTCATTATAGCGAAAAACCTGAAAGAGGACTAGTATAAAAACAAAATGTTTTATTTCATTATGTGTGCCCTTTATAAAACCCCTTTCCATCCTGAGATTTGAAAATATCCTGCTGCATATTCATCTAGATGCTTCATGCTAGGTGATTTTAATGTTTAGATTGTAGCCCTCCTGGTATTTACTTTAAGGTAATGAATCAGAATGCACACCCAACTTCGTTATGAATGCATTCTTCTTCCAGAGTATTCATATCATCCCATTTTTCTGATACTCCATTCTTGTATCAGAACCTGTTTTGACTTTATTAATATTAAGATTATTTCCTAGTAGTACTAAAGAAAAGCCCATTCATTTTTTTCATTGCTTTTTTAAAATAAATTTATTTATTTATTTTATATCCAGGACAGTTTCCCCTCCCTCCTTTCTTCCAAGTCCCCCCATCCCCCCATCCACTCCTCCTCCATTTCTATTCAGAAAAGGGCAGGCCTCCCATGGATATCAACAAAACATGGCTTATCAAGTTACAGTAAGACTAAGAACCTTCTCTTGTATTAAGGCTGGGCAAGGCAACCCCGTATGCAGAATAGGATCCCAAAAGCCAATAAAAGAGTCAGTCCCTGCTTCCACTGTTAGGAGTCCCACAAGAGGACCAAGCCTCACAACTGTCACACATACGCAGAGTGCCTACGTCAGTTCCACGCAGGCTCCCTGGTTCTCAGTTCAGTCTCTGTGAGCCCCTGTGAGTCCAGGTTAGTTGATTCTTGCGAGTTTTCTTGTGGTGTCCTCGATTCCTCTGGCTCCTACAATCCTTTCTCCCCGTCTTCTGTGGGATTCCCCCAAACTCTACCTAGTGTTTGGCTGTGAGTCTGCATCTGTTTCCATCAGTTGCTGGATGAAACCTCTCAGATAACAACTAGGCCAGGCACTGATCTGGTCACAGGAGACAAAGAGAAGAATACAAAGAATCAATGAAACAAAGAGTTGATTCTTCAAGAAACTGCAACAAAACAATAAACATTTACCCAAACTAACTAAAAGGCATAGAGAGAATATCCAAATCAACAAAATCAGAAAGGAAAAGGAGGCATAACAACAGGCTTTGAGGAAATCAGAGTCATTGGGTCATACTTCAAACACCTGTACTCCAAAAACCTAAAAGAAATGGACAAATTTCTTGAGAGTTGCCACTCACCAAAGCTAAATCAAGATCAGATAAACAATTTAAATAGACTGAAAAACCCTAAGGAAATAGAAGCAGTCATTAAAAGTCTCAAAAAAAAAAGAAAGAGAGAGAGAAAGAAAGAAAGAAAGAAAGAAAGAAAGAAAGAAAGAAAGAAAGAAAGAAAGAGAGAAAGAGAGAGAGAGAAAAAGAAAGAAAGAAAGAAAGAAAGAAAGAAAGAAAGAAAGAAAGAAAGAAAGAAAGAAAGAAAGAAAGAGAAAAAAGAAAAGCCCAGGGCCAGATGGTTTTTAATACACAATTCTACCAGACTTTTAAAGAAAAACTAATACTAATATTATTCCACAAAATAGAAACAGGAGGAACATTGCCGAATTCTTTCTATGAGGCCACAGTAATCCTGATACCCAAGCCACACAAAGACTCAACAAGAAAAGAGAATCACAGACCAGTTTCACTCATGAACATTGATGCAAAACAACTCAACCAAGTACTGGCAAACCAAATCCAAGAACACATCAAAAAGAGCATCCACCATGACCAAGTAGGCTTCAACCCAGAAATGCAAGGATGGTTCGAGATATGAAAATCTGTCAAAATGTAATCAAACTGAAAGAAATAAAAAATATGTGATCATCTCATTAGATGCTAAAAAAGCCTTTGACAAAATCCAACACCCCTTCATGATAAAGGTCTTGGAGAGATCGGGGATACAAGGGACATACCTAAACATAATAAAGGCAATTTACAGCAAGCCAAATGCCAACATCAAATTAAATGGAGAGAAACTGAAAGCGATTCCACTAAAATCAGGAACAAGACAAGGTTGTTCACTCTTTCGATATCTATTCAACATAGTACTTGAAGTTCTAGGTAGAGCAATAAGACAACAAAGGGAGATCAAGGGGACACAATCTGGAAAGGAAGAAGCCCATTGTTTTTTATGGTATTGTTTTAACTTTTTTCATCTTTACTTACAAATTGATTTTTCTCTATGAGGTTTAGTTTAGGTTGAGTGTACATCACTATAAATCCACTGAGAATTTATGTGGAATTTGCTAATCTTAGAAATGGATTTGGGAAAACCTGGCATCTTTCCATTACTCAAAAACAAGATAGTTTTCTTTAAACACATTCTCCATATGTAGTTATCAGGCTTCCACTTTTTATTTCCTTTAAACTAACTGGCTATTTGAGCCATTGATGATTTGTGATACTGTGGTAAATAGGGGATTATTTACATCAAGTACCATGATTATTTCTATTCTGGTTCTCAGAAGAGTGGTCCATTTTTATACATTCCTTTTGTATCTAGAACCGAATTTTTAAGTAGAGGATGTGACTCTCTGGGCAGTGAAATGACTTTATAATCTCATAGTTATAAAAGGTAGTTTTTTCCTCTCTCAGTGGCACACATCTTAACGTGGTGTCCGAGTCTTCCAGAACACTGAGAGACGTTGTTAGCCACGTGGATCTTTCCCTGCTCCTTTGACTCTTGGTTTCAGTGGGAACACTTGAGCATTTCATTTCACTTCGGCTGTTTGACATAGTGTTGTGTGATATTTTGTTTGTGTTCTGACAAATAAAGCTTGCCTGGAGATCGGAGGGCAGAGCTAGCCACTAGTTAACCATACAGGCCAGGCAGTGGTGGCACACACCTTCAATCCTAGCACTTGGGAAGAAACAGCAGGAAGATCAGGAGTTTAAAGCCACCCAGGGCTACACAAGATTGAACCAGTCTGAAGAGAAACAGCCAGTTGTTGGTGGCTCATGTCTTTAATCCCAGCACTAGGGAGGTGGAGACAGGAATACAAGGCAGGTGGAGACAGGACCTGGCCCATTCAATCTGAGAATTCCTAGAGACAGGAGCCCTTTTGGTCTGAGATATTGTAGAGGTAAGAAGTCTTTCTAATGACTGGCTTCTCTGCTCTTTCAGCTTTCACCCTAATGTCTGACTCCAGGTTTTTATTTAATAAGAAAAATTAGGATTGTGCTTCAACATAGATTTCCTGTCTCATGCTGAGAAAAAAGCTACCATTCCTGCTTAAAATACCTTGTTCCCCTCTCTTTCAACAACAATTATTAAAACTACAATTGTCTTAATTAAGACTTTATTGCTGTGACGATACCATGACCACAGCAACTCTTCTGTCTTGGTTCAGGTTTCTATTGCTGTGAAGAGACACCATGACCATGACAACTCATTTAAGGAAGACATTTAATTGGGGTGGCTTGCTTACAGTTTCAGAGATTTAGTCCATTATCATCATGATGGGGAGCATGGCAGAGTGCAGGTAGATGTGGTGCTGGAGAAGTAGCTCAGAGCCCTACATCTTACAAACAATAGAAAGTTGACTAAGAGAGACACTGGGCAATATCCTGAGCATAGGAAACCTCAAAGCCCGCCCCCACAGTGACACACTTCCTCCAACAAGGCCATACTCACTTTAACAAGCCACACCTCTTAATAGTGCCACTCTCTATGGGATTATGGGGGTCAATTACATTCAAACTACCACATCTTATAACAGGAAATATTTAATTTTCTGGCTTACAGTTAAAAGATTTAGTCCATTATTGTCATGGCGGGAAACATGGCAGTGTATGGATAAACATGTAGTGCTGGAGAAGGAGCTGAGAGTTCTACAACTTGATCCTCAGGCAGCAGAAGGAGACTGTGTGCCACACTGGGCATAGCTCATTCCACAGTGACACACTTCCTCTAATAAGGCTATATCTACTCCAATGAGTCCATGCCCCCTGAGCCTATGGGAGCCATTTTCTTTCAAACTACTACAACAATAGCAGCAATAAGAGCGAGTACTGATGGAGACTTTCCCAACTTAAGACGTTGCCTCCATGTCTGTAATGCAGGCCCTTCTTGCTGCAGGCAAGCATGGAGGAGCAGAGGCTGGAAGATGCTGGCAATGAGCCCTTGCTCACATAGCTGCTGGATGCTGGGGTCCAGCTTTGAACTTTGCAGATGATTGTAGAGGTCCTCCACAGTATATTGTACTGATTTGCTCTTGCACAGAGAGCTGTGATGGTTTTTCATGAACCTCCCACATGGCTTCCTACTCGTCTCAGCCTGCTCTGTGTCCTCTCATGGCTGCAGTCCTAGGTTCTTTCTGTCTACCGGCGATTGAGTTTGACCAGCTGGGTCATTGACATGATGTTGGAGAAGCAAGTGTGTTTCTTCCTCTGACCTTTCCCTGGATATGCTTGGGTCTTTAGAGGCAACTGTGTTCACGTTAACTCCTCCACCACAGCTTCGGCATTGAGTTTGAGCTCCAACTCTTACCTTTTCCGGTCAGCACTGGGTGATGGTGGTTACCACGGCTGCCCCAGGGCAGCTGCCTCATCATTTCTCACATATATCCTGAGCCTTGCCAAGCCTCTTATGAGTGACCCATTCCTTAAAGTCTCTTTCTAGAAATCTGTCAGAGATCATGGTTAATTCAGGTATCCGTCTAATTTTGTTTTCACTTTTTAAATTCATTTTTCACTTTTGTCTCATACATGTATATGATAGTTGTTAGTTTCCTTTACCTCCTGAGTCCCCATCTTATTCCCCACGCCTTTCTGCTGAAACTCTCTCAGCAAGCCTCCCTCCAACTGTCCTGACTTGGGGGGGGGGGTGTGACCTAACCACTCATGCTCATGCAGATTCATTTTCTTTTAATTTACAAAAGCATGTCTTCTAAAACTCTGAAAAGATAACCTAAAAAAAAAATTCACTCATTAAAGTCCTGGCAATGGTGTTGCAGAGCCATAAAGAAAGGGTATGGATGAGATGGACTTTGTTAAAATTACAAACCCTCATATTCTGCAAATGTTACTGCAAAGAGAATAGGAACGGGGGCCCCTGAAGAGGAAACATGTGCTGAAAAAGTAAACAGGACATGGTGGACTGGGGTTCGAAGTACTCAGAACACTGAAGACTCGCACATTTAAACAGCCACTCACTTTAAAAATGTGCAAGGCACTGGAACAGAGTCCTTACCAAAGAGATCTTCTGACAGAGGAAATGTGTGAAAGACATTTGACATCATGTCCTTAAGGATCTGAAAATTAAAACCACCAGACATCCCTGCTTACCTATCGAAATGACCAAAGTCTCAAACACTGGCAAGGACAGGTGTTGGCAAGGACCCAGAGCGGCAGATAGCCTTGTTGGTGAGAATGCAAGCTGGGACAGCCACTTTGAAGACAGTTTGGTAGTGCTGTGGTTTGGATCTGAAATGCTCCCCAAAGGCCGTGTGCTGAATTTCAGGAAAAGCCGAAGGGGGTTAACAAGAAGGCTCAGTAGTTAAGAGCAGGTCCTGTTCTTGCAGAAGACCCATGTTCAGTTACCAGAACCCACACTGGGCAGCTCCTAACTGCCTGTAACTTCAGCTCCATGGATCCAACACCCTCTTCTGGCCTCCACAAACACTGCACTCACAGCACACACATATACACATCATTTTAAATGAAATAAAATCTTTACAATTACCATCTTTGAAATACAAAATGTTTTATGATTGTCCATAATACTTTGATTTGTGCTTGTCTGGTATTTTCTTATGTTTATTTTTAATTACACATTTCCTTTTTTTTTTTTTTCCTGAGACAAGGTTTCTCTGTGTAGCCCTGGAACTCAGTCTGTAGACCAGGCTGGTCTCAAACACAGAGATATGTCTGCCTCTGCCTCCTAAGTTCTGGGATCAAAGGTGTGCAACTCAGTGCCCAGCTGTACATTTCTTTTAATAAGAAAGTTTAAATATTTTATTCACATCACAGTCATTTAAATCTATAATTTTGTACCTTAATCAATTTAATAAATATTTAAGCTTTGTTATATAGGAATACCTAAATACCAAATACTTTGGAGTATTATATTATTACTCCTTAAAGCTAGTTTGTGAATTTGATTCATTATACCCACATCTTATAGGTGAGGAAGTCAATAGGCTTTACGGAGGTGACATTTGTATCTCAATTTTCCTGCTTTTTGCTGAGTGTATAATCATTTTGACTGTTTTTATTATCTTTTTACCTCCAAAAAAGGCATATATTTTGTTTCCAATTGCCTGATCATTTTTCTTTAAATCCTAAACATGCCCGTAACCCAATAGTTACTATTTCCAAAATACGTGCAGTTCTTCTTGATGCACTTTACACAAGATAGAACATTGGCAGCTTGGCACCCTTGCCTGTCTCCTCAATCTGACTTTGGCTATAATGATGTGAACTTAAATGTGAGTGAAAGTGTGAGTGTGTGTGGGATGGGGGCAAGGTCAAGAAAGAGGCAGAGAGAATACTTTTCAACTTGTGAAACATCTAAATATAGATACCTTATGGTTTTAGATAATCATTATTACTAAATGTACCTAATTATTTTACCTAATCTTCCACAATTTTATGTTCTTTTTTAGTTTGTTTTAATATGTATTTAATATATATTCAATTTTCCCCCTGCAATGGCATGGAAATCAGTGATTTTCTAGAGTCTTAACTATTTACCATTACCTTTTTTAAATGAATGAGATTTTATTTTGATTCCTAGGTCCAACCTTTCTTCCTTAAGTCTTTGCAAATGCTACTTTTGTTTAAGTCTGATATGCATTATGATGGACAAGTTTGAAATGAGGATTATTTTTCTTAAATTGTAAGTAAATTCACTTTTCTGCCCTAACCCTTGGAGAGTAGGCATTTGCTTTGAGATTTATAAATCCCTCGAGGTTTTGCAGAGGTGGGGATATATGCTTATATTTAGCTGAAAATAAAGTATTTTAATTTAAATTCATTGGGGGGGGATATGCTCTTTTGCTTTAGATTATGTTTCCATTCTATTTATTATATCAAAATGCACACACAGAACGGAACTTCCTCCCAGTTCTTCCGTCTTGTTGTCTTTGGTCTCAGTGTGGTTTCTCTTTGAAGGTTACGTTCTATTTAAATACTTACCTGGCTTCGGTTTTACATTTAGAGATCAGATCTTCCAGGGTTTCTTCATAAGTATAGTGTGAAGTGTGAATCCAATTTTATCCTCATGAAAATGAATCTAGTCTCTCCAACATCATTTACAAGAAAGTTCATAACGTCCCCAGCGACTCAGGGGGAGTCATGGTTTCCTCAATCCTTGCCCCAATCTCCCGACTCCCAGATGGAAGTTTATGCATTGTGGGAATGTGTCATTATAAAAGGATCTCTTAGAGTCGAAGAAACTGGGGCTTTTGTTGGACCTCACAGACAGGTATTAAATACACCTTGTGGTCACTTAGGCTTCAGACTGCTGCCGGATGTGTGCTCAGCCTGTTCACTTAACCCGCCTCTGAGAGAACAATGTGGCAACTGACCTTGCTATCCTTGGATTTCCCATGTAATCAACTTCTACATCCTAAGTTAATGTAAAGCTTTGATCTTACATCATGTAATCTTATGCCCCTGACCTGTGAGCAGTGAGCATGTAGACGTATGTGTGTTATGATAATCATTGGCTAAAAACAGAAAATTGGACAAAAGCCACCTTATAAAATGAATATCCACCATAAATGTTTAAGACAAAACACAGATATTGCTTGATAAACAATGATATTTGTAATACTGTTTGTTATCTGGTCAGTGGGAGTCAGCGACTTTATTTCTTGTAAACTCTTTGAAGTATCCCTCATTCCCTCCCCATGTGATAATTTCAGTGCTGTTCAATACAAGGGAGAGCGAAGTTCTTTGTTAGGGACACACACACACACACACACACACACACACACACACACACACACAAATTCACAAGTCAGTATTCAGGCAGGCACTGATTCAGACTCATACAACCGACAGACGGACAGGATGATGGAAGGGACAGGGAGAGAGAAGTAAATACCTCACATCTGGGCTCCCTCTTGGTTAATTACACCAAGTGAAACTGTTCATCTTTTCCTTAATGCGATACTGACACATTATTGGTGACCCTCTTATTATTAATGTGTTCAAACTGATGCAGTATATAATAACAGAGGCATGCTCAAAGTTTTCACACACGTAGGTCTGTTTCAAAGGTTCCATAGATTCAGAGCTACTTTCTATTCTGCATTGTGGCTTGGTGGATGAAGGCAATGTTTACACATTGGTTTGATTGCAGAAGCTTCAAACTGTACTCACCTTCCTTTTCAGAATTTTCTTAGTTAATAATCCATATGAATTTTAGTGACAATTGACTAATGCAAAGACAAACAAAAAAACTTCTGTGGTTTGTGTGTGTGTGTGTGTGTGTGTGTGTGTGTTTGTGTGTGTGTTTCAGTTGCTAACGTTAAGTGACACTTTTATGGTTGGATTAAGTTAAAATTAATTCAGGTAAACAGACAGATTTATAGCATTGGGCTATTCTATTCATGAACAAATAGCCTTTCCATTATTATTCAAGCCTATCCTGTAGACACATTGTAAAATCTTCATTTATTTTTTTCCCACTTTTTAAAGATTTGGTTTTGTTTATAAGTGTGTCTGTGTGTTAATATGTGCATGCAAATGCCCATGGATACCAGAAGAGGCATTAGGTGCACTGGAGCCAGCGATGGGTGGCTGTGAGCTGCCTGATATGGGTTCTGGGAACCAAACTGGTCCTCTGTAAGGAAAGCGAGTGCATTAACCACTGAGCTGTCTTGGCAGCCGCGGCCCATTTCTTCAAACATGGCTGCTAAGTGCATTGCTATTCTCTGCTGCCCTTGTAAATAAAACCTAGAGCAGGATGAGGACAGGGCAGAAGCCAGGGCTGACCTGTCACGGGCTGATGCTATGGCCAAGGACCACAGTGAAGAGGAACGTACCACTGAGTCAGAGAGAGAAGAATGAGCGTGTGCCCAAGTATCTTAAGGCCCTTACTTCAGAGCTGCCAATGCCCGAGATGAGTCCAAGAAGACCGCCAATGGCATGTTCCACGCTGAGAGCATGCGAGTGGGACGCGACAAACACAAGAACCAGCGTCAGATCGGGCAGGGCAATACCAAGCAGCGCATTGATGAGTTTGAATCCATGCAGTGGACATTCAGTCTTTAGGGACACCTCCTCCTTCTGCCTTGTCCCCACAGTCCTCTAGTTTTGCGAAACAAACACTGTGCTGGAGCCACTAACGAGAAAAGCCTTGGAGCCACGCCAAGCATTCAGTATAGCCATGGATGGGATCAAATTTAGCCCTTCGGTCTCCCCACTCAGGTCCGTGGGCAAACAAACGGCCCACTGTGGTGTCAATGGAATCTCTTCTCCTTCTCTGTCACATTCAGCCTAGCTTTCTAGAATAGATCTTATTTCCCCAGCTAAAAAACAAAAACAAAGAAACAAACAAAACCCTGCTTTTATTATGTCTGCTCTCTGTGGGGTGATGCAAGAGCTTTGTGAGGTGCAACATTTTCCCTGTAACTTCTGGGTACTGTTACCTTTCCCCCAACCTTATCAACCCTTCCCATCGCTTTCCACTTCCCGGGGAGACTCACCCCCTCTATCCTGACAAACACCACATCTCCACCTTTCAGTTCCTCGGTCCCTAGTTCTCAGGTCTCTAAGGCCTCAGCTTGTAGGAAGCATCCCAGCCTCTAGGGCTGACCACTCTGATCCCTGGGAAGGAGGGGGAAGACCATGTTCTGTGTTCCCAATGCCATCTTCTCTCTTCATTCCAAATTTCCCTGTGAGAAGTCAGAGTGATGTTTTTCCACATCATCCTTCTTTGCCCAAGGCATCTCCAAGCTGGTCAGTGTCAACCTTTCTGCTTTCCCATGAGCTGGACTGAGGGAACAAGCACCCATTAGAGTCTGTGTGTGCTGTGGGAGTTGAATAACTCATTTGGGGAGTCCTCACTGAGTTAGTAAACGATGAGATGACTTCAGCTGCTACATCGTCACAAAGAAAACAGAGTAAAGTAGAATGTCCATGAGATGCTTGCCCTCAGTCCTGTTTCAAATCAAGAAGTGTTTCTTCAGAGACTACTGAGGACTTTCTTTTCCATGTGCCTCTGAAGGCAGGAAGTTGCCTTTTTTTTTTTTTTTCGGTTTTTCGAGACAGGGTTTCTCTGTGTAGCTTTGTGCCTTTCCTGGAACTCGCTTTGGAGACCAGGCTGGCCTCGAACTCACAGAGATCCTCCTGCCTCTGCCTCCCGAGTGCTGGGATTAAAGGCGTGCGCAAAAAGCGCTCACCTTATAATTTAAGGCAAACTTTCATAGTGTGGTTCGCCCATCGGTTTGCATCGAGGAAGTTGCTTTTGAGACCCCTGAGGTGAAATCTTATTCAAAATCAATTTATACCCATGAGAAAAACAAAAATCAGCCAGCAAGACTGCATCACACTGAAAGCTTATACCCAACAAAAGAAAAAAGTCAACAAAACGAAAAAGCATATGACCTGCGGACTGGGGAAAGCATTTGCAAATTATAAGTCTGAGCCACGTGTCTGACAAGGCATTCAAATATATTCATACAACAAAATAGCAAAAAATAAGTGAATAACTTAAATAATATTGGGCAATTTACCTAAGCAAATATTTCTCCAGTGAAGACATTAAAACAGCCACCAGAGAAATACCAACAAAACCACACTGAAATATCACATTAAAATGGCTGTTATAAAAAAAAAAGTCGCTGGTAAAGATACAAACAAGGACAGGGTTTGGGGGATGACTCTTGTATGATGGTGGAAATCTAAGTTAAAGCAGTCTGGAGGCTGCTCAAAATATGAAAATAGAATTAGCATGCTGATGTGTGCCTCTGGGGCAGGGGGTGCATAAGCAGATATCCATTCATCCCAGATCCAGACTAAAGAAATAATGTCACTCAAACCTAACTTGCTGAACCAGCGAATTTAACTGGGGTTGCTATAGGAATTTGTGTAGGGGGCTTCTTGAAGGAACATTGTGCAACCCACAGAGGCTTCACCATGGAACAACTCCACACCTCTTCTCAGCAATTGTTAGCCACTTATGTACTGCTGGGAAGGGCAGGACCTTGTGAACCCCATCGTAAGCCTTATGACCTGCCCCCACCTTCCATGAGGTGTCTCAGCAGACCCAGTCTTGGAGGGTCATGTGCAGGTCACCACAACTGCTCAGTTATATCTCCCCTCGAGTTCCTCCGTCAGCTCTTCCTTACTTTTTTCCTACTCCTTCCCCCCCACCCCCCGCAGTGTTTCCTGAACCTGGGAAGGAGTTATATAGAGATGTGATTATTTTCTCCTATTTAGGACTGTATCACAGCAACATCCTCAGCATTCTGACCACCTGTGAGTTTCCATAGTAACTACCACATCGTGTTTACTCCCATGGAGTAGTGCTTCCCCGGACAAGACCAACAGGGGCCATGGGACCAAACACAAAGGTTTAAGAGACAATTTGGTGGGCACAACACACCTATTTAAGAAAGAAATAGTGATAGGGTGTATCAACTTCACAGTCACAGGTGTTTGTCTCAGAGGCCTGGGTTCTCTCTTGGGACAACTGTTGGTTTCACCTTTATTGGTTGTGCCGCTCTTACAGCAGTGGGCATATCCTGCCTGACATGTTGGTAGTGACCTCAGAGTCCATAGCCAAGCAGGAATATTGGTATCAGTTCTTCCAGGGCAGCCTACATGCTTCTGGCACTAGAAAGCGAGCCAACATGGGAAAAGCTTCCAGCTCAGTCCTCGCTTCATTTATTCCTGTCCAGCAATAAAAGAGTGCCTGGTGTTCTCAGCAATACCATCTTACCCTGCGGTTCTGGTGTGCTACCAACAGCAGTGGCAGTAGTCTGTATTGTGGGGGATGTAGATCACAGACATCTCTGATCAATGATTCAGAAGACGGTGGCCCATTCTGGGCACTGGAATTTTCATTCAATAACTACATTCCTTCCGGAAGTGTCTTTTCCCACACAACAGGGTGTGGCCATTCAAATTCTGCAGCCATTGTTTAAAATCTACAGGTACAGGGTGAGGTGGGTTTTTCTCTTCACCTGGTTGGGTGTCACGTGTTTTGTAGTTTTTCCTGCCCTTGCATGATGTGTAGATTGACCTCACCCCTTTGGCTGTGTCTATACATCTTCCTGATGCTTATCCAAGCCTGCAAAATACTCAGAGGTTAGAATTAAACAATAAAACTGTCCTTATAAATTAGTGGGCATGATCGCAAAGGCCCATCTCTGATCAGTTCAAGCAAGTGACAGTTGGTCTTGGAATTCGTCAGCTAAGGAAATATTAAAGAGGGTATCAGGAAGGTCCAAAGGCATGGGAGATCCTAGAGATGCAACGTACAGGATGAGAACATTGGGTTTCTGGGTTATTTTAGTGATTATTAACGATAGACATGCACAGTCAGCCACAATGCACTGTACCTCAGAAGTGCACTGAGAGAGATTTTATTATCTCTTTCTACCAACAATAACTGTGAGATGACAGATGTGTTAAATCTTACCTGTCGTAAGAATTTTACTATGTATATGTATTTAAAGGCAAGTCATATACCTTAAATCCCCACAGTAAAAAAACAAGAGATAAAACAGCTCAATTGAATTTAATTAGATTTTGTTGTAATGCTCCTGATAGTTCTAGCGCTGGTTTATTAAGCAAATATCTCACTAAAAAAACAGCAGCTCTTACTTTCTTCAATCAAAGATGAGTTCAGGGGAATAAATCAGGCTTCGGAGAGACAAGTCTCTATGGCGATAGCTGTGGTAGGTGGGTGGAACTTGTTTTTGTCTCAGATAGTAATTGCTATCTTTAGTTACATAATCATTATTTTTCTCAAGTATGACACTTTTAGACATCTTTTTTTTGACAAATTATACTTTCAATACAAATCATCATTAGGAAATTATTATTCATACTGTACTTAATATTTTAACAAATTTGACTCAATATTTTCATTTTAAAAATAAATAAACTCAGAGATTCTGAGGTACACCTGAGGGTGTTTCCTCCCACTATGCCTGCATTTCTTACCATTTATAATATAAATTAGCCTTTCTTCCCTTTCCTCAGATTTCTCATATGTGTTTTGTGTTTGCGTTTTCTGTACAGACACAGGGAAGGCACTGCTCTCTAGACACAGTACTCCCCATGCATTCCCTGCTGCCTACTGGAGCCTGGCCCTCACACCTGTCTCTGCTGCTGTTGTGTGTATCCCTCTGGTCCTGTTTCAGAGTGGTCAGGAGCCTCTGCCAGTCTTCCCAGCACCATTTCCAACTGACTCTTTGCTTACATGCCTTCTCCTCTTGCACACATCTCCTTCTCTGGTGGGGCCAAAATTTGGCCAAGGATAGAAAAATGGCTTCCCCAAACCTTGTTTCATACCAACAAAATTTCCACACCTTTATTTTTTCATATATATGTATATACATATGTAAACAGACACTTCTCTCCTGCTGCCCATTCCCAAATAACCACTCAGAGGCTTAATATTATTTATAAATGTCTGGCCAATAGCTCCGGCTCATTACTAGCTAACTCTTACACTTAAATTAACCCCTATTTCTTATCTATGCTTTGCCGTGTGGCTTGGTACCTTTTCTCAGGACAGCATGCCCATCTTGCTTTCTCTGTGTCTGCCAGCAACTCCTCTCTGACTCTACCTTTCTCCTTCTCCTTCCCATTATTCTTAGTTTGGTTGCCCTGCCTATACTTCCTGCCTGGATACTGGCCAGTCAGCATTTTATTAAACCAATTACAGTGACAGATCTTTACAATGTACAAGAGGATTATTCCACAGCATTCATATATGTATATATGTGTGTGTATGTGTGCGTGTGTGCGTGTGTGTGTGTGTGTGTGTGTGTGTGTGTGTGTGTGTGTATGTGTGTGTGTCTGGTTTTAGGTTGAATGGCTTTCTGCAAAGGTAAATATTAACTTAAGTAAAAGTAAATTAACTCACCTCAGCTGCCACAAGTTAGTATGATGTCAACTTTCTCTGATGTGTCATGCAACAAGCTTCCTCTAAATACACAGCAGGTTCCTGTACCCCCAGGCTCACCTTCCAAGGCTTTAATCACCTGCCATCAACTGTAGTCTGGTAGTTCTGGAAAGGTCCAGAAACAAACCATTTGTAAGTTTCAAATTGCACACTATCTGAGTAGTGGGATGACATCTCTCTATGCCTTCCAGCCAAGAATGAGACCTGCCTTTGTTAGGGTTTTTATTGCTGTGAAAAGACACCATGACCATGGCAACTCTTATAAGGAAAACATTTAATTGAGGGGCTCGCTTCCAGTTTCAGAGGCTCAATCCATTATCATCATGATGGGGAGCATGGCGGCCTGCAGACAGAGAGGGCGCTGGAGCAGCTGAGAGTCCTACATCTTGCAGGCAGCAGGGAATCAACAGACTGTCACACTGAGTGAAGCTTGAGAAGAAGAGACCCTAAGCCCACCCCACAGTGACACACTTCTTCCGACAAGGCCACACCTTCTAATCGTGCCACTCCCTTTGAAGGCCATTTTCTTTCAAACCACTACATTTCTTTGTCTGTATATCCATGGCGCTTGTATGACCCGACTTGTCCCCCTACCTTAGACTTCAGATCAATTTCCTGACATGGCAATATCTGCACTCAGGATTCTCTAATTTTATTGCTTCATAGCTCCACATCACCAGACATGCTGGGGATTCGGGGCTGACAAGGAGAATCCGTAGTGTTTAAATATCACCTCACATCATCACAGGAAGTGTAATAAGTACAGTACACTTATATACAAGAGACAGAAGGGAGTCCATTTTCACATGACTTTCATTTCAATACAGTGTAGCCATCATTCTACTTCATTGTTAACTGTGCTCTTATCACAGGTATTTGTATATGGGGAGAAACATAGTATGTACATACATACAACATACACACACATGCTATGATACACACAGTATATACAGGTTGGTGCCACCTGTGGTCTTGGGAACCCACAGGGCCTCTCCAAATTTACCCACCCTGGGTCAGGGCCACTGCACTCACAGCTGCCACTTTCATGTAAATTTAATAGTTGGAACTAGAAATGTTGCCTTTGCTATAATTCATGACTTTCTCCAGTTAAGAACCATTTACCATTACAGATGAGAAAATGATCCTTAATCCCCACAGGGACCATTTTTCATTCATGCTTTGGGGTGGAAATAGACATTTCTATATTCCAAGCTTCTGTCGCATCAGCTTTATTTATAGCCAGCTTTACTAAACTCAAAGCACTGATTTTGGACACTTTGGCTCATATTTTGAGAGTCATAGAAATAAAAGAGCGTATTGCCAGAATTCTAATATCTCTTGCCACAAAAACTAGCAAACTGGTACAAAATTAGAATCTCAGTTGTCAAGTGTTTCTGTGTGTGTGTATGCGTGTCTGTGTATGTATGTATCTATGTATGTGTCTATGTATGTATATATCTATGCTATATATGATGTATGTATTATATATGTATGTGTGTATTTTGTGCAATAAGGAAAACTAATTCATGGCACTCAGTTCGACAAGGGAGTCCAAGTTGTGGTCTACTGTAAAATAGGTTTCCCTTAGAAGTTTCCCTTAGACGCAGACAGGGCCAGCTGGATGCCGGGGACTGAGAGAATCAGTACAGCATGAAGACTGTAGCAGATTCTCAGGTCCCTTCCCACTTGGACAGCTAAGACTCAAGAGAGCCAAGCATGTGACAAAAGCTGTATAATATTTTAGGCAAACAAAGCAAAAACGTCTCTTGGGAAGGTATCCTCAGATGACTCGTGCGGAGGCATCTCATCGTGAGTCAGTCTTTTCCCATGACACAGGTTAGATGTCCTTTTTTTTTGTCCATCTGTGTCACCCAGATCTTCCTCGTCCTTTACCAAGGAACAAGGGGAGCATGGATGCCTTCCTCGTTTCTTGTTTCTCTTCCTGACACGGTATCACAGAATGCCGATGCGATGGCGGTGGCGGCAGGTCTATGAAGTGCCCATTGTTTTGACAAGTTCACAGAGGGCCGGGTGATGAGGTCAGGAGGACATAAGCGAGGTCGGCGGCTTACTTTCCTGTTCTCACATTGCTTTCTCTTTACTCTCTTTCGTTTCTTCCCTTTCCCCTTCCTTTCCTTCCGAATTTATTTTTCACTTTTATATGAGTTAAATGACAACATCAATGGCCAGTTTCCATTTCTAAAGAGTAAATAACATATGCACACACACACACACATACACACGCACACACATACACACACACACACACATACATACACACATATGCACGCACACACATACACACACAGATACACACACATACATACACACATACACACGCACACACACACACATATGCACGCACATATGCACACACACATACACACATACACACACACATACACACACACATACACACACACATACACATACACATACACATACACACACATACACACACATACATACACACATATGCACACACACACACACACACATGCACAGAGTCAGAGAAGACTTAATCTCTAAGGAATATAAAAGAATAAAAATAAAAGTAAACTTAGAATAAAAGCAAAAGGCCTTGATAAAAGTAGAACATACCCCACTCCAATCGAGAGTTAGCTGTGGCTTTGAAGCAGGTTCTCTGGTGCATGGCTTAGTTCCTGCATTTCTATAAAAAGGCTTCAGGAAAGCCAGGCATGGTGATACACTTCTGGGGTTCAAGCACTGAGGAATTAGAGGCAGAAGTACTAGGAGTTCAAAGTCAGCCTCAGCTTCATAGAGAGTTCAAAGCCAGTCAGTGCTACCTGAGACCCTGCCCCCTAAAACAGGAAGGGGTTCCTAGAATCTTCCAGCTCAGTAGTTCCATGGATTTCCATGTAGCTCTATGACTGACCAAAACACAAGACAAAGTTGACTGGCTGTCGTAGCCTTTGAGGTCCTTTCCTGCCACCTTCCTCGGGAACACACGTGATTTCCAGGTGAGAGAGAACTCCAGCAGAAGGGCCGTGTCTGTGGGCGGTGTGAGAAGCCCGAACTCTACTGCTCACAGCTGTCCAGCTGCCAGCTTTCCTCCATAAAACACAGGTACACAGCCTCTTCTTCTTCTGCCATGGAACTCACGGAAGGCCCCTCGGGTACAGGGCGGCTTGGGCCTCCTGCTCTCAAACCCAGCCTGTAAGGAGTTTAGACACCAGCGTTCTAGAGCTACAACATCAGGAAGAAGACTTTCTCAAACAATTATTGACATTTTCTGGACATGTAAAAACAAAACAAAACAACAACAACAACAAAAAGAAACCCCTGAAGTTTCAGGGCAAACTACGACAACTCTTGATCAAAGGGGACAGCCTGGGTCTGCTTATCTGCGGCACGGGATGCTAGACCATAGAGAGCTAAGATTGCCCCGTGGAAACTTTGGTCAGCATTGAGCACAGACCAACGCAAGACCAAGAAAATGCAGAGTCCATGGTCCCAGGGGATCCCCTCTTGTGTTTTCCAAATGAAAGTCTGGTAGATGTCCCCAGCCTCTGACATGGAGGGGAGAAGAATCTCTGTGCAAAACACATCTGGAGCGGAGACCTATGGCTACCATAGGCTCCTGCCAAACTTTCTGTCTAATTCCAGACAAAAACACTGCCAATATGGAGTATGGCTTCAGCAAAACAGACTAGGAAAGCTACAGCCAGGAAAGCAAATGCGGGGCAGATACCACTAGAGTATGTGGGAATACAATAGAGAAATGGAAATCAATCCAAGACCCAGATGTCATGGGAGATCTAACCTGGGCTCACAGGATGTTCCTTCTCCCTGCACTTCACCCTCAGATCAACTAGTGTCCAGTGTGGAACCAACAATACATCTGGCCAGGCCCTGAGCAGAGGGCTCAGGAATGCCCAGAGCCAAGTGGGGCACAGAGGAGGAGAGTCGAGGAGTCTCTGGGGGGCAACTTCAGCAAACCCTAACTGCAGCACACCCCTGCAAGGCTGCTCGCTCATCCATGCCACCTAAAGGCCTCTCTACCTTCATTCCCGTTACCAACAGTGTCGTGTGTCTGACTTCCCAAGAGGTGTTACTATTCACTCCAAAAGCTGAGAAAAAACAAAACCAACAGTCTGAAGAGAAAATTCCAAGCATTAGAAGCATGAGATATGAGACTGGTATTGGAGTCAGTAGGGAATTTTAAATAGTCATGTTAAACACTGTGTTAAGGGCAGTCCTGTGCAATGCAATATGACTGGAGAACTGGAGAAGTGCTCTGGTCTCTGGGGGTGTGCTCTAAGGTTATGAATGAACACCCCGCCCCCAGCAGGGGACTTCTTAGACTTTCTTGGCTCACAATTCTTTCTCATCTGAGAAATGTGTACACAAACCTAGATGTGTAAACCCATGCACAAATAAAGCATAATGGAGCATAATGAAATTTCAGTCATATATAACTTTATCATTTATTAAAGATGAAAGAAATCTTCATGCCAATGAAAGTGCTATGCTCCTTTATCTTTACACAAAAAACTCACTCTTAGCTGAATATTTGATGCTGAGGGATGAACAGCATTCTCAATTTTTTATCAGAGTTGATTGATACTTTGATTATATAATCATTGATATTGAGAATGTTTCATATAATTATTAATATAATACAGAAGCAGTATGTGTGGGGCCATTTCAGAAATTGTTGGAAATCCTGTCTTGCATTTGACTAATTTTTAATGAAACTCAAGTTTGTAAATCGAACAGCAATTTTTAAAAAAATCAAATAATAACACAATATAATTCAAAGGGGAATTAATTTGATACATGTTTGGGGATGGTGGCAGGAAAATATTGAGTCTTCCTTTATAATTAAAATTTGCTCCTATGAGAGCAGAAAAGTTTATAAGTACAGTAAAAACTGCCATTCATAACACACAACAATCTCAAATCTGAGTTGAGATGTTCTAGCATCCATTGGCACTGTGTGGCATAAGTCACGCTCAGTGCCTAGCTCACACATGTGTGTTCAGACCCCAGGCTGCTGCAAAGATGCAGGAGGTGATGTGGGCCAGCACAGCCTGGGCAGCCAGGGCAGTCTGGGCAGCCTGGGCTCACTGCCTGTTTGATGTTTGACTTCATGGTTTGCTTTGTTCTGTTTCTGTTGTCACCATTGGAGACAAGATCTCACGATGTAGCCCAGGCTGGCTCAGAACTCATTATACAGCCCGGAGTGACCTGAAACTGGCAGTAACTTCTCAGCTTAGACAGCCCATCTGATGGAGGGAGTGGGGCAGGACAGGCCAGCCAGGAAAACAACAAAGGCGCATTCACTCCAGGCCCTTGTCAGCTGCAGTTTTTGTTGGAGAGTGAAATCCTTCACCCTGCCCAGGACCAAGGGCCATTGGAGTGAACTCGGCACTCTGCCTTCTCTTGAGCCAGCTAAGAAATAAATATTTCCCTTTTTGTTATTGTCCTTGGTTTGGCTTTGTAGTGCAATAAGAGCTGTCCTGGGAGTCTGAACCCGTGGTGCGTGTTAGAGATAGAAAATTGCTACCCGTGTGTGTTGACTGTTGGTCAGTTTACCCCCTAGCTTTTGTTCACAGTAAGCTGCCTTGTGCTCACTCGTTTTTAATCTCGCAATGAAATGGAAGTGCTTTCCAATGTGTTCCCACCAGTTTTGGGGATTTTTCTATTGCTTGAGTGAAAAACCAACATTTGAAAGTTTGAAACTGCCTTTGAATCTGCCTCCCACCTCAACTGCTGAACTCCTTGCCCACACCAACAGGGGACAACATGAAAGAACAGACAAGCAGTGTCACTAGAGAGGGGACCCAGAGGAAGGGATGAGAGAAGTAATGGAAATCAAAGCACTAAGAGGAGAGAAGCAAGTCCTTGCTGGACTCATTAGCAGACAGGACCCATCTGAAATGAGAATCACAAAATTTGAAGGAGGCAGAGAAAATGGTTCAGACAATGAAGCAGGTAAATGAAAACCAAGAAACTGATAAAAACAACATTCAAACTGGCTGGGCAGTTCCAAAGGCAGGACAGATGTTCAGCTCAACTCCTGACTGGAGAAGTAAGGATGGAGCAGAAGAAATGCTGGAAGGAATACTGGCAGGGCTGTTCCAAAGTCAACAGGCTTTAATGAAAGCACAGAACCCACAGATCCAGGAAGCCCAGGAAACACAAAGCCGGTGAGGCACAGCCCAAACCAAACACAAACACACACACACACACACACACACACACACACACACACACACACACACACACACACACACGCCACTCCCATTTGACCAAGCAAAGGTAAGGAGAAATGAAAGAAAATGACTTGAGTTTGGACACAAATGATGCAAACCTCCTGGTTCCTTGCCAAGGAACATTGGCCTTTACCCCCACCAACTGCTGTTGGTTTTCTCTCTTTATATCAAGGAGGAGTGGATGATAGATGTGAAAACACCTCACTGTGGACATCCCTCTCTTACTCACATACCCAGAGATGGAATGAGGCCTTCTTGTATGAGAAGTGCTTTCTGGCTGTCACAGTCCCCAAAGCTGATGAGTTACAATTACTGATGAATTGTGTCCTCAGCACTCCTCCAGGGACCTTGGGAACAGCTTTCCCAGCAAAGAGCATCCTGAGGTGTGTATTTAATCACAAGACATTACCTAATGGATGTAAAATTGGATACTGTTTTTGGCTCTGATGGGAATGGATCTGACGTTTCCCAGGCAAGGTTAATGCATGTGGTGAGAGGAGCTTGAAAAGCAAACTCCTGAGATGAAGGCCTGGAAGAGCCGACCACTGGGAGTGCTTGGGGAGCAGGCACAGGTCTCCAAAGAAAGCAAATCCCTCAGAATTCCCGGGGAGGCATATGAAAGCAAGAACAATGAATTGTTTTGTTTTAGTTACTACAGCAGAGCTGATGTCTACTAGAAGCAAAGAGATAAGGAGCAAGCTTCCGCAAGTGAGGGAGGAACTAAGGCACGAAAGGATGTTTACATTGAGCATGGCCAGTGACAAGCCAATTTCACCTCCAGGGTCACCATTTTGGTTTCCTAACCAAGGGTGCTTCGTTTCTAAGAAGAGACTTTCCAGTGTTGCTTGCAGTCAATTATGGTTGAATAATTATCCTCTCTGCTTTTTTCTTTCAAACTCTTCACCAATATATATATATATATATATATATATATATATATATATATATATATATATATATATTGAGAGGTGCGGGGGGGGGGGGGGGGGGGTTGGTGATATTTTGTTTATGCTTTAACAAATAAAGCTTCCTTGGAGATCAGAATGCAGAGCTAGCCACTAGTTAACCATAGAGGCCAGGCAGAGGTGGCACACACCTTTAATCCCAGCACTTAGGATCTCATGCCATTGTTTCCAGTACTTGGGAGGCACATGCCTTTAATCCCAGCAATAGGGAGGTGGAGACTGTAAATGATGTGGCTGGGTAGAGAGCAGAATACAGGGTGGGAGGAGACAGGAGCTCATCCGTTCAGGCTGCGGAGTGGTCGAGGTAAGAGGTGGCTGTGGCTTGTCCCTCTGTTCTTTCAGCATTTGCCCCAATATCTGGCTCCAGGTTTTTACTATTAAGACCAGATTGGCATTAGTGTCAATAATCAGAGAAGAAAAATCTGTCTAGACATCAAAATTTTTTCCAGGATTAAAAACTGAACAAATGTAACAGTGCCAGAATCCTTTTGAGCAATGGCATTCTTGTCTTCCTCCACTCACCTAGCAAGATGAGTAGGACTCTGTCTCATTCCCCTTAGGTGAGGGATCCATAGCCATCCTGTAAAGCACCCACAAACACAGCATTGACCATCAGGGCCACTACTGTGTGGTATTTTGTTTGTGTTTTGACAAATAAAGCTTGCTTGGAGATCAGAGGGCAGAGCTAGCCACTAGTTAACCAGGTGGTGGTGGCACACCTTTAATCTGAGCACTTAGGAGGTCCACACCTTTGATCCCAGCACTTGTGAGGCCCACACCTTTAATCCTGAGCACTTGGGAGTTTTCTCTCACAGAGTCTCACTGGATTTAGAAACCTCCCTTAAGGCCAAGCACCCTATCCAGAAGTAGATGGCAAATGCAAAACAAATTCAATGACATTTTAGAATCTTTGTTTCATAATGCTTTGCTAGGGGATTTTTCCTTTCCTTTTCTTTTTTTTCTTTTTTTTTACCTCTGTCTTTCTTTCTTTCTTCCTTTTTTTCTTTCTTAAGCCTTACAGGCCCTTTGTGTATATATCATGGTTTCCAGTTTTGTGTTTTTATGGGAGTTCTGTATGTGAGAACATGAGTGTCACTGTGTCTTTATGTATTTCTTGAGCTTTTTCTTGGGCTCTTCTCTTCTGTTTGTTATGTCCTATTATGGTTTGTTGTTTTATCTTATTTTATTATTATAATTTTTTAGATGTATGTTTGTACTCTAATGAGAGAGGGAATAAAAGGGGTGTAGATTAGGGTGGGTGGGGAAGAAGGGAGGATCTCGGAGGAGTTGGGGGGAGAGGAAACCCTAATCAGAATATATTATATGGGAATAAACAATTTTCAATATAAAAAAATTATAAAAGCAAAGTAAGGAAATACGAGTAGAGGAGGATCTGTTCCCGGCCACAGGTGTGGAGAACACGGGAAGATGGTGAACTAAAGTTTGGTGGAGTCTCTAAGTTGCCCAGGCTGGCCTCAAGACTTGTAGTCGTCCGGACTGGCTTCCTGGTGGCTGGAATTACAGGCGTACAGCAACACATCTGGCTTCCTGACCCTAAAAACCACCTTCTCTCACTCTCCCACCCACAGCTTGATACCTGCTCTCGCCACAGTCTTTGCACAAGCCCACTGTTCCTTGCACCCACATCTTCAACGCCAACGATGTCCTCTCATTCTTAATTCCCGTTTCTCCTCATGTAGAATTTTCTATCCCGTCTTCAAGACCCAGTTCAAATGCTTTCCTTCTGCCAGGTCCCCCCAGATACTATGGGGTCTCCTCAGATCCTCTGGGTTCCTGTGACACTTGCATTGATTAGGACACTTTATAATTCTTAGGATCTTTTTTCCCCCATCAGCATCCTGAGAGCTGGACCAGGCGTTTTCTCACCTGATCTCTGCTCTTTATGCTTTAGTGCCGTCCAGTAAAATATCTCAACACCTGGAGCACAGCGGGAACTTAGTGAGTGTGGGGGACTCATGCTTTTGAAGCACAAGTCTTAACAAGTATTCGCAAGGGCTTGAACCTCTCCAAGAAAGCCAGCTATCTGGAGAAATCCCACCCACCTCTTTTCACACCTGTTTCTTATGTTGGGCCACCCTTCTATATTCAGGGTCTCCTCCTACTTCCAGCCCAGAGAGATAAATTAATTTGAAAGGAACCAAATTCAACAATTGGTTATACTCTGGTCTTTTTTATGAAGCCCCGGCTTTAATAACCTGCACATCTCCACTTAGCCTGTCTCAACCTGAGCAGAAATGCTATAAAGAGAAGTGATAACATCCCCAAAGCCAGGGAGGGGATCAAAGGTGCTTTATTGCTCTGTTATCCCAACAAGCCTGGGGACATAGCTTTTTACCTGGTGATCACTCTCCCAGCCTTTGCCTGGAGAGATGAGACCTCATAAAGTGCAATCTTAGGGCCATCTCCGCTGAGGGAGGCATGCTGCTTGCACACATGCATGAAGCTGACTCACAAGAATGGCTAACCACAGCTTGTGCACACAGCCTCTTCATCTTTAGGGCATGGCCTTGATAGCTTTACAAGGCTGAGGGCTGAGCACAAAGAGAGGAATACAAATCCTGCCTTACCCCCTGGCCAATCAGCTGAAGGTGGAGAAAACAAAGGTACTTCTTCCCTGGGCAACTGAATTTCCTCTCCTGAATGCTGGTGCACTTTCCCTTTCCTGGGGTGAGAGCCAGAGGAGAGCTGTGGAGAATCTGAACTGCTGGAGGATGGATCCCTAGACGCTGGCTATCATTTTACTTTCACACTGGATCACACTGGTACAAAGTTAGATTAAAGAAATCCCAGCTTTTAATTTTTTTTAATTTTATTCATTTGCTTTTATTTTATGCATTTATTTTGGAGACAAGATCTATGTAGCTCAGGCTGGCCTTGCACTTGTAGAAATCCTCCTGCTCCTGGGTGCTGGTATTATAAGTGTGTGTCCACATGCTTGGCTGTTTTTTCTTTCTTCTATTTTTAAATCAAAACAAGATTTTTTTTCATTAATATATTCTGACTATGGTTCCCATCCCCCAACTCTTCTCAGATCCTCCCCACCCACCGAAATTCACATCATTTTTTGTTCTTTCTCATTAGAAACAAACAGCATCTAAAAATAATAATAGAATAAGAGTAAAAAAAAAGATAGTCCTTTAATCCCAGCATTGGGGTGGCAGAGCCAGGTGGTTCTCTGTGAATTCAAGGCTAGCCTGGTCTACAGAGTAAGTTCCAGGACAGCTAGGGCTACACAGAGAAACCCTATCTGGGGGCAGGGTGGGGGATGGGGGTGAAAAATCCTGAGTAGAGCAAAACAACAAATGAACAGCAAACCAATTTCTCATTTGTGAATGGTTATTTTATGCATTTATTTTGCAAAAATTGGAGAGAGCTTCTGGATTAGGAATGCAGACTTGCATCCACTTCTACCTCAGGGCAAGGACCCCATCTGGTCCAGACCTGTTCAGGCCCTGTGCATGACGCCACAGTCTCTGAGAGTTCATGCATACATCAATCCTGCCGTGTTCAGAAAGCCTTATTTCCGTGGTATGACTTTTCAACAACAAGTTTGTTAAGAAGGAGACACGTGGGGGGAGACGGCTCAGCGGTTAAGAGCAGTAGCTGCTCTTCCAGAGGACCCAGGTTAGATTCCCAGACCTTACATGGCGGCTCACAACTACCTGTAGCTCCAGTTTCAGGGATTTAATGTCCTTTCCTGGCCACTGCAGACACCAAACCTGCCGTAAACAGACACATAAACACCCGCACACGGAAAACAAATAGGTGATGGGGAAAGATGGAAGTGTGAATTCTGTGTGAAAGCTGTGTGAATTCTGCCTGAATTTCATGCTCCTGGTAGGCAGAAGGGACAGCAAGAGAGAAGCACGCCAGTGTGTCTGCCCTGGCCCTAGCAACTCCTCATTGTCACGTTCTTTTGTGACATTAGCGTGCAGCTTTCACTTGGACTTTAATAAGCCAGTATGTGACCAGAGAGAAAAGCCAGGCATACAAAGCGGTGAATGAATAAATAAACAGGGAGAACACAGGACCTTAGTCTCACCTGGTGAGAGCTATCAAAGCCCCCTACACATAGATTATACATAGTTCATACTTAACATGGGTATGTATGCATCTTCTACTCTACTTTGAACATATTTGGAAGCAAAAGATATGGAAAGACACAACTAGGTATAGGCTTGTAACACAAGCGCACAGGTGCAAACACACACACACACACACACACACACACACACACACACACACACACACACACACACTGAGCTGTTTACACTATGCAGAATGACAAAGACAAGCCATCAATCCTTTAGGCTCACTTAATCTAGGTCACTCCACACTGAAGACTGTCTTAAACTTCCACATCACATTAACAGGCACTCATCCATCACCAGCCCTAATAACACTGGGTAGATTTTATGATTAGTCATAAAAAAAAAAAAACAATCCATTTGCCAAACCCCCAAATTAAGTTGGAGCTTCAACAGTACACAGAGCCAGAAATGGCCTTTCCTCCCCAGTTCACAGTGTGCATTTTTGTTGCCTTGACAACTGTCTGTCTGGGGCTTCCTTGCTTAGAGAATGAGGACGCCTTTGCCTGATACAACCCCTGGGAAATGGTAATGAACTACAGGAAACACAGTGCTGATCATCGTGAGCTTGGGTCCACAACTGTCAGAATTCTGCCTGAATCATACCCTCTGGGTGCCCGGCTAGAGAAAAGCTAGGAAGGGCAACAGCTGGGATTTCAATGGACTCAGATTGAAAATCAATTAAATAACAACTAAGCTCAGCACTCAGGCCTGCTGGGAAGGAAGCACCAAGGAGCATAAGAGTTTACAGAACTTGAGAGCCTTACTCAGGCTTCCGGTGGTCTCATTGAAACATCTTCAGAACACACTGCTGTAACGCTTTATGGGGTAAAGTCTAAAGAAGCCCGAGAGGAGATGTAACCCTCTTGTTTTGAGTGGATACAAACATCCTGGCTCACCCTGCGCTCTTTAATTTAGATTCTTCCTGTTTTTGTCTTTTGGGACAGTCTTTGTCAATTCTTCACTGGGATACTCTAACTTACATACTCAGTCCAACAGCCCAGGCCTGTTCCTCTAGGACTATAATCACGATTTCAATTTCCAGTTCAAAGCGCACAGCCCATAAACGAACTGAGCTGCTCCTGGCAGCGGCTGAAATCATGGGGAGGCTTTGGGGTCCTTCGACATCTTGGTTAAGAAATTGATTGTTTAGGGCTGAAGAGACCGTTCAGAGGGTAAAAGCTTGCTGAAAACCACGAGGATCCCAGTTTGACTCTCAGGACCCACGTGTAAAAACAACGCTGAGCGTGATGGTGTGTGCAACCGACTGCTGAAGAGACTGAGACAGGAGGATCCCTGGGCCTCACAGGCCGGGTGGCTCGGCCAACCTGAGCTCCTGACCAGAAGACAGTGCTTGAGGTTGACCTGTGGCCAACTCTGGGTTGACCTGTGGCCTCCATGTGCCCCAGTGCACATACCTGCAAATGAACTTGTTTGTACTAGCAAGGGCAGAATTAGACTTCAAAGTTGACCAACTTTTCTTGAATTGTAATCTACAGTGCACAATGCCAGGCTAACACATGCATGGTACTTGCTGTAATTTGATCTGGAATGCCCCCCACTGGGAGGTAACAGATACTTTCCGATGGGAGGTCTTTGGCCTTTGGCTGCATGCCCTCAAAGGGAATGTTGAGATCCCGGTCTCTCCTTCTTTGCTCTGCTCTGTGTTCCCACCATGACATCCAAAGCAACAAAGCTAATTAGATCATGGATTAAAAGCTCCATAACTATGAGCCAATAAACCTTGCTTGGCTATAAGTTTATCTGTCTCACACGTTTGTTACAGAAAGCTAGCATGCTTCCCTAACGGCAAGCATGTGGAGTTGCATGTGTTTCCATGCAGGGTGTTCAGTTTTATGAATAAACTTGGCTATGACATAGTACCAAGATGTTTGACCAAACGTGCTAGTCATCTATGAGATGAATACTTAAACCAGTGGGCTTTGAATGAAGCTGATCATTGGCTGTGCTATGGGAGGGCTGAAGATATCATGTGATAACAATAGAAGTTTCCAGAGGAAAAGGGAATCTGCCCCAGGGGTCTTCAGACTCAAAGGGCTGCAACCTCAGCTCACCTGAGTTTCTAACTTGCTCTTCAGATCTCAGACTTCCTACAACTCTGGAGGAAAATTCCCTAAGAGTTCTCTCTCTCCCCTTCCCCTCCCCCTCCCCCTCCCCCTGCTCTCTTCCTCCCTTGCCTCCTCTCTCTCCCCAACCATGTTTTCATATCCTACCACGTCCTTTACATTTAAAACTGAGGCAAGAGAGATAAGGATCAAGAAGTTATAGTAACAGTAAACACTCTAGAAACTTCTACTGCTGAGGCTGCCAGAGCTCTGCCTGTCCTCCCTTCTCCTTTCAGCACAACTCTTCCCTCTCTAAATTCAAGCCCCAGAGCCTTGCCTTTTCTTTGGTTGTCTACAGTCAGGCAGAACGCTTTCCACTCTTTGGAGCCAACAGAATCCAACTTCAGCTGCCTGCACCTGGAAGATACCCATGGTAGTCTGGTAGCTGATTCTACTCATGATTTGTGAACTTCACAGCAAAAGACAATGTCCTCAGCTCTGTGTCTTCAGCAAGCAGCAGAATCCCACCCAGGAGAGCTTCAGTACCTGTCTAACTTCAGTAAGTCTCGGTGTTCTGTTGTGGCAGTTACAAATTCAGCAGCTTGAAGTAGTACCAACTATTACATCGCAGCCCCATTGGCCTGCGGTCCAGACAGTGTGGCTCAGCTCAGCCTCTGCTTTGGGTCATAAGAACCCAAATCAAGGAATCAGCAGAGCTGTGTTCTTTTCTGGAGGTGTTTTGGGGTAATAAATGTTTCCAAAGTCATTCATCTTGGGGTCCATCCAGGTTCCATGAGACTGTAACCTGGGTCCCCATTTCCCTGCTGGCTGTTGGAAAAGTCTCATTCCTGCTTCTAAAGGCCACCCACACACCTGGGCTCACAGCCCAGGCATATCACAGCCATCTCCAAACTCTGCATCTATCTGCCTTCCTCTTAGGCTTTGAAAAGCAGGTGCAATTACACTGGACTCGGCTGGCATCCGGGACAATCACCATCTAGAAAGGTCAGCCTCCTTAGTGTGATTTGTCCCCCCCAAGTTCCACTTGTAACACCCTGCACAGCAGCAGCTGGATGAATCTTTGCTTAGATCCTAGCCCAGGGGCTTTTGGGTCATTGCACTAGCGTTGTGTTCTAGAGCAAAACAAGGAGGCCCCCTGAGACTAGCATTTTTCCAAGATGTCCAGGCTAGACAGGGAGAGGGAACAGCTTTGTCTCCTTAACCTTGGAATGCTTTGCTTCCAGCTCTTTTCTGCGTGGTTTCCACAAAGGAAAAGCTCAAGAGTTCTAGCAGGGGCTGTCGAGATGCCTCAGCAGGTGAAGAGGCTTGCTCCCCAGCTTGATGACCTGAGTTCAATCCCCAGAACCTATGTAGTGGACGGAGAGAACCAACTCCCTCTGACCATACATGTGCTGTCACACACACACACACACACACACACACACACACACACACACACACACACACACACTTAATTAAAAAAAATAACAGTCTGTCATCAAGGGAAGCCAAGACAGAAACTCAAGGGAGGAATGTGGAGACAGGAAGTGATGCAGAGACCATGGAGGAACACAACTTACTGACTTGCTCCCCCTAACTTTCTGAGTCACCCTTCTGCCGAAGCGTAGATCCACCTCCCTGGGGATGGCACCACCCACAGAAGGCTGGACTCTCCTATATCAACTCACAATTAAGAAAATGCCAAGGGACGTGGCCACAGGCCAGTTCAATCTAGGCAATTCCTCAGCTGGTTTCCTCTTCCCAGATGACTCTGGGTTATGTCAAGTTGACATGCAAAGCTATCTATGACAGCCAGTAAGAAGAAATATGAAGAACACTCTGCACAGGGGGGAATAAGATTGCTGTTTTCACAGATGTTACCATCCACACAGAAAACCCCAAAGAACTTACAGAAGCAAGAAAAGAACATCTGAATGAGAAGTGTTCCCCAGGGGCTCAGATACTCGCACACTTGATTACCAGTTAGTGGTGGTGTTTGGTGAGGTTTAAGTGGAGTAGACTCTCTGGAGGAAGTATGTCATCAGGGGTGGGCTTTGATACGGAAAGCCTTGCACCACTTCAAGTTCACGTCTCTGCTTTGTGTTTGCAGTTGAAGATGTGCGCTCTCAGATTCCTGCCACACGTCACGATGTCCCCTTGCCATGATACTCCTAGCCCTCCGGAATCACAGGCCAAAGCAAACTCTTCTCTGTGACTTGCATTGGCCCTGGTGTTTTACCACAGAAACAGAAAGACTGTCTTAGCTAGATTTCTATTGCTGTGAGGAGACACAGTAGTGACCACAGCAACTCATATAAAGGAAAACATTTAATTGGAGCTGCCTTACTGTTTCAAAGGTTTAGTCCATTATCATGGTGGCATGCAGACAGACATGGTGGTGGAGACATAAATTGAGAGTCCTACATCCAGAATGTCAGGAAGAGAGAGTCACTAAGCCTGGTTAAGCACTTGAAACCTCAGAGCCCACCTCCTCCAAGGCCACACCTACTCCAAGAAGGCCACATCTCCTAGTGTCACTTCCTTTGAGCTTATGGGGACCATTTTCATGCAGATCACCACAGTAACTAAGACTGAGGTTGGCACCAGAGTAGATGGCTTCTGTGAAGAACCAGCCTATGTTGGTTTATGGAGGAATGTGGAAGACTTGTATTAGGGAAACATTTGGATGCTGTAAGCAGAGTTCATTCAGCCATTGCTGTAGGAGCCTGGAGGAGAGTAATGCTGAGAGCAAAGTGGACTGCAGAGACCCAGCTCACAGTATTTCAGACGGAAGCAAGGACTTTACCAGCAACTGGGCTAGAGGTCATTCCTGTGATAGTTAGACAAAGACTGTGGCTGCCTTTTGCCCTTGCCTTAAGAGCTTGCTTGATGCTAAATTAAGGAGTAATGGACTAGGGATGGAGGGATGTCTCAGTGGTTAGGAGGACTAGCTGTTCTTCCACAGGGCATGGGTTTGATTCCCAGCACCCACATGGCAGCTCACAACCATCTGTAACTCTAGTTTCAGGGGAATCTGATGCCCTCTTCTGACCTCCTTGGGCACCAAGCGTGCACATGATATATGCAAGCAAAACACTCATAAACATAAAATTAAATAATAATTATAATGATGATGATGGAAATTTCAAAATTGTATACTGTTGGTCTATGGTATGATCATTATTGATAATTTGTATTCAGGTCTACAGTGGAAAGAGCCAGGTAGCTAGGGTCCATCCAAAGCTGTCAGCCAAATCAACATTGTTGTCCACATGGTGCTGGCTTTAGAGGTATAGAGGCCGAAAGAAGGAGGGGGTCGTAGAGTCTTTCTCTGTGTTTCAGAGAGCAACTGAGGCCAGGCAACATGTGGCAGGAGAGTCCCCACTTAAAGATCCTGAGAGAGCAAGAAGTGTGAGAGAACATTACATGAAGCTGTAAAAGTGATGCCTGGGTCACCATGGAGAACACAACATGCTGTAGAAGCCAGAGCCATGGATTATCTGCCAGGAGAGCTACATACAGGAAATGGATCCATCTCAAGAGAGTGATGTGTGTTGAAGGCAGCAAAACTGAAAAGGTGGAGCCATCTTTGACACGCCAGAAATGGAGCTACCGGATTTGGTGTCTGCCCCACTTGGTTCTGATTTTACTTTGGCCCAATATTTCCTCACTGTGTCCCCCTCCCTCCATTTGTCTGTGCCATTATGTTTGAAGTATGTAATTTGCATTTTTTTATTTGATAGTATTACAATGAAGAATTTCAAAAGAAAGTTTGGACTTTTGGTGTTGAGACTGTGAGAGACTATGGGGACTTTGAAATTGGACTAAATGTGTTTGGCATTATAATAAGGCTGTGAGCCTATAGGGCCCAGTGAGTAGATGGTCTGGATGAAAATTGTGCCCCATAAACTCACTACCTATGATGGGATACCTCTCGCAGCCTTGAGGCAGGGGGAGGGGCTTGGACTTGCCTCTGCTGGATGTGTCTCCCCATGGGAGTCCTTGCATTCTTGTGGGGTGGGGTGGGGGGGGATGGGGGTGGGAGGAGGGAAGATAGGGATCTTTGATTGGTGTGTAAAATGAATGGAAATTTTTTCTTAATTAAAAAACAGTAAAAAAAATATACCCTCCCAAAAATGTGCCCCATAGGCCTGGGTCTCTGAATACTTTGTTCCCAGTCCTGGCACTGTTTGGGAAGGTTTAGGTTATATAGCCTTGGTGGAGGAAGTACATCAACTGAGGGTGGGTCTACGATTAGAAATACCAAGCCACCTCTCTTTCCTTCCCTCCCTCTCCTCCTCCTTCTCCCTCCCCCTCTCTCCTCTTCTGTCTCCCTCTCCCTTCCTCCATTTTTGCTTTGTGCTTACATTTGAAGACGTGCACTCTCAGCCTCCTACTCTGATGTCCATGCCTGTCACATGTCCTGATGCCTCCTCACCACGGTGGACTCCAACACGGCAGTAAACTGTCTTCTCTAAGCTGGTTTAGTAATATGTTTCATCACAGCAACAGGAAGAACTGAAGAAAGAAGGTCTCAGATTCACACACAGTTTGTCCAGGTATAGGATAGAAGTCAAAACAAAAATGTCAAACACAAATATGAAGCAATAATTAGCCCTGCAAATCATACGCTTAGGTACAAATTGGAAAAGTTTTGCATAAAATTTATATGCTGATGACTATAAAATCTTAATGAAAACTTATCAAGGATTTAATTAAATGGAGAAATATACCACATTTAAGAATGAAAACACTCAGTATTTCTAATATATCAATGTCCCTTCATTTGATATATAGATTGAGCACAATATCAGTTAAAAATCCAAGGTATTTTTTTAATTAAATGAAGACTTAAATACATCTATCTGTCTGTATCTCTCTCTCTCCCTTTCTCTCTCTCTTTCTCTCTCTCTGTGTGTATCTGTCTTTGTCTCTCTGTGTGTCTATCTCTCTGTGTAGCTGTCTCTTTCTATCTCTGTCTCTATGTCTCTGTCTCTTTCTCTTTCTGTGTCTGCCTCTCTGTGTCTGTCTGTCTGACTCTCTCTCTCTCTCTCTCTCTCTCTCTCTCTCTCTCTCTCTCTCTCTCTCTCTCTGTGTGTGTGTGTGTGTGTGTGTGTGTAAAATAAAGTAACAGAATAGACAGAAGAATTTTGGAAAAGGCCAGAGTTGGAGGACTTGGACAGGCAGTGCTATAAATATACAATGAGAAAGGTAACTTTGAGAAGAGGCCAGGCATACAGATCAATGAAACAAAATTGAGAGCCCAGAAATAGATGCACAAGAGAACAGAGCACTGACTTCTGGCAAAGATGTAAAGCAGTCTGAGGTAAAGGGCTGTCCCTTTAGCACCCAGCACTGGGTTTGCACACATCTGCAGAGGGATAATATTGAGCCACTGCACAGCAGACCCACTTGCCTGATGAAACTCCTACAAAAGCAAAGCTGATCTTAAAGACCTTTGGTTAGACAGTTTCAAAATGTAACACCAAAAGCATGATCCAGAAAAGAAAAAGATGAATTCAATTTTCCAGAAAGAAAATGCATATTCACTGAAGGAGACACACTTAAGAAACTAAAACTATGTTCTAAAAATTTGGGGAAAATACTGGAAAGTCACATTTATGACAAAGAATCAGCATCCATAGTGCACAAAGAACTGTCAAAAAGTCTCAAAGTGTCACACACACCTGCAATGACAACTCAGAAGGCTGAGGATGGGAGATGACAATTTCCAGGCTAGCTTGGGATAGAACACAAGACTCCTCATCTCAAAAATAAGCAAACAGAAAAGGAGAAAAATAAAATGAACAACCCAATATGTTTTCAATGAGTAAATGATCTTAGGCATGCCATCAAAGATGGCATTTTTACAGCAAGAGCCTGTAAAAATGATTAATTTGTCACCAAAGACAATGTGAACAGTGCTCAGTGCGGTCACCACCCACTTATTAAAATGGCCAAACCCACATAAACTTGCGGGTCACACATGCCAGCAAGGGTCCTGCTGGGATTTCCTATGTGTACAACAGTGTCTGTGGATATAAACAATTTTATCTTCTTATTCAAATTAGTTACTTTTCCTGGTCTGTGATACAACAGCAGAAAGAAAGAAGCAATGCATGGAAGGAAGGGTCTGTTTGGACTGTGGTTCAAGGGTGTAGTCCCTTAAAGTGGAGAGTGTGAGGCAGCTGGGCACAGTGCATCTGTAGGAAGCAGAGGAAGATGCAAGCTAATGCTCACCTAGCTGTCTCCTTTGATGAAGTCCTCATGCTTAATAGGACTAATAGCAAGAGACTCTCCGCCTTTCCCCCAAGAATACCAAAAGGCGATGATATCTTTCTCTCCCTCTATTGAGTGTTGTTCTAGATTTCTAGTCTGTGAAACAGGCCAGTAAGATGACAAATAAAGGATTCAGGCTGCAAAGAAGAAGATAAAATTGTTTATACCCACAGGCACTGTTGTCCACATAGAAAATCCCAGAGGACTTAAAAGTAAGAACAAAGGAAGAGGGGGGAGGTCTTAGATTTAGAGGGAGCTCAGCCAGAGCACGAGACACAAGGTCAACACACAAATATCAAATACATGCAGAATGGAATGGTGCCATTCACATTTAGGGTGGGATTTCCTACTTCAGATAAGTCATTCTAGATAATCCTTTGCAGACATCCCAACAGGCGATCCTAGACCCTGTTGAGTTGGCCATCAATGACCTTTACAGACAGGGAGCCACGGGATCCCCATCCACCACTGGATCGATGATGAGAATCTCAAAATAAATAAGCAGCTCTAGTGAGCAATGAGGTACCTTCTTGCAGAGTTTCCTGCACACCCACTCTATGGCCCAGCAGCCCCATCCTTAATTGTTTACTCAAGAAATGGGAAGTCTGTGTTCCCGCAAAGATACCTCCATGAATCATAATGGAATCTTCGTAACTGCCTAAAGCTGGAAATAGTTCATATGACTTTTACATGACAATGGGTAAACTGTGGTCCATGGGTACAATGTATGCTACTCAAGAATAAACAGAACATCTATTGACCAGCACAGTCTGGATGCATCGTCAATGAATCCTGCTATTAAAGAAGTTTGGTGCCAAAGAGTACATATTGTATAGTTCTCTTCCCATGGCCTTCTAGACTAGGCCAACTAGGGTTACTGGAAAGGGCTCCCACAGCACAGATCATGACAAGGTGGGATTAGAATCATCCTCTAAGGAGCTATGGCACTGACTCAACGACCATTTGTCAAAATCTGTAAAACTATGTCCTAAAGAGTACATTCTTCTGATTGCAAATTAAATTTTGAAAATTATTCCATCATTGACTTATATCAGTTTATTGTTTAATCATGGTGTCAGCCTGACTGGATTTAGAACAGCCTAGGGACACATCCCTGGGAGTGTACACAAGGGCATTTCCAGGGAGGTTTAATCGAGGATGGAAGATCTTGAATGTGGGTGACACCCTCCATGGGCTGGAGCTTCTGACTGATTAGAGCTCTCAAGAGGGAAAAAGGCCTACAGAATGAACCCACCTATGTTCTAAATGATGCGTAGATGCTCACTGATAAGGTCAGGGAGGAGCAGCTATGCTGTGCATCTTTGGAAAACCCCCTTTCACTTAGAGGCCAAGGATGAAAAACATATGCAGACCATATTGTGATTTTGCTGGTAACTTTGTTTTGTTTCTGGAATACAGGTTAGCACTGTAAACCACTTTATGTGTGTATCATCGCTGAACAAATAAGGAATGCAGGATGTATAATGAGAGTCAAGGGCCTCACAGTCAGAGAAAGAAATTGCAGAATTGGGGCTAAGAAGGCCCGGGGTGGTCTCCAGCTGGTGCTTTTTCCTGAGGTTGTAGAACCTTCTAGATGTAGGGCAGAGCTGAAGAATTACAGCCAGCTCCACATCCAGTGGGCCTCTGTGCTCCCTGGATGACTGAGACATAACAAGCTGTGCCGTCAGCTCCTGCTGCCTCAGACAGAGACCCAGAACAATGGGCTGGCTGTAGCCTCTTACATGACGAGCCAGAAGAAATCCTCCATCCTTTGAGTTGCCTCTGTCATGCATTCTGGCACAAAAATGAGGAAAATAACTAAAGCACTGAGGCAGAGATGGGTCAACACAGGCTAAGGGTGTCGGTAAGGAAGAAGAGATCTATCCCTTGGCCAGACAATGGCCCTGCACTTCTCACAGGCTCAGGCTTCCCCTGGCTATTGGTGCTTTAAAGATTCTCTCTCTCTCTCTCTCTCTCTCTCTCTCTCTCTCTCTCTCTCTCTCTCTCTCGTGTGTGTGTGTGTGTGTGTGTGTGTGTGTGTGTGTGTGTACACATACATGCAAGCGTGTGTGCTGGGAGCAGGAGTAAGAAACTACATGAATCAGGGTCCTCTAAAGGAACAGAACCAAAAGAATGAATATTTATTAAAGGGGCATTTATTATGGCTAAGATAAAAAACACTGATGCCAACCTATGTTGGAGAGGATACGGAGCAAGGGGAACACTCTTCCACTGCTAGCGGGAGTGTAAACTTGTACAGCCATTCTGGAAATCAGTATGGTGGTTTACCAGAAAATTGGGAATCAATCTACCTCAAGACTCAGCAATACCACTCTTGGGCATATACCCAAAAGATGCTCAATCCTACCACAAGGGCACTTGCTTGGCTATGTTCATACCAGCAACTATTCCCAATAGCCAGAACATGGAAGCAACCTAGATGCCCCTCAACTGAAGGATGGATAAAGAAAATGTGATGCATATACACAATGGTGTATTACTCAGCTGTAAAAACAATGACATCATGAAATTTGTAGGCAAATGGATGGAACTAGAAAAAATTATCCAGAGTGAAGTAACCCAGATCTAGAAAGACAAACATGGTATGTTCTCACTTATACGTGGATATTAGACACAAAGCAAAGGACAACCAGACCACAACCCACAACCCCAGAGAAGCTAGGTAAAAAGAGGACCCTAAGAGGGACATGTATGGAGGGCCCCAGGAAGGGAAAATAGTTAAGATCTCCTGGGTAAAATAGGAGGGGCAGGTAGAAGGGAGGGGATGGGGGCAGGGAACATGAGGGATTGGGATGGCCGAGTTGAGGGAGGAACAGAGAGGGAGAGCAATGAAAGAGATATCTTGACAGAGGGGGCCATTATGGGCAAGGGAGAAACCTAGTGCTAGGGAAATCCCCAGCAATCTACAAGGATGGTCCCAGCTGAGACTCCTAGCAACAGTGAGAAAGTGCCCGAGCTAACCTTCCCTTGTAATCAGATTGGTGACAACCCTAATTGTCATCATAGACTACATCCAATAACTGATAGAAGCAGATGCAGTGGTCCACAGCCAAGCCCTGGGCTGAGCTCCTGGAAAGCAGTTGAAGAGAGGGAGGAGGGAGGAGGGAGGGATCAGATGAGCAAGAGGGGTCAAGATCATGATGGAGAAACCCACAGAGACAGCTGACCCAAGCTAGTGGGAGCTTACAGACTCTTGACTGACAGCTGGGGCACCTGCATGGGACCGAACTAGGCCCTCTGAATGTGGGTGACAGTTGTGTGACTTGATTTGTTTGTGGGGCCCCTGGCAGTGGGACCAGGACTTATCCCAGGTGCATGAACTGGCTTTTTGGAGCCCATCCCCTATGATGGGATAGCTTGCTCATCCTTGAGGCAGAGGGAAGGGGCTAGGCCCTGCCTCAACTTGGTATATCAGACTTTGTTGACTACCCAAGGGAGGCCTTACCCTCTCTGAGGAGTGGATGGGGGGGGGACAGAGGAGGGAGGTGAGAGGGCAAGAGAAGGGGAGGGAGAGAGAACTGGGGATGGCATGTAAAGTGAAAAAAAAATTTAAGGGGGCATTTATTAGGTTGGTTACATGATGTGGCTAATCCAATGATGGTTGTGGGTGCACTGAAAAGGCTGAGAACCCAGTAATTGCCCAATCTGTTGCATGAATCCTAAATGGTCTTACAATAAAAACCTGGAGCCATATGTTGGGGTCAATGCTGAAAGATCAGAGAGACAAAGGAACAAGCCACTAGAGAGACTTCTCACCACTACCGAATCCTCAGGCTGAAAGGGAGGCGAGACCCTGTCTCCATGAATCCTCAGACTTCATGTTTCTGAGTCCTCAGCCAAAAAGCTTTAGTCTGAAAGGGCCTAGTTCCTGTCTCCTCACGCCTTATATGCCTTTCTCCATCCAGCCATTTCACTTCCTTCCTTGTGCTGGATTAATGTCATGTGTGCTTCACAAATACTGGCAGCAAAGGCATGAGATCTCAAGTGCTGGGATTAAAGGCGTGTGACTCCCAAATACTGAGATTAAAGGTGTGTGCCACCACTGCCTGGCTTTGTTTCTCTCCTAGACTGAGTCAATCTCATGTGGTCCAGGGTGACTTTGAATTCACAGAGATCCAAATGGATCTCTGCCTCCCATATGCAGATTAAAGGTGTGAGACACCAAATTACTAGTTTTAAATAATTTACATTGGATTGTATTGTTTTATATTGTATATAAATTATATAGTGAAATTGATATTGTTAGAAAATGCTATATGTATATTTCTAATTGTATTTATACCATTCATTTAACAATGTAATGCAATTTTCTGATCCTTGAATGTTATTATTACCAACTATTAGGATATAAAGAAATGAAAGTTAGCAGTTAGACATTACAATAGAATTTGTAGTCATATTAGATATGTTTTAAAAATTGAGCAGATATATTTTAGATAGACAGGTCATCTTCAAACCCTTCAGAGATCTACAGAATATGGCATTTAAAAAGTTTTAATAACTTAGAAATATTTCTTTTTTGAGACATGTCGGCTCCTGGCAGTACCAATCTACTTCAGAGAAAATATGGGCGTTGAAGAAACTGCATATGGAGTTAACTTTCATTGTGGCAAAAGTTAGCCACTGGACAACAAAGTATCCTCGAATCAACAGGACAAAATGGACAGACAGAACACGAAACAAAGGACTACTGATTCTTGCCAAAACAAGTGTGGTGATGGCTTTATCAAAAGGCACCTTCTGAGGCCAGACAATATGGCACCATCCCTGAAGTCGCCTTCACAATCTGGAAAAGGTACAGTGCCCTTTTCCTCGAAGGCAACTTAACAGGCAGAGGGCCGATGGCTTCTGTTGTGCAATGGAACAGCAACTGAAAGCTCACGCCTCTCAATAGTAGACTGGCATTTAATAGAGGGATGTGGAGAAGAAGGGGATGCTGAGATGAAGCCATATATACACAGCCAAGAAGAATGGACAGCTGAATTCAAAAACCGTCAACAATTTCCAGAATTTAAAATCCTGAATCATGACAGGACACTAGTGGAATTCAGGTGTTTCTGGTACATGGACTGTTCTCACCCAATGTGAGGTTGAACTGTTGACCTTGTGTACATCCTACTTCACAAATGACTCTGTCAGATACGCTAAGCCTATAAGGCTGAAGATGATGCCCCAACACTGTGGAGAAACCTCAGGTGACTGCCCAGGCAGCTGGCTGTTTCTGTCAACTCACAATTTTTTTGAAAGTTGCTTGCATACACTTCCTGTTTTTATTTTTGTTAGCTAATATTATTTCCTTTTTGGGTCTCTGAGGGAGTTGAAGATTAGTTAGTTATAATTGAAGATTAGTTAGTTAGAGTTGAAGGTTAGTTATAGTTGAAGATTAATTAGGATAGGAAGTGAATTAGATACATTTTGGACTTACCAAAATAAGATAGATAATGGAATTATTTTCTCTGACTTGTCAAATGGACTAGACATTGTTTAGGTATTTATTACTTGTATATATTGTATATAGTTATTGTACTTTTGTATATAGTTTTTCTTTCGTTAGTTATAACCTTTTGCTTTTTTTTCTTTTTATTAAAATAAAAAAGGGGAAATATGGTGGTATTTTACTTGTACTGAAATGTGATTTTAATTGTATGTTAATAAATAAAGTTGCCCGGGGGTCAGAGCTATTAGAGCCATAGCAAGAGTGTGGCGGTGGTGGCACACGCCTTTAATTCCAGCGCTTGCTAGACAGAGCTAGGTAGATCTCTGTGTGTTCAGGGATACAGCCAGAATTGGAGACATACGTCTTTAAGACCTGGGGGGCTGTACATACAGACAGTGACGAGGTAGTCACGTGTTTGGGTTTACAACCAATGAGAAGGCAGAACAGAAAGACTATGAAACGACTTACACACAGGAAATAGCTATCTTTCGGAAGCTAGGAGCTCGCAGGAGGAAGGGTAAGATTTTAGCTCTGAGCTCTTACCCCTCGGCTTTCTCTTTTACATTGGTTCTGTGTTTCTTATTTAATAAGACAGTTGGTTACATCTACAACCACTGCCTGACCTCTATGTTTAATCTGGCAGCTGGCTCTGTCCTCTGATCCTCAGGCAAGCTTTATTTGATACACAATATATCACCACATAGTCCATGAAGCTGGAGCCCCAGAAGGCCCAGTCCTGACCTGAAGGACTCCTGGAAGGCACTGGTCTTCAGTCTACATCAGAGGGCCAAAGAAGCTGGGCTCTAATGTCAGTGAAAAATGGCAGCAGCATTAGCAGCAAACAGAGCAGATGCACTCATCAGCAAGGATGAAGGCAGGCAGGCAAAAAGCAACATCTTTCCCTGGGACTTGATTACATCTGGGCTGATAACAGAAGGTACCACATACTGTGTGGGAGAACCCTGCCCTGCCCCTGCCCCTGCCCCTGCCCCAGTAACTCCTTCCAGAAAATAGCCTTACAAGGCTGCCCAGAGGCATGCCTCTTAGTTGATTTCAGATCCAATCAAGTCATCAACCAAGATGAAGCATCATGGGACCTTGCTGGCAATGCACATGTGCCAGAGAGGCAGGGAATAAGCAGAAATGGACATAGTGTTCATGGATCTGCAGAATCCTTCACAGAAACGACAGCAGTGGTGTGGTCAATACACACCAAGGCTGGGCAGCCTCATCCGAACTCTAGGATCTGCCAACGGGTAAAGAGCCTTAACTGTGGGGGATGGCCTTGAAGAGAGTCGTAACTTCTGCCTAAGGCCCACTTCTGGCTCAGGATTTAAGAATCTGGCCAGCGTCACCTTTTTAATGGATGTCTGTCCTCATTGTCTCTGACAGGGCTTGTCAGCATCTCTTGGCTGTGTCTAGAGAGGGCTCAGGCAGAGCATAGCCACTTGGGCATGGACAAATGAGCACAAATGAAAAGTCAGGAATCCTGAAGGCACTCACGATGGAGTGTACACAGAGAGAAGCCAGAGTTTGATCTCATCAAGATCCATCTCAGCATGAGTTGGGCACCACAGCTGCCTCAGGGGCAGAGGGTCAGCTTCACCATGCTTTCTGAGCTGGGCTGGGAGCCAGTAGAGGAGAGTATGCATGTCCATTTTTTTAAAACTCTAGGTACTTGCAAATGTGCTAATCTATGGAGGTTGGCCTATTTTCCTCTGGGGAATGTATTGGGAGCTCCCTCTCGGTAGAGATCAGGGAAAGAGTATCTGAAACATCCCTGTGCTAGTGTTGCTGGTACCTGCAGCCCAGTAGTGGAACCAGAGAGCAGTGTTGGGGTAAAGAGTGAACACTGAGACGTGAGACCCCACTTGGCTGGTGTGGCACCTTAGCTTAAAGACACACCAACAAGGTATGGACTGCTCTGGTGAAGTGAAATGAGTCCCTCAGAGCAATTTTTACTCATTGCAATGAAGTAGATTGTTCTTGATGTGAAGAGAAACTGGAAACATGGCAATAAAATTATGCATTTCTCAGAGTTTTCCATTCTAGTCTGGAACATATCCAGCTAGCACAGGCCAAAATGTAAAAGAATGATATCATTTGGGCTGAAATAAAGACAGTGTTGTTTTTTTTATTTATTTAATGGTCACTTTGAGGTCCAAGACTTCCTGAAATATGACTGAGTTCATTTCTATAGATAAATACATGCCTATATGCCCTTATATATACATAATTTTTTTTAAAAGGTTGAGCTTCAACTCTTCAGGTCCTTCACCTTCAGATCAGGGTTCTAATGGGGATGTCTACTTCCTGAGAGTGGCAGATGAACTGCCAACAAGGCCCAGAGCGGAGGCCAGGCATGATCACTGAGTCAACTTGACTGAGTCATTGACCAGTGGTTTGGATGAGCTGGTAACAAGCCCCCCCCCTCATACTTCAATGACTGCTTTTAGATGTAGTCCATTGAGTTTAACCAGAGTTTCTTGCCTGGCTATGGATGGGAGGTAATTTCCTAGAGCCTAGAGAACTTACCGGGTTGATATCATCTTCTATTGCTGTTGAACCTCATTCACTGAGGCAAGATCTTGCCATCAAACCCAGAGCTTACCAGAACAGACAGTCTTGCTCTGGGGAGCTCCTATTTCTGCCTTCTGAGGCTGGAACCACAGTCAGGCCACCACAATCACCTATGGTTTCCTGGTGATCCAAGCTCCAGGCACCATGCTTGCATTACTGAGCTATCACCCTAGCCCCTAGAGTCTATTAAAATTGAGAAGACATGCACAGTTATAGCTGAATAGTGTGCTGTTTCTACGTAAAGAGCTTGAGCACCTGCTACTTTGGGCATTCACAAAGGCACTGGTACCAATGCCCAGAGGATGCTGTTGGCAACTGAGCACTCAGTTACTGACTCCTTCTCTTGGGTCATTAAGGCAAAAGATGCAATGTACCTGGTATTTTTAACAGGGTTTCGGGGCATCTTATAGATGAACTGAGAATGCATGCTCATGTGTAAAGTGAGAGGAAGCTGAGGCCACCCTCCCAATGATCGCTGTGAGCAGAATCATTTTCCCAGGACATCTGCAATTCTTAAATCACTGTGCAAATGTAGCTGTTTTAACTCCATGCTTTGTGAGTCCACAATCACCATTCATTCCTGCAGCTGCAGATAGCAGGAGCATGAGAGGCAAGAAGGCACAATGCTTCTGACAATGGGCCTTGGAATCAGGCTGGAGAAAAAAAATCAGCTCAGCCGCTTACTAGCTGGGAACAAAAATATGACCACCTGGGCCTCCTTTCGTAAATTCAATCAGGGGGCCCTCCACACACCCCCATGTTGCCAAGGGTTGCAGAAGCACTAATACAGAATACAGCTTGGCCTAGAAGAAAGACTTTACTATTAAGAAATAACTGGGCTGGGGGTGGAGACCTTGATAGCGTTATTTTGTAAGGGTCTACAGGAGGAGCAGAAACACAGAGCCTGAGAAAAGCGATGTTTCTCCCAGGCCCGCTAACACATTGTCCCCTGCTCTAGACAGCTGCTGCACAAAAGCCCCCTGTGAGCCAATCGATCTTAGCAGAAGGATGCACTGCAGGCCCATATACCATCATGGTGTTCAAAATTGCCATTCAGCATTAACCTTACAGGTTTAGCTCAAACATGGCACAAAGATTTCCTCCTTTACAACTGACACCAGCACCCACGGGCTGGGGAAGGGCCACAGAGAAACAAGCTTGATGCACAAGCATCCTGATGGGATTCAGGACACGGGATGGAACTGGTCCCAGCATTTCCTTGGCACCTGCTAGGATTGGTGGATGGAGTGTGTGGTCCTCGCTGTTTGCAGGTGGATGGTGAGGTGTCTCTTGTGGCTTTGCTATCTGGTTCCCACTTTACTGTGTGTCTACAGCCCACTGCACAAACAAGTTATAGGACTGAGGTCAGCTTGCTGTTCCGCCTTCCAGATGCTGACCATGAAAACCCTGTGGTGACCAGATGATGGCTGACCATGAAGACCTTGTGGTAAGCCGCAGAAAGGCTCCTCGCTCTCTTCCCATGAGGCACTCCTTATCAAGATGTCAGACCAAGAGGAAAATACTTGCCTCCCTGTGGTCCCACGGTCAACTCACCCCCTTAGAGAACACAAGGGTCAAATGATCTTCATCCTCTGTGGTGGCATTTCATCCCCGCCCTCCAGAAGACAGCTTCCTGTGCCTCAACTCAGAGATGAGGTGACCCTCCAGTCTCAGGGAAGATTCTCTGTGATCCAGACCCATCAGATAAAACTTCTAGAAGGAAAGTGCCCTTTTTCCACTCACTTGGTTCCACTCTAAGGGAAAACCCATGGCTGTGTATTTCATAAGGAAAAGAGGCTCGCCTTCACTTACAGTTCTGGAGGTGCAAGGTTGGGCGCTGCATTTGATGACGGCTTCCTGCTAGCACAGCTCCAAAGTGAGAGTCTCAGAGCAAGAATCGGTGAACATGCACAAGTATCTTTCTCCCCCCACCTCCTCCTTCCCCTCCTCTCCCCGCTCCCTCTTTCTCTCTCTCCTAGATATATTCTTTCTTCTGGGCCAGCGAACTTACATCAGTACCCAAACTGGATCCATCTCTCACCACTAACCACTTGGCTCCCCAGTTCTTCCTCCTAGTCCTCCTTGGCTTCCATGCTTACCACTGTACAAACATGGACCTGCCGAGGACTAGGACCCGTACTGCAAGGTCACGTGCAGGTGGCATGTCTCTGCCGCATGCATGCCTTACTGTAAGCTCATCCCCTCTGGCGTGGCCATGCAGGCCCCCGTTTCACCGTTCTGAGCTGCGAACTGCAGATTGTCTCCCTGGCTCACTGGGACTCCCTCTCTGTCCCCTTCGCTGGCTCTTCCTCCGTCTCTTCCCAACCTTTGAGTCTTTCCGAGTCTTGGCTGAGCTTGCTCTTCTGTGTTGAGGCTCCTCTCTTCTCTCAATCAGTTGGTGCCATGCTTGTAAATGTCACCTCTCTTGTTTCTAGTGCAAAGCTTTTCACTACTCCAGCCTCCTCTGAACTTGAGACTTACATAGCAAATTGCTTAAAAAAACAACAACAACAACAAAAACACCTTCCATGTGTGTATCCTATTGACGTGTTAGATTTAAAACCGCCAACATCTTAGTTTAGTTTCCATCATCCAGTGGCTGCTTGCCTGGTTTTTCTCACCTGGATGTCTGGCGTGACTGCTCACTGATGGACCATGGAGGCAGTCTTGTAACCCTGCCACCTTCCGTACATAAGCAGCCACCGTGCCCCATTGTATCCATTCCCACTGATGCTGTAACAAATTGCCCCAAATATACAGTTTAAAGAAAACAAGTTCATTCTAAGTCAGACTTGGGTCTTGTTGAGCTAAAGCCAAGGTGTGGGTAGAGCCGGGCATCATGGTGCTGTCTCTAGGCAAGAGTGGGCTCTTTTGCTATCAGCTCAGTGACAGAGTTGTGTCCCTGACAACTGTAGTGCTGAAATATCCTGTCCTTATTCACTGCCAGCTTGTCACTGTTCCAGCTTCTAGAGATGTCCTCCTTCCTTCACTCACAGTTCACTTCCTTCATCTTCAAAACCAGCAACAGACAGGTGGACTTGCTTGCACAGCGTAATCTCTTCTTTGGTGACATCTCTTTACTTCATTTGTAAAAGAGTCTCTGCTTTTGAGGGATCATGAAACTGTATTGGATCCATTAAAATGTCTAGGATGGGGGGATGGAAAAATGGATTGGTGATTAAGAACACTGACTACTCTTACGGAGGGCCAGGCTTCAGTTCCCAGCACTCAGCTTATGACTGTCTTTAACTCCAGTTCTAGGGAACCCAGTGCCCTCCTCTGGCCTCCTTGGGCACCACGAATACATGCAGCTCACTTACATAAATGCAGGCAAAACACCCATACACATCAAAAAATAAATAAGTCTTTAAAAAATATACCTGCAATAACATCACATCTCAAAGTCTCTTCCCTTAACCACTTTCAAAAGTCCTTGGGTCACCTGAGGCATCCTGCTCTAGGTTCTAGGATTAGGCATGCACACTCGCAGAGAGTCGTGGTTCTTCCTGCTCCCTCTGTGCCACACATTGAAATCGCCCCTCCCTCGAGTCTCCCACCACCGCTGACCTCATCAGCTCCTTCCGCTGATTTACCCAATGAATGCCCCATTGGTCTGTCTGTCCTTACTTGACAATTTCCTAAGAACCTTCTTTCTAAGGAGCGAGGCCTTGCTGTGGAGCCTTCTCCTACCTCCAGCCGAACCCTCTGGTGGCTTCCCTTTGTCACTGGGTCTAAAGTCCAGATGCATTCAGGAACTGATGAGTCAGAGCCTGCCTCCTTCCCAAGTCTCGTTTCCCACCACTCTTTCTCACCCTCCATCATCCTTTCTGCTCATGGAAGAGTCTATGTCTTTTTCCAGATTTTTTCATGCTTGACTATCTCATTCCTTAGGCACCAGAATAATTATTTTCTTCAAATCAGCTTTCCCTAATTATCTCAGCAAAATCTAACCTCCAATCTCACTTTATCTTCATCCTGCTCACTGTTTCTTCTTAAACAGGAAAGCCAATAATGTGCATTCATTTTGATCCTTTACATGTGGCTTATGTACTGTCCCTCTCCTCAGGATGAACAAGATTTAAATGAAAGCTCGTGGCCCATTAACCAGTCTCTCCAGTGAGTAGCCTTGTCTCCAACACACAACACACACACGATGGTTATTTGTTGAGTGACCACATTAGTCCATGTGCTACAACCAAGCATAACACCTGAATGGGAGTTGCAGCTACACACTCAGTATGAGAGGAGTGTGCACACTGGGCAGATTGTGCTCTGATCATCTCATAAGATGTAATCAAGAGAAATAGGAAAAATACATCTTCTAGTAACTGGGAATATTCCTTAGAATCTACAAATTGGAAAAGCAAGTGAAAAAAGGAAGAGCATTTTCTTCTGCTTTTAAACTTAGGCACTTCTACACTTGATGAGGTAGAGAACAAGTCTCAGGACTCTGACTGGGCATTGTAACCGATTCCTGAAGATGTAGGTGGACTTTCACAAAAGGGACAAATGGGTCCCACTCACCATATGCCCCAAATAAATGGCCACTGCCATGAGCTCTCACTTCTTTAGACTTAAGACATGAGGCCAAGCCTATGGGTCCACGCACAATGCTTTTTATTATCGATTTTTACAGCTTTCTATTGTCCTTACAGAGACAAACTGTTGATTACTTTAGGGGGAAAAATGGTTTGATTTGCTCATACAGTTCAGGCTTATACTGCTTGGAGGTGTGGTGTCCATCACCAGCCACACCTTCGTGAGACAGCTTAACAGCCGAGCTGGTTTTCATCTACCCTCTGCTCCATGTCTCTCTCTTGACAAATGTTTTCAAAGGTGCTATTTAATCTCCACTCAAAACAATGACTCTCTGTTTTACCTCCCAGAGAACATTTTGTTGCCTGGGGAAAATTCTGGTACTCACAGTCTAAGGAGGTGGCTGTGTACTAGCTACTGATGGGCCACTGCTGACTGTGATTTAATGCACAGAAGAGCCTCTCACCAAGTAGAAAGACCCGGCTCTAAAGTCAGTGGTGCGAGAGTCAACAAACACTGTGCCTAACCGGGAGAAAGAGAATGTCCGGTGATGTGATGGTATCCCTGCTGTGGGATGGTCTTTCTGTATGCTGTGAATATGCATTGCTACCATTGGTTAATAAAGAAGCTGCTATGGCCTATGGCAAGGCAGAATAGAGCCAGGTGGAAAATCCAAGCAGAGACAGAGGGAGAAGGAAGGCGGAGTGAGGGGAGACACTGAGTGCTGCCAGGGGAGCAAGATGTAATGAAACACAGGTTTTGCCACAAAGCCACATGGCGACACATAGATGAATAGAAATTGGTTGAATTAAGTTGTAAGAGCTAGTTAATGATAAGCCTAAGCCTTAGGCCAAACAGTTTGTAATTAATATAAGCCTCTGTGTGTTTACTTGGGATGGAGAGGCTTCAGGACACAAGAAAACTTCTGTCTACATATCCTGGCTGCATGACACAGCATTGAGAAAAACAGGACTCATTACCAGAACATGTGGAGCCCAGGGCCCTGCTTCTTCTCACATCATCTAGAGATAGACATCTGCAGTCCAAACAACTCACATCATCTCCATCATCTCCTCTCAGTCCAAACAACGTGAATAGTAGTTGAAGCCCCAACCCCCTAACATTTCCTGTGGCATGAGATGATGCTTCTGACTGTCCGTGCCTTCCAGAAACTTCTCACCCCAGTCCAGCCTGGAAGCCTATATTCCCTTGACCACATCTCTGTCTTCCTTGAGAACTGCCTCTCACTTGCCCACTTTCAAACCCAAGTGTCTCTTCTCTTCATGCCAGTCTGTCAAGCTCATTTGCTGTGTGTTCCTAACTCAGCCCATATGCTGACAGCTCCCAGCCCACAATGCCCTCACCTCCATCCTTAGATGTCACTGCCTGCAAACAGCTCAAACTCAGTGTGTTGCATCAGACTATTCCACTTCTAGCCACACGTTTGCTTCTTCTCTACTGATTTAACAATTACTCCACTGTCTCCCCAAGATCGTAACTTGGGTCATCACTTGACCTTCAGTGCTCCTTTCCAACTCTCAATGAATCCAGTGATCCAGGCCTCATTGCCATCTTCTTCTGTCCCTTGCTGCCCTGCCTTTGGCTCCCACCATGTTCCCATCCATTCTAGAACTGCACCTTGGTGGGATCCTGGAACTGCAGCTCCTTTCCCCCACTGGCACTCCCTTCCCCATCAAAGTGAGCCTTCTAAAACAAAAGTTCATTGTTTTAATCCACTGTTTATAGTTTAGCAATCCCTGGTGACCTGGTGAAGCAACCCCAGCCCACAAGTGAACAACCAAAGCTGCCAGGGTCTGGTACACCCCGCTTTCCAGTCCTGGCTGTGTGGGCCCCTCCCACACTCAGCGTTTGAATCACCCCGTGGTTCACACCTGTCAGCTTTCCTTGGCTACTCATCATTCACAGCATCTCCCACGGGTGTTTCTACCTGCACTAGTATCATACACATACACAGAGGGAATGGGAGGGGGAAGGAGAGAAGGCAAGGCATGAGAGGGATGGGGGAGGGGGAGCGCATATGAGACACTGAGTTGGAATGAGAAATGAGAGGGAGAGGGAAAGGGGGAGAGAGAAGCAAGGGCTTGACTCTAAATATCTTCCTGTGTTCAGCAGTAGGGAGGATCCAAGTTGAAAAAAGGGACAGAAAGTTTGGAGGGATTAAGGAGGTGGGGGTGGATCTGGGAGGGTTATGAGGAGCGATGTGAAAGTGAATGTGATCAAAATACATTGCATGAAATTCTCAAGAAGTTAATACAAGTATTATGTTTCTACCACCCAGCTACTTCTAGAACTGGTGTCTCGAGACTTATTTTGGATGTTGTCACCAACATGACTTCAGAATTATATTTCTCCTGAGATTATTTTCACATGTGACTTCTTACATGCTTAAGTAAAATATTTAATGTATCATTTTCATCAGACAGTGTCTGTGAGGTTGTCTCTATCATATTCCAGAGCATAGAGAGTGCTTGAATGCCGGCCATGCCACGGAGACTTGACTGATTGCTCTTCTTATCCACCTCTATGTCTGTGCTAGACGCTATCCTTTCAGACGGCAAAGGGACTTGTGTGTCTACCAAAGGCACAGAGCCAGAAAAAAAAAGAGGTGGTGCAATGGTTATTTATTGAGTTAAGAAATTGAATAAACGTATATTTTGTTCTAAACACATGGACAGGCCTTGGCTTGGTCTATCTCTACAGCTGAAGGATTAACCACTCTGAGTTCAATTTACCATGATCCACTTCTGAGTCCTGTGACAACATTACACAATGTCTCTAGGGCTTTTGGAAATTAAAAAATAAGCAATACGCTAATAGATCTCCATGGTAGAAATAGAAGTTTGTGATAAATTAGCTGTGTAAATCAATTTTCTTCTTGAATTACCTTACATCTTCCAATTATAAAACCTAGGCCAATACTGCAGATCCTTTAGAATTTCCTGACCACAAATAATTGGTAGTTTCTTAGTCATTTATGCAAATCACTATTAGTTTTACAATCCATACAGAGCATCCAGTGCCAGTTAGTGCTTAAGCTCACATAATATTCCTCCGCCTTCCCAATCCTCAGCACTCCCACACTGTGATGAGTAATTTAGCACAGGGAAGGAAGACTCGGATTAGGTATGCAGTGGCTTTATCAATACAATTTTTGTTAATATCCTTGGGTAAACTCATCAAAATATAACCGATGACTCAAAATGTGATAAAAAAATGATTGCCTTCATCTTACAAGTTCATTAAGCAATGATAGGCATAAAACATAAACAGAAGACCCAACGTGGGTAGAAGTGATGAGTCATGCAGGCCTTGTTCATTACACAGCACAGTAGGTAGATGTGTTAGTCAGGATTCTTGAGTCATAAGCAATGGACTGTCCTAGTTTGCCTCTTTGTTGTTCTGATAATACATTGACCAAATGCAGCTTGAGGAAGGAAGGGTATATTTCACCTTTTATGTCATAGTCCATCACTGGGAGAAGGCAATGCAGGAATCTGGAGGCAGAAACTGACAGAAACTGAAGCGAAAACCATGGAGGAGTGCTGCTGACTGGAGACACAAATACTGAGTCTCTAATACCACCCCACTGGTTTGTAAACCATGGTAAGCCGGTTTACTTTGACAACCAAAAACAACCGTAACATGAGCCAGTGGATTGGCTCAGTATGTGTGGTCATGATTTAAAGGTGAAGATAGAGTCAATTGAATTAAGTGTAAGAATTGTGTAAACTGGGGATAATTTAAAATAGACAATGCCGTATCTCCAGATGAAACCTTAAGCATTGCAAGCTCTTGAAGCACACACGATCATTTCTCTTCCCTAGAAGTTCTTCAGGGTTTTCCTGTGGTTGCTACTATTTTCATAACAGACACAAGGCCTGAAATAGCAAAACTTAACAAAAATAACTTGTGGGGAGAGGGTGGAGGAAACTGAACATGGAGAAAATTTTATACGTGACATCAATTAATTGTGAGATTTGGTGGCACTTCAAATATCTGATTTTTTTTTGTGTGTGTGTGGCAATGCACCAGGGGTCTGAGTGGAGCCAGGGCTGAGTTGTGAGCGGAGCTGACATAGCAGAGCACTCACTTTGGAACAAAGAATCTTCCAGTGTGTGACAGAAATCACCCGGGAGAAAAATCTCTGGGTATCTCTTCGCGGTTGTTTCCATGATGTCTGACTGAGGTGGAAAGATCCACCCTGAACGTGAGGAAGAGCATCCTTGGGGTCCCGGGCTGATAAAGGGAGGAAGTACGTCTTACAGCAGTATTCGTTCCTCTCTGCTGCCTGGCTGTGGCCGCGGTGCAGCCATGCTCCTGCTGGTACACCTAAACCACTCACTCACCCCGCTCCTTCACATCGGTGACGGGCTGTACCCGCAGACTGTGGGCAGATACCAACCCCTTCCTCCTTAAGATGTTTGTGTCAGCCACTTCGTTACAGCCAGGAGAAAAATAACTAACACAGAACATGGGTGGAGTGTTTGCCGTTATGAACTTTGAGATTCATAGATATTTGGAGCTGTGTGACAAGGAGATCTAGAAATGCTATCAGCAGTGCTTAGTGGTGGGAATGTGGAAGGCCTGAATGACAGATGGATGTGGACAGTGGCAGTCTGCATCATGAGGTTTCAGAGGGGAGCAAGGACCCGGGTGGAGGCCTCATCTGACCTGTGCATCGAGAACTTGAGTGAAGCTGAATATAAAAGTCACAGACTGATTTGTTTGGCAGAGGAAATTTCAAGACAGGAAGTGGTATGGTAACTCTTCGTTAGCTTTATCCATGACTACAGTTAAAGAGAATGGCTAAAGTGAAGCAAAAAGATGTGGCTTTTGTGAGGAAAGGCAGGTGAGCAAGCCCCAACCCAGACAAGGCACTGGTATAACATTGAAGGAGATCAGGGCCATTAAAGACCATCCCCAGACTGCTCTGGGGTCTAGGACCATGTCCTGAGAACAATACGCCAACACTGGAAATGAAAATCCATTTGAAAGTAGACGTTTGAGCTGAAAATGCTGCTGGAGGAAATCTCTAATAGGAAGCAACTGCCACAGACATTCTCTCAGGTTCAGCCACCATGACACACAGAGGCCACCACAGTGGTGACCATGGGCAGAGACTATGTCTGGGGCTGGCAGCAGAGCTTAGTGGGGTTATTCATTTGTGCTGATTTTACAGACACACAAATGCAGTAGTTACTGGGTGGTGGTGGTGGTGGTGGTGGTGGTGGTGGTGGTGGTGGTGGTGGTGGTGGTGGTGGTGGTGGTTACCAGACGCCAAAGAGAAGATGTGCCACCCAACCTCAGGAAGACCTAACCTGCCTTGACCTCAGGTGTCCAACCCCCACAACTGTGAGGTGATAAACATCTATTAGCAACACTCCCAGTGCGTGCAACTGGCTTAAAGCAGCTAATACCTGCAGTGGGCTTTGCTGTGGAGTCAAGACTGCAGCCTCCTTGGCATGAGCAGGGTATTGCTTCATTTACCTAAAACCCAAGGAAGACCTGACTGCCACCAAGGCGGCTGATGTTTGCGAAGTCTTTCTTTTGTATTTCTATTTGTCTGTTTACTATTAGTGTCACTATGCTCTGCCCGTGCACCCAAACCATTCACGCTACTCCTTCACACCGGTGTGTGTGTGCACGTGTGCCATGGTGTGCACAGGGTCAGAAGAAAATTCCAGGAGTTGGCATTTGCCTTTGCTTGTTGAGCCAGGGTGTCTCTTGTTTCTGCGGCTGCACTGCATACTAGACACTAGCTGGCCCCCAGGCCTCGGCCAGCTCCCCTGTCTCCACTTCCCAGACTGCTACAGCGATTACAGGTGTGCTCCATCCACCATAGCTAGCCTTTCCTTATGGGTTCTGGGGTAGAACTCAGGTTGTCAGGCCTGTGTATCAAACACCTTTCTTGTTTGTTTGTTTTTGTTTTTGTTTTTTCGAGACAGGGCTTCTCTGTGTAGTTTTGGTGCCTGTCCTAGATCTTGCTCTGTAGATCAGGCTGGCCTCGAACTCACAGAGATCTGCCTGGCTCTGCCTCCTGAGTGCTGGGATTAAAGGCGTGCGCCACTGCCGCCCAACTATATCAAACACTTTTACCCACTGACCCATCTCACCAGTCCAAGACTCGACTCTTCAATCGCATCTTAACCAGTCATTTAAAATGTGAAAATGTGGAGTTGTATTTCTGTGCCTGTTTGATATACAGGGTTATGATATATTTTAAAGACTGTTTTGACAGAAAAAAAATGTAATTGTCCTGTTTGCATGCTTGAAATATGCTTAGATGACCACAGCATGACTACAAGGTTTTCCAGTGGCCTTTAGGCCAAAACCAATAAAATTTTGACCTGAGCTGACCTAACTCTCCTACAAGGTAGAGATCTGGATTTGCTCAGCCTTCTGCTACTTAATAGATTAATAGTGTGTGTCAAAATGATACAAAGGAAGACGTAATCACCCAGCCAAGGGCTCAGAGCAATTTACATCAATTACATTGCAGCACACTTTCTCTCTGCCCGTAGTTTTTGCCCTGGCTAGGTGCACTGGGTTGTTGTTGTTGTTGTTGTGTTTCTTGTTCGTTTGTTTTTTAACTTCTCCTCGGGAGAAATAAAATTATATTTCAAGTCACATCACTAAGTATTCATATATCTTCAGCTCCTAATCGGAAACCAATGATCGTCACATGCTTTAGCTGCTCCCATTTAGCCCTGAAATATACATATTGAAGTGACAAAAAGCCACTTTCTTGGGACATGAACTCTAATACGATGACCCTGCCACAGGGCATGGAAACACTTGGTAGGGTCGTCCCAGCCTCACCGAGATGCACAAGGAAGTACAAACAGGGGTGGGAGGGGATGCTTGCTCCCAGCTCTACTCCTAAGCCCGCTGCGCTCTTTCATTTCCCCTTAGCCAAAGTTTAAATTATCATTGTGGGTATCTAATTAGCTTCGTTTGTCCCGTGTTTATTTATAATCTTGCTGGTAGCAATTCAAAAGGCAAGTCACCCTTGTAGTAACAACATAATTACATCTGTACATATATTGTCTTTGTCTAACACTCAGATGGGAGAAGAATATGATGATTTCAATGGACTGAAGACGCGTTTTTAAGAAAAAAGATGGGTGGAACCGCAAGGACACATGCCCACACACTGTAAGGCACTGCGTAGCATGCCATAGAACTGCCATGGATGGCTTCCAGGGCTTCGGAGAGTCCCTTCCATTTCCACACTGTAAATAGATGCGAAGGCTAAGATGTCGCTGTAAAACAAGATGGCTTGTCCTCCAAAAATCTCAGGAGTTCTGAAGGTGCACTTTGAAGTTTTCCCTCTAAGACAAATGACCTTCTCATATCTCTGCTCCATTTAGGAGCACTGTGTCACACCAGCTCAGAACCTTGGAGTCATGTATCCATGCTTTCCACTTGTAACTATCGAGGTATGCAGTTGGTGGTCCACAGGCTGCTGGGAAGCTGGAAACTCAACTGCCAAGTCAATGGTTCTCAACCATCCCATGCTGCATCCCTTTAACACAGTTCCTGATGTTGTGGTGACCCCCAACCATAACATTATTTTGTTACTACTTCATAACTGTAGTTTTTCTACTGGTATTTTTCTTCTGGCATATATACAATATGCAGGATATCTGATATGCGACCCCTATGAAAGGGTTGTTCAAAGGGGTCATGACCCACTTAGAACTGCTGTACTAAGTGCATCCCCAAGCCATGTCAGCAGGATGCTAAAGTCCTGTGAGTCTGCAGATCTGAGACACCCCTGCTCAGCCTCTCCTCTGGCCTCCCTCTGGCCTTCATGTGCTATGGTTTAGCAAGGAGAGGCTAGGCTGTTTTGTCTCTGAGTAACAAGAGGGGAATATGCTCCGGGCCCATTTCTATGAGAAGGACACTCCATTAGCAATGCCTTTTTGTTAAATTAGTCTTCCTTGCAGACTATAAAGTCAGTCTCATTAGAACAAACGTGCTAAAAGGCAATAAACAAAGATGGTTTCTTGAAAAACAAGGCTCAGAACTGAATTATTTCCTATTTTGCCTATGCTCGGCAGCCACTGGACGCTCAATAAACATGTGTCCAGTTAGGGAAGACAAGAAAGATTGTGTAAATAAATGAGTGGCCTGGTCTCAAGGTCAGTAGCTGGTGCTGTGGGGAAGAGGAATAAGGACTACAGGGATGCAGACGAGGCCGGTCTTGTTGGGGGTCCTTGTTTGAAGGCACTGGGGTTTGATTTGATTGTCACTGCAGTGGGGTGTGACTTTATCCTCCTCAAACAGAATTTAATAAAAGATAGGCTTGGTATTCAACTTCAGGTTGTTGACATTTTATTCCCAGATCATCTTAATGTTGACATTTAATCACATCTCAGGATCTTATATAAGCTACGTTGGCAATATGGCTAGGTAACACGCAAAGCAATAAAGGAAGGAAGAAAATCTCAACCTGGGTCTCAGTGTGGCTCAAAGTAAATTTGAATATTTTATTATTTGGACCCATATATTTTCTTCTTGCTGAAAATATACTCTTGCTGCTAGAAGTCTCAAGAAGACACCCCAAGAGAAAATGGGTAACGCTGAGGAGTGAGCCCTACCTGGCCAGGGCCTGGTGCAACATTCACCATGAGGTGGCACATAGGAAGTCTACTCTTCCTCCTGGTTCCTCTGAATCTAGAGGTGACAGTCAGATAACCGTGCTGGCCTTTTGTTCCCGTTGTCTGACCCTTTATCTGAGGAGTGATGTCTCGTCAGTGGTGATGGCGGCCAATGGCTTCACTTCCACGACTGGGGGAAAATGAGTTACCGGAATATCGTAGACAGCTGGCATTGGATTTCTTCCCTTTCCTCGAAGGACCAGTGAGAGGCAGAAAGCTGGGTAAAATAACTGATTTCAAGTCTCTAGTTTACCCTCCTGGGATGCCCCAGAACAGATGGCAGGAGGGACAAGCAGAGGTGGCAGGCACATCCAGAGACTGCCCTTTGATGAGCAGCAGAGCCAACCTTCTGGTGTCCATCTGTCTGGTTGTCATGCCTGCTCTTCAGCCGGCTCACAGCTCCAGTGGGATGCATGTTATTACAGACCCCCAGGAAGCTCCCCACCACGTTTCCCACTGAGTGGGCACATGGGCCCATATGGTCAACCACTGGCAGCTTGTCTTTAGGAGGGTCTGTCCTGTGTCCAGGCCTGTGGTCACATGTTTTCCTGTGGCTCCTGCTGGTACCAGCTGCTTTCTGATGCTGGGGGAGCCTGTGAGGGGCTGAGCCTCTCTGGTGGAACTGTAGAGAGCAACGAGGTGGTTAGAAGGAGTAGGGGGTGTGTATGTACATATGTTCATGTTATGTTGTATATATTATGTGTGCATGAATATGTGTGTATGTCTTGTATATGCTGCGTGTGTGTGTACTACATACATTGTGTGTACCTGTGCATATATATGTACATATACATATGCTATATGCACACATTTCAGTATGTATTGCATGTGTTCAATGTACAAATGTGTATCTGTGGCATATATTATATGTGTATGCCCATGCATGCACCTGTAAAGTGTGGAAGTTGGTATGATGCCATGGTGGCCCAGAGACGAGGAAAATACCCTGCTTCCATAGAAAGACTTGCAAGTCCTATGCTGTGACTCTCTTGGAGTCCCAGAATTAGACCTGGAACATCCTTAGATATGGCCACAGCCCCACTCATTCACAGAGGAAGAAAATGGCTCTTCTATGTCTCACAACTTTACTGTTTAACATTTTAAAGCTTATTTTGCAAAGTTTAGAAGGAAAAGAAGTCTATCTTCCCCAAATCCACATCTTCTTAAAGGGCTGCTTATTGTCCATGCCATAAATAAGATTTTACTTTTAAAACTTTTCTTTAATTTTTGTGATGTTAGGGACCCAAGCCAGGGCCTTGTAGATGCTAGGCTCAACTGAACTCTATCACTACATGAACTGCATCCATGACTGAGCTACATCGCTAGCCCTTGGGTTGTCTGTTTGTCTGTCTTGCTATATGAACCCCAGGCTGGCATTGCATTCTCCATCTTCCTGCATCTGCTCCTGGAGTGCTGAGATCACAGAGGCACGGGCTTTATCCCATCTGGCTCAGCAATGTTTTTTGCTTCATAAAATGTAGGAAGTCAAGTAAGTACATGCTGGATGCATACACATAACTCAGCAATCCCAGCATGCCCCCTCGGTGGCTCTGCAGTGTCATTACTGTCTTGACTTAACTGAACTAATTAAGGAGCAGGAACGATGGACAGAATCAGCCCAGGCTCCAGCCTCAAAGGCCTTCCCTGATGTTTCTCTCAGTGCTGTTATGGACGGCGGCAGCAGCTTTCAACAAAAAGCCAGAATTGGACCCAATCGACGATCATCATCAATTTCACCTAAATGATCTTATGAGATGCATCAATGTGGTTTGAAACACCAAAATTGGACATCAAGCTGGTATCCTCCCTACAGAGAATATCAACCCAAGCTTCCCATCCCCAGAGATAATCTGATTCCTCTCCACACACCGCTAGCTAGAGCCCCGAAATCACCCCTCAAAACACAGCTTGTCAGATGTCTGGAGCTGCAACGAGTCTGTGTGGATTCTTTAACAACTGCCTCCTGCCCGTTCATCTTCATCACAGCTGCTGCAAGCTCATGAGCATGGCTATAACATGTGGCTGACAGCTCCCCATGCCTGGGGGAAACACGGCACTCAGAGCAAGTGATTGCTTGATTGCTAAGCCAACCGTCTGGGTGATATTTTTGGACAGAGAGCATCGTTGTTCAACTAGGATGCTCCCAACAGGGTTCCCGCCAAAGGCCCCCCTCACTGTGTCACTGCATCAGTATTATGTGGCCATAAGGGTGTAGTTCTCGGTGACTTCCGGCACCCCGCTCATAATGTAGCTGGAAAACTGTAATGATTCCCTCACCCCACACAAAAGACCCTTCAACAGCAGCATTGTGTCCGGTGGTGTTGGTGAGGTGGGAAGCTTGGAGACACCACACATTCCTACTCTTTGTTCCACGGGAATAAATGTTGCATTCTAGGGAGATTGCCTGGAGGACACCCAGGGAACTGGAAAGGACAGCTGGCCTTCTTCTACCTGGGCACTCACATCCAGTGATGCCTAGAGAATCAAAGTCCACTCTCCCATTAGAACCCTGGATTTACCCCTCAGAAGATTCAGATCCAAGACCACGGGCAGGGTTCTGAAACCCTGTACCTCAGTGTCCCTGCCTTTAAAACAGAATGAGGACAATGACTCCAGGTTCACAAAGACCAAGTGATATTGAAGCTGGTACTCTTCCACTGCCCCACAAATCTCACAGTGCCTGGCACATGATAAATCATCAAGAAACATTAGCTATTGTTGTTACTAATAACATAGAAAGGCAGTCCACACCGAAATATTCCATAGACCTTGTCTTTTTCTAGAATTGCCATAAGTACTCTTTTGACCAAACAAATATTGGTGTGGTAATTTCCAGTGTGTGAAGATACATTTTATCTGTAAAACAAGAATATTTTGTATATCTTTCTTCAATATATGTTTGAGATTTTCCTCTGTAAATGCAGCCATTGAGTTGGGAAGTTAAGATATTGTAAACTAGAGTTTGGAGTGCCTGGATTCTGACCCTCTTTCCCATCCCTGGCCTGGTGACTTCCTGCCACATAGTTATTAGACATGCTAACTCTAAATTTCTCTACTGCTATGAGAGGGTATGGCATACTGCACAATCTCAGACATTCTTTCCAAACTAAATTCCATTTAATAAAATTTAAATTTGTGTCTTGGGGAACTCATCTACCATGCTTTCTCCCTTATTTCCAATCCTTGGGAGACACAGGATACTCTATAGTTGTGTATAGAGTCAACTAGTAGATAAATAGATTAAATCCCCAGGAAAGTCAGCTCCAATTGATCATTCTCCTCATGAAGTTCCTTTGTTCGTTGGATACTTCACCAAAAGTCAATAATCCTGCTTGCTTTGTCGTATTGTCCATACATCTGGTCTGTATATCAATAATATGGATGCTTCTTTGAGCTTACAACAGATATAATAAAATACTCTTCAGCCATGTTTTGTAGCTCATGTAAGTTTTAAAAAAGTTAACTATTTTAGTGTCTTTGTGTTTAAAAAAAAACATTTGAGAGGCACCAATTAAGCGATGCTTTTAGTAAACTGATGTGTGTGTTCATTTCTTTATGGTAATCTCTACAAGAATGGCTGGTTGGTTTTCATCAGTGTAGCCAAAAACACCTGCAAGAGCAACTTAAGAGAGCCAGGACTTATGTCGGCTCCCAGTTGTGGAAGTGTCTGTCCATCTGCCACACTGGAGAACTTGTGGTAGGACAGGGCAGCTCATGTGGTGGCCAAGCAGGAAGACAATGGGATGCTGGCTTCCATGCCAAGTGGGAAGACAATGGGAATGTTCGCTCTCATACCAAGCAGGAGAAGATTGGGATGCTCGTTTTGGGATTCTCGCTTCCATGCCAAGCAGGAAAACAATGGGATGCTGGCTTCCATGCCAACTTCCTCCTTTTGCCGTTTTTAGTCAATCCATCTTCCTGGCCTGATCCAGTGGAGGGTGCCACCCATATCAGAGCGGGTCTCCATAACTCAGGTAGTCCTCTCTACAATTTCCCTCACAGACATACCCAGTGGTGTGCCCTACAGTCTCCTAGGTGTTCCAGTCCAAGGACAGCCATAGTGAACCATGGGGTTTTTAATGTTTGTTGTTGTTTTATTTTATTTTATTTTATTTATTTTTTTTTTGTAATTTTCAAAACAGCCATTGTGGCACTGACAGGAAATATGACATTTGTTCCAAATTTTACACTTTCTTCCCATTTCCCCAAAAGCTCAGCTTCTCTGTCCACCTCGTGAGAATCAAATCCCCGGCATGAGTCTTTTGGAGAAATCTAACTATTGAGCGTCTTGAGGAACCATCTCAAAGAAGTGATACTGTTGTATAAATCGAAGCTCCAGGACTTTCATGTGGCATTCTCTTGGACTTACACCTGATCACGTGCCTGTGAGCCATAGTACAACACAGCACGAAGCCCTCCCCCACCCCCTGCATACCAGCACCATTGGATTGGCCTCAGTGTCCACAGGCATGAGCCAAATAGATACCTCCTGTAACCATGCACTCTGTCGTATCCTAACACACAGAGACACCCACCAAACACCTATGGAATCTGCTCTGTGTGCTAAGATACATCGGTGCTGGGGTCGATTATCTAACAGTGTGACCTGGATGACCAATGCCCCCTCCACTCTAGAATCTGATCCTTGCATGCTGTGTGCAGTGAGGAGAACCTGTTTCTTTTGGGGGAGCAGCTGCAGGCTGAACCGTGGCAGTGAAAGGACAATGCTAGGACTTCCTGTCATCAGCTGGATCTCACATAGTCTAGCAAACTGTATTTATATGTACCCAGTCAGGCCAATTTAGGGACACATTTTCTCATTTAAGTAAATCAACTCTCACAAAATGAAAAATCATTCTAAAGAAAGCCTTCAAAATACCAATGACTTTCTTCACAGAAATAGGTTGGGGGGAAATGATGCTAAAATTCACAGGGAACCATGAAAGACCCAGTAGAAGCATCACAGTGCCTGACTCCCAAACATGCCTAAAACTATATTACAGCCACCGATGTGTGATAGAGGGCCATGAAAGAGGACACACAGGCTCCTGTCAAAACAGAGAACTCAGAAGTTCTGTGTACACACAGAAAACTGATCTTTGACAAAAAAATGAAAAAAACTCCAATGATGGAGAAGGGACCATCTATTTAGTAAATGGTGCTGGTTTCGGATGTGTCCAGTGCCGAAGTATGAAATCACGTGCTAACCTCCTACCACACACACACATCAACTCGAACATACCAAAGACCAAAACAAAAATCCTGACGCCATGGAATTACTACAAAACAAATAAATGGGATTACATCAAACGCGAGCTTTTAGAAAGCAGAAGAATCAGTCAACAGTGCAGAGAGACATCCTGCAGAGCCAGGAAAGGCATTTGCAAGTCATTCCTCTGAAGATGGATTCCCATACATAATAGATAAAGGACTCAAAAAACTGAGCATCAAAAATAATCAGTGTGACAACATGGGCCAACAATCTGAACACACACTTCTCAAAAGCTGATATACAAATATATCAAGTGTTCAAAACTGCTAATTGTCAGGGAGATTCAAGTAAAATCACAGTAAGGGATGATGTCACCACAGTTAGACCATTAAGAAGATTAAAAAATAACAAATACTGTGAAGATGAGGAGAAAGGGGACGCCCATGCAATGCTTATGGGAATTAAGTTAATATAAGCATGACTGGTAAAAGGGGAGAGGGGTCTGGAGATGCGACGCAGCAGTGAGGAGCACTGGCTGCTCTTCCAGAGGACTCACCTTTAGTTCCCAGATCACAACTTCCCGGAACTCTAGTTCCAGGACATCTGATGTTGTCTTCTGGCTTTCATCGGCACCAGGCACACATGCGGTTCACATACACATAAATAAAAATTAACTAATAACATTAAAGTTGGAGACTGGAGAGATGGCCCAGTGGCTAACAACACACACAGCTTTGCAGAGGACTTGAGTTCAGTTCCCAGCACCCACGATGGGTGGTCATAACCCTCTGTAACTTCAGTTCCAAAAGGATCTGATACCCCTGGGCTTCACAGGCACATGTACTCACATGCACATAGCCACAAGCACATACACATATACACATAATTTTAAAATAATAAAAATACCCTTTCTTTAAGGATAGAAGGATTGAAGAAATAACTCGGTGGTTAAGAGCACTGGCTGCTCTTCCAGAAGACTGGGGTTTGGTTCCCAGCACCCACATGGCAGCTCACAATCATTGTCACTCCAATTCCAGGGGATCCAGTGCTCTCTTGTAACCTCGTGGGGCACCACACTCACATGTGGTACACAGACATAATTGCAAGCAAAGCACCCATACACATAAATAAAATAAAATATTTTTTAAGGGAAGGATAGAGATTCTTTAACAAACTAAAACCAAACTGCAATGGATCCAGCAGTCCTGTTTCCAGATGGACAGAAATGGAGAGGAATGCACAACAGAGACGCTTGCATTGTGCTGCTCATTGCGCAGTAGCTCAGACATGGGAAAGCAAGCCTCCTATGACATGTGAGTGGACATGGAAAGTGTGCGGTGGGGCTGGAGAGATGGCTCAGAGGGTAAGAGCACTTGCTGGAAACCTCAGGCACCTGCATTGGGATCCCCGCTGTATGGGAAGGAAACAGGAAGTTCCTGGAGCTCTCTGGCCTCCAGCCTATCTCAAGTTTCAGTGAGAGATCCTGTCTCGGAGGATTCATGCAGGACACCCACTGGCTTCCTTCTGCTTCCACCAATGCACAGGTTCACACACGTGTGTATACACATGCAAAAAAAAAGTTTAAAAAATATGTCATATAGAGTGTGGTGATATTTTATCTGGGTACCCCCATTAAAGTTTATCTGAGGATCAGAGGACAGAGCCAGCCACTATAGTAAACATAGAGGTCAGACAATGGCAGCACACGCCTTTAATCCTATCACTCGGGGGGCAGAGATCTGTCTGGATCTCTGTGAGTTCAAGGCCACACTGGGAACAGAGCCAGGCGTGGTGGTACCACAGATTCGGTCTTGTTGAGGCTGAGGAGTCAGTAGTCACGGATGCTGATGAAGACGGTCGTGGTTGCTGCAGTCCGAGGACATTCCACGACAGCTGTCACTTGCTGTGTGGATGCGTACCTGGACCTCTAGCTGTGCCGTGAGCTAGTGCTTACCAATGCCGTCACGTAGGGTGAGGCCCATAAGCTCTGAAAGCTAAGACCCGAAGACAAACACGCATTCATTTATTAATTTGTTTATTTATAAAAATGATCTGCAATGTAGAAACAGTATTGAGAACCTCTGATACAGAGGCTAGCTGCTATGACTGGAATTCTGAAATTTCTGGGTAAAGTGAAAAGAAAGATCCATACATGAAGCGTGTGTTTCCTGCAGAGACCAGCCATGGCTGCACACACACTTGCTTACACGAAGGCCAAACCTGTGCCTTTGGTGGAAACAGCTGCTCAGCAAATCATTATAGTTAGTGGCTGTGGCGGTTTGAAAGAAAACGGCCCCCAAAGGGAGGGACACTATTAGGAGGTGTGGCCTTGATGGAGGAAGTGTGTCACTGTGGGGCGGGCTTTAAAGTCTCTTTTGCTCAAGCTTCACTCAGTGTGACTGCCAGTCAGCTTCCTGGTGCCTGTAAGATGTAGCACTCTCGGCTCTTCCAGCACCACATCGGCCTGCATGCCACCATGCTCCCCGTCATGATAATAATGGGCTGAACCTCTGACACTGTAACCAAGCCACCCCAATTAAATGTTTTCCTTATAAGGGTTGCCATGGTCATGGTGTGTCTTCGCAGCATTAAACCCATAACTAAGACAGTGGCTTAAACGAGGTACAAGTCTATCTTTCCAGTTTCCTGAGGTCGGGAGTCCAGACCCAGATAAGCTGCAGCTCTTGAATCAGTATTTCTAGAGTTAGCATTCAGGGCAGGGGCAAGGTGGGGTCTCATCTGAGACCTGCCTGGGGGAGGTCAGTCTCTATACTCATGGGGCTGCTGGCAAGATTCAGGTCTCCTCTAGATGCTGGCTTTCAGACTAGAGCCATCTCTGGCTCCTGGTGACATGGGTCTTTCTAGTTGGCCCCTAATTCACCTGTACCGGGAGGGGAGGGAGCGGAGGGGAAGTACTGCAGCCGGATCACACGATGATAGACGTGATGTGTCACATTCAACTGGGTCACACACGACACATTTGCCACCCACACGCAGGCAGAGGAGGTTAATTACACAGGCCCCTGAATGGCAGGAGGCGGTAATGCCTGGCAACTTAGAGGCAGTCTGTCACAACCTGTGGAGTGCACTGATAATCTACCTGTCTTATAAGCATTCTGGATTGAGCAGGAAATTTTTTTTTAATCTTTTTTCCCACGGGGTTTCAATTTTTTTTGACAAATTACTTTAAAGAGTTGCCAATTTTTTAAGAAAATCAATTATGTTTCCTTTACAAAATGACAAGTGTTCCAGAAAAACAAGTGACAATGATAGACTACCTCTCAGATATTTTAAAAAGGACGATTAATGTTCCCTCTCAAAATAGAAGTGATGTTTTAATAATCATTTAGAAACGAATCCAGGCATGATAGCAGACCCATGTAGTTCCAGCACACAAGAGACTGGGGCGGAAGGACACTGAATCTGAGGCCAGCCTGGGTTACACAGTGAGTTCCAGACCAGGCGTGACTGCAGAGAAAGAGCGTGCCCGTAATGCTTAACTTCAGCTGTCAACTTGACAGGATCTGGGGTCACTTAGGAGACAGACTTCTGAGGAAGTTTCCAGATTCCAATGAGTGAGGTGGGAAGAACCACCTAGAGAATGGGACACCATTCCATGGCTGGAGTCTCTGACTGAATAAAAAGGAGAAAAGCTGAGCACCAGCCTCCATCTCGCTGCTTCCCGACCGCAGGTGCAACGTGAGCAACCGCGTCATGCCCCTGCCATCATGCCCTCCCACCATGATAGGCTGAACCCCTCACTCCTCACACCGGGACCAAACTAAACATTTCCCTCTAACTAACACACTACATAAGAAAAAAAAAAAAAAAAAAAAAAACACTGTCCTGGGGGCTGGCGAGTTGATGGTAACAGCAGATAGGGACTGGGTGGACCACACCCTGGTTTGCACTGTCTGTCTTCGCCGTCCTCACAGGACCGAGAGAAAACAATCCATGTCTCCTCTCCTAAGCTCACTTCTCCTGTTCACTAGAACTCAGCTGCCTCCCAACGGCCACTGCCCACCTGCTCTCGTGCTGAGTTCCAAGAAGGCGCCCCTGTGTGTTTGCTTGTGGGCCGGTGTCCACCAATCTCAGTGTTGCCAAACAGCTTTGGATGGGTTGCCCATTTCTCGTCCCTGGAGATTCTCGAAGTCCCTCATCAAATGGCCTTTGAAGCCTTCCAGCCAGGAAACCTACCTGCTTCTATTTAATGTGGCAGTTTCCAAGCCTTGGACCATGAAATATCTTTTCTCAACAGGCAGGTTCCTCTGATGTTGCGAAACAACACAGCTACCTAGGAAATGATCAAAGCAAATAGGAGAGTGAGGATGTGAGGCCACGTGTGAGTGAGTGTGAGTGTGAGTGAGGATGTGAGGCAGTCAGCAGTGGTCATCAAGCAGGTCCCCATCCTGACCTGGCTAGGGAACCAGGAGCTGGTGTAGCGTTCCCTCTGCGTGTTCACTAAGGACTGCATGGCCTCCAGTACACACCAATAGGGATCTGTGGAGTAAGATGGAACCCACGGCAGTGTGCCGCTGGAGTTGACGGCAGGAGGCTGGGCTGGTGCAGTGGCTGGACCAGTGGGTAAATTGTCGAGACTTCAGCATCTGCAGTAGCATGGCTTGGCTTCCCAGAAGACTCGGGTTCTGTAGAACACAGTCTGGGGCATGGTAACATCTCTCTTGAGGCTTATTCACATAAACTATGGGGACACTTAGACATAAGACAGCAGCCCAGGAAGGAATAAAAATGGGCACTTGATCCAAATAATAGAAAACTTAAAAAATAAGATTTCTTTTATTTTTCAATCACTCTCCTCCACATGTGTGGAGGGTGGTGTGCAAGGGCACGCACGTGCACTGTGCCTGCAGAGGTCAGAGTGGGCATGAGATCTCCTGCAGCTTGAGTTTTAGGCAGATGTGAGCTACTCACTGTGGATGCAGGACAAGGAAGTGGGGACCTCTGCAAAGGCAGCATGCTCTCTTGATAACTGAGCCCTCTCTCCAGACCACAACAGAAAACTTGGAATATTTTTTTAACAATCTTGTATCTGTGAATCTATTTTGCAGCTAAATTTTATGAACTCAAAATATTAAACATTTATAATGAAGATTGATGCAAATGGAGACATGCTATAATCATAAATGTATGCCAGATTCTAAGACTACACAAAAATAGTGTAAAACACCTTGTTAGTGGCTATTTGTATCAGCTACATTTCAAAATAATTTTTGTCATAGTAGGACAAATAAAATAATGTTATTAAGACTTAATTAATCTATAACAGAGAGAAAGTCCATTAGGCAAGTTGGAGAACTTTCCAGAAGGGAACTAGGAAGAGAAAGACTGAATTAAGTAAAAATGAACCATGAGAGCTGGAGACACAGGCGTGCATATCAGGACAAGGAACAAATTGGTTACACCCAGGGTCTTGTTCCTTGTACTTTATTTATTATAATCATCACCATCATCATTACCATTATTATTAATTTATGTGCATTGGTGTTTTGCCTGAATATATGTCTGTACACCATGTGCATGCAGTGCCCAAAGAGGCCAGAAGAGGGCATCAGATCCCCTGGAACTGGAGTTGCAGATGGTTGTGACCCACCATGTGGGTGCTGGGAATCAAACCTGGGTCCTCTGGAAGAGCAGCCGATGCCTTGAGACTCTGAGCCATCTCTCCGCCCAGATACACCTTTTTAAAGGGGAACAAAATCACACCTGGGTGTGACCTGGGCCTCGAGCACAAAAGTATCTCTCCAGCCTTCAGACCAAGCAAGGAGCGAATATCTCACCTGTGGTATTGTTGGTTTAACCTTGCAGTCATCAGGGAGGGCTCGGTGTGGCCCAGCACTCAGGCTGTGTTCAAGCTAAGAAGAAATAATAACTGAACTATGTTTACTGTTCTCAGTGTGCCCTTTAGCTTTGTGGTCTGGAAGCCAATAGCCAGCAGTATTTCTCTTTATTTCTGTTGGCTTTGGGCCGGGAGGGACCAGCTAATTTCCTGTCCCCGGTTTACCCTTTTGCTTTACGGCCAGTTTAAAGCACCTGCTGTTGATTCACCTTTAACCTGACAAGTGGTTGCAAGCAGCCTGGGATCTTCATCTCCCACTGACAGAGCAGGACTGGTTTATTTTTAATCTAGTTGTGCAAGGCCAATTCTTGAATGTAAGTTACAAGCAGCTTGAGGAGTTTTCCGGGTTAGCTCCCAGGAACAGCCTTCTCCTTACCTCTTCCCTTGCCTTTTATCTGCCTCTGTGTTACAGACCACCGATTGTGCCTTTGCCTCGGAGGAAACTGATACAGTGACGTTCATACGCCTCTCATGGTCCCTGGAAGGGGATGGCGTTCATCTCTTTCTTCCCTTCCCGGCACAGTCAAGTAAGTGTCAGCCAGCCCACCAAGGAGGGAAAGTCTACCATGGGCACCATGCAGATGAGCTTTGAAAGTCTTGCATTAAATACAAGGAGCCAGAGACAAAGCAATGGATGCTCTTTGCCCATTAGGTGCGGTATCTAGAACACATAAAGTTTCGGAAGTAGAAAACAATAGAGTCGTGACTGCTGGGCACAGCTTGCTGAACAAAGACCGTAAGAGAATTATCACTCATCCACACAGATAGTAATGAACGTACTTAGTGCCGCTCTGACTTGGCATACAACAAAACAGCTACTGTAGCAAATTACAAATTACACGGGCTTCACTAGGATACAAATAATTTAAATAATAAAAATCTCTGAAACTCAAAAGTCGGATGACCCAACCACTACAGGAAGTTACTAACTACAGGAAGATGCATGGAGAAAGCCAGCTAGGGATGAGAAAGGGCACCATGGCATTGTGCTAGAGGGGAGGGTGGGAGCATGGGCAAAATGCTGGGTAGAAATGGTGTCTCCAATGTGTTCATTGAGTCTTATCCCCTTCCTCCATCTCCTCGAAGGCTGTGGCCAAGTCAGCCGGAAAGACCATTGAAAAACGTGACTGGCTCCGCCCCAGGGAGGAGCTGCCCTGGATGGTGCATCCTACCATCTCCTCTGCTACTTACAGGGATGCCTGGCCCCAGCAATGTAGACAGATGCAGTTTTGTTTTGTTGTTGTTCTGTTTTCCAAAGGCACAGAGCTTGGACAAAACTACTGCAACTGGCCAGCACACCTGAAAACTGGTCTCTTTTAAGTGACTTTACCCGTGTATGTTGTGACCCAGCTATTGCTTACAGCACCAGCTCTCGTCTGGGGGACGGTAACATCCCTATAATAAGAACCACAGTGGCTTGTGACCTCTTGACTCCCCAGAGCGTCTTACACCTGCCTGTGTGGGAGAAGAAGGAAGTCAACTAAAACTCTTGAAGAACCCGGAGCCTCGTAATGGATTAAGCTCTGTGCAGGAGGTTAGGACAGAGTTACGACAGTTAATAAATAAAGGCAACAACAGCCACAGTCCTAATTTGCTCAATTCCACTCGATTTATCTTTCAGGGCACTCACATCTTGTCCCCTAAGGGATTTATGGGGCTAATAGCTTAAGCATTATTCTTGTCACTGGGCACAAAGTATGGCCTAGAGCCTAGGGAGGCAGACTAGTGTAAGGGAACACTCTTGTTTTAAAAGAAATATATGTTCCTCTTAGGAGTTTGCATATGAGTGTAAAAATTAAATCTAGAGTACTTTCCTGAGCTGTGGATTTGTTTAAAGCAGCAGGCGAAACATGTTATCATCTACAGTACACAGATTTATGTCCTCATAAAATCTTACTTCATAAAATATACTGTGTGTGTGTGTAGCAGTTTTTCAAACTTTCATCTTTTATTGAGCATCATTTTTTTATTAATTAAATTTGCTCTTTGACATTTTCATCCCCGTATATAATACAGTTTGATCACGCTGACTCTGCCTCCTTTCATATACAGCCCCCCCCCCTTTTCCTCCCCCAATCCCTCACCTTCCCTTTCTATGGTTCATGTCTCTCGGTTTTGCTTTGTGGCCTACTGGGTTTAAACAGAATTGTCTGTGTGACCATGGCTATGAAACTAGCCAGAGGAGCCTGGTAGACTCACCAGTGTTATGCACCAGAAGGCAATGACTGCCCTGAAAATCCTTCCGTAGTCAGAATCATAACACCCTCCTGTTCCTGTGCGGCCAGTGGCACTGAGGAGGAGCCAGAGAATTGGACTTTTAGGTGACCGGGGACCTTTTACATTTCTTTTTTTTTTTTAATTTTATTTTATTTTATTTTTTTCCATCACAGGCAATTAATTTTGTTCTATTCATTCACAGTTAATACAGAAAATACTTGGAAACATTTCCATATAATGTTTGACACAGAAATCATCAAATAGAAGTATACAATGTTGACAGGAGGCAGTACATTTATAATTTATAACCCCAAATGTATTTATAAATTAGAAATGGAAAGATCTACAAATGAAATTATGAAGGTTCACCAAAGTCATTTAATCTGTCAGTTTCTCATTCATTTTTATGTCTTAATAATATTCTATTGTATGAATAAGCCACATTTTATTTCTCTCCAGTATTTGATAGCTATTTGAGTTGTTTTAACTTTTTTACTATTAGCAACACACTGCTGTAAACTTTCATGTACATGTTTCATAGGTGCACATTTTCAGTAGTTTGAGGATATATTCCTAAGGGTAGAATTGTTGAGTAACAGAGTAACAATGTTTTGCATTTTGACCAACCACCAAACTGTTTTGCCAAAGTGGCACACCATTTTACAATCTCACCAAATCCTTGTTTTTAAGGCTCTGATTTTTGTACAAAAGCATTCAATCATTCTGTCAGACCAAACCAGGAAAAGTAAGCTATAGTTCAGAGCTATTCTATTCCCTTTACTATGCAAAGCCATTCTTGGTGTTTGCAACTCTCAGCCCTTTTGAGTATTCTTGCAGTGTTCACCTTTTCCTCCACCACTTTTTTTTTCTTCTTTTTTTTCTGGTTTATTTCTATCTATTACAAATGTATAAAAAATCCTCCATCAACGCTGCTGTTATCAGCAGAACCTTGAGAAATATACCTTTGGTTTGCCTCAGAAAAGGAACACATATTGCACTGTAAAGTTTATAAAATTGGCGCAAAACATTGTGATAATGTTACAATACCAGTTTTAAGAGTTCAGTGACTAATGGGGAGCCAATGGGATACATGCAGAACTGTGAAAGCGATCTCACTTAGCCAGCTGTACACATAGACTGTGAATCTACATTCAGATCATTTCTGAACTAAGACTATCATCTCAGTTTATCTGTTGAGGTCAACCAGGAAACCCTGGAATATACCTTGATTTTTGCAAAAAACAAAATAGGGGGAGGGGTTTCTTCAGCATTTCAGTCCACGAGTAACAATATCCTAACAGGCAAAGTGTTCTCTCACTGTCAACATAGAATGAACTGCTGCTGGAGGTCAACTTGGGTTTTAATTTGCATTAGCACTTACATGCATAGTAGTCCAAGTTGTTGACCTCATGACTTTAAAAAGTAACTCTAAAAAAGTAAAATGGCCCTTCTTGGAAGACTAAAGAAAGACATCCAGCCACAGTTGTAAAAAGTCTCATCAAAACAATATACCCTTTTATGAATTACGCCTCAATTTAAAAAAAAAAAAGTAGCCCCAAATAAGAAGCAGCTCTGAAAAAGAAAATATAACTTAAGATATTTGAAAAAAACAAGGTGAATACAGGTTCAAAAATAATTAAGATACATTTTCTTAAGGCTTCCTAGAATTAGGCTTTAAAGAATTCTACCATTTCAAGTTTACCACTAGTTACTAGATACCTATTTACAAACAAGATGTTCACTTTTTTTGTTCCTTTATCAAGAGAAAAATCTACCTTCAGACTATGAGGGTGGTGATGGGGAGGGACTAGAAAACAAGATTCAAACAATCCCATGCAAATATCACATTTTTCAAATGGAAGAAAGAACTCCAAACTGCACTAGAAGTTCCAATCACTAAGACACTTTCCATTGATGATTTAAGTACAACTACATGGCACCAAGGTTTAGGCCTAATATAGGCCTGACAACCAAGTCCTTGTTTTCTGGAAGAAAGGCCTCAAAAGTCCCACTCAATTCCACATAACAATACTTCAAACATCAATTAGGTTTTCCTTTCCTTAATATTTTTGTTTTTGACTTCTAATCTTAAAGACTAGATTAAAACTTAGTTCATTTCCCAGAAGGCATTGCTTCCCTTTGCTCTACGAAAGAGTCCACCAAGACCTCTTCCTCAAAACCATCTAGCCCCCAGTCTCCAGTCTGTGCTTGTGATGCATCTTTCTCAACATCCTGAAAAGGTAATGTAGGTAAAATATGCTCATAGACATTAAAACTAGTTGTTAGAAAGACGTAACTAGCTTTATAATTTAAGTTTTAAAACATAAATACTTGCAGCTTGATCTGCACTGACAATGATTGTCGAAGCCTAGAATTCAACATTTACAAATTCTCATTCACACACATAAAACACACTACTATCACACAACTTGTGTCTTGAGAGAATCTTCTGCTTTTTAAATCTTTGGCCTCCCAGTCAATCCCAAGTTCAACCAACTTTAACTAAAACTTCACTCAGAATTTCATCAAGCTTTTCACCCACACATTAATGCTTGTCGTATCTTTCATCAACTGTCAAAATCTGAAGCCTGCTCAGAGATCGCCAGGTAAAAGAAAATAAATGAAATACACAGAGGTTATTTCAAAACAGAACATGACCATCATCTAAAAAAAAAAAAGTCACGATTCCCGATTGGGATCATCTTTTGTTTCCCACGTTGGACTATTTCACACTCCGGCATTGGCCAAAGAACACAAGAGCTGGTTCTGGAGCATACAGTTTCTCACACAGGTGTCCCCAGAGGAACACCAGAGACAAAGTCACGTGAGGCCTCTCCCGTACAGAGACTGTCTCACAGGGGCAGCGAGGACACCCACTAGTTTGTGGAGATTCCTGAGAGAGTATGATTCTTAAAATCTGGACTGTACATAATTCATATCAGCCCTGTTCAGGTACTTACTGGAAGAAAGATGCAGCTGTTTGCCAGAACTCAGCACTCCACTCTCTAGATCTCTGCTGCCTTAGTCTCCATCGCGGATTTCCGAGTTCTGGTAGTTACCTGGACCACTGAGGCATTGTCACAAGACTTCTCCTCTTTTGAAACATCGTTTTTCTCTAGATATTAGGATAGCTACACCAGCTTGTTTCTTAGGTCCATTTGCTTGGAAAGCCTTTTCCCAGCCCTTTACTCGGAGGTAGTGTCTATCTTTGAAGTTAAGGTGTGTTTCTTGTATGCAGCAGATGGATGGGTTCTGTTTTCTTATCCATTCTGTTAGCCTATGTCTTTTTATAGGTGAGTTGAGACTATTGATATTGATGGATATTAATGACCAGTGATTGTTAATTCCTGTTATTTTTTGTGGTTGTGTTATGTTGTCCTTCTGTGGTGTATGTTGGTGTGGGATTATCTATTGCTTGATTTTTCATGGATGTGTTTAGCTTCTTTGGGTTGAATTTTCCCTTCTAGAGCTTTCTGTAGGGCTGTGTTTGTAGACAGGTATTGATTAAATCTGGTTTTATCCTGGAATATTTTGTTTACTCCGCCTATGGTGATTAAGAGTTTTGCTGGGTATAATAGTCTGGGTTGGCATCCGTGGTCTCTTAGTGTCTGCATGAGATTTGTCCATGATCTTCTAGCTTTCATAGTCTCTATTGAGTAGTCTGGTGTTATTCTGATGGGTTTACCTTTATATGTTACTTGGTCTTTTTCCTTTGCGGCTCTTAATATTTTTTCTTTGTTCTGTGTGTTTAGTGTTTTGATTATTATGTGGCGAGGGGACTTTTTTTTGGATCCAGCCTATTCGGTGTTCTGTAAGCTTCTTGTATCTTCATAGGTATTTCTTTCTTTAGGTTAGGAAAGTTTTCCTCTATGATTTTGTTGAATATATTTTCTGTGCCTTTGAGTTGGTATTCTTCTCCTTCTTCTTCTTTTTTTTTTTTTTTTTTTTTTTTTTTTTTTTTTTTTTTTTTTTGGTTTTTCGAGACAGGGTTTCTCTGTGTAGCTTTGCGCCTTTCCTGGGACTCACTTGGTAGCCCAGGCTGGCCTCGAACTCACAGAGATCCGCCTGGCTCTGCCTCCCGAGTGCTGGGATTAAAGGCGTGCGCCACCACCGCCCGGCTGTTCTTCTCCTTCTTCTATCCCTATTATTCTTAGGTTTGGTCTTTTCATGGTGTCCCAAATTTCCTGGACGTTTTGTGTTACGACTTTTTTGTCTTTAGTGTTTTCTTTGACTGACGAATCTATTTTCTCTATCATGTCTTCAGTGTCAGAGATTCTCTGTTCCATCTTTTGCAATTGGTTGGCTATGCTTGTTTCTGTAGTTCCTGTTCGTTTTGTCAGGATTTCTATTTCCAACATTCCCTCAGCATGTGTTTTCTTTATTGTCTCAAATTCATTTTTCAGATCTTGGAATGTTTCTTTCATCTGTTTAATTGCTTTTTCTTGGCTTGATTTGATTTCTTCCCATTTTTTGTTCATTTTTTCTTCCATTTCTTTAAGGGAGTTTTTTATTTCCTCTTTAATGGAGTTTTTCATTTCCTCTTTAAGGGAAGTTTTTATTTCCTCTTTAAGAGAGTTTTTCATTTCCTCTTTAAGGAAAGTTTTTATTTCCTCTTTAAGGTAGTTTTTCATTTCCTCTTTAAGGAAAGTTTTTATTTCCTCATTGAGGGAATGTTTTATTTCTTCTTTAAGGGCCTCTATCATCTTCTTAAAGTCATTTTTAGGGTTGATTTCTTCTGTTTCTTCTGTCATGGTATGTTTAGGTCTTGCAGGTGTAGAATCACTAGGTTCTGATGTTGCCATATAGGTCTTTATGTTGTTGCCTGTATTTTTGCGCTGGCGTCTACTCATCTTTTCCTCTGTGCGGTGCAGGTGGTGTCTGTGTCTGAGAGTGCCTCTCTTGTTCTAATTTTTAGTCTTGGTTTAGTAGGGGTTCTTGGTTAAATTGGTGCTATTGGGCTGTTTCTTCAGGGACCGCTGATTTCAGTCGGTGAATTATATACTTATGATTCTGGTGATCTGGTTTGGTGTCTGGGTAGCACCTTCTTCTGTGTTCCCAGGTCACGTTTTGTTCATTTGTCAACTCCTCAGCTGATCTTGTTTCTTCAGACTTTAAACTGTAGGCATCTGAATCCTCTCCCAGATGGGTTTCAGCTGAGCAGGGTAGTCTCACCAACACCTCCAAGTTGTTGGGTTTCACAGGATCAGCAGTTGGGCCCTGGGTTGTCCCCAGATGGAGTGCCCAGATTCGCCCCGGTTCCGACCCACGGAGATAGCCTCTTCCCCAGGTGTTGGGGCTAGGGGCATCCCCGTTCCAAGCCGCGTCCGCCCCTCTCCATCCCCGGGCCTGTCCACCCCTGTGGCCCGCCGCCACAGGCCCACCTGCGTCCACTTGTCTCCGCTGCCTGGCCTGTATGTCCCTGTCAGCTGCCTCTGGGTCTGTCTGCCTCTGCGGGCCGCCAACGGGTCTGTATGTCTCTGCCGGCTGCCGCCGCGGGCCTACCTACCTCTGCTTGTCACTACCGCCGGGCCCATCCACCTCCGCGGGCCGCCACCGGGCCTGTATGTCTCCGCCGGCTGCCACCGGGCCTGTATGTCTCCGCCGGCTGCCACCGGGCCTGTATGTCTCTGCTGGTTGCCACCGGGCCTGTATGTCCCTGTTGGCTGCTGCCACCGGGCCCGTCCACCTCCGCAGGTCGCCGACCTGCGTCTGCCTGTCTCCGCCAAGTGGCCTGTCTACTTCTGTGGGCCGCCGCCGCCTGAATGTCTCTGTCAACTGCCGCCGCCGCCGCTGGGCCCGTCCACCTCCGTCTGCTTATCTCCGCTGCAGGGCCTGTCCACCTCTGTGGGCCACTGCTGGGCCTGAATGTCTCCACCAGCTGCCGCTGGGCCTAAATGTCCCCGTTGGCCGCTGCCATTGGTCCCGTCCACCTCCGCGGGCCGCTGCCACAGGCCTACCTGCTTCTGCTTGTCTCCGCCATCTTGAATCTCTCCCTTTTACATTTCTTTACAGTATCTAATTTGTGGAACACCGTGCAGATAAGGGGAGGAAGTCAGCAGGCCTGTACTTCAGCTACCGCTTGATCTCAGTTGGAAGGCTTGGGGCAGGTGCTTTTGCCCTTCCTTGAAATATGGTGGGAAGTTTGTCTTTCATTTGTGGTGACTGCAAAGAACTGACTGGGTGTCAACACCTCAGGGGACGGAGTTGATGACTTTCCTTTCTCACACTTTTCCAGCTTTGCACACGCAGGCCATTAGTGCTTCATGACATCAGGATGCCATCAGGGACTGGCCACGTGACCCTTAGAACAGAGTGGTGCCGTAGACACAGATGCCAAGAACTTACATCCTAAGTACTCAGAGAAATAAAGACGGCAGCTTCTGTGCTGAGAGCCAGAGGTGAGAGGTAGTGTGATGGATGAGATTATACCCATGGAACCAAGAAGTCTGGATCTTACCTCGCCAGTCACTCACCAGGTCTCCCACAAAAAAAGATGCACCCAGAAACGGCAGGCTGAAGTCACACTGATTACTGAGCTCTTCCCATTATTTTAAAAGACGGTTAGATGTTGTTGGAAGGCTGCAAGTCCACACGTGGTCAGACGAGGCTGGGCCTGAGATGCAGAGGGCCCTGGTGGGATACCTTCCTGCAGTCCCTCTGGACCTTATTTTGAGACAGGGTCTCTGACTGGACGTTAAGATCCCCACATCAGCGAGACTGACTGGCCAACAAGCCCTAGGATCCGTCTGTCTCTGCTCCCATCACTTTCATGTAACCTCTGGGGATCTGAAATTAGGCCCTCGTCCATGTGCCACAGGCACTTTACCCCCATCCAGGAGGTTTCCTGAATCTTAAGTTGTTCTGCGTTATTCTTTTTTCTTGGCTTACGCTGCTAGAAGGTCTCCTGCCCACTGACCTGTATCCATGACTTTTCTCATCACTGTGGCCAATACCTGACAAGAAGGATTTAGTCTGACTTGCCGTTTTGGGGGACAGAGTCCATCACCACGACAGAGAAGGCATGGCGGTGGGAAGCTGTATTGTGGTGGGAGAATTCAGATGCTTGTTCACATCTCAGTGGGGGAGGAAGCAAAGGGAACTGGGGCTAGCCTATGACCTATAAAGCCCAATACCCAGCAACCCAATACCCAGTGGGCCCAATCATGGACCCACTTCCTGTCTATCTTCCAACTTCTTAAACAGCCCCACCGGCTAGGGACTATGTGTTCAAACGCAGAAGCCTAGTCCCATGTCACATCCCAGCTGTCACAATGTCTTAGGAGATTCTCTCGCCCCTCAAAGATGCTTCTCCTTCTGAACCTGTTTCCCCATCAGCTCTAAATAGGGGAAGGCATCACTTTGAAGAAAACAAGACAATTTAATAAGAAAGGGGAATTTGACAGCTGTGGGTTGACTCCACGGCAAAGCAAGAAGAACAAATCAGTAAGGCCGGATGGTGGACTAAATTGGTCGGACACCGTCTCTCACAAAGCACGGCTTATTCCCTTTACATGAGCAGTAACTGTCGACCCTAAGCTCGCCTGGTTTCTCACTCTCTGCAGTTGCTTCCTGTGTGTATCACCCACACACACTCAACCAGTCAGTTCCATCTCGTAATTATGGTCATTTTTCTCTCCTGTTACGTTTGCATGATTTCACTGACTTATTTCCTCCTGCCTAATTTTACTTTTAATTTTTATTCTAATTAATTTTGCTCCCCTCCTGGATGAGTCAAATATCTGAGTATAATTAATAGGAAGTGAGGCTTTGTTTATCCAGTCCTTGCTTGCTGAGGCTTCCGGAGGTGTCCAGAACTTCTGCAGATAACTATTCATTATGCTTTCCCAGGTGGAAGCACCTGGAGGTATTTTAGGGGGCACACGACAAAAATAGAAACAGGACAAAATGGCTGCAGCAGTGCCAAAAAGATAAAATTACAGAAATATAACACGGCACAGGGGTGGGGAGCAGTTTGGAGCTGGTAGAAAACATCCTGAAAGAAATGGACCCTCAGCTTCCATAGTTACTGAACATGACAGACGTAAGTAACACTGTCATAACAGATGTGCTCTGTGTAAAGAAAGGAAGGCATATTAGAGAGGCTGAGCTGCTTAGACAGTGCCCAAATATGATACCCACCCCCAAGAAGTGGGCCTGGACACATTCACGTGCCTTCTCGGAAGTCACTTGTGCAAAGCCTGTGGCGGTTGTGATTTCACTACCAGAGGCAAAGTCACTGCGGACAACAGCAAGGGGACATCCTTGTGGCTGCTACCCCAGCACCTTACGCAGACCCATGGCTGACGGAACGGAGTGGTCACATTCAAGGCGCCCCAGGCGTGAGCAGAGTGTGCACTTTCAGAGGTTAGAATGCCCCAGGACCTTCTTTGCCACCATCCTAAGCTCTGCCTTGCAGAGGAAAGACATAACCAGCTCTCTGCATTTCCCACTTAGAATTTGCATCCAAACAGACCTGTTCTAAGGAATGCACTACTTTCTAAAACCTGCTGTATCCTAGAGACAATTAACTTCAATGGTCAATGTGATAAGGTTCAGTAACACCCAGGACATCCATGACACATGCCTTTGGGCATGTCTTTGAGGGTATTTCCAGAGAATTGCCTGAGGTGTGGAATTCCACCTTGAACGCGGGTGGCAGTGTGGCTTGGGTGTTGGACTTAAGAAGGGGGATAAAGAAGAAAACGGCTGAGTGTCAGCATCACCTGCTCTCTGTCCTGGCCTTCTCAGGTGCAAGCATCCAGCATTACACTCCTACCATTGCAATTGCTCTGGTTCTGCTCCCAGAACCAGAACCCAGAACCAGTGCTTCCTGCCACTGCAGATGGTGGCCCCCCAACTGGGAGCCCAAATCAGCTTTAAGTTGCTTCTTGATAGGAATTAGGTCCCAGCAACAGGGAAGTAATTAGTGTAACCATTGAGCAGACCTCACAAAAATCACGCACAGGAAGAATACTCGGCCTGGGGCTAGAGTGAGTATTCTCGGGGCTTTCTCTGCCAAAGCTTACAACTCAGGGAGAAAATCAAGAACTGGTGGCTTAGACTTGGGGTAGACATGTTGCTTCTTTATATTTATGGAGACAGCAATCCCACTTATAACCCAGCCTGGAAGGCCAGAGACAGGAGGCTCCCTAGGACTTATTGGACAGATAGTCTAGCCTAATTGGTGAGCTCCAGGCCAAGGAGAGACCCTGTCTCAACAAGTGTAGACAGTGCTCCTGGAGATGACAAGATGACACACCACAGAGATGTCCTCCAGCCTCTGTGCGCACACACACACACACACACACACACACACACACACACACACATCAACCAGATTTTCTCAAATGAGGAATGAATGCATATAAAAGAAAAAAGAAAGAAAGAAAGAAAGAAAGAAAGAAAGAAAGAAAGAAAGAAAGAAAGAAAGAAGGAAAAGAAAGAAGAGAAAAGAAAAGAAAAGAAAAGAGAAGAGAAGAAAAGAAAAGAAAAGAAAAGAAAAGAAAAGAAAAGAAAAGAAAAGAAAAGAAAAGAAAAGAAAAGAAAGGGAAAGAAAAGAAGCCAGCTCCATTTGGTTCACAATACTCAATCTCTTGGAGCAAGGGTATTTATGTTGAGACTCACCAGCATTTGGAACTCCAGGAAATGAGGGTGATGGTGATGTCGAAGGTGACCTGTCCTGGCAGAAGCCCAGGGTCCATGTCTGTTTCTGGTAGCTGTCAAGGGAAGTATGAAAACAGCAGTTCAGACTTGGTTGCCCTAAGTCCCAATGGGAAGCCCTGAGAAACGATGCTAAGGAAAGGAGACTTGATTCAGAACCGTACAGGATGTGTTCTGAAATGGTCAGCTCCTGAGTGAAATGTAGCTACGGCTTGCAGGTACTGGTGAAGAGCAGAGGGAAATGCCAAGCCCCAACCCTCAGAAACGCGGTTTAAAGCACATCAAACGATACCAAGGAGCTGGGACCAGTATGGTGATATTTGATTTGTACTGAAATGTGATTTTAATTTTATGTTAATAAATAAAGTTGCCCTGGGGTCAGAGCTATTAGAGCCATAGCAAGAGCATGGTGGTTAGAAGAGCTAGGTAGATTTCTGTGTGTTCAGGGATACAGCCAGTATTGGAGACATACGCCTTTAAGACCTGGAGGGCGGTACTTACAGGCAGTGACGAGGCAGTCATGTGGTTGGGTTTACAACCAATGAGAAGGCAGAACAGAAAGTCTATTTAAAGACAGACAAACAGGAAGTAGCTCTCTCTCTCTCAGGGAAGCTAGGAGCACTGCAGGAGGTAAGATTTTTATCTCTGAGCTCTGACCTCTCGGCTTTCTCTTTTACATTGGCTCTGTGTTTCTTATTTTAAAAAGACGATTGGTTACATCTACAGACCAGTGTGAGAGTGACAGGGTCCAGTGAGGATCCGTCAGAGTGGCAATGAACGGCACCTGCTTTGGTATTTTTTCAGAGTTCCCAGGAAACAACATAGGCTTGAAACAAAGGCCAAGAAGGAGAACGTATTCCTGAGGCACAGTCAGTTGTATGAAGGGCTTACGTTCGCAATAGCTGTGGGTCAGCCTGTGGCTCACAGGGAAAGAGTGAGGACAGAAACGGCCCCCTCTTCCAAGCCCTGACGTCCATCCCAGGCTGATCTAGCTCTGTTGTCCGTGTTCCCATTTCATCGTGCAGCCAGCATTATTATCTGTGCTACACTGACTTAGGAGAAGTGTGGTCCTTCTTGGCCCCCAAGTCTCCTATCACTTCCTTAGTGTTTCTTAGGATACTAGAGCAGACTTGAGAACCCAACGCCACCTGTTCTGGAGAAGTCACTGTGTTAGGTCTCCCATGGTCCCTGTTGGCAGACTCACAATAAACAAAGACTATTTTAGAGGGACCAAGAGGATCATCTGTGTCCCAGCCTCCACTCAAGGACTCTGGGAGATAAACTGTTAGACACTGCCCTAGAGTTCACTTCTGCTGCTGTGATAAAACAAACAAACAAACAAACAAACAAACAAAACCCTTGACATGAAGTGACTGTGGGGAGAAAGGGCCTATTTCCACTCACAATTCCAGGCTGTGGTCATAATTGTGGGGAGGTCAAAGCAGGAGCTTGGAACATGTAGTCACATTATATCCACAGTAAAGGGCAGAGAGGGATGAAAGAACACACTCGCTGTCTTGCCTCCTTGAGCTGGGCTCAGTTTTCCACTTTTCTAGCTCAGGACCTCTGCCTAGAGAGTCAATGGAAGGCCCGCAGTGGGCCAGGCCTTCCCACACTGACTAACTTGAATCAGACAACCCCTCACAGACATACCCACAGAGCAGCCCAATCTAGATGTGCTGGCTCATTCTACATCAACTTGACACAAGCTAGAGTCACTTCAGAAAAGGGGACCTCAGCTGAGAAAATGACTCCACCAGATTGGCCTGTGGGCAAACCTGTGGTCAGCCTTCTTGATTGACAATTAGTATGGGAGGGCCCAGCTCAGTGTGGGTACCACTCTGGGCTGGTGGTCCTGGGCGCTAATAAGAAAACGTGCTGAACAAGCTGTGAAGACCACAGTCGGTGAGTAGCACTCCGACACAGCTCCAGATTCCCGACTTGTTTGAGTTCCTGCCCTGTAGCACAAATCTTAAAGGTCTTATTAATAAAAACAAACCCAGTGCCAGCTATTGGGGTGAACACTGGAAGATCAGAGAAGCAGAACAAGTCACAGCTTCCTCGCCTCACCAATTCCTCAGCTGATCCTGTTTCCTCAGACTGGAAGCCTCTGAGTCCTCATCCAGAATGGGTCTCAGCTGAACTGCTTCTCAAAAGCCTAAAAGCTTAACCAGCTCTAGTTCCTGGTCCTCACGCCTTATATACCTTTCTGCTTTCTGCCATCACTTTCTGGGATTAAAGGCGTGAGTCACCATGCTTGGCTGTTTCCAGTGTAGCTTTGAACTCACAGAGATCCAGATGGAGCTCTGCCTCTGGAATGCTATGATTAAAGGTCTGTGTGCCGCCATTTTCTGGCCTCTGTATCTAGTGGCTGTTCTGCTCTATGACCCCAGATAAGTTTATTAGGGTGCACAATATTTTGGGGAACACAATCCCACCACACTGCCCTGACTTCCCTCAGTGGTGTGGAACTCTAAGCTGAACAAACCCTTTTCTCCTCAAGTTGCCTTTAGTCATGGTGTTCTATCACAGCAATAGAAATTCTAACTGAAGCAGTAGACAGTCCCTACTGGATTCTCTTCACAGGTGACCTAGGTTGTGTCATGTTGAGAATTAAAGCTAGTCATCACAGCCATGGTCACTGGTTGTAGGTAAACTTGAGTCTTTCAATTTGTCCATCCTCTCATAACACACATCTCTTCCCTTGGTAACCCAGAGGCCATTCTGAGCACTGTTTTCAGACTACAAATGAGTTCAAGTTTTTATTCAACCTGACTTAAAAATGATTCTTCCTGAAACAGACCTCTTCCATATTTGAGGGGGCTATATTTATTCCAGAAAGTCTTGACCTAGTTAGCATAAAAAGTAACTCTGACTGCATTAACCATCGGCAACATGGTGGCAGTTCTCACAGAGCCAAGTCAGACTTGAGTTATGAAGCTCTTTTTGAAGTTCTGAGGAAGCCAAGTGACAGACTGGCTGTGAAAGCTTTGTGAGCGACACACCGACGCCCACTCTTTTATCTCGCCTGTGAAGCCCTCCCTCTCCTGGTTTGTTGGGTGGCTGCATTTGAGGGTCTCTGTTCAGAACAAAGAGGACATGTGTAACCATTTCTCACACCATTTCTTATAATCTTTTCATCAAAGAATGCCAAGTCTATTCAGTCTACAATTATTTTTTATTATCCTTTCAATATTTTTATTAAAAATGCACAAAATTAAATTTGCCATCTTGGTTATTTCAAAATGCATCTCTCAGCAGTGTAAGTGTAGTTGTGTTGTTGTGGAACAAGCCCCCTATCATTTTCATCTTGCAAAACTAAAACTCTGCCCATTAAACCAACTCCCTCTGTGCAGCCTTGGCAACTTGCTGAGCTTGATTACTCTAGTGACTGTACAGAGGGGGTATCTTACAGCATTTATACTTTTGTGACTGGCTGACTGTACACGTGACGTCATCTCTACTGCGGCATGTGTCAGAGCATCCTTTGGGAAGCTGGAGAACTTCCGTGTGTGTTTGCTACATCTCCACCATCCGTTTTTCTGCTGGTGAAACCTATGTTGTTCCCTCCTTGTCTGTGACAGGTAGCACCACTAGGAAGACAGTTAGCTGGATAGTTATTTCCTTAAGATCCTTGTTTCAGGTCCTTTGGTTACTTATTCCTGGAAATGGACTATCTGGATCACACTGTAGCTTTAGTTTTAGGTTTGGTTTTTAGTTTTAAGGAATCACCATACTGGGCCGGCATAGCGTGGCACAACTTTACAGTTCTACCAAGAGGGTACCAGAATTCTGATTTCTCTATATCCTCACCAAAAATCGCCATTTTCTTTGGGTTTTAATTTTGGTTTTGTTTTATTAACAGTCAACCAATGGTTGGAGGGAGATACTTTGCTGTGATTTTTATTTGAATTCCGTCACAGTGAGCAACATTAAGGAGATTTTCATGTGTGAGGGTCATTTGCATAGCATCTTTGGAGAAATGGTTATGAAAACCCTATGCCCTACATTTTTTTAATTGAGTTAGCTTGTTGTTGTGTTGTAGGAGCTGTTTGCATATTCCAGAAATTAACTCATTACCCAATATGCAATGTTCCTTTTCACTCTTGGGATTGTACCCTTTGATCTACTGGAGTTATGATGGGATCTGACTTGTCTATCTTAAGCTCTTATGGAATGTGTCTTAGGTGCAGGATCCTAGAAATATAGAACCACTGAAGTCCACCATCCTTACTGTTTGCCATTTCACAGGCACTCAGCCAATTGAACACATACAATGAACAATTGAATCCTGACAACTCTCTGAAGTAAAATTAATTTATCTGGGACTTTCAAAAGCTCAAATTGATGGCAACCCAATTAAAACTAATGTCAAAAGGACAGGAGTGTCAGGCCAGTGCCTCCGGGTGAAATTGGCCTTCTGCAGTTGTTGCTATGAAGGAACATGTCCTGGATGTTGGCCCACGTGACTCCAAGTCAGCATAGCACCAAGATACCTGCCTGCCTGTCAGTATGGAAGGAGCCTTGATAGCAAACGGTGGAGGAATGGATTAGGACAACGTGGTAAATATACACAACAGGATACTCGGGGCCATGAAGAAAACACTGCAACTGTCCTGTCTAGTGGAGCCAGTAAGTCCCAGCAAAGGTCCTTCTTCAAGAGAGACTCTCTTGACCTTCCAAACGACATCTACTCCCTCCCCAACTCTCACCCCAGCCACATGCTGCTTCATCTGTGACTCTACTAACATGACAGGTCACAGTTCCATGAGGATGTTTTTACACTCTAGTGCCTCATGTCTGCCACATGGTACATAACCAATCAGCAAATCATGAATATTTATTTTAAAAAGAATACTCTGTGAGGTCTTTTAGCCAGTGAATTATACACAGATATTATCATATCTGAACTAATTGCATAGGACTGACTGCAAATACTTATAATAGTGATTAGTAGTTGGTCATGGGTGGTACTGGTGCTTATTTTGCGTGGTACTAGAAATAGAACTGAGTCTCTCACATGCTAGACAAGTGCTTGCTTGGAGCCCCACCCACACCTTTTAAATTTTATTCTCAGGCAAGATCTTGCTGAATTATACAGTGTGGCCCTGAACTCTCGATCCTTCTGCCCCAGCCTTTGGAGTAGTTAGGATTGCAGACTGGTGCCCATGTCCCCTGCTAGAGCACTTTTTTGACATTTTAATGTTAACTGATTTTTTTTTCCTACAGTGAAAACTGTAACACACGATTTGTAGTAAAAACCACAGGCAGGAAATATACCATGTTCTAAGTCACTGTATTTTAAAATAGCCAGAAGTTTCTGGACATTAATTCAACAGTGAGTGGCATTCTAAATCATTAATGCTGTCTGTCACACTCACAGAATTACACACGTCATTTGAGGAACGTTTGCGATGGTCAAGGCTCCCGTGTGCCGATGCTCACTCTTGCACGCACCATTTGCCTCTAAGTGTCACTTTTGAAAATGTTGTCATCACTTTAACAGCATTTAAATGGGTCCTTGAATCCCTTTAGCAAGTGAAAAAAAAAAAAAAAAAAAAAAGACAAATACTCCTTCCCCCGCCTTGTGCTTCCTAAGAGGCCAGCCTCCAACTGCAGCAGGGCATTTACAAAGCGATCGTGTTCAGAAATGTCTGCCCACCTTAGGGCTTAATTAGGCTCTCAAGACAAAATAAATGAGTGAATTAAAAATAAAGATTAAAAAAAAAATCAGGCCAGTGAAACATGGGAATAAAACAGCTGGGGAGTTCATGGTGTTCTTCATTAGAACTGGCAGATGAGGATGGACAGAGGCATTTTCTCTCTTGGTAGTTCATCCTATGTAGCCTTCCCAGTCTCTCATGCTGTTTCCATCCTCATAAAACCTTTTAGTGGGACAAATAGCCAATCCATCAACGTGCTGACATCTTCTTTCCTATATCGTTGAATTTGCCCCATTCACACATGTTTCTTACTTTTAAAAGGGAATTCAATTACTTTGGCATCAATTGAGAACAACACTAACATTGGTTATCAAATAATGGAGGGAGGCTAGCCACTCCCCCATAGCGCAAAACACCATAAACTCTGCTTCACCCATCGTGACACAGACCTTCAGAAATTTTTAAAAGACTCTAACTTATCTTCAGTCTCTAGACTTTCCCCACCTAGATTTTAATAAATATTATATATTGTATATGTCATGCAATGCATTAAATAATAAATGAAGTAATTATCTTGAAAAAGCAAATAAGCAGTTCTCCACTATCCATGGGCTACAAATGTATAGATTCTTCCATACCAGCCGACTACCTGGGGAGCTCCCCCCTAGGGGATGAATCAAATATCAGTGCTCTCCCCAAGGGCTTACTCTGGAGCTATGGAGGTGCCTCTCTCTGCCTCTGACTTCGTTTAAGCCCTGTATCTCTGACGTCCTTACAGCCTGTGAGAGTCAGTGTTAATTGTTGACTTGACAGAATCTAGAATCATCAGGTAGATGGACCTCTAGGTGTGATTAAGTTAAGGGAAGTGGGAAGAACTTGCCCACAGTGGGTGGCACTATTCCCTAAGCAAGCGGTCCTAGTCTGTATGAAAAGTGGAGAAAACGAGCCAAGCAGTGGCATGCTAGCAGGAATCAGGATCATCTGTATCATTTCTACTGCTAGTCACATACATCTATCAGCAGGTACTCAACATAAAGAGAGTGCTCAGAAATATATCCTCACATCAATTCAAAAGAGAGAAAGGGGAGAAGCTTCATTGATTTAAAACACATTTTCTGTGAGCACAATTTCCACTCTCTTGAGCACATTGATTGACATCACTGAAGAGCTCTGAGGGACACTGAAGTCACTTCACAAAGGGATAAGTGTGCTTTTCAGGAATTAACATTTAAGCAACAAGGTCTTTGCCTTCATTCGAAACTGGCAGACAGAATATGAATTTGTATTTTCAACCATCTCCAATCCCCTCTGAAAAGCAAAAGGATAAATTATGAATAAACAAATATCCAGGATATCAAAATGTACCCAAGATACTATAAACATAGCTCTAGACTGGAATGCCAGGTCAAGAAGCAAGTCTTAGTGAGTTTATCCCAACAGCTAAAAGTAGACACCACACCCACCAGCCCTTTGTTGCTGAAGTATGCATGTGTGGGGATTCTGGGGACCAGAAATAGTGTGAAGAAGTGTCTTCAGCAAGAGAAGAAAGACAAAGCAGGTAGGAAATGTATGTGTGATTGCCCTTGAGACTTCTAAAAGGGTAGCTTGCCACTTCTAGAACCTTCTAAGATTAGGTGATGGTGTGGGTATCTGTCAGTAGCCCAAGTTCAATGGGCAAAGGATGCATAGAGGAATCCTATGGGCCAATTTAGGTAGCACGTTCTCCACTAGAACTTCCTGGTGATGGAGTCTGCACCCATGTTTAGAGTCTGACTGTTGACAACGGTCAAGCTTTGCCCACCCCTTCCGTTGGTACCCCACGTGTGTGCATACTGAGGAGAATGCCTGGAGCTCCCTCCATTGGTGACAGACACCATGAGAGTGTCACTGTGAAAGCTGGTTCCCCCTGAGCCACCAGGAGACCTTCCTTTCATATCCCACCCCCACTCATCTGGATGGTACCCTTTCCTTATTCACTCCAGGCATCTCAACCTGCAAAGGTCTATCCTACAATTCCCAAGGTCTTCAAATGTGTGAGTGTTTTCCTGCGTATGCCCTCCTGATGAGTGGGGTGTTATGGGCCTATGTGTGAACCTCTGAAGCCCTGGCTGTATGTCGGGAAGTCACAAAGGTTGAGGTTTCTGGGGTCTTCTAAAAGACTCATCAATGAGATGTGAGACTAGACAGGGCCTTCAAGGAAACACCCTCAGAGAATCGTCTCTGGACAGGTACAACTCACCAGCCCTACCCATTACCCAGGCTGAAAGGCGTGATGGCAGCTTTCAGGGTCCACTTCAGCACCTTTTTCTCCCCTCACTGTGTCGAGGGGTCACACCAATGTTTCAGCACTTCTCTCATAGAGAAGAGACTCTCACCAAAGCCCCCTCTAAGGAGAATTATTTCAAATCCTGCATCCTCCTGCGGATATCACATACAGGATATTGTGAGGTATTTACGGTGTACAGTACACTTTCCAATACATTGTCTCTCTGTCTTTCATGGCTCAGTCAAGATCATCGGTGGGACAGGTACAAACATGTGGCAGTCATAGATGTCAACAAAGCACCTGCCCATGGCTGTCTAGTGTTGTAGCAACACAATAGACACATCAAAACACCAATGATTAAAATCTCCAGGTATGGGGATCTAGTTTGGTCTTGCAATATCATTTCTGGAAAACTTCCCCTTTCTGCATTTTCACGGTGAGTTCCAGGAGTACAATACCATGGAACAATTATATTCCGTATCATTTCATGATGTGTCATCAGGGCTCTCTTAGACATCCTCTGCCCATCCCAGATTCAAAGCCCACCCAGTGTGGATCACTGTGAGAGAGCAAAGAGAGTTCAGAGTCACCAGAGTCTCAGCAAAGGAGTCACAAAAGCCAATTTCCAACTTGGGCTCTAACCCTTTATGATTACATCATATCTGTGTCCTTTGTCAGAAATCCCTGCATAATAATGGGTTTCTCACAAGACCTTTGTACTATGGTTTCTAACTGAGAAGGTTATGACCCTTAAACGTCAGTATTATTGTTGCTGGCAGTGATGTCTGAGTGCTACTGACGTCCATTCCCTGTGTGCTTGTTCATAATGTTGAAGACAAGTACCATAGCATACCAAGAACAAACTCCCACCCATGCAGACACCAGTTTACTTATTTGTTAATGTAAGAGCTAGGTACTACATACTTTTATGTTTCTCTAAAATCGAAGCCTAGTAGCATACTCTTTTTTCCATTTTTAATTGTTTGACAGTTTCATACGTTTGTATAATGAAGTTTGGTCATTCCCATCCTCCATTCCCCTCCCTCACGCCTGTCCGTCTCCCACTGGCACCCTTCTCATGGGGTCCTCTCCAACTCTCAAGTCTTCCTGTTTGGGTGATGGGCCGTGAACCAAAATAAAGCCACAATCCCTTATGTGCTTTCTGTCAGGTATTTTATCACAGCGACAGAGAAAAGCAATGAACGTGGGCGCTAACGACCAGGCAGTGAATACAGAGGGGACACACCTGCCCTGAAGCCGACCTGCACCAAGGCCGAGATGCTGACGGGGCTAGCACAGGCTAGCTCCCACAACCGAGCGGGACCACCAAACCCCACAGCAGAGACGCTAACTCTTCTACCCTCGAGAGACTAGCCAAGCTCTGACCAGATTCCATCAGGCTGACCAGCTCCGAGAAACAACAAGGGAATTAGAGGTCAAAGGTGAATGAGATAGTTGCATTACCCCTCTGCTTTTCAAGAGGATCTGAGCTTGCTCAGCGTCATCTCTGTACAGTCCATGAGGACAGAGTCTAGAGAGATGGACCTATGAGTCGTTTAAATAATCACTTTTAAATTCTGCTTCAGCACAGAGCCCCACTGTTGGCTTCCTGGTGGCAGAGATACTGTCTTCAGTTTGTGCCTCTGTTCTTGCCCTGGCCCCTCCCAAGCTAGAGGTCCCCAGAGCCTGACCTCCACCTCTACTGTTATGGTGCCCGGGATGGTGTGGAGTCAGCTGCTCCTTTCACTTTGTAAAATTGCTTTGCAAAGAGCTGTCTCCCAGGGTCCTCGGCTGCCCCATTTGAGTGCATCATCTCTTTCAACCAGGACTGTAACTAGAGGTTTTTCATTTTCCACTCTGACCCAAAGCCAATTCCAAATAATCACTCAGAGGCTTATACTAATTATAAATGCTTGGCCGATGGCTCAGGCTTATTACTAACTAGCTCTTACGTACAAATTAACCCATTTCTATTTATCTATATATTGCCTGTGGCTTACCTGTTATTTCATAGCTTGCCTCTTGGGCAGCTTGCAGTATCTGCTCTGACTCTGCCCTTCTTCATCTCCATCTTCAATTTGAATGTACCACCTAACCTTATTCTGCCTCACCATTGGCCAAACAGCTTCATTTATCAACCAATGAGAACAACACATATTCACAGCGTACAAAAGACATCCACAGCATAGGACTCCGGTGGGCTTTCTGAAGGGAAAGAGAACAAAGGAAAAGAGAGAGGAATAATAATGTGGAAACACCTTCATACTTGGTATGGTTGGTGTGGTGGTTTGAGTGAAAACTATCCCCATGGGCTCATATTTTTGGACACTTGGTCCCTACTTGTTGACACTGTTTAGGGAGGTTATGGAATCTTTAGGAGGTAAAGCCCTGCTAGGGGAAGTACATCACTGGGGGTGGGCTTTAAGATTTTACAGCCTTACTCCATTTCCTGTTCCCTGTGTACAGATGAAACATGCGATCATCCATCTTCTTTCCCCTGCCACCACGCCAGCATCACACTGTGTCCTCCCCACCATGATTAACCCTATCCCTCCGGAACTGTGAGCCAAGATAAGACTTTTCTCCCCTGTTGCTTTTGGCCTGGGTATTTTATCCCAGCCACATAAAGTAACTATTACAGATGGGAGCTTCTGTATGTGATTTACTTAAGAAAGGTGGCTGTTACCTGCAGGGGGTCACCAGATGCACAGTCCCTACACTGTTCTGCCTACAATACTGCACATAAGAGCATGTGTTTGATAACATTCAACTATGTGTGGTGGTATTTTATTTGTGCAGAAATGTGGTGATATCTTATTTGTGCATTAATAAAGTTTGCCTGGAGATGGGGGGAGCAGCCATTTTAAGTAAACGAAGAAGTCATGCAGCACACGCCTTTAATCCCGTAGCAGGCAGGATCTCTGTGTGTTCAAGGCCACACTAGGGAACAGAGCCAAGTGTGGTGACACTCACCTTTAATTCCAGTACCAACCATAGAGACCTGGAGGTCTGTACAGACAGACAGACAGATAGTGACAGAGCTGTGTAGGAAGAGGAAGTGAGGTAGCTGAGCTAAGAGCCAATGAGAGGGCAGAAAAGCAAGGTATATAAGCCTGGGTAGACAGGGAGTCATGCTCCTTAGAAGCTGCGGAGTTGACGAGGTGAGGTAAGCTGGTGGCTTTCCGTATTTCCCTGGTCTTTCTAAGGCTTTAACCCAAATTTCTAGCTCCATGTCTTTTATTTAATAAGACAATTTAGAAATTAGTCTACAGCTATGTTCTCTCTTAATGTAAACGAGGTTCTGAAATTTGAGGCTGGTGATTTATGTCAAATAATTTACTGCATTTAAGAAGCACACACAGCACAACCAAGGTCTTTAACACCTACCGCATTGGTCAGGCGCAATAAGACAGTGGGTTATTAGAAAAATGGCCCTAAGTGATGCCCATGGGTACAGATTTGAGAGATAATGAAGAGAGCAGCAGGGCTCAGTCCCAGCCCTGAACCCCCAATTCCCAGGGAAGCCAGCAGCAGCCCCAGTTCAAAGACAAATGCCACAGGGCCCTTAGGAGGCCTAGCTACAAGTTCTAGTGTCTGAAGGCTGGAGACCCCGAATTCTGGAGTAACAGCAGGAGGAGTGAAGGAGAATGAGAGAAAGGCGGGATGGGTCACTCAGCTTTCTCCTGCATTCAAGTCCCAGACCTACCGGGCAGTGCCCAAGACAGGTGGGTCTTCCCCAGTCAGTCTGCTGACCCCTGCACAAAACTTCCCTGGAAACACCCTTGGGGACACACCCACAGCTCTGTCCTTCTTTTCAAAGCCTCTGAGTCCAGTCACAATGACACTCAACACGAACTGTCATTCCTGCTCTGAGAAATGATCTGGAGGGAGTGTGGCAGCGGCAGTTACCCGAAAGCAAACCTTGGTCTAAACAAGGCCACAGAGCTTAGTGACAAACACCTGTGGACTTGGGATCATGAGAGTCCTGCAGGGCACTGTGTAGGAGGGGTTGCCAGCCTGTGGCTGTAGAGGGAGATGTTGAAAACTTTGAAGGATAGAGTCTTGTAGGGGGTCTTGTGGTCCTGGGGTCCTGAGGAAGCAATGGTGTCCCAGTCACGAGGTAAACACCTTTGCTCCACTGGGATCTACTGCCATGAGATGCCATGGACCCAAGGCCACCAGCCCAACCAGTCAGAGGAAACTCTCCAGAATCGTCATCCAAAGTAAGTGTGCTCTCTGAGTAAGTCGATTATCTCAGTGGTAAGCTACGGAAATAAGTATATGACTAACACAGTAACAGACCAGCATAGACTTCCTAGACTTGACTTGCTACCATGGTAACATGAGATGGTGACATTAGAGGACACTGAAGCCTGTGGATGAGGAATACACAAGGAAACTCTATGAACCCTTTGGAAAATCTAAAATTACCCAATTTTTTAGTTTAATTCTGTCTTATCTACTTACGAACCTAACAGAATATGAAAGTCTCTGAATTAACGACCATGCAGAAACATGTAAACCCATGCCGACACTCACATTTCCTAATATCTACAGACAAACTCTAATATCTGGACAAAATTGAATTTTTTAAGGAGGTGTGTACTCAGCAGCCTGCTGCTCCCAAGCACCCTCCGTGATATTTCCTGTCTTTATTACTTGCCTGGCTTTGAGGCTTTCTGAAACAAACCTGCATTACTTTATAAGAAAACAATGGTATTTATATTATCAAAATCATGTGTGACAGTCCACCTCAGCATTATGCTGAACAGACAGTATACTTTGATATATAATATTTTATATCTGAGAATCATATGTAATTAACCCATTTTAGATTTAGCTGGGTTTTTTTTAAGATTTCTGTGGAGAAATGTGTTTTTAGCCTTATCCTTCATCCAGCCCCAGCTGACTTTTCATTTGATCTGAAAGATCTTAGCTTGCCACCAGAATGTTTCATGTAGGTGTGCCGCTCTTAGTTTCCCCAGCATTCAAGGGAGTCATCTCCCTGACCTCCAGTCCCTCCGTGAGAAGAGCAGTCCTTTCCCCAGTGAAGGCCCCTGACCTTTCAACTGGAAGCAGAAGGATGTTCCAATGAAGAATAAACACATCGCTCAGCCATGATAAAGAAGAACAGGACAGATAGGAAAAGGGGGGGAAACAGAAATTTTGTTCCTGACTAACGTTTTTAGGGTATTTCTGAACAGCTTCCTGGTAGTGTGACACCAATGAGAAGTCAGTGGTCCCAGGAAAGTCCACCTCAAATATCCTTCGGGTACCAGCTTCCATATTTTATGAATGAAGAAGAAACAGAAGATTTGAACAGAGACAGCCCTGATTTGTAGAATACAAAGATCCCCAACCCCACCCAGTGTGTGTGTGTGTGTGTGTGTGTGTGTGTGTGTGTGTGCACGTGAGTGCATGTGTGTATATGTATGTATGCATGTATGCGTGTGTGTGTGTGTGTGTGTGTGTGTGTGTGTGTGTGTGTGTGTATGCACAGGCATACCTGGTCTGCACATCTGTGTGCTGGTGCATGCAGAAGCCAATGTCAGCCTCAGGTGTCATTTCTCAGTGCCACCCTCTTCTTTTGAGACAGGGTCTCTCACTAATTTGGAGCTTGCCAAGTACCTAAGACTAGTTATCCATCCAACAGCAGAGACCCTCTTGTCTCTGCCTCCCCAGTCGGAGATGACAAGAACAAGTAAGCCAGCTTTGTGTGTGTGTGTGTGGGGGGGATGAACCCACGTTCTCATGCACATCAAACAAACACTTCACAGACTGAAGCATCTCCAAGTGAGCCCCAGGACCATTTCCAGTACCTAACACCTGACTTGGGATATGTTTCTCACTCTCAGAAAATTAAAACACTATCTAAATCAGAGGAACATTTCTACTCATTAAAATTATCACATGACCATCTTGTTTACTTTTCAGAGAAGAGCTGGCAGTTACTTCCAAGCCCACTGAAAACACTGACGTGAAAGAGCTTCTTTTTCGACAATCCCACATACTGAAGTTAATGTCTGTTTAAAAGACAAAAGCCCCTCACAGGGCTGCAACTGGATAGGAAGCAGCAGCCGGTTCCCCTCCTGGCACCCCCTCCACAGGGATTCTGTGGCCCTGCTTGACTCTTTTTCTAGGCAATCTGTCAGGAACTATGCTGATTATCCAGTCTGGAGCAAGCCAGTGGGCCTTCCTGGCATTTACTCTTCCACAGGAGGCCAATTGTTTATGATCTGGAACAAAATTGTTCATCTCACTCTCACGGTGAATCAATGATAGAACGGGTTTTTCCCCTCTGCATTTGAGAAGGGAATTCAGTTCGCTGTTCTCTGCTCTCCACACCCCCAGCTCCCTTGGTACCCCTGTGTAAAATTGGCCTGAGCCAATGAGGTCTGTCTCCGAGCTCCCCTAGCAGGGGGATTCCTGTTACTGCTCCCACTGTGCACCCTCCTCTTCCTCCACTCACCCTGCAGTAACATTTGAGTCTCTATGGACAGACAGCGCATGTTCCTGGAGTGTCTCTTGTGGTTCTTGCCTCAGGCTTTTATTCAGATCTTGTCCTGATTTAAATTTTGCTGTACTTCCGTGTTGAAATCCACACTTAGGTAGCCATCTTTCTGAGATAAGGACTGGCCTCAACTTCTCTGCCTTTTTCAGGGTGCCTGGACACTGTCTTACCACAGGGAGGTACCAGCCCCTATCTCTTATTCCCCTGTCTCAGACACTCCAGTCTTCCCAAGGGGGTGAGAATGTAGGGAGTCACTTCCCACCTGTATTACTGTATTAGTCAGGGTTCTCTAGAGGAACAGAACTGATAGAATGAATACACATAAAGGAGATTTATTAGAATGACTCACAGGCTGTGGTCCAGCTAGTCCAACAATGGCTGTCTACCAACAGAATGTCCAAGAATCCAGTAGTTGTTCAGTCCACAAGGCTGGATATTTCAGCTAGTCTTCAGTATATGCCAAAATTCCAAAAAAAGTAGGCTCTAATGCCAGCGAAGGAATGGACTTGCCAGCCAGAGCAAGCAGGCAAGGAGAAAGCAAGCAGCCTTCCATGTTCTTTACATAGGCTGTCACCCAAAGGTGCGGCCCAGATTAAAGGTAAAACTTCCCACCTCAGAAGATCCAGATTAAAAGCGGGTCTTCCCACTTGAAATGATTTCATTAAGAAAGAAATGCCTCACAGGAGTACCCAGCCACTAGGGTTTTAGTTAATTCCAGATGGAGTCAAGTTGGCAACCAAGAATAGCCATCACAGCACCCCAGCTCCAACTCAAAAGCTGGTCCTAATTTCCCCATCACAATGCACACAGAACTTCTCCCCTCCCTCCTCCTCTGCCTGCTGTGTCTCTCCCTGACATCTTTGCTCTCCTCCTGCCAGCCCTAAACAAGAGTCTCTTAGAGTAGCCAGACTGGTCCTTGGGTAGATTATTATTTTTTAACAGTAGTGTGGAAATATAACTCACATACTTTACATCTCAGTCATTTAAAATGTGCAATTTAGGGCTGAAGAGATGGCTCAGTCCAGCAAAGTGCTTGCCATGCATGGCAACCCGAGTTTGGAGCTCCAGAGCACCCACAAAAAAGCCAAGCATGGCAGTGCATCCTGTAACCCCAGAGCCAAGCATGGCGATGCATCCTGTAACCCCAGAGCCAAGCATGGCGATGCATCCTGTAACCCCAGAGCCAAGCATGGCGATGCATCCTGTAACCCCAGAGCCAAGCATGGCGATGCATCCTGTAACCCCAGAGCCAAGCATGGCGATGCATCTTGTAACCCCAGAGCCAAGCATGGCGATGCATCCTGTAACCCCAGAGCCAAGCATGGCGATGCATCCTGTAACCCCAGAGCCAAGCATGGCGATGCATCCTGTAACCCCAGAGCCAAGCATGGCGATGCATCCTGTAATTCCAGAGCTGAGGGACAGAGACAGGAGAATCCTTGGGATTTGTTGGCCAGCTGGTCTAGTCAACTGTTGAGTTCCAGATTCAGTGAGAGACCCTGCCTCAAAAAGTAAAGTGGAGAAGCAGTTGAGGAAGCCACCTGACAGTAACCTCTGGCTCCCAAACCCACACACATATGCCACTCCCTTCACACATGGGACACCAAAAATACATGGATTGATTAATTAAGTCTACAGTTCAGGGGATCTTAGGACATCCACAGAGCTGTGCAATAACCATCGTAATAGGTTTTAGAATATCTCTGTTCCCATGAACATCCAACCCCTGTATTTGTTCCCTCTGTAGCTCCGCAACCAAGTGGTTGGAAACAACTTAAAGAGGACTCATGATTTCAGGGTTTCACGTCATCACAGTGGGCAGAAAGCAAAGGAAGCAAATACTGGTACAGTGCCAGCTTTCTCCTCCCCTGCTGTGGTTCTGCTGAGAACGGGTCTACCCACTTTCAAGGTAGGTCTTCCCTCCTCGGTCAGTCCTCTCTGGAAACACTCTCACAGGCACACCTTACCCAATTTGTAGGCAGTTCTAAACCTTATCAAGTCGACAATAAAAATTAGCCTGTGTGCTGCCTGACCTTATCTGTTTGCTGTTGTTTGTGGGTGTGGGGGTATGGATGTGTGCGGATGTTTGTTTTGAGAAGGCCCTGTCTGACCTGGAGCTCACCCAGCTAGCCTCAACTCATCACTTCTGTCTCCTGGGTGCTGGGATCCAAGCCCTGCGCCACCACACAGGGCCCTGGCCTCGTCTCGAATTACTCCAAGTCTACTGACTCATCTCAGCAGCAAGGTTGGAAAAGTCTCCTGCCTCCAGACCTTTGCTTCCACTGCAACCTCTTCCCTCAGACATCTGCGCAGCCCCCACACTTCCACACCTTTTTGCAAAGGAGAGGTTCTCAGAGGACATGTCCCTGCCCACGTCAGGTAGCTGCAACCACCTTCACTTTGGGTTGTCTCTGAAGTGGTCCCTCCCACCTCCCACTTCGAATCTGAAATCTTGCTCTTTGCCTCTTCATTTCCTGCCTCTCCAACCAGACGGTGACTGGGTAAAGCTAGGGATCTGTGTCTTGTCCACCACCGTGTCCTCACCATCCACACTGAGCTCGTAGTTTTGAGTACTCATTGTTCTCCTGAACATCAACCTGCACAGCAGCTTAAGGTTAGTCCAGGCACACGTTTCCTAAAGCACATATGTACATTTGATCACGTGTCTTAGAAGCCTATTTCCAAATTTATCCATTTTGTATTTTTTCCGTAGAATTTCTTGGCTTTATTTTCAACAGACTGCAATTTTAAGCCATCCAACGGCAATTATAACAACCAAAAAAAAAAAGTGGAAAGGAAAGGAAATGAGCATACAAAATAGAAAAAAATGATTTTCAGTTCCCTTGTACACAGAAGGGCAGACAGCATCACAATCTTGGCCAATCCCGACTTTCAGCTACACAGCAAACCTAAGTGGCTCTCTGCTTGGTTCCGAAGCCTCTCCGTGTTTGTTCCCTGAATTGACGTGGGGCTTTTCCTTCCATTATTTGGAAACCAAACCACAAGGCAATTTAATGCTCTCGAATTACTGACAATGTTCACTGCCATCATTCACAGGGAACCCGGCCGCCGAGTCTTCTCTGCTGTTGAAGGATGACTGACGGACAGCTGCCGTCCTCTGACGAAGGCACCTGCCACTTCCTTTTGTCGCCTGCACCCCATCCCTCTTCTCGCCGTTCTTAGATGATCTTGGTTTTATTTTCTCAGACTCGTTCTGGTTCTCTTCCCCCACCTCTCAGCATCCCTTCCCTCCACACACCCCTCTCTTCCTCGGGAGACAGCTATTGAGTCAGCACTTGCCCAGCTATCATTCAAGACACCAAGATGTTTTCATTCCCAGCTGCGGTATGGCAGTGGTCTCCTGGCCACCCCTGTCACTGTGAGTAGAAAATGCAAAGCTCCTCTGTTCTCCTACAAAGGCTCCATTATCTAAAGGCTTCACAACCTTCCTGAACAGCATCACCAGGTGAGGACAAAGTGTTCAACGAAAGAGTGGTTGGGAATAATTCCCAATACATACATACCTACACACACACACACACACACACACACACACACACACACACACACACGCACACACACCTCACACATGCGCCCATATACATGTAAACAAATGCATACATATACGTGAAAAGTAGACATAATTGTAAAAAGCTTTTCGAGGGAGTGAACTACATCTTATTCTTTGGTTTCTCCTTCTATGCCCATCGAGTCCACACCAACCTCCTGATGGACATCAAAGGGACTCCTGATGCACTGAACTACAGCTATCATCTCTCTGGGTTTGAACACCTATGGCAGAATGGCATGAGACTATGTAGGGATTTACACAGCTCTAAGGAAATGATGTGTGTAAATGGAAGTGAGACCGTGGGCTGTTTCATTTACCTGTAGTCTTTCAGGTGATTTCCATGCATCCGTCTAGACGCTTCCCAGCATTCATCCACCTCTAGGTGCTTCAAAAGGCAAACCCACTCTTTCGTGCCCTGAAACACATGAACGTGAGATCCAGAGACATTCAATTATTTATTAATGTCCTAAGATACCTTCCTTGTGAGGCTACCACAGAGTTTTTGTCTCCTTCAAGCTTAGCAACTCAGGCCATTAACAATTTTAAAGTATTTTTAAAATAGCCTTTTTATCCATTTCAGAAGCCCCCACCCCTTGGTCTTCAAAGGCTGGCTCTTTTCTCTTTGTACTAATAATATTTTGCCTTCTGGTCTACAGTCTGCTCATTAGACCCATGGAGTGAACTCGATAAATATGGCGAGCACATGAAAGCTTCCAGAGACGTGGTGGAGCAGGAGTCTTGTGAGAATTTACAAATGTTTCATGACAGGTGGGCACAAACCCCCTGAGGATCATGACAATGAACCCAGCCCTTGGCAGACCAAATGAAGCAGCTGTCTTTAGGATTCATTTCTCAATCTTCAGTGCCCTTCAAACTTATTCTCCTTCCCCAATTTTGTTTCTTGGGGATTTACACTGTACTTGAGTCCTTGAATTGACCACCTGCTAGATGATGAACATTTTAAAAATATGTCAGATGCAAGCATTCCTGAAAGCCTATTAACCTGGGTACTTGCTCTCAGACTGAGCAAAGAGCTGGCGATAGTTTCCACGGAGCAGACTGTGCTGTTAGGCCGGGAAGCTGGCCGACAGCCATATTGTTTTCCTGTCTCGCAGTAGAGGCTTATTTTGTCCCGCACTGCCCCTACACAGTGTCTCAACCCCAAAGCAGGGAACGCACCCATAGGTGAGAAAGTCAAGGAGCGAGATGTCAGCATCAGCCCATTTGATGGGCGATTTCCCCAGAAGAGTTGCATGCTCAGGTGGTCACGTGACATGCAAACTCAAGACTGCATCCTGCTAGCGAAGGATTTCAGACATCTTGCAAACAAGAGGAGAGTCACTTGTCTCTGTCACCGCTCTGGAGGGAACTTATGACAAGAGCCATATTTCAAATCACAGCTCTGTCTCCCCCAGACAGGCTATCATGACACCTTAGGAGAGGTTTTGAGCTGTATTGACAGAGGCTAACTCAACCATCCACCAGCTTTTTTTTTTTTTTTCCAGAATCCCCCAAGTGCTCCCATGCTGGCAGTTTGGCAGCCTCCGAGGCCACTTACAGCTGATGGTGCATCTTGGTTGAGGCTTCCTTCAGCCTACAAATGGCGAGGCTCCCTTTCCCTTAGCTGGTTGCTCAGTCTGCTGAGAAATTGCCTATATTGTGTTCGGCTTTGATAGCAAGTTGTTCCTGGTACTAGAACATTCTCTCCAGGACACCCTGAGAGGAAGTGACAAGAGGAACATAGACAGAAGACACTGTGCTTCAGCGTGGCTTCACAGTGGACAGCGCATTGGATCCCTGGAACTTACGGTCTCATTGCACCTTATGCACTTATGCATTCACTTATGCATTCACTTATGCAAGGAGGTTTGCACTCTACACAGGCAAAGCTCAGAAGCTGGGGTAAGACGTAGCTGTATTCAAGGCGATAGGAGGGGGCTGGGAATCAGATAGAAGACATCTCTGGTGGCAATCCATTAGCTGTTGACTTCATATATGATTAGAATAACAGTAGGACTCGCCCTTTTGTCAATGAAGAACCAGGTACATAACAAGTGAACACATTAAAACAAACAACAGTCATTTCCCCATAAATCATTGACAACCAATTAAAAACGATGATTAGGAAGGTTGAGCTTTAAATCAAAATAGTAATAAAACTTAAAGCAATCAGCACTGAGAAATACATGAGTAAATATGTGTAACTTTCCTTGTTGGTCTGACAAAATACTTGACAATAAGCAATTTAAGGGAAAAGAGTTTATTTATATTTACAATTTGAGAGGGAATCGTCCATCGTGGTGGGGAAGGCATGGTGGCAGGACCGTGAGGCAGCTCAGTATCCAGTCCCTAGTCAGGAAGCAGAGAATGATGGATGCTGGGAGTCAGTTCGCTTCCTACTTTTTAACCAGTCTGGGGCCCCAGCCAATGAGCGCTCCTGACATAATTAGGCAGCCAATCGGTCACCTAGGATGTGATTTCACATCCTGCCAAGTTGACAATACCAACCATTGTAACACAAATAAGGGCTGTATGGAGCCCACATGGGGGAAATACCCCATGGAATGACGTAAGTATAGACTTTCATGTTTCTGAGTGGGAAGACTCAATATAACAACATTCCCTCTCCAAACTAGATGTTCAATCTGACAAATCCTTTTTTCCCAGATAAAAATAATTATGCTATAGATTTTTAAATGCCCTATGCTGAGACACTTTTTTTTAAATGTATTCTTTAACAGTTTCCTAAGTACACATAAGGTAATTGTCACGTCCACCCCTTGCTACTCTTGTCTCTTCATAAGGAGCCTCTCCTAATTTGCTACCTATTTGGAGGGGACCCACTGAGTTTAATTACTGTTGCCTGCACTTTTAAAATGGAACTGGATCAATAACAAAACATCTTGAAGAAGAATTTCTTTAGAAATGAGTGGCATATTCCACCAGATCTTTGAGAATATTAGTAAAGCAATAATAATTTAACAAGCCACCATTTGGGCTGGAGAGCCAGCGGAGAGAACAATGGGGCAGAGCAGACCCTGTGGAGGAGTCACAAGACTGAGGACCCATATATTATACAGGAAGGCTGGAAAATTCACTGCAAAAAGAAAAATAATAATTTTTTAAAGCAGAGTAGAATAAGTAGTTAAATATTTAGTGGGGGGAGAAATTGGAACTCCAACTTCATACTAACCTCCAAAGCAAATTCCTAGTGGATTCAAAAAATGTCAATAATGAAAGGCCTTCAGAAAAAAATGTTTTTTTATCTAGAGATGAAAAAGCAAATTTCTGAGCCTGAAATGTAATGAAGGGATCACCAATGAAAGAAAAAAATCATAAAAATGGAAGTGTCCATACATAAAAAAGAAAAAAAATGTTAACGGACAAAACGAGACAAGACATGCATCAGAAATATCACAGATAAAATGTTCAGAGTCTGAATATATAAAATATTTACAACCCAATAAAAATGAACAAGAATCATGTCCAATTAAAGCCCGAAACGTTCAGCCTTTCTCAAATCAAGATATTACCTTTCATCCATCAAATTAAATTTCTTCCAATAATAATTTCCACAGCTACTAGTCGTGTGAAAGGATTCTTCTTTATATGGACACATTGAACTCACACAAGTTTTCTAATCAAGCAGTTGAGAGTGTGCCTCTGTAGCCAATAGAGGAAGGTAGAGGAGAGTCTTGTGGGAAAGTTCTCTGGAGGAGTTAGAGGCAAGATTGGTGTGTTGACCATTTCAAGCTGAAGCCACCCAAGCAACTGTACCTGGTATAAGGGCCATTTGGTCCATCTCCTTACATGTGACACACTGGAGGTTCTTCTGAAAGGGGCATCCCTTTGTCACCAACCTGAGTTTCCAGATCTGGAAAGATCCAGCTTTATTCACCAGATCCGGTCACTGGCGTTGTAGTAACCTGAATAAAGAAATTCACAGGGGTAGCCATTATCTTCCACTGCATTGTTACACCCCCGAGTGTTAATATCTCATAATGGTGTCCCTAAAACGTACTGTCTTAGTTTTGAGAGCCAGATTGTCCTGCTGTTCAGATTTCTTGTGTGTTTTGCTAAAATATACAAGCAGTTTGTGGTGCTCTCTTCTTCAGACTTCAGCTCTTTGTGAAGATTCCCAAACATATTACAGCCTCTGGGCTTTTCTCT